>NC_090927.1:702280104-702905104 GCF_040938575.1 Ambystoma mexicanum | reverse complement strand
TTCCAATCAAGCGCCAGCACAAGTCACTGAGACAAGAGCAGTAGCAGGTAAGTAGTGGCTCATGATTGTTTGTAGTTGTGCACGTGCTATGTCAGGGTGGGGGCGTGAGGATCTTCTGGGAACAAGGTTAATATGCCTAGGAAAATATGGAGTGATGTAAAGGGTTGATGAAATTGGCTTTTTTTAGCAAAATGGTGGGGTAATGGACAACTTTGGGGGGGCAATGTGAAAGTGGAATGAGGCATCGTTCGGGTTTAATGGCAAAAGGGGCTGAGGCATCTTCTGGGAGCAACGTCATGGGATATGTTTCGCCTTTCAGGAAGCACGCTGAAGGGATCTTGGTGCATTTTCTGGGTAAGTGTGTTAGGGAATGGGGCATCTTCCAGGGGCAATTTGAAGGGGCAACATTGTAGGGGAAACGTGAAAGGGGACAGGGGCATCTTCTAGGGAACTGAACATGAACATGATTTGATATTTTATTTGTATCACGCTCGTACACAGGTGTTTCAGAGCGCGACTAGGCAAGGGAGGGGAAACAAGGGGAGAACACAAAACAACAACGATCTTACTAGGCCCAGTGACATTGAGAAATGCAAGTGGATGGGAAGGGGAAAAGGGAAAAAGTGCATGGAAAGGAGAGAGTGGAAAGTGCAGAGCAGAGGAGAATAGATACATAAATAATAAATACAAAAAATAGAGTGGAGGCAATGAACAGTGATAGTGCAGCCAGTAAGTGGCAAGTGCTGTGTTTATGGCGACAGACTGGGTAAGTCTGATAAGTGCAGAAAAGAAGAAAATGGGGTGGGGGCTGTATGGGTACAGATACATCCATCCAGTGCAAGGGGTGGCCAGGAGGCAGTGCAGGAGGGTGGCAGGTTGAACAGGTACCTGGACCCAGGGGAAAGAGAGTGGCCAGGTGCACAGTGCCAAGAGAGAGTGGGTCAGCAGGGGAGCGGGGGAGAGAAGACAGAAGCAAAGAGGAAGGTCTTGAGGTGCTTTCGGAACCAGAGATGGTTCTCCTCAAGTTTTAGAGTGAGAGGAAGGCTGTTCCAGGGGGAGGCCCCAGCCGAAGATAGACATCTACCCCCAGCTCGTTTCTTTGAAAAACAATTAACCCGGAGGGAGTTAGAGGTAGAGGAGAAAAGAGCTCAAGAGGGGAGGTATTTGCGGAGGCATAGCTGAAGATATTTTGGACCCATGCCCCAGAAAGCCTTGTGGACAATGCAGAGGGTTTCAAATGTAATCCTTGCATCCACTTGGAGCCAATGGAGAGATTTCAGAGCTGGAGAGATACGATCCCAGTGCTTGAGGCCAAGGACAATTCTTGCAGTCCTGTTCTGGATAAGTTGCAGAGGGTGGAGAGTAGAGGTAGGTAGATTTAGAAAGAGTCTGTTACAATAGTCCAACCTAGAGAGAACCAGAGCTTGAGAGACACTGATCTTCTGAGGGAAGGAGAGGAAAGGCAAAGTACCTCATGGGGAAATTGTCTGAGGCAAAGTGAAAGGGACAGGGGGCAACTTCAAAGGGCAATGTGATTGGGGTATTAGGCAACCGTTTAGGGCAATCTGGGGGAGGAATTCCCATTTTCTGTGATCAGTGCCATAATTATCATGGCAATGTGTGTAACTGGGGCAACACTGTCATGACATTGACAATGTGCGATTAACTTCGATCCTGAAACTTGTTTGGCAGTATGGAAATGTTCATGACAATATTGAAACTGACAGGCTTGCACAATGAGCTGAAATGTGGCAACTACGTGACTACAATGGCCTATATGAGCATGTCCCCAGGCAGTTTGTCATCTGAAACATCTTATTATTAGCAGCACTATGACATGTTTTAGAAATAACCTGAAAATATTGCATATGGCCAGGATTTCATTGATCAACATTTGGTTGTACTTGGCATGTGGTGGTCGTACCCTTGGAGCTTATTACATGTTAGGCCAATTCTGATAGTATTTTATTAACCAGTGCAAGAAGAATGAAGTGCATTAAATGTTCTTCCACAATTTGTAAAGCAATTTATCTTCGACTGCCTTATGACTTATGATTGGAAATTTCCCAGTCTGGTAGTGGCACACAGCACCAGATACAGGTCCAGCCAAGCGCCATACATCTATATTAGACTACCCTACTTTGCATCCAGTGTTTCTTCTGGGTGCAGCATTTTCTGAATGAGCATGTGCCTCTTTTGCACTATGCTGCTCTGTGAAATTGGTCACCTGGCAATTGAAGTATTGGAATGTATCATGCGTTCCTTTTCAGAAGTGCTTTTAAATCATAAAAGTGTTCAGTAAAATACACCATTTTAAATATTTTTTAATGTTCTTGGGAGGTACCCTGCCTAAACCTCTGGTGTTTTGGTTTAGTGTTTGATCACTCGCTTGCCTCCCACAATTCATCAGCTACCAATGAAGTTTGCTTTTATTGCTTTCTGCATTTTTAGTACTCCCAACTCACAACAGTCCCTTCCTGCTTTCTCCTCTGGACTAGAGTCTGCCAAAACATCCTACTTTACAAAACTAATATCCTCTCTTTGCAATCACCCAGCAAACCTTTCTCTCCCCTCCAGTATTTGCTCTCATCTCCCAATCCAATAGCCTCTTCCTTTTCTGCTAATGATTTTGCTCACTACTACTTTTCTCACTACCGTCCTCTAAAATCACTACATTTCACGACACTCTCAGAGCCCTCCTCTCTCTCGATCCACCGCCCTCTTTCTGTCCTCAATTCTCTGGCTATCCATTCTACTCTGGGCTACTTCTCACTTAATTCTCTTATCAAATTAGCAGCCATCCTTTGTAGAGTCAACCCATGTTGTGCTCCTATCAACCCGTTTTCTGCTCAAATGGTCAAGCACTTAGTCTCAACCAATTGTCCTTATCTCTCTAAGCACTTTAACCTCTCTCTCTGTTGAACCCTCCTCTGCCTCCATCAACTCTGCAACAGTCCTACCCTTTCCGAAGAAACCCTCTGCTGATGCACCCATACAGGCAAACTATCACCTGGTTTCTTTCTTACCGAAATACGCAAAGGTTCTTGTGTAATGGATATAAGCAACACACCTGTAGTTTTATGGGCTTGGCTTGAGATCAAGTCCTGCAAAAGTGTCCAAGTTCCCAAAGGATTATTGCTATATGGCCTGTTAAACAAAATGAACACAAGCACGGTATGCCCATCCTTGTTTTTACCAACAACCAATTACATATCTACACTGTTCTAGTCACTCATCTCGGTTACCCCACTAGAGTCAATCACAACTAAGGTTAATAAGCTCACCATGATCTTCCCTTACCACCCCGTTTTGCCAGGGTATTAAATTCCTTAAATCCTGGAACCTCAACTGTAGATAGGGCACAGGTTTTCTGGATACAAACAATCGTACTGGCAGAAATAAAAGCCAGCCAGTCCGGGCCAACCAAGTGCCCATCAATCCCAGCAACGCTCCATGACAATACCCTGGCTACCTTTGTTCTAACCAAAAACTCAGGATGGGTTAAGGATCCTGTCAACCCACCTCTTTGATCTCATCATCCGTAAGCAGGGGATTACACACAGGTTCAAACCTCTGTTGTTGACTAGTTCTGTATCGACTCCCACTTTTGGTAGCGGACCGCAGAGGGATCATAGTTCCAGGGGGGGATAAGATTTTGCTTCAATGGCTAATAGGCTCTCAACCAATCGTTTGTCTTTGAATGTAAACTAAATTAAATCATTCAGAGCTTTAGGCATAATCCCTCTTTTGCACATGACAATGTCCTCCCTTATCACTGAGGAACATTCTCTAACATGGCGTACCCAGTGAATACTCTTGTTGATGAACATCTCCCTATTCTCATAGGCCCCGGATCTCAATTTAGGGAAATTACACATGTAGACAGAGGGTCCCCTTTTTTAAATTTGATTTAATTGCAGTGCAATTTTTACAAAGAAAGGAAAAAAACAACATCAAACATCAGGGTAAAAATGAAAATGAAGGTAAATCCCTTTTCTGGGTGTCACTCTCTTTGATACGTTTGGTAAATAATGAAGTTAATTGATCTTAAAACATAATTTAACTACATCAGTCCAAGTAGCCTGTTAGTTTCCTTTGTGTGTTGATGATTTAGTATCCTGAGGGAAGACTTTCTGGATGAAAGATACTACTGCTATTGTCCAAGCTGTCTTTGCACCATTGATCAGTGCTGACCAACGAGTCTCGTTGGTCATTGTGCTTAGTCCTTTCATCAATGGTTTGAGGTAAAAATCACGCTCTGAGGTAAAGCCTGGACACACAGATAAAGGAAAACTAGCCCTACTCCTATTGCTTGACTTATCGGCAGCTTTTGATTTGGTCGATCACCAAAATCTGTGCCAACATCTCAAAACTGCTGTCCAATTCTCAGACGAAGCCACCTCCTATAGCAAACAGAACTATGCGTGTCTTCTCACCTACCGCCTCTGCTGAACCATCGCCAGTCTTATGTGGAGTCCCACAAGGTTCGTGTGTCTTTCCAACACTCTACAATGTATTTATGAAGTCCCTATTTGATATTCTTGACTATCTGGGTGTCACCTATGCCAATTATGCGGATGACACCCAGATACTCATTGCCATCATGGGCAACCATGCGATTGACTCCAAAGCACTTAATGAGGTTTACTCAGTCGCCCAGGCCTGGATGGCACATCATGGATTGTGTTTAAATGATGAGAAAACCAAGATACTCATCCTAGGCTCTCATGCTAGACTCAGCAAATTAGACCCTACCTTCAAATCCTTTACCATTGACGGGAATACTATTAATGTCTCCAAGGACACAAAAACACTAGGTATCTACTTTGATTCCACTCTGTCACTCACAAGACAAACAAATGCCGTTGTATCTGCATCAGCCTACACTTGCAAGCTGATAACAGCATGTAGACGGTTTTTAACCACCCCCAACTGCATCATCCTATCCAGAACCCTCGTCATGGCAAAAATTGATTACTGTAAAGCCTTATATCTAGGTACTAGCCAAAGAAACCTCAACAAACTCCATGTCACCCAGAATAATGCTATAAGGGCGGGCCTCAACATCCCTAGGAAATCACACCTTTCCGACATGAGACGGAGCCTACACTGGCTCGCTATTGCCTCTAGAATATCACTCAAAACTCTAGCACTCACTCACAAATCCAAAACTAACCAGGCAACTACCTATCTTGTCAACCGTTTCACTACCCACACTCCTAAAAGACACTTAAGATCTGCACAAGACCACACACTGGTAATACCTAGATTCAAGTTCCAGAAAGCAGGGGGATCTAGTTTCCCAGTTCTCGCTGCTAAACTCTGGAACACATTACCCACTACATTGAGAGCTGAACCATTTTACCCAACATTGAAGAACAGAGTCAAATCCTGGCTCATCGAGCAAAACCACACTACATCTACCTTGTAGTCTACTGCACCTTCACTATCTCCTTTTTCTACCGCAGGTTAATACACCACCTCACTGTACTAACTGTGCCTTTATTTTGTAAATACGTTTCCTAATTTTCAGATATATTGCCTCGCTGAAACAATTTGTAAATTTGCTTTCCACGTCTGTATTTTTAACATTACTGTATATTTACTGTCATACCATGTACCCCCTCTGTTGCCCTTTCCTAAGAAATGCACACAGATGCCTTTGGGCCAGGTGCGCAATACAAATAAAATAAATACAAATACAAATACACCATTATTAAATGCTTGATTGACCACACTTCATTCGGTTTCATACAAAATCTGCATATATCAGAAGCAATTAAATCACGAGATCTCATAACCTCTCTTGTCATTATCAGATCGAGGTGTATTCTCATAAAGGTGTTTCTAGAGCTTCTGTTAGGAAACTTCAAGAGTTAAGGACGGAGTTCATTTAGCTTTCTAGTATTAGGTGGTAAGTCTCTCGTCAACTTGTAGGCCTGTGCTTTGTCCTCCGTATGAATCCTGTCCATCCCTAGAAGTTTTCTTTTCACTTTCATTGGATTTGTCATCAGAATGTTCTCATTACAACCTAGTTCTTCCAACGTCTTTTTGGCGTTGCTGACCCAGTTTGTTAACAAGGGGGACACTCCTTTTGTGATTTCTTGATGGATTAGTTGTAGCATGGTTGGGTTGGAAGGTGATATCACCTTTCTTAGCAGGTCCAACCCTTTCCATTCCACTGAAGCCTTCAGTGACGTGAGGCCTAATTCTCTTCTATTATTGTGATTGGTCCGGCGTGTGGTAGGTTCAGATTTGTTTTCCACATCATGCCTTCAATTTTAGGCCATAGGTTCGTCGAGATCTGGGGAAATGCCTCCATGCTGTATGTAAGAGTCGGAAAAATCTTGCCTTTGTAGAACTTAATGGCTGCCAGGAGTGAAAACCGTCCATATTTGTTATCCACGAGTTTTGCCTGCGTCGCCAATGTTTTAGATTTTATTAGCAATACTTCCTGCAGGGGGGTTTCAACTCTACTGTTATTGATTGTTATTCCAAGTTATTTGAACGTGTCCACCTTTTCAATACTATTTTGCCTCAGGGATCATTTAACTGGTTTCTTCTTTAGTTTCCCTGGTTGGAAAGACATTATTTTGGTTTTTTACTAGTTTATCTCCAGCTGGTTTAGTTTTACGTATCTGTTTAAACTATCCAGCTGTCTTTGAAGGCCGATTTTGGTCTGATCAATTAGGATAAGATCATTTGCGGAAAGGAGTCGAGTTACTTTCTCTTTACCAATTGTTGGGGGATACGATCTTAAATGAGGTTCAAATCTTTTTATATCAGAGATAAAAAAAGTTATAGAT
Source organism: Ambystoma mexicanum (assembly GCF_040938575.1). Taxonomy (NCBI): domain Eukaryota; kingdom Metazoa; phylum Chordata; class Amphibia; order Caudata; family Ambystomatidae; genus Ambystoma; species Ambystoma mexicanum. Next base: position 702,898,298 of record NC_090927.1, on the reverse strand, counting down.
AGCTGGGGCCAAGGGGCACCCCTGTTGGACTCCTTGAAAAGTTGGGATTGGCGTGAACAGTAGGCCTGCTTGGTTTAGACAAACTCTTATGGTAGTGTCCGTGTGAAGAGCGATCAAAGGGTCCAGGACTTCGGGTGGGCATTCTTTTTCTCTTAATCTTTTGCACAACAAATTGCGGTCCACCCGATCGAAGGCCTGGACTAGGTCTACAAATGCCACAAAGGTCCTTCCTTTGCATTTGTGGGATTTATCTTTCAAGATGTTAAGTATCAGAATGTTTGGGGCGGTTCCTATTGTTTTCACGAAACCAGCTTGAAGTGGGTCTATTGACCCAGAAACCTTAGTCCAGGCATGGAACTTTTCCAATAAGAAGGACCCAAAGATCTTACCTATCATGTCCAGGAAAGTGATAGGTCTGTAGTTTCGGGGGTTCTCCCTTGCCCCCTTTTTGACTATGGGGACTATTATGGCAGATCTCCATGAAACTGGAATTTTCCCTTGTTGGAAGATGTTTGAGAATACTACATGGATAAACGCAGACCATTCTTCTAGATTTTCCCTCAGTATCATGTTAGTTAGTCGATCCGGTCCTGGCGGTCTCGATGTATTGGGTTTACACATTTTTACTAAGCTGTCTTTTTCATTGTACTGATATGGCCAAGACTTCCCTTCATGTAAGGCTACAGTGGTATCTACTGTGAGCAGTGACCCTTTATACAATTATGTATGGTTGGTAAGCCAAGTTGTTTCTCTCACAATATTGAAATTGGGGTTGTTGATGTTAGATGCTGATTGCTTTATTAATGACCAAAAAGAGTTCAATTTGCTCCCGCTTAGTGCCTTTAGCAATGTTTTCAGAATCCTGTTGGATCAAGATATGTCATCTTGCAGTGGTCCAGGATTTGTATTTGCTGCATACTTTCATTACATGTTCTTTAATAATTTTATCCATGGAAAGTGCAGCTCTTCGCTTTGTTCGCCTCATATGTCTCTTTTTTTCCACCAGAACTGGGTCATAAGTATGACGATGTTGCTTTGTCATAGCACAGTTTGGTGGATTGTTTCTCATGTACAATTGTAACAGGGGATTATGTCCAACCAGGTCTAACATCGGATTTTCCCCTTCTTTTTTCCATGTAGCTCCTTGTTATGGTCTTTATGTCTTGTTGGTTTATCTTCAAGCGGTTCCCCCTGTTGTTCGCCCTCCACACCCGTGGTCATAAATTGGAGGTGATATCTTTGGGCTCCCGTAAATTAAATGGAGAGGAGATTATGGTCGCTGTTCACCGTTCTTTTAACATTAAAACTTGAGGTTATCTGAAGTAGGTCCCTTGAGACATAGATGTGATCTAAATCAGCCCACTGCTCACCTCTTTCACAGGTCAAGATCAGGTTTGGGACTTTACGCTCTTTCATTTTTAGATAGTGCATGTGCCAAGGCTTCATGGTTTTTTTCCTTGGTTCCTCTCTGGCATGCCATTATATTGTTCTTTTTTTCCCCCTTTAATACGGGCGGCACACAAACAGCGTTTAGATCTCCACAGATCAAAATATATGCCAAGTTGTAACTTTCCCAGATCTTTTCCATGATGTTGGTAATTTTCTCAATAAAGTTGTTATTTGTGATGACCCGGGGGTTCCATTAGCACGTTATTATCACCATGTTTCCTCTGTTATTCAGAGTGGAACTTTCTGAGCCTCTTTCCAGTTCACTAGGGTTGCTAAGCAGTGCAGGTCTGAGCTCAAGATTACCATTACATGTAACCCAGAACCCGCTTTTAAGGTGATTGGAAGGCCAGCCCCTTTGCTGGGGCTGTGGTCACTTCAAATCCATCAAGATGCGGTGCGTTGAACAACCAAGTTTCTTGGAGACAGATTAGGTCATATAGACCTTGGTTGACATCGCTGGGTCTAGTCAAATGTTTGAATCCTCTGGTATTCCAGGATGCTAGATTCAAGTCTTTTTTATTATTGTCATAGCCGGTCGTGATCTTCTCCTCGCTCCAAGTGTTCTTTAACTGTGATGACCATGGTGGCTATTCCTTGTTCTTTACCAAAGCTTGAGCCACCCAGGACCAATACTCCTCCTTGTGTGTGGGTCGGTCCTTCTTCTCATCAGATTTCAATAAACAAACGTGTCTGTTTTCCATGTCAAACGTGATTTTATGCGGTTGTTAATAGTGTTTGGACCTGCCGGCTTCCTACCTGTGCCCAATGGATATAACAATGTTTCAGGCACTATTAGTTTTGTATGCAGGCTATCTAGAGATCTTTGACTCACGTTGGCCTCTCACTCCTTTTTATGGTCTCCTGATTTAACCTTTTTCGGGGCCAACCTTTTTGGCACAGGCTGTTGAATTGGTCTTAGATCGAATCCTAAGATTCAGAGGTTGTCCGTAGAATCTGTCAGCATATTTCTCACAATTGAGGAGGAAATGTGAAGGAAAACAGTGTCGGTGCAGTGTTATCCCAAATTCTACAATGTTTATGTCATCAATGGTAAGCATACGTAAGTTTGGTATGCAGTGAAGTAACTGCACCACCTTTTTTCTGTTTAGTATCAATTCTTCAGTTTTCCCTATCATACTTTCTAATTTGAATGATTGTTCAGTCGTCCTGATGTTTTTTAAGGTGTTTTGACGCTTGTGATGCTGGTTATTTTTCTGCTCCGACTGGGACTTCTGTGTTTTTATTGCTTTCCTTTGCCTCTCATTTAAACGTTCCATGGATTTAGCTCTCGTAATAGAGTTTCTTCTTCCTGTGTTCTGGTTTGTTGTTTCGTAATTACTGTTCTTTAGTTGGTGATTGTTTTGTACATACCTCTTGGTCTTGATCAGAGAATTCTTTCTGTGCTTTGACCCAACTAAGGGGGACGCATCAAGTGTCTTTACAGGGCTTGTCCAAAATCTCCTTTCAATCTTTTTCCTCTTTTCTGATGAGTTAGGAAACTATTTGTCAGTGAATTTCGGCTATCTTTGTTCACGGGTGAAGTTTCAGCTTCCGAGTATTCATCTAAATAAACTGACATGTCCATCAGGTTGATTGAATCCTGTAAATCCATGGTCACTGGTCGTGAAGTGGAAGTTGGTAAGCCAGGTTTCTTTTTAGTGTCTCATAAGGGTGTTTTCGGGCCCTTGTTTGGGCTATCTTCTATCGTTTGAGCGGGGCCTCTGGGTTCGTTCATTTGGTTGTCCCGGGTCATCCCATTTTCGAAGTTTTGAGCTTTATTCAGTTTGCCCTGTGCTTGTCGGCTGTTTGTTTTTTCGAACATCAAGTAGTCTCTGGGAGTTCTTCCTTCATCGGTTTTCAAAGCAATGGAGTCTCGCAGACTAGTTGATGCTGTCGTTGTTCTTGTTATTCCTGTTGGTTTTAAAAGTACACACCCGTTTACTTCTCTGTTCTTAGTTTGAGCTAGTTGGCAGGTTGGGGTTTGCTTTGCTGGATTTTTGATTTCCTTTTGTGAAGGTAGATCCATACTCTTTGTGTTTTCTGAGGTCAGATCGAATTAGACATTTGGGGTCGAAGTTTCGAAATCAGTTTTTTTTTTTAAAATTTATTTTTGAATTTTTCAACAACTACAAACAGCACACCAACCAGTGGGTGTATCAACACGTGCGCCCCAAAGTCCTCCCATCCCTCTCCCCCCACCCCCTCACATCATTTGCATATACGGATATGGCCTACTCATCGAGTCATTTTGATTCGGGTTCATCTGTGAGTGGATCATCTGGCGAGTATCCTTAGGTTACTTGGTGAGTTTGAGATGACGAAGCAGAGTTGTTGGAGGTGGAGAGTAGCTAAGCGACATATGGACCCCAAATGTCAGGGGGGGGCGTGTGTGCAAAGGTAATATTCTAATGAACTCCGTTTCCACATCCTGACAATACAGTACATCTTTCTGCCAGTTTGCCAGGGTGGGGGCCGGTCCTCGACCCCATGACATAGCGACTCACCTGCGTGCTAGCACCAACAGGGTGGCTGCAAGTTTCCTTATTGACGGTGATAGGTGCCTCGTCAACCTGAGGAGGGCCACTGCGGGGATGGGTGTCGGGCCCTCCCCAATTATTGCGGCAGTTGTCTGAAGAACCTGGATCCAGAACCGTGCCACAGCTCGGCAGTCCCAGGCTAGATGAAGAAACTTTGCCACTGGGACGCTGCATATCTCACACGAAGCTGAAGAATCTGGCCATTGTGCTTTTTTTTTAGCTGATGTATAGTACGTTTGGTGGAGATAGTTAAAGTGGATCTGTTTGAAGCGTGTGTTTAGTGCCACTTTTTGAGTTTGTTGAAGGATATAAGACCAGTCTTTGTGGGGTGTTGTGGCTTGTAGAGATTTTTCCCATCTTGCCCTTGTACGAGTGTTCGTGGGTACGGTGTCCACCAGGAGGGACCTATATATCATCGAGAATAGTCTGCCCTTGCCCTGTGCTTGAATTGTATTGTGTAAGAGAGGCCACATGGGTGGTTGTTGCGGGAATGTCGAGAATAGTGTTTGGTGAGTATAGCGGAGTCTAAAATACATTAATGTGTCAAGTGAAGTGTTGTTCACCCTCTCTCTGTCTATCCGGGTTGTTCTAAATATGCCCTTGATGAACAGGTCTCCCAGGGATTGTATGTGTAGTTTGTCTACCCATTGGTGGAAGACTTTCTCTGAGGTTAGACGGACCCCTGGTATGAACTTGACTGGTAGCACGGGGGAGAATCTGGTTTGGATGTCACATTTCTGTGCCATCTTTTTCCAAATCGCATACATAGATAAGACCACGTTCATCGTAGCTTGGGGAACTGGAAGATAGCCAATAATGACCACTCTCAATAAGTTGGGAGACGCGAGGGCCCGTTCTATTTGCACGTGCGCTCTAATAAAATGTGTGGCGTACCAGTAACTGAGGAACTGTGCCTGGGCCGCCCAGTAGTACCGCTCCAGGTCAGGGAGCCCCAGGCCTCCCTGGGACGTCGGCAGTATAAGCGTTGCGTAGGTGACTCTGGCGGGTTTACCCACACATAGTAGTTCAAGGATTAGACTCCTAACTCTTTTCAGAAAGGATTGTGGCAGCAATAGAGGTATATTAGCAAACAGATAAAGGAGTATAGGAAGTATCACCATCTTGACCAACGAGACTCTGCCCCACAATGTTAGCAGGAGCGTCTTCCATCTGTGTACTCACTCCTGGAGTGACCCCAATGCCTTCTCATAGTTGTCTCTGAATATGTCATGGTGGTCTAGGGACATTAAAATCCCTAGATATCGGACGTGTGATTCTTCCCACTTGAACCCATGGTCGTCTGTGAAGCTTTTGGTGCCTGATGTCACGGGGAATATTACTGATTTAGTGTGATTGATCTTTGAGCCAGATATGGTGCCAAACTTGATAACGTCGCACATAAAAGGATTCATGTTTTCACACAGGTCTTGGACAAAGAGGACCACGTCGTCGGGGTAGAGAGAAATCACTAGTTTGTGGGGCCCAAGAGTGAGGCCTCTCTGGAGCTGCCGGAAATGTAGCCTCGACGCCAAGGGTTCTATTATTAGGGCAAATATTAGGGCTGAAAGTGGGCAGCCTTTTCTGATCCCCCTCTGCAGATCTATGCTCATAGACTTTGTACTGCCAAGAATGATGGAGTATTGAGGGTTATTGTATACGAGGGATATCAGTTTGATAAAGTAGTTTCCCAAGACCATCTGTCTGAGTAGCACAAAGAGGTAAGGCCAGTCGACAGAGTCGAAGGCCGTCTCTGCGTCAAGTAGGACCACAATTGCTTGACATGTGGGATCAAGTGCCTCTATGGCCCCAAGCAGTCTCCTGATACCAAATGTTGTGCTTTGTCTAGGGACAAAGCCTGCCTGGTCTCCTAGTACCAGTCCTGGCATGAGAGGAAGTAGTCTAGCTGTGAGGATTTTGGCCAGTATCTTATTATCAAGGTTACTCAGTGAGATTGGTCTGTACGAAGCACAATCTTTGGGGGGTTTACATGCCTTGTGTAGGAGAATATGTTGGCCTCGCGTAGGGTCGGTGGTAGGATCCCTCGTTCTAGAGCTTCTTCATAGGCGCCCAGGAAGAGTGGGGCCACTATGGACGCAAAAGCCCTGTAAAATTCGCGCGATAGGCCATTGGGGCCTGGGGCTTTAGTGTTGGACAGATTTTTTATGGCTTCCATGATTTCCTCTGTCGAGATGGGCATATTTAGTGGTTCTCGAAGTTCTATCTCCACCCAATAGAGTTCAGTGTCATTTAAGTAGCCTTGTAAAATTTTTGGGGTTAGTGTTGTGTTTGGAGCTATAAAGTTCTTGGTAGAGAGAACGGAATCTGTTGACGATTTCTTCCTCTGTGTGCACTACTGTGCCCTGTGTGGTGTGCACTGTGTCTACACGGTTTAAGAAAAAATAAAAATTTTGTGTGGATCATGGCTATTAGGGTCATATTGACTCTCAATGAATCATTCATAGATTCGTATAGCTTGGAAAATGGGGTCAGGGCTATCGTTACTGTTGACATTATTGAAAGTAAGTCATTTTTCTTTGACTGCTCCCCAGATCTAGCATTGTGTAATTCGTCAGGGGTTTGTAGCCTACCTTAGGGGTATTCGATGTGGTATTTTTGCTCTCGCCGGGTAAACCTGTTATGAGTGAGCTGCCATTATCGTTACGCAGCCGACTCGATGTTACAGGATTCGAATGTCGAGTCGGCGGGCGCGTAGATCCACTCATGTCAAGACTTCTATCGTGAACTGAAGGGGCCCTCAGTCGAAGAAGGGGAAGTGTAGGGGTTTGGTTATCGATCACCTTTATGGACCTCATGTCGGGGAGAGAGCCCAGTTCCCGATGTCTCCACACTTCTTTTGGCGATGATGGAGTTAAAGGTGTTGTTGGTTGTGGACTGCTCAATTTTTTTTTTTTGGCAACTGCCACGCGGTAAAGTCAGGTGTAGATAAAAGGCTGGGCCTGTTATGGATAGTTTGCCCTTCCAAAGTGATGGTTGAGAATCTGGTCATCCAGTTTCTCTGACCCTCTACCGCCAATAGGTTGGGTCATGAGTATATTGTGCTGTTCTATTGTTAAGTAGCCATTTAATTGTTCTGTCCTTTTTGGTGGGGACTTCATTAGTTTGAGCTCATGATCATGCGTCCCCGCTTCAGTGTTTGCTCTGTTTGGACTTAAAGTGTACAGGTCCGAGTCCAACTTTTTTAACTTGCCTTGTCTCTGGTGCACAGTTTTTATTATTTTTTTGGGGGTGTTTTTATCAAGATCCTTTGTTGCTTTTGCCGGAATTTGTGCCGCTCCATCAAGTGTATCCCCTGCTCCTTCTAGGAGTTCTGCATCTGAGATTTCGTGGGGCAAGACCATTGATGAGTCTTCTAATTGGGTCTTTTGTTTTATGAAGTACTTTCTCAAACTCTTGGAAAGGAGGGGTGCCTTCGGCTCTATTTTCTAGTAGATTCTAGTGGTAGGAGACGTTTTTACTTCTCCTTGGGAATATTCAAATATGGGTGGTTCGTCTTTACCTGTATTTTGTTCAAGCTTTTCTGTTTGAATCCTTTAGGTTTTTTTTTTGCCCCTTTGGCGCCCCCTGGTTTGGAGCCAGCTCTCAGCACTTCTGGCCTTTTTAGAATCAAAACTTTAGTTCCTGGCAGGGGGTTCTGATGGGTCAAAATCGTAGGTTCTTCCAGTGGTGCCTCCAGTATAACTTCAGAGTGCAGCTGGAGATTTTTCTTGTGGGTTAGGGGGTTGATGGAGATAGTACTGTCATCACAAATTTCCACTAATAGTTCACTCTCATACCCCTTCTCCACAAGCTTGTCAGGCCTATCCAGTGTTTGTTTTTGCTCCACGTGCAGTTTGTCAAGAACAGTGTTTCTTGGAGACTCCAGAGTGGACACTGTAGCTGCAGGGTGTAACCTCGTTTCTAGCACTTTGCCACCAGGTGGTAGACTGTTTATTGTAGTCTGAATTTGCGCAGTCATTCACACTACCTAGTTTGTTAGTGCATATGCTTTATCAATAATGGGGGTTCTATTGCCCAAAAGTGAAAATCCCTCCTTTGATTATGGGTGAGCGCTGTTGTAGTTTTTTACTAGTGCTGCTGATGTTATCAATTTTGGTAAACTTTCACCTTCCGGTGTGTAACCTTGTGTGCCTTCCATAGCCCATTCAGTGTCTGCGGCAGATTCCGCCCCTTTCTCAGACCATGAGTCTGAGGCCGCACGTGGAGCACAATCCACTCGCTCTACCAGGTCCCTCGACCCCCCCTGATTTCACCCCACCTTGGTCTCCTTCATCAAAGCCACCGGCTCAAGGCACTTATCGCTTTCTGGGGGGGGATTCTTGAGGGGTGATGGGGGTGAGTTTGTTTTTGAAGGTTCGGGAAAATGCTTACCTTCCGCCGCCGTGTTGCTGGGAGTTCTAGCTTCTAGCAAGTTTTGTTGTTACAGGCAGTAGAGGTTGTTCCGACGTTCTAATGATTTCCTTGTTTGGGTCCTGTTCACGCTTTCAGGCAAGGCGGTGGGGCGATCTCTCCCATTCTCCAAGTCCTCACTCAAGGGTTGTATGTTGCCTTTCTCCATCGCCGGGTCATGTCGTTTGGTGCTATGCAGCAAGCACCTCTCGTCCATTCTAGATGTTTTTTATAAGTGACAGTGGGCACAAATAGCAACAGCAGCGGGGGACGGGAGCAAAGACGTTGGTAATAGACAGTCCAACAATCCAGCAAGAAAGCAAAACTGCCACTCTCAGTCAATCAGTTCCCACTCCGCGGCAGGAAGCAGGTTTTGAAGAGTGGGTCCACACACTGGAATGGAGGTAGGAGACAGACTCTAGGACTCTGTAGTGACAGACAGTACTGCAAGACAGTCACTTTCCGTCACTCCGCCTTTCCCCTTTCCACCCCCACCCCTGTATTGAGCCCTGCAGTTATAGGACCACATTTATTTAAATGGGGAGGGTGGTTACATTTGCCATTACCAATACTTCCTGGGAGATGGAGAGACTTGTGCCAATGGATAAAATCTGTTACAGGTTTCCCCCAATCAGCCACCTTCCCCACCTCCTTGGACCTTATTTTGATCTGTGCTCTTTCCTCGACGATTCTAATAGCCTTGTTTTGATGACAGGTTGAGAAAGTTCCATTACCTCTTCTAGAGGCACGGCCCACCCACCCAAAGCGGCGGATGATTGAGGGTGTGAATGAACATGTTCATTATACAACCTGGATAAATGATCCCCCTGTGTTTTAGTTATATTGGTCAAGTTAGCCACCAATTCCTTGAGCTTCCCAACTCCACACAACAATCCCTTCAAATCAACAACTAACTTATATTTACATCCACAGCTGGGAAATCCTTTCATAAACCCAGATATCGAGTTCATCTTTTCCCCAGTGATTTCCCCAATGGTTTACATTCCCATGCTTGATACTTGGGACTTTTCTTTGAGAGTGTGTACCCCCTCCGAAAAAATCCCCCAAAATACAAGATACTCGACCTACACTGTCCACAGGCACCAATGCATTCAAAGCCTCACTCTGTTGGGTCCTACCCCAAGATCCTCTGCCAACAATGGCAGATATCTATTTTGAAAGGGTATATCCAATGCAATTAAAATTAGTGCATGATATCCGATGAAATGAAAATCAGCACGTGGAACTCATTGGGGTCTTTTGGCTTTATCCAATTAGCTAGATCAGCACCCAGGCCAACCAATGGTTTCCACTCAGTGTTACCGGAAGTTAAATCTATCAAGTCCACCGAATTAGACACAGTAAATACATTTCCCTGGACCTTGACATGTTCACTATAAACTTCCACCATGCTATCTGAAAAGGAACCCATAGTTTTAAAGCTATGCACTGGAATGCAATAATCTTTCACCCCTTCTTGGCCGGTAGGGTTCTCCACCAAACATTGATCTAACGGGTCCTCATTACCCGGTCTTCTTGAGCATCTAGCTTTCTGTCCCCTATGAAGGCTACGTGGAGCTCTACCATCCTTCACTATCGCCGCTGAACCTATTACATTTGCACCACTGTCCAAAACTGCACAGTTATACTTAACAGGCTTAGACCCCCCCCCATCAATGTCAGACAAAAAATCTTTAATTTCAGATATCAGGACATTGACTTCAGTAATGGGATCAGAAAGCTAATATACTCTTTTCTGCTCTATTCCTAGTGAGATAGTAGAGTTTGCCTTACGCTTCAATATCTCTTTAGCTACACCTTGATAACCAATAACCAATATCCCACAGTCCCACAGACCCAATACCTCCCACAATGACAAAATAATGGGATAGTACCACAAAATGCACACATTAAACAGAATACACAAAAATCCAACTGTCTATAAACAAACCTGAAATATGACAATGCAAGTGCAAAAAATGCAAAGTACAACTGCAGAGTGCAAAAATGCAAGCGCAAAGTGCAAGATACAAAATACAGAATGCAAGGTGCAAGTGCAGGATTCCAGGTGCAAATGCAGAAAGTGTAAATAATGCAAAAGAACAGAGCACAAGATACAAAATGCTGAGTGCAAAAAGTCCAAAATTATCCAACCGCACTCTATCCAGGCTATCCAGGATATCCGATCCAAGGTTGTCCCGGTCCATCCAGGTCCATCAGATCAGAAAATATGATCCCAGCGTTAGTAACAAGTAATAACAATTTGCAATAATTGATAACAAGCTCCACAAGCTAAGACCTACACAATGCTGTATGTTATGTCTAAAACCGATTAGAATGTGACCACAAAAACTCTAAAACTATATAACTTTAAACAAAAACAGTTAGTTAGACATTGGTTTAAAACAACAATAAACAGTGGCAGCACAAAGAACAGGCAATGCCCAAAAACTCAAAGAGTGCCCTTAATCCATCTCCCCCTGCTCCTCACGGCACCACTCTACTCCACATAAAATTCAATTCACCCTTAAAGACAAAGGCCCTCATTACGACCCTGGCGGAGTGGGTTTACGCCAGCGGTATTCGTGGCGGACCCGTCCGCCCTACTACGAGTTCCCGTAGCGCCATGGAGCCTTTCTCCGCCTGGTTTTTCCGGGCGGAGAAATTCATGGCGCTACGGGACCTTGTTGTTAATTACGCCACCGTAGTTTACCGTGGCGTAATTAACGCCTTCCCCACTCCCATTATACCCTATGGGGCAAAAATGGGAATGGGGAAGGGTAAAATGGGGATTGGGGATTTACCGCCCCGCCAAGGTCGGAATGGGGCGGAAAATCCGCCAACCCCCATGGCGGTATCGGCAGCTTTCCGCCGTGCTCCAAGGTGCATTTTGCACCGCGATTTCCGCCAGGGTCGTAATGAGGGCCAAACAGTCAAAAAGAATCGAAATTACATGAAAGATCGTTAAAAAACTTTATAAAACAAAACAAAAAGCTTTCAGTACTCACAGAGCAGGGAACGCTAGACAGCTAAGAGGGCTCCCATAGTCAGACTTCTCCCAGTGCTCCCTTGGAAATGTAATAGAGCAAGCATGGCAAAGAGAGACCGTACTTTTCAGCGACCCCTTGCACATTCAACCATTAGCAGTGCCTTGCGTCAGGATGCGATTGAGTGCATGTGAGAAAAGGGAAGAGGAGAAAAAAAAATCATTAGGTTTAGACTGTCCACACCCTTTAGAACCTCCAAACAAAGAGACCAATGTACAGAGAATCACGCATTGCAGCCAATGGTCACAATCTCTAGTAAATAACCCAGCCATCGCTGATTGTAGGAGACTGCCTAGCCCTTAGCCTCGGGCTTCGCCGAGGGCTCGCTTTCCCTTTTCAAGTGTGAAGGGATTGGGACAGAGTCAGTAGAGCACACCACTTCCCACCTTCAGGGGCTGACTGCAGCAGACTGCCTCGCCCTTAGCCATATACAATCGGGAACTTCACTTCCCCTTCTATTTCAAAGACAGTGGCCTGAATCTCCTCACTATTCCTCCCCCTCTGTCTGTCACTTTTAATTGCTGCAGACAGGTTGGGACTTAAAACAGTCCATTCCCTGGGCCTCATTATGAGTTTGGTGGTATCTGGGCAGTAATTCTGCCCAGATACCACCAAACTGTATTACTGTTACCAGCAATCGGCCCTGCAGTATTACCCCTGGATTATGAATGCTGCCAATTGGTGTAAATCCCCATTCCATGGATTCCCATTGAACTCCATGGGGGGATTTGCCAGTATTACTAGCACTGATAGTACGCTGCTGGTAATATCAGTGATTTTTGCAAGTAAGGCATCTGACTTACCTTCAACTCTTAGCTGGAGCTAAATTGGGTGCCTCACGGGCAAACTTGTACTTTGCCGGTGGTAACATGCCGGTAAATGGCATTACCAGCACGTTATTACCGCATCAGCAAAGTTAGAATGATCCCCAATGGCATTTTGCAGAATCGTTTAGAGCCTCTGAATGAAATCTCCTCCTGCTATCAAGAAATATAAGATTGTTTGTCTCAAATCCTAACTAGTATTTGATATGGGCACTAAGGCACAACACAGTCACTTAGAGGCACTTGCATGTTAGGTTTTCTCATTTGCAACTTTGAAACTTCTGACAAGTATTTGGTCTGACACAGTCAAATACAGCCAATTAGTATAATTATAACCTACCTGCCATGAAATATGAACCAATGTCTCTGCAACATCTATTTGGTGCAGCCATTAAATGACAATGCTGTCAATTACAGGCACTGCATATAATCTCCTCCTGCCTATCAAGAAATATTAGTATTTTTCTCTGTGCAGATTATTTGTCATGGCAACCAAAATACAAACTCAATTACAGACTCTGAATATAATCTCCCCTGCCCATTTTAGAATGATAAATTGATTTCTCTGTAACTGCTAACAACTGGTATTTTGTCTGGCAGCCAAAAGATGCCACAGTCATTTAAACAAGTGAATATAATATCCTTTTGGTTTACCACAAATGATAAGACTTTTACTCTGTAAATAGTATTTGGTATGGTCAATAAAAGACAACACATTCAGGTACAAACACTCAACATAATTTCCTCCTGCCTGCCAATCAATTTAAGACTTATCAGAGGTGTCCTCTACAACTTGCATTTGGCATGACCACTAAATGTCAAAGTACTCAGGTACGGACAATAAGTATAATATCTTCATGCCTACAGAGAAATATAATAACTTTTCAACACAATTTATATTTGGTATTGCCAATAGCGACCTACGAATACTGACTATAATCTCCTCTTTCTTACCAAGGCATGTAAGACTTTTCCTATGCAACATGTATTTGGTATGGCCAGGACACTAAAAGACAGCACAGCAGGGCTATTTTAGGAGGCTCTGGGCACCCATTTAAATACACCAGTTGGGGGCCACCGTGCTTACAGAGAGGAACAAAAGACTGAGCCACCCATGGGGTTGCATACATTAAAATGGAGACAAGGGGTTTCATAGCCAGGGATTGTCATGGGATGGCCAGCCAGCAGGGAGCTGGAACCATAAACATCACCTGTAAAGGATGCTTAGTTTTTCGGCTGCCTGTTCATTAGCCGCCTCGGGGTTAGTCCTTCTTTTTTTCTTTTATTCTTTCATTTGTATAATTCAATGAAATAATAGACTTTTTTATAATTCATAGTATATTTTGTATTCTTCTTTGTTAGCAGGGGTCTGATAAAAAGACAAATGGTACCACAGAGACTCGGAATGATACCGAAGCGCTCCAATAAATGCATCTTGTAATGTGTGCGCTGCAAAGCACACTTTTAAAGTCTTGAGTGAAAGGCACACTTTTAAAGTCTTGAGTGAAAGGGGTAGATTGTTGTGTCAAAGGTAAAACTGAAGACTGCCAATATTGGTGCAGTTGCCAGGGGCCTTTTAGAGGCCCAAGACCCATTTAAAATGAAAAAGTTCAAAGGTCCGGCCACTGTACTTGCAACACACACATTTACAGGCACTGCATATACTGTCCTCTCACCAAGAATTAGAAGACTTTTTCACTGCATCTTCTATTTGGTATGGACACTAAAACACAGCAGCACATTCCGTTAGACACACTCAATATAATCTTCTCTGTCCTACAAAGAAATGTAAGACCTTTTCTCTTCAACTTGTATTTAGTACAGCCACCTTCCTTCTTCCTACCAAGATCTATAGGGCGTTTCTCAGCAGCTTGTATTTGTTGTGGTCAGGCCTATTAAAGACACCACATTCATTTAGTGCCAGATAATATAATCTCCTCCTGCTTAGTAGGAAATATGACTTTTTCTTCTGCAGTTAGTTTTGGTACGGCCATTAAAAGACAATGCACTCAATTACATACAATGACTATAACCTCCTCCTGCCTTCCAAGAATTCTAAAACGTTTTCCCTGCAACTGCTAACTAGTATTTGATATGGCCACTGAAAAGTGACACAGTCACTTACAGCCATGGAATGTAATCCAATTGCCTGCCTGACTCAAAAGATTCCGTGATGTTCTCCTCCCACTGATATGAACATTCGGGTGTGGCTTAGTTATTCAAGGTAGTCCCGGAAATCTAACAGAGTCAGTAGTAGTGAAAGAAAGATGGACTCTCCTATTTCAATTGTTGACCTGCCCACCAACTGAATCCTATTGAAAATGTCTGTCGCGCAACTAAAGTCCATTTTAACGTTGTTCCTCTCTCTCATCCCAGTCCTATTACTTTCCTACCTCACCCTCTACCATACTCTACCACTCAACATAAAAACCATTGAGTCATTTCAGATTTTTCGGAAACATGTTATTGACTGGCTACTGACCAAAATGTAACACCCTTTCCTTACTGCTAGTCATCCAAGTTTACGAAATACTGTTTAATCGTGTTGTAATTTGTAAAAATTTATGTATTTGAAACTGCACATATCCCATTTGGTTGGACTATGTACATGTATATATGCCACTTTGTAACCGCTTCCTTAAGCGCCCTTCTACCTCCGGGTCTGGAGCGCTATATAAATAAAATAAATAAACAAACAAACAAACAAACAAAAAACAAACCCTCCTCCAAATTCTATTCCCTGAACTTCTCTCGCAAACCCTTTCTTCCCACTCTTCCGAACAACAACAACCAACCCACACCTGATATATTTACACTGTTTTAACTTGCAGAATGTTCTGAAGATGCCTTTCTAAGACTTACATTACACAGTATCCCTGAACACATAGGACATGTAATTCAAAATACATATGAACTCAGATGGCTGTCTGTGACCTGGTTCATCGTTGACTGATGTCAGACTGGGCTCCTAGTCAGCTCAATGTTCCCCTGAATAAATACATTGCCTCACTCTGATTTGTCAGGCAAACACATGACTTGTGGTACTGCAGGGTGCCCACATCTGGGATAACACATGTGGTTTGTTGAGTGGTTGCATCTTCCCATATTACATGCTCACTTAACAGAAGACAACCTTTGTTATTTTGTGGGGGCTTGAGAGAAGCATCTTCGATGACATCAACTTGGACCATATCCCAGACTTGTTTATACTTTGTAATGGTTACCATAATAAATGTGTAGTAGTTAGATACCTTTGCGTAACTTCATATAACAGATTTTAATTCAGGCTAATACATTTTTCATCACCCTTTGCCAAACAGGTATAAACATTCGACCTATAAAAAGTAAGCAAATGATATGTAAAAATGCTCCCAGGGATAAAGCTCTTTTATGCTTCTAAACAATGATTGAGCCAACAGTATTTCTAGCTGTATTATCCATTTCATGTATCATGTCTAACTAAAACAACCGGCTGTATCTCCTAGGCTTAGACAATTGTAAATACAAGCTTCATCTTCAAATAAAGGACTGATGTGTCATTATAAGTTGCCGACTTTGCTATTACAAAGAACAGGAGTCTAATACAAAAAACCTGCCGCTTCTCCTTGGCAGGGCTACTGCTGGCCTGGCATGGTCCAACATGACTGTTTTTGCTAAAATTGCCCTGCACTATGTACTTGACATGATCTTATTTATTTTACTTTGTTGTAGTACACTTTGTTTGAGTTCTTGAATCCTTCACAAAGCTTTGCTTATTTTAACTGGCCTTTCTTTCTTTTGACATTTTCAAAGGTCTACACGAAGTGAAACAACTGTGCCTAGTTACTCACGCGCTGGCTTACGTAAGCCTGTGCCTTTCCATCTATTATTATATGACCAAATAGAGGAAAAAGGGGAGAGGAACAATTCGAGATTATTCTGTGATGTCTTACAGATTCACCTTTCTGAAGAGGTATGAAAACCAATAGCAATCTATAGACCATCGGGGGAGTCGAGATGTACGAAAGAGTGCCGGGAAATGACTGATGCAAAGAGTGTGGGATCCACTTTCCCCTGGCGAAATGTGAGATACCGGACCAAAATGTGTGGAGCCGGACCAGCAGAGCAGGTGGGGAAATGTGAGTTGGTGCATATGTGGAACGGGATGGGAAGGGTGGTGGAGTGGACATACAAGGGCTGAAGAGAAGGAAAAGAAGATTGGAGGGGGCATCCCTCGAAAGAAGAGAGAGGGGTGGGGAAACCATTGAGCAGCCTTGCAGGGGCTGTCATTGGGCAGGTGGCCCTCTCCAACATGGGTCTTTTGCGGGCGAGCTCCAGCACTAGATCTGTGAAAACACATTTCCACACATTCATACCACACATGCAAACCAATAATTTTACATAAATTAGCATTGTATTCACTGGCAGCAACAAGATGGTAAAATATTTTGTTCAGTAAAATACATTAGAACTGTTGGCAAATCAACAGAAGACCAGGTGGTACATGACCATCAGTTGCCGACCCACTACACCACTGCCTTCCTCCACCATCCTACCATAACCCAGCACCATTACACCATCCTACCAGAGCCCAGCACCACTCAACCATCCTACCAGAACCCAGCACCATTAGACCATTTTACCAGAGCCCAGCACCACTCCACCATCCTACCAGAACCCAGCACCATTCCAAGATCCCATTGAAATGTATACACATTCCTTGCTTGGTACAAACATTCCACCACCCTACCTTCAAAAAATTATGTTGCAACACATATACCCCTTTACAAAACCTACACTAATCCCATTAAAATATTTATAAAGAAATAATTACGCTATTGCAATATTCAAAAATATCCTTGGCAGGCTTCTCTCCCTTACGTGACCCTGACTGACTTCATGTTTGTCATTCGTCACTGCACCTTTCCTTCATAAAAACCATCATACCGTAGAATTAGACAGTCCCCTATGAACACTGTTGGCAAACAGTACCCAGTTTTCTCATTGATTTACCTTTCATCTTTGTAAATATTTCACTTTGATCCATCTCATCTAAACTTCCAATTATTGCATCACCATCAAGTCTTGTTGAGTGAATCTTGGTGTTCCATTACCAACTTTACCGGGGTTCTAATCGTCTACCAATAATCAGCTTTCATGTTCTACTTTCATCCTGTTTCAAACATGCACGCCCTTTACTTCATATTTCCTCTAGCATCATCATTCCATTTGAACACATACACCTGTAGTGGCTATCTTTAAAAAAAAATATATGTTTTTATTGGCATATAGCAAACATTTTTCAGAACTTCCCTCCCAAGCCTTATCTCGTAACTTGGACATCAATGTGATACCCCTCACTGAAACAACCTTGATTCTACCTGCTCGGCACTTCATATCCGCAGTACAGACTTTCTTGGATATGGTGACGGCTGCCCAAATCTTGGATCGCAAAATGGATACCATGAAGAAGTCTTTATTCTTGAGCATTCGTGATGGTCTGGGATTCTATCGTGGTGGATTATATCTCCCCACCACTGAACTGCAAAATGTTATCCTGCAGGGCTTGCATGATTCCAAAGCAGCGGGCCATCAGGGTCATTCATCTACCTTAGATCTTATATCCTGTCAATATTGGTGGCACAATATGAAAAAAACAGATCCATTCCTGTGTATCCACCTGCCGCACATGTGCCGTGCAGAAGATGCCTCGGCGTAGACCTGTGGGGCTACTACATTCCACAAAAATTCCACCTTTTCCCTGGCCCACCATCACCATGGATATTATTGTTGAATCAAGTTTGGTCCAGTGAGGGGTATCACATCGATGGCCAAGTTACGAGATAAGGTATCTGCCTTCATTTATTTCCATGGCCCACCAATTATTTCTAAATTACCAAAGGTGATGCTTTGGTGAATAAACCTTCTCACCATTCTGATACACCCCATACCTTTAAACTAACTCCTCCACCACTGAATCCATTTTCAGCCATAAAACCTTAATTCCCAGCCATTTCTTCATAGATGTCATACCTAAATAACTTTACAGAACTGCGAACATATCTTTCTGCCTCACATTATACGATGGTACTAACCTATCAACTCTCAACACAACTCCCCCATCTGAAACACGTTTGTCTCCCCACCCTTTCCCCAATTATTATTACTCCTATGGAAGCTGTCTCTCCACCACCCCGCCATTAGATACAATGTAAGCCTCAATACATACAGATCCTTCTCAATCACCTTCATATATACTGCCTCACCTACTGACCCTTCCGGAAAAACAATTTCCCGCAGCATAACTACAAAATACACTTCACCTGCCTCTGTATTCTCATTAAAGCAACAATGATTCATGTGTAACATGGATAAATAACCCAACACCTGATTTTCTTTCCCATGAACATACAAATTGCTTCTCAGTGAATGTATGTATTGTACCAGCCATTCTTGGTGTTAAAGTTCCACCTTTACCTGACCACCTATTCTCTAAACAGAAGAATCGTTTCTTCTGATGTACATCCTTCTCCCTCCTTCACTTAACATGTGTTTATTTGTTTGTTATCTTTCAGCCTTTGCTGCAGATCCTCCATCTTGGCTACAACTGCCCTTGTCGTTGCTAACTCAACTCCATGTATTACACATATTCCAGCATTGTTGAGGTCTTCATTGATGCCTAGCTAGGTTTGCACTCAGTAAAACACAAATACAATTGAACTCAATGTTTGGGTCACATGCATGCCAAAACGTCCATGTTCCCTCTTTTTTTATGCAAACATTGCCCCCAATTATTCACGTAAAGGCATCCATTGTACCCAACCATAATTCTACAGAAACGTCAGACCACAATTATGCCACCTCAGTCGCTTCTGTGCCTTTATTCAGGCCGTTCAAATTCAGTTGTTTCTTTAAGAACTGTTTCAATCATTTGTATGAATTTAGCAATGTACACTGCCGACCCTGTTAATGACATCTACCTTTGTTTCATTACAGAAATAGGTGTAATACCACATGCCTTTACAAAACCTTTTAAGTTATCACCCTTCCACAGAAATAGTATATCATAAATCCCCTATCGTTGACTTTTTAAAACAGTGCTGTGTTTTGTGGCTGGTAGTGGGCATTGAGTCAAATCTTCTGTAGGGGTGTACGTGTGTTTGGGCGTCATTTTAGAGTGAGGTTGCTCCTGCTCGCACAAGTGGATATAGTGTCAGTAGTTATAGTTGTGGAGGATGTTTTGTGAGTCAATGTGGTGGTTAGGGCTGGTAGGATGGTAGGTGTGTCTGCTCTTTTGGTAGAGGGAATGTTGATGAGTATACCCATGGATTAGGGAATTTGTGGTACAGATATACCTGGAATACGCAAGTTGGAAATGTGTGTTTTACTTCTGGGTTGTATGTTTTTTTTTGTGTGTGTTTGAATTGATGTACTTAAATCTGCTTAGCAGATTCGCCATCCACCAAGGCTGAGGCCTTCACTGCAGCATGCTGTCTTGTAGGAACCTCAAGAGCTTTAGATTTTTCACAGCTGAAAGCACTCTGAGATGCCTGTGAAGGTGGGCGTGTAAGACGATTTGTGGATGTTATTGGCATGGGGCCTCATTACATGTCTGGTGTGGTCCCGAAATAAGGGCACCGGTAGCATCATACCGGCACCCTTTCCGGATCACCTGACTACAAGAATGCCTGCAAAGGCCAGTGCTCCTGCAGGAGCACTGTCCCCTGCAGGCATTTCTTTCACAAAAGTACGGGCACTGTTAGCAACGGTGCCACTGCTTCTGTGTCCCCTTTCCAGCAGAGTCCTATGTGCTGGAATGGGGACTTAAAGTTCCCGCTGCCTGACATCCCAGCAGCCGGGACTTGGAATATACCGGTGGCACCAGAATATCCTGCAGCGGAAACAGTGTTACGAGGTCAGTGGCAACTTGCCGGTAGCACCTGTGGTTTACCGCCAACCTCATAATGAGGCCAATGGTGTAATTGCTCATCTTTTGCATGCATTGTTAGTACAGTTTAAAAATAATTGTTTGCCAAGTTGTCACTAACCCTAACTGTCTTTGCATTATTCTAGATTTCCTTTATAATGAAGATTGCCCATGCTGAGAGCACTGGACAGTCTTGATTCTATTAAAGACAAGGAGGCGAGCATTATGATTTTCTTCCTTTATTACTGCATACTCAGCAATTTCAAATCTAAACATTTTAATACATTTCCAAACTGTTAAGACAATTTTTTGTTAATTTTCCTTTCCTTGGAACTACAAAAGGGTTGCTGGTTTGTACCCCTTTAAAATGTTTCTTCCGGGACTACCAACCCCCATGAGTCTCTCCTTTCTTGTAGTTCCATCTAGTCTTCAGTGTCCAATCAGGCTCTGCTCGCTACTATATTTACTCCTCTCTTCTACCATTCTTCCTCTTTCTTTGGTAGTCAATGTCCATGTAACTTGCAACACCATCTGTTAACTTTCAACTAACTGAACTTGAATCTCTTCCCTGTGTTCCCAACAATCCAACGGAACTCTAAAACCACACTCCTGAGCCTGTCAACATGCTCATCTCCGGTTTGTTTCTGGTCTCCTGCAACCAATAGAGAACTAATCATAAGGGCTGGTTCTCTTTAAAATATGCAACATACACCGTCACAAAGCATATTAATATTTCCTATTACGTATTCAATATTACGTATCGCTGGGCAGGATATAATGCTCGCCTCCTTGTCTTTAATAGAATCAAGCCTGTCCAGCGCTGTCAGCATGGTCAATCCTCATTCTATGTCGAGACAGGAGGTGAGTTTTATGCTTGTTCAAAGCTGTCAATCACTGTATTCGCTATCTGGGAGATATGTTTGAAATAAAATGTTTTGAATGTGGATTAATTCGACCAATCAGCCACTTTCATAATCTCCTGCAATCGTACCCCTGCTGAAAACGCTCTAGAAGCCATTGTGCCTCTTACAGAATGAGCTCCAAACTGCAACAAAACAATACCAGCCCAGTGCATTACTTCTCGAACCCATCTGGCGATAGTGGCTGTCGCTACTGCGTGAAATGGTTTCCTATGCACAATCAAAAGCTGGGTAACCCCCCTTTGGCCTAACCTGCGCTGTGGCCTCTTTGTAGTAATGCATTGTGCCACGCATAACTTGCTGTTATTGGGAAAATACGGGTAAGATATTATTGTCGAATCTGACTTTGTCCTATTTGCCACATTAAACGCCACCCCTTCCGGGTAGAATATTTTCCTGTCCACTTCCAAGGCTTTCACATCTGAAACCCTCCTGCAAGCTATGAGGCAAAGAAGCATAGCTAGTTTCCCCGACATCTGTGATCGGAAAAAGATCCCTATTCTGTGGCCACGATAGGAACAGCTTCAAAAATGGCTAATCGTCCCAAAGCGCCGAATACTTGGGTTCCGGCGGTTTACGTATCTTAATACCTTTCAGGAGCCATAAAATAGACATGTGTTCTCCTACCAGTCTCCCTTCCACTTTCTAATGTCCCACTGAGATAGTGGACCTGTACACGCCTATCATCCTATATGCTGCTCCTTCTGCAAATCGATGCGCTAGAAAGTTCAGTATCTGCTCTGCAGGGGCCGAAACGGGATCAGTATTAACTCCTGTGCAGAATGCGCTCCACTGCTCCCACGCGGCACCATAGCTCCTGACGGTAGAGGGCGCCCATGAGTCCCTGATACACTCAGCATTGATCTGCAAAATTCCTGGCAGCTGCCATCTCTGCCCAAAACCCTGCATGCCATCAGGCGCAGTGTGTCTCTCAGTACTAGTGGATGGAGCTGCCCATTCGGACCCCAAAGGATGTTGGGCTGTGAGGAATCACTCTTGGAAAATCCATAGAAAATTCCATCACTACTGGAAACCACGGCTGTGATTTCCATATCGGGACTACTAACACCAACTCTGCTTGCTCCCTGCAAACTTTCACCAGAACGCTCGTTATCATTATGAATGGCGGAAACGCGTAGGGGACCGCTCCCTTCCATTGCTGCAAAAACGCGTACATCCCTGCTGCCGCTGGGTCTTTCCTTCAGCTGAAAAACTTGGGCATCTGTGCGTTCAGCCTGGATGCAAACAGGTCGGTATCTAGGGGACCCCATAAGTCCTGAAATCGATGGAAGATGTCTGACGGGAGGCTTCAGTCGCTGGAGTCTACCAAATACCGCAAATTCCAGTCCGCTATCGTATTCTGAACCCATGGCAAATATTCTGCTGACACTGATATTTGTTGCCTCAGACAATAATGCCAGAAATCTTTCCCTAGTTCGGCCAACATCTTGGAGGAATTCCCCCAGTTTGTTGATATAGCGGACCTCCAAAATGGTGTCCATTTTGAGAAGTACGCAGCATTTGGCCCAGTCCTTGGTGAATGCCTGCCCTGCGAAAGAGCCTTCTAGAAGCTCCAAGCTGTTTATGTGAAGAGACAGCTCCTCCTCAGACCATTTCCCTCCTGTTTCTAAGGAGCCGCATCACGCTCCCCACCTGGCTCTGCTCGCATCTGAATCTATCACGACGTCCAGGGTGTCTCCGAAAATGGCCATTCCAGTCTTCCATGTTTTGTAACCACCAGTGGAGCTTGGTGATGGCTTCTTGGTCTAGCGTTATCAATTGATGATAACCTAGACCCCCTCTGAGGTGTCTTATTTTCAACCTCTCAAGGGCTCTGTAGTGGCCTGTATGGAGGCTGCTAGCAGCCCGACTATCCACGCTTGTCTGCAAAGCGTCACAACCTTCTTAACTACTACCGCTCTCAGCTCCTTCTTTATGGCTTTTATCTTTGCTGCTGGGAGCTCTATTGAAGTCGAAGCCCAGAAACTCCATCCTCTGAGATGGGTACAGATCGGATTTCTCTTCGTTCACGACGAAGCTGAGAAAAGATATGAGCTTGGACACCCAGGTTGCTTGTTCTCAAAGGCTTGCGGCACTCTGTCCTAGGATGAGGATGTCATCTAGGTACAAGATAATCCTGATCCCCCTCTCTCGAATGGCTGCTGCCACTGGACGCATGATCTTGGTAAACACCCATGGCGCGGATGCCAGCCCAAATGGCAGACATGTGAACCTCCAAATGTCAGTCCCCCATCTGAACCGAAGATAATTCCGATGATGTACTGCTATCGTGATGGTAAGATAAGCGTCCTTGAGATCCAACCTGACCAGCCAGTCTCCTGCCCTGAGCAGGTCTCCTAGAAGGTCTATACCTTCCATCTTGAAATGTCGGTATACCACCCACTCGTTTAAGCTCTTTAAGTTGATGACTGGTCTGATCTTTTCTCCCCTGTGTACCAAAAACATGTTGCTGAGGAACCCCTCATCCTCTGCCCTCTCTCTCTCCATCATCCCCTTGTCTGCTAGGCTGCACAGTTCGCTGTACAGCAGCTGTTGCTCTTCTAAGGGCATATGTATCTGCACCTGCTCTCGCGCTTGCGTGGGGTGCCTACAAATTCTAACTGCATGCCCTAAACTGCTTGCAATACCCATGCATCACTGGACAATTGTCTCCATGCACGCAAGAACCAACGCGTTCTGCCTCCCACTATCGGAAGAGCAGCTCACTGGGTACTCACCACTTGGTTTGTTCGCCTGTCTGTAGGTGCCTCTCCCCCTGTGGTTCCTGGGGAAGCGGGCTTTGGTCGGGAAAAAATTGTCGTGTTGGCGATTCTCCAAATATTGGTCTGTGTCCTTGAGGCCTTCTGAATTGACCGAAATGACCAGACGCCTGACCTCTTTGCCGTCCGGTCCCTGCAACAACTTGCCCCAGGAAAATATGTCAGATGGAGCTTTGCTCTTTTTCCAGTGCCAAATATGTTCCAACAAACTTTTCTTTTGCGAAGGTGTCCCCGAAGAACAGACCATTTGCCTCTCTGCAGCCTCGTAAGAAGTCAGATCACTCAATTTACTATTGATCTTGAGCAATACACCTCGTCTCCTCTCCTCAGAGAGGGCACTGTTGGCATTGCCCAATATGCACAAAGCCCTCTTGGCCCAATTTCTCAGGGCCACTACGTCTACTGGTTCACCATTATCTGAGGCTTTTTCTGCCAGGTCCATTATTTTGGCGAGTGGACCTGCCAGGTCCCGGACTCTGTCTTGGCATCCTCACCATGCTCTATCTACTCCTTTTCGTATGTCTTTTGTCACCTTCGTGACGAACGTCACCATTTTTGGGTCCAACTCTGGAGTATCCGTGACCTTTCCTAGCGGTAGTGGTCTGGGGCACTCTGCTCTCATTTTTGCTTTGACTTCCCTGTCTAGCAGCTTTCCCAGGTGCTGTGCCATATATTGGGTCACTCTGGGTGATGGCACCCACTCTGAAGATCTCGGATGCGTTATTGCCTTAGGGTCAAACATATCTAGAAGCCCTTCATCATCCTCGTCACGAGGCTCCTTTGTTGTCTAGGGTTGAGGCATAACAATGTCCTCCTCACCCTCATCATCAGGCGAGTATCCTGCATCCTCGTCCTCCTCCCCTTCATTGTACACCCCTGGGGCAGGCTGTCGAGAGTCTGGCACTGCTGCCCTCATCATAAAGGCTTTCTTTAGCCTGCTTTCTGGGTCGGCTAACTCTTGGGGTGTTAAGCTCACCCCTTCTGTGGTGCTCGGGGGCATCAAAGAGGTGGTCCTCTCTTGAGCCTTTTTACAGCCCTGCTCAACCCCTGCATCGGGGTGTCTCGCTGATGTCCTCTCCCCTGGGCTCAATTCCCTTTTTCTTTTGGGTACCTCACTGTCTGCCTTTTGCTTATAAAGCAGGGCCTCCAGGTGGTCTAACTTTTGGGCTAGAGGCATCATGCCCTCGGTCACTGCCTGTGAAAGGGAGTTTCCCAGCACCCTCTTGAAGCTGAGGGAGAGATCCTCCCCCTCTGCAGCAGGTTGTTCTCCCCATTGTTCAGCACTCCATTCTGAGGACGTGCTCTGTGAGGCTCTTACATTGTGCCATTGTACTCAATAAGCTACTGTGAGCTGTTGAAGGGGACTTCAGCAGTTGAGCCATACGGAAACGTTTTTACATTTTTTTTTAAAATCAATTATTATTATTGCCGCGTTGTATTAGTTCGGGAAGTCAGCCAAGTCCAACACGCGTACGAAATCTGTGTGCGGAGACTCGCCGCGCTAAGCAGGACGGGAGGAAAAACCTTCTTTCCTAGAGTCATAGAGACTCTCTGAAGGAGGAGGTGGGGCCGGCTGCCTAACACGGTTGCGTTCACCCGCAGCTCCGGCCCCAGCCTCCGAATGCCTGATGTGAACTATTAATCTAGCTGAGGTAAAGCGCTAACTGCCTTCGATGAATATCAATCCCCTATTGTTCACTGTGCACGTTACTCCGAACGACTCTATGAACACTCGTCTGTCATCACAACGATCAACTGGCGCTTTAACAATCTGTGAACACTCATACGCTTTAAGCCGACATGATAAAAGGGTACTTATCTCTCATGCAGCAACAAAGAAAGAGGAGGAATAGTAGAAGAGAGGACTACATATAATAGGGAGCAGAGCCTGATTGGACACTGAGGACTAGACAGAACTACAAGAAAGGAGAGACTCATGGAGGTTGGTAGTCCTGGAAGAAACATTTTAAAGGGGCACAAACTGGCAACCCTTTTTTAGTTCCAAGGAAAGGAAAATGAACAAAAAATGTTTGAACAGTTTGGAAATGTGTTAAAATGTTTAGATTTGAAATTGCTGAGTATGCAGTAATAAATGGAGAAAAGCATAATGCTCGCCTCCTGTCTCGACATAGAATCATAATTGCTTTACTTATAGGATTTCCAACCTGTTGTTAGGGTTTTATAGTGTGTTTGGTGTACCTGCAAATGGTGTTTATTAGGGAGACTGGATTGGATGTGGTTTTTAATAAATTGTATAACTTATAAAATTGAACATGTCTTACTGCGGGATTGGGATGTGTTTGTTTCAAATGTGCAGATTAGGTAATGTGAGTAAGATGTTTTTGTACGTTTTTGATATTCTGTGTATGTGCTTTAAAATAGCTTAGTAGTCATTTTAATTTGGTTAGTTTTTGTTATGTGTTGGTGTGTTTTTTAATGTGCTTTACAGCTCTGACATGTCTTTAAAACTTCACATTACGTAATATGAATGTAATGTTTTAGTGTGCTTTTTAATATGCTGTGCAACTGCAACCAGCCACCATCATTGCAGCTAGTGGTCTTAATATGTTTGGGCTAATAGCATTTGTTTCAATCACTATTGGGGCCAGTCTTGTCTCAATTAACTCTTAATATCCAACTCATATCAGTTACTTTTAGTAATGGTAGTAAATATTTGATTTTACATTTTTATAATGATGTGCTTAAAAATTCTCTAATTGATGATCTAAGGAACATGTAATTAATATTGTTACTAATCCAGATAGGGGTGCTAATTGCTGGACCTGTGTGCTTCTATCTGGTTCCTCTGTAACACTAGACCTGAACTGGGAGGAATTAAAGTATTGGGCTACCACGGCCACAAAAATTGAGTTAACAAACAAGGGAAGAGCCTTATTGACTTCCTGGTGGAATGAAAGGTGTGCGTCCTAAATGGGTCGTTTATAATGGATATCCCTGTGGAGGGCACTTTTCTAAAGACACCCATAGCACCGATTGGTTCTCTTATCTGTAGACTAGAAGACTGGAGTATGGTAGAGAACTTTGAGGTAATTTTAAGAACGGAAAGTGACTACTTCCCCTTATCTGTGAAGATTGAAGATACACACCTATCACTTTCAAATAAAACTGAACAAGACGTATCTATTTGCCCCACAAATAATAGGAGAAGAATTAAATGGATTAACGATTGTGAATCTTAGTATCTACAGAAAATCTTCAATATTGATAAAACTGACTTCCTGGTGTCGTGTCTGTCAAATGATATAGAGATATCCCAAATTGTGAATGCTTTTTCGTCTGTAAATGCTACTGCATGCTCTGTAGTAGCAAAACCATTTAAACGCTACAGCCACAAACAGAAAGGGAAGAACTGATATAATGAGGTGTTCAAGTAGTCAAAAAAGAGACTCTTAAGATGCCTTAAGAATCTAAACTGAGTACAAACTGAGGGTGTAGCTGCAAGAGCCAATTACAGAGAAACAATCAAAAACATCTGAACAAATATAGTGGGATGAGTTTTATGATGCTTGTGATGCCAGGGATAAAAGGAAGTTTTGGAGATTGGTATGATATGATATGGCATTTATAACGCGCCTATACACAAGTGTTTCAAGGCGCGATGAGGCAAGGGAGGGGGAACAGAGGGAAGACAGACAACGATCTAAGTAGGCCAGGTGTCATTCAGATCGTGCAAGTGCAAGCGAAGAGGGTAGGGGAGAAGTGCGTGGGGGAAGGGGGAGGGGACAGTGCAGTACATGGGTTAATAGAATAAATAAGATAAATAAAAAATACACCCAGCTGGAGGCAAGTGCAAGGTAAGTGCAGACATAAGTGCTGGTAGGGGGACTGTAGGGATACAGAAAATAGTCCCCAGGTGCGGAAGTTGCCAGGGAGGCAGTGCAGGTGTGCAACTGGTAGGGCCTGGGCCCGAGATCAGAAAGGTGGCCAGGTAACCAGTGCAGTTTCAGTTTCAGCCAGGAATTCAGCAGGGGAGAGGGGGAGAGAAAGCTGAAGCAAAGAGGAAGGTTTAAGGTGCTTCTGGAACCAGAGATGGTTCTTTTCAAGTTTCAGGGAGGCAGGGAGCCGAAGAAAGAGATCTACCACCAACTCATTGCTTGGAGCAGCGACTGACCCTGAGGGAGTTGGAGGCGGATGAGTGAAGAGCTCCAGGAGGAAGATATTTAGGAAGAGACAGTTGTAGGTATTGAGGCCCTAAGCCCCAGAAGGTCTTGTGAACAATGCATAGGGTTTTGAACTTAATCATCGCATCCACTGGGAGCCAGTGCAGAGATTTCAGTCTGGAGAGATATGATCCCTGGGCTTGAGGCCAAGGACAAGTCTCGCAGTGCTGTTCTGAATGAGTTGCAGGGGGCGGAGAGTAGAAGCAGGCATATTTAGAAAGAGGTTGTTGCAATAGTCCAGCCTAGAGAGAACCAGAGCTCTGGGGACGGTGAGCTTCTGGGGGAAGGAGAGGAAAGGAAGAATACCTCTGAAGAGGTGCAGCTGGTAGTGTGACTTCTTAGAGATGTCAGAGATGTGAGGAGAGAAGGAGTGTGTTGTCGAAGATGGCCCGTAGGTTTTTAGCCTTGCAGGTGGGGGCAGGAAGAGGCCCAAGAGAGGCCGGCCAGAGAGTGGCAGGAAAGGAGGGAGCAGTTGTGCTGATGAGGAGTATCTCAGTCTTACTGGCATTAAGGCAGAGATCATTGGCGGCACACCACTCCTGGAAAGCAGATAGACAGTCAGAGATGAGTGAAGGATAAGAGGTGGCTGAAGGTATCCTGAAAATAAGCTGAAGGTCATCCGCATAGCACTGGAAGTTAGGGCAGAGATCGGCCATGCGGTGGGAAAGAAGTGCCAGGTATTGGTTTAATTGGTGGCAGCATGTTCAGTTAATAGTTATCTCGGTGCTTCACAGGATAAAATATCAGTTGATTTGACAACTTTTCACTAGTCTATGCGTGCACTCATTAAACCTATCAATTATATTTTAATTGTATTTCTCTGGCATAGGTAATAAGCCATTGCAAACCTATTTACTGTGGGAAAAATACAAACTCATATAGCTCAAATAGCTTGAATAAGGTACCTTGGGACAGATGCTGTGCCGGGTGAGCTGTGCAAATCCAATCGCTTAAGTAAGCAGTACTATTATGCATTGTTCTTAGAGCTGTGCTTATGTCAAGGAAGTTACCCTCTACTTGGCTAACCTCCTACATCATCCCTATTTTAATAAGAGCAGCTGTGAGATACCTAAATGCTACAGACCTAGCTCACTGTTCAATGTGTCCCTTAAATTACTAGAACAATGTATACTATACAAACTAACAATCTGAACAGAGGAGAAACATATTCTATCTGATCTCCAGTTAGGTTTCCGAGCGTCCTTAGGAACAACGGAACAATGCCGGACCCTGAGTCTGATAGTGGGCAAGTACCGTAGTACCAGGAAAGAATCTGTCTACTTGGCATTTATGAACTTGTCCAATGCATTTGACATGAATAGGCATTTCCTATGGGACGTTTATTGAAAAAAGGTCTAAATGAAGAGATTTTATTGTGCATTTTTTAGGCGCTTATACAGTTAGTCAATTCTATTTCAAAGTGCGAGAGAACATGGGATTGAAAAAACTATGAATACAGTGGAAGATAAAGGAAGACCTACTATGCATTGTGAGTATTCAGAATGTGCAAGTGCAGTGAGAAGAGGGGAAGTGGGGGTTGGGGTAAGTGCTGGAATGTCCGTGCTCGTGGGTGAACGTCAGATGAAGTGCATATTATGGTAAGTGCTATTGGGTAGAAAGTGCAAGCCTACAGAAATGAGGGCTGTGGGTGCCAAGGCACATGCTAAGAGGTAGGCAGAGGCTTGGGCAATTAAATACGAAAGGCCAGGTCCCTGAGGGATACATAAGGGTCCTGGCCACCAATCACAGTGACTGTGAGATTAGCAAAGGAGGAACGAAGGGAAGGGGAGATGAATAGGAAAGACTTGAGGAGTTTCTGGATTTAGAGGAGGTCCTGCTCAAGACGAAGAGGGAGGGGAAGGCTGTTCCATAAAATGAAGCCGGCTGAAGAAAGTGATCTGCCCCCGCCCTTCTGTTTAGCAAAATTCTTTACACATAGAGAGTTGGTGCCAGAGGACCGCAGAGGTCTAGAGGGAGAGTATTCAGTAAGAGAAAGTTGCAAATAGCTTGGTCTCAGGCCCCAGATAGTCTTGTCGATGATGCAGAGAGATTTGAATTTAATTTGTGCTGCAACTGGGAGCCAGTAAACAGTTTTTTAGGGCAGGAGAGATGCAGTCCCTGGCCGTAAGGCCAAGGATAAGTCTTGTTGCCCTATTGTGGATTAGCTGGAGTGGTCGTAAAGTGGATGAAGGTAGAATCAGGAGAAAACTATTGTAGTAGTCAAGCCTAGAGAGAACCAGGGGTCTGGTAACATTGAGCTCTGGGGGAAATGAGAAAAGGGAGAATTCCTTTGAGAAGGAAGAGTCGAAAGTGGGACTTCTTGGCAATATCCTGGGTGTGAGGGAGGAAGGAGATGAAGGAGTTGAAGGTGACTCCAAGGTTTCTGGCTTCAGAAGAAGGAGCAGGGGGAGACCCCATAGAGGATGGCCAGAATGAGGGGATGAAAGAAGGAGCAGGGGTCCCAATGGGAATGATCTCAGTCTTGCTGGCATTGAGGCAGAAATCATTAGAAGTACACCAGGACTGGATGGCAGATAGGCAGCAGTGCTCAAGTCGAGCGTACACGTGGGTGGACGCCGTCCAACCCACTATTTTCAGATGGTGGACGCCGTCCCCTCTGGGTATTTTAGACACCTGTGTGGGGACATCACGTGATCGCGGGAGCGTGTTCTCGCGAGATCTCGCGAGACGGGATCTCGCGAGCCCAAGCTCTGCGGGAAAACGTTCCCGCTTCAGTGTTGGCGCCAGCTGGCCAGCAGAAGCGGTCACAGAGGAGCGCTGCTCCTGACTACAGGATATGAAGAAGTGAGTTAGAGAACTCACACCACAGCTCCTAGGGCGTAACACCACAGCCACTGGAGGCTTCATGGGGGCCCTAGGAGACTACAGCGTGCCATCGGTGTGCACAACCCTTCCACAGTGAAGCAACTGGGGAAGCACAGGACTTGGTCGCAGTGAACAGTGACTTGGCCACGCATAGCCTCCTCACTTGCTGTTAGTCAATAAAGACCGTTAGAGATACTACAGCGTCCTGTCATCTGTTTAGGCCACAACATAACTGGCGACGAGGATACCAGAAGTCCCACGGACCCACCATGAAAGGCGCCACACCACCCCCTGCGTTCCTCCCCTTGCCAGAGACACCGGCGATTTCGTGGATGCAATGGGAACCCCTCTTTTCCACCTACTTAGAAGCGGTGGGCGGCACGCGATACGCCCCCATTAGGAAGAGGGCGATGCTGTTGAATGCGCTGGGGGTTGAAGGTCAGCGCATCTTTGCCGGCCTTAAAGAAATACCTGCGGCAGACGATGGCGTCGAAGACGACGACGTTTACAAAGAAGCGACTCGTCGCATCATGAAGAGGTTCACCAATAAGGAGAACATTGTACTGCAGAGGTTGAGATTCTACACTCGCAAACAGGAAGGGAGCGAGCCCGTGGATGACTACATCACCAGGATGAGGGAACTCGCTTCTCTTTGCGCCTTTGGAGAAAATGCAGAACAGGTCATCTGCGACATGCTCGTTGTCCACACCAACTCTAGGAAAGTACAGGACAAACTCATCCAAGAAAAGGAGGTCACCCTCGATAAAGCCATCCAGATTGCCAGAGCGGAGGAAGAAACCTCCAGCAGACGCAAGGAGGTGGGAAGTCACCTGCCCGTGCCCGAAATGGCGGCGCTACAATGGAGAGGTCGCAGAGACAAGCAATCCCGCGACGGCCCCAAAGACAAAAGTCCCAGGAAGAAGGAGGCAGCAAAATGCTACAGATGCGCCAGCCTCAAGCACATGGCTAATGACCGCGACTGTCCCGCCAGGAACAAGGAGTGCTCCAAGTGCGGACGCATTGGCCACGTGGCTCCAGCATGCATGTGGCGGGAGAAAACTGTGTCCCGTGTTGATGGTGACTGCACCTCAACCGATGATGATGAACTGCAGGACAGACCCATGGTTGTCATGGTCAATGCCCCCCATGCCAGAAGAGAAAAACCACACTGCACCATTAAAGTGGACGGAATGGAGACGCGCGTCATGGCTGATTCGGGATCCGACCTCACCATTCTGCCCATCAACACGTACAAGGAGATGATGGGACAAGAAAAAGTGGAGATTAGGTCAACCAGGCAAAAACCCACCGTGTTTGGAGGGGCAACGGTCGACCTGTTGGGCTACATCAAGGCCCGGATCGATTTCAAGGGGAGGTCTACCACCACCAAAGTGTATTTCTCACCCAAAGGTCCAGCCGTGTTGGGGTGGGATGACCAACACAAACTCAGCATGAAACTAGATCCCAGCACTCCGGAACAGGTGCTCATGATCTCGTCAGGAGCAGCGCAAAACTACAAGGAGATCTTTCCAAACCTGTTTTCTGAGAAACCCGGAAAAGTGAAAAACTTCATCCACAAAATTCGGTTGAAACCCGACACCACTCCAGTCAAGCACAAAGTAAGGGCAGTACCTGCCACCGCAAGACCAGCTTTGGACGCCCACCTGAGGAAGATGGTCGAAGAACGAACCATTGAAACCGTGGAATCCTCAGAGTGGCTGAGTCCGGTAGTACTAGTGAAGAAAAAGTCCAGCAACGACCTCAGGATCTGTATCGACCTGAGAAGCCTGAACTTGGAGGTGATCACGAATAGCTTCCCACTCCCCAGCATCAATGAGATCGTCCACATGATGAAAGAGGCAGCCATTTTCTCGAAGCTGGACATGCGTGATGCCTATCACCAAATTCCTCTACACAGGTCCTCACGCCCCCTGACGGCGTTCATCACTCCTTTTGGCACCTTCCAATACACCCGCATGCCTTTCGGGCTATCGTCCGCAGCATCCGCATTCCAGAGGATGATGAACTCCCTACTGAAAGGCCTCACCAATGTCTCATTCTTCCAAGACGACATTCTGGTATACGCCAAGGACAACGAGACCCATGACAAGGCGCTCAAGTCAGTCCTAAGCAGACTTCAGGAGGAAGGCATTCACCTACGCCACGAAAAGTGTGTCTTTGGGGTGAACAAAGTAGAATATCTTGGGTACTGCATCTCGAGTGAAGGGGTAAGCCCCAAGAAGAACCTCATGGAGGCCATTACAGAGGCACCGGCGCCGATGTCCAAAGAGGAACTACGCTCATTCTTAGGCCTAGCCGAGTACTATGCCAAATTCGTCCCTAGGTTCTCTGAGACCACATCTCCCATGAGAGAGCTTCTGAAGAAGGGGGCAGCGTACTCGTAGGGCCCAGAACAAGATGAGGCTTTCGGCAAAATCAAGAATAGGATTCTACACGCGCCGTGCCTTAAACCATACAACCCCGAATGGGACACCTACATCACCACTGACGCCAGCGCATACGGCCTAGGGGCCACCTTGACCCAGAAAAAGGGCGATACGGAGAACATTGTGGCGTTCGCATCCACGGCATTATCCTCATCCGAGAAGAATTACTCTACGGTAGATAAAGAGATGTTGGCATGCGCTTGGGCCGTCGACTATTTCAGATCATACGTATGGGGGACAAGATTCAAGTTGATCACCGATCATAAACCCCTAATTCACATGCTGAGCCCGGGCGGCACCAAGACGGCCACCCCCAGACTGGCCAGGATCGCCGCAAAGCTCCAAGAGTACACCTATGAGATACAACACATTGCGGGCTGGAAAAACGCACAAGTGGACTGCATGTCCAGGCTCCTCAACCAGAGCGCCCCTGGCACCACATTCCTGGAAGACGAATGTGTCGTTGCGTCCATTGGCGACCTGAGGAATGTCGAATACATGGAAATGAGTGAGCGCCACTGGCAGGAAGAGTTCGAGCAGGACTACGCCCTAAGGCACGTAAGCACCTGGGTTCGAAATGGATGGCCCAACGAGAGAGCGATCCCCGAAGGCCTTCGTCCCTACTGGAAGGTGAACAAGGAAATCATCGCCATGAACGGTCTCATTCTCAGAGGTGATCAAATCATCCCACCCAGTGGAATCCGCAAAGTCATACTGTGCAGAGCACACTCGGGCCATTTAGGGTGCAACATGACCAGACGAAGGATACGCGACGCCTACTGGTGGCCAGGTATCGACCAGGACGTTCGGCAGATGGTCGATAGGTGCCACGAATGCTCCAACAGCGACAAGCGCCTGGCCGTGAGACAAGCCCCCATGCTGCCCACCGAAGTCCCCAAAGGGGTGTGGCGAAAACTGGGGCTGGATTTCATAGGGCCGCTGGACAACATGCCCCCAGAGCACAGATACGGGATAGTCTTGGTCGACTATTTTTCCAAATGGGTGGAAGCTGACTTCACCCTGGACATCACCACAGGAACAGTCATTGAAACACTCACCTCCATATTCCAGCGAGAGGGCCTGCCCGAAGAGCTCGTCACGGACAACGGAGTCCAGCTAGTCTCCAGAGAAATGGAAAAATTTCTCAAGCTCAACAACATCAATCAGCGAAAAGCAAGTCTGTATCACCCACAGGCAAATGGCCTAGTTGAGCGGGCCAACCGCTTCATCAAAGGGGCGTTACAACTGGCTCACGCCTCGGGCCTAGACCCATACAAGACGGTCAAAGAAGCCGTAGCGGCCCACCGTCTCACCCCCAACGCCGTCACAGGTGTTTCACCGTTCCATCTGCTGAGGGGGAGAAGGGCAGCATCCTCACTGGTACCACCATGGCTCCAACAAGTAAGGGCCGACGAAGAAGTTGACATGGCTGACATAACGTGTCGCATGCAGTGCAACAAAGAAGCAATGAAAGCACAGGGGGATTTGCGCCGAGCCGCTCGACACACACAAGTCAACAAAGGGGATCTGGTGAAGATACGACTTCCCCACAAGGACACCTCCACTGGTTTCAGATACAGCAGCCCCATAGAAGTCTTGGAGAGAGGGACAAACCACATCTGCACCAGCAATGGCAGGAGATGGAACCTAGAGAGGGTAGCCATGTACCGCAGGAAAGAAGACACTGTACACTCGCCAAGAGACACTGGAGGAGATCAAGTCTGCCAAGAGCCATACGAGAACCATCACCTCCCAAGTGGAGACACCATAGAGCCGCACCATCACAACGACTTCGCAAGCTCCCTTCCCCCAACTACACCCAGGGGATCACAGCAAGGAGCTGGACAAAGAGAACCCGAATCACCAGCACCCCCCACAAGGACACTTCATCGATCCCGCTCCATACCCTGATCCTGGCAGGCCCCAGAGAGAGAGGAAGAAACCCAGGAAATATGCGGACTTCATCATGGAGTGATCACCCATTCCTTTTTTCCCAGCAAAGGAGGTGTGTGGGGACATCACGTGATCGCGGGAGCGTGTTCTCGCGAGATCTCGCGAGACGGGATCTCGCGAGCCCACGCTCCGCGGGAAAACGTTCCCGCTTCAGTGTTGGCGCCAGCTGGCCAGCAGAAGCGGTCACAGAGGAGCGCTGCTCCTGACTACAGGATATGAAGAAGTGAGTTAGAGAACTCACACCACAGCTCCTAGGGCCTAACACCACAGCCACTGGAGGCTTCATGGGGGCCCTAGGAGACTACAGCGTGCCATCGGTGTGCACAACCCTTCCACAGTGAAGCAACTGGGGAAGCACAGGACTTGGTCGAAGTGAACAGTGAGTTACAGTGAGTTAGCGCCCCACGCCACCAGGCCACGCTTAGCCTCCTCACTTGCTGTTAGTCAATAAAGACCGTTGGAGAGACTACAGCGTCCTGTCATCTGTTTAGGCCACAACAACCTGCCCATGTGCATAATAATATAAATTACATTTCATGTTTTAAATCTGCCATCCCCAGGGCTCGAACCATGGTTGCAAGGTTAACAGGCTGCAGTCTTCACCATTGCACCAAGTATGCAATGCTCAAGAACAGGCAGGCAAACACAGTGTTAAAAGCAGACAGGCCACAGTGTTAAAAGCAGACAGGCCAGACCTGGATCTGCCTAACAGAAATACTTTAAATTCATTGGCTGTTTATCAGCCAATGAAATTTGTCAATCACTGAGTGTGGGTGGGTGCAGTGGCTCACGAGAGCCAGAAAGGAGAAAAGTGGACCTGTGCGTGCGTGTGGCCTTCCTTGCCTGCTGCCTGGTAAGCAAACACCCCTTTCCTTTGTTTCTTTCATACTTCACGTTTGGTCTGTAAAACATGTGTTTTTTTTAACTGTTTTGTCCCCCCTACATCGAGGGGACCGAGAGTCAGGTGGGTTACTAGGCTCCCAGGGAGAGGCCGGGGCCTACGAGCTTCAAGTTCAATTTTAAAATGTTCAGGCTAATAATATAATCGAGCCCGCACTGGCGACCGTAGCCTCAAGCTTTGCCCGCACAGGCGACCGTAGCCTGAAGCTTTTAAGTTGAACTTGAAGCTCCTAGACCCCGGTCTCTCCCTGGATGTAAGACCCGAGCTGCACTGAACATAACGTGAGGAGACAGAGGTGGGGGAAACATGAGGAGGAGGTAGAGAAGGATGTGGATTGGCGGGGTCAGGAGAGGTGTTCAACAGGGGGGGGGCGGTGGCAGGGAGTGTTCAGACCCACTTTACACTGGCATAGCTAGTGCTCCTATATGTCCTTCAATTACGTTTTATTGTTCCTATACTTTTATTTTAAAAAAGAAACCGTTCTGGAATGTTTTCGTTTTAAAATAAAAGTGTAGGAAGAAGTGAAACTTTAACTTTCAGTGCACTGCACTGAGCGTTCCCCTAAAACAGCAGGATCGTGTGTTTTGGGGTTTGTATTCTGCGTGTGAGGGGTTGGGGGTTTGGCAATGGGGTTTGTGACGAGCGGTATCGGTCAGTAGGGAACACAGTTCTACTACTTAATTTCTTACACTTTGACCACTGACTGACTTCCTATAATTAAAGGTGCTGCACCTCTGTGCAATAGGATTGTCTGGCCCTGGTAAGGACTTTTTCAGAAGGTATTTATTACCCACAGTGGAAGAGCAGTGCTTGATTCATGGGAGTCCAGTCCTTTTTTCTGTGGAAAGTCTCTCCTGGGGTTACCTGGCCAACCGCATTTATCAGAGGAAAGAAAGCGCTGTGGAAGGATGAGAGCAGTGCAGGCCTGTTCCCTTGCAGGGAAAGGGTTGCCTAAATACACCACTGCACGTGAGAGGGGAGAACTGAGCATGCAACTGCAAAACAAAGGGTTTCATGGGGGATACCACCACAGGAAAGTAGCGAGAATGGGCTTTGCCACTTCGGGCGAGAGGGGTGCACAAAAAATTACCGGGGGCGGGTAGGGAGGGGGCCTTATGAAATGCTACACACGAGACATGATGACATGTCACTGCAAGAATGAGGTACAGCTCTCATCGCATCACGGATTTGTTGGGGGTTGCCTGATGTTGAAATGCCTGTTCAACTTCAACTTTGAATTAAATACATTGCACAAGGTGAACTTTGTGCATGGTCTCATTGTGAATATGATGCTAACTGTACAAACCTGGTATTTTAAATAGCACTGTTTTTTAAAAAAAATACCACTGAATTGTGATTTTCAATTGCATGTGATATTTATGGCAGTGCTGTATGGAGAAATATAGATTACGTACTTCATGCAGCGCAATCTATGTACCACATGTAGTAAATAGCCTGCGTTACCTCAATTCACTATAAAATGGCATATCCCAACTCATAAAAAGGGGGCATTTTAAAAACGGGAGCTTTTCAAAATATATTTCTTATCAAAAACTTCTTCAGCAGCACCAGCCTCTCCTAAGCAACGCAAACCCCACGTGCTCAAACCCAGCGCAGCCCCTCCGGTTTCACAACTTCACTCTCCTTCTTAACTCACCCCCACTTTTCCTTTCAGAACCAAATGCTAAAAGGTTGCCAAAATGGCAGCAGTCGCCCCATAAACTACCCCTGTTGAATACATCACTGCTATGTCCATAATGAATCCTTAGCTGGCATAAAAAGAAGGTACATTGAGGGGCAGGGATTCCAATGGGGCACCAGCTGTGAGTGATGGCTAGAGGAGGATAGAAGACATCACTCCTCAGTTCAAGAGAGGGGTGATAGCATTGAAGGAGAGAGGGTGACGTGGGAAGGACCACTACAGGGCAGTGAAGGAGAAGATATTTCATCAGGGGAGCGGGGTACATGGCAGATAACCCTGTAGTAGTGATTTCAGTTTAACTGATTCATTAGTAAAGCGCCTTTACATAAGGAACCACGCTGGAGAACCTGCGTCTTGGTGCAGATCTATTATAAGCATCAAACAGATAAGAAGATATAGCATATCAAACGATGAGCACAAATTATAAGAGACAGGTTTGAATTTGTTCTGAAATACTTCCAAAGAAGTCACTATGCGAATTTCCATAGGCGGTTGATTCCACGGTTTGGAACTTGCCACAGAAAAACATCTGGATTGGACAAGCTACCTCTAATTTCTGATCTAAGGCTTGTAGTTGACTTGTCCCATGTTAAGAGGGAATACATGTAAGATGTAGCCAACTCATGCTTGCATTTGAAATCGAAGCATAATATCTTAAAGATAATCTGTTGATGCACAGGAAGTCAATGGAGTTCTTGACGATAGGGGGAGATGGAACAGAACTTGGGAAGGTGAAAAATAAGACAGACTGCTCAATTCTGCACCAGCTCATCAGTTAATCCTACATACAGCACGTTGTCATTTGTTTATTTATTGTATTTATTCAATTGTTTGTTTAAAACGCGCTTAATACCCGAGTTAGCGGGGGTCCGGGATTCAAAAGTCTGCTGCTCTTTGCCCATTGCTCTTGTGCTATCCTCTGTTCACAATCCCGGTAGCAGTTTATAACCCAACCTCTGAGACGTACTCAGGGTTGACTGGCCCATTGGGAACTCGAGAGATTTCCCGGAAGGCCTCTGCACCCTGGGCCTCTTTTGTGTGGTATTTCTATATTTTACCATAGGAAAAGGGTTGGACATGCTGAAAATATGTAATATGGGGCACTTTAAAATTATTTCCAGGGCCTCTTTTGGTTCCCAGCCCAGTTCACCCCTGGCTATGGCCTGCCATCAATTGTCACACGCCCTACCATGGACTCCATTTTGCGCAGGAAATCAACGTCTCCAAGCACAGGTCACTGAGGCATGGGTCCGGGCTCGCAAAACAAAGTGAATTGGAAACATTGAATTCAATTAACGCGCAAGTAAATGAAATGGGAGGTTGGTAATGAAATTGCAGTGATGTTATATATTCAATGGTTCGCGCCAAGGGTGACGAAATCATGTTCAGCCTGGGGTTGCTGGTGTCTAGGGTCATCTCACAAAACTCATAGGGTTTGTAAGCAACCGTTACTACTAAACCCGGAGGTGTACAATAGCAAACCACTTCATGGATTTGATGCAGGAAAAATGCAGCTGTCATGCTTACCTTCCACAGATCTTGCAAGGACTGTGCTTCAGCTTCTACATTTCCCTAAGGTACTAAATGAGTGCCAAGGCCCTGCGACATTAGAACATTGGCCCCCCTCAACCTTTAAAATGATATTGACTTCTTTTTGGAGGGTGCAGCTAATGTTTCAGACTTGTAAATAGGGTGGGCATGGTACAGAAAGCCGTGCAACAGGAACAGGGGACCAGCAGTGTACAGAAGCCCACTCCCTAGATCGTAAAAGGCCACTTAATTGCAAGGCAAAAGAGCTCAACTTGAGGCTCTGCCATATAATCCAAGGGTGCCCTAACCAAGAAAACTGCACAAAATTCACCCAAACTAGCCTCCTCTCCCCCTTAAGCAATTCAACCTTTCCTCCATGACTTCTCACCCCCTACAACCCTCCCCAAAGTTCCCTTTAACGTCTTGCTGACCAATAGGATCTCCTGTGGGGCAGAAAAGGTTCCTGTTCAGAAACCATGAAACTATGAGGCCAATTCACAAAATGGCCTCCTGGAGATACCCTGCCTACTTGCATGTGTACTGTGTGCTTTTGTTCCTCGAGATTCTGGCACATACATTGCTGGGACTCATGCTCCGTGCCTGTGAATCAAGAAAGAGGTGAGCAGTGAAACCGAACTAGCCTGTAGGTAAGCAGAGTCTGGGGTGTGTAAGACAAGGCCCCCGTTGCCTGGAGGTGAGGCTAAACATGTCAGCTGCAAAACCACAGGAGTGAGCAGAGTAAAGTTTGGGACTCACCACCACTGTGAGGGGAGGGGTTGCAGCTTCCACCCTACCCGTACTGCCCACCTATACCATTGGGATGCTTCCACTAAAGCAGCAGGAGACTGGCCCCTGGGGGCACAGCCACACTTGTTGATATGCTGCAGACAGACCGAGGCGCTCCGCCCGCACTCTGTATACAGCGTGTGTGATTATGCCTTTGCATTCCTTCATTCGTACAGACCTTTATGTGGACTCAAAACCCTCATTTTAATTGTCTATTTAAACAGCGGGGTACAACATTAATTTATTGTCTCTAATCACTCCTTTCCAGGGCAAACTCCTGGAAAAGCTGGCCATCTCCTAGTTTAATCCTCACACTGAATCTGTTGGTTGACTCCATGACCAGTCTGGCTTCAGAGCAGCCAGAAGCACGGAAACTGCTCTCCTGAACATCCGTGAAGACCTGCTCTCTAACATTGATTCTAATCCCCCCTCTTTCCTCATCTTACTCAGTCTCTCTGCTGGTTTTGACATGGTCAACCATGACATCCTGCTCAATCGCCTCCCTGATAACCTGTGTATCACCGATGAGGCCTGTCCTGGCTGACCTCGTTCCTCTCTGATTGACCCTCCCAGGTCCGACTTGGGTCGTTATTTTTCTCTATCTCACTCTCTACCTGTGGTTTTCCTCATGGGTCTAACCTCTATGCAGGGCTGTTCAACCAATATGTGGCACCTCTTGCCCACCGCATTGCCGCTCTCTGCTCCAACTTTCAGTGCTATGAGGATGACACTCAGCTTATTTTCAGGCTCCCCTCTGCCACTTCTTCTGTCTGTCTGCTATCCAGGAGTGTCGTGCCGCCAATGATCTCTGCCTTAATGCTAGTAAGACTGAGATTCTCCTCATCGGCACACCTGCACCCTCCTTTCCTGTCACTCTGGCAGGCCTCCCTTGGCCCTCTTCCTGCTCCCACCTGTGAGGCTAAGAACCTCTTTGACTCCAACTTCTCCTTTTCTCCTCACATCTCTGATGTCTTTAAGAAGTCAAACTACCAACTTCACCTCCTCAAAGGTATTCTTCCTTTCCTTCCCCCAGAAGCTCACTGTCTCTAGAGCTCTGGTTCTCTCTAGGCTGGACTACTGCAACATCCTCTTTCTAAATCTGCCTGCTTCTACTCTCCGCCCCGTGCAACTCATCCAAAACAGGACTGCGAGACTTGTCCTTGGCCTCAAGCCCAGGGAGCAGATCTCTCCAGGACTGAAATCTCTGCACTGGCTGCCATTGGCTGCGAGAATTAAGTTCAAAACCCTCTGCATTGTCCACAAGGCCTTCTGGGGCCTGGGTCCTCAATACCTCCAACTGTCTCCAATTGTGCCAAGCTTCTGATCTCCTCTTCAGTGTTTACTGGTCTGTTCAACTGTTCTTCTCTTCTTTTTGGTCTTCCTGCATCTGATCTTGCTCCTTTTCGCTTCATTTATCATTCTTCTAATCAAGTTCTTTGTACTCTTGCCCCTCGACACTCAATCTCTTCTCCTCTCCACTCATTTTCTTAATTTTCTTTGTATTGTTTTAAGTGCCCCATACCTTCTATAGTTTCTTGTTATTCTCCAGCTTGTTCACTTTGTTCTGAATCTTTTTCTGTTGGCTGTTTTGTTTATTTGCTCTTCTTGCCCCACTTCCCTTGCTCTCAAGTCCTGTTTAAAAAACATATCTCCTTCTTGATCTTTGGTTTTCTGTTTATCTGTTCATGTAAATTGTACCATTGTTTACTCTGTACAGCACTTGGGCGAGGAAGCGCAATAGAAGTTCAATAAAAATACAAAAAATAAAATAATGAAATAGGTATTTTCTTTCTCCTGGGTGAGTGTTTTTGTCTGCTGAACTGTAATAAATACCATAGTCCCAATTCCTGCGTAAAGCCTTTTTTTGGTTTGGGTGAAACAAAACAGAGTCTGTGTCGACTATGTTTTCTCTGGCTTGGATGCACCACAGGAAATGCAGTGTACTGGGCCAGATGTGTGTTGTAGCCTGTAACAAGGGCACATCGCAACGGATGTCACTTCCAGCGATGGCATTTCTGGTGATGTCACTTACGGTGATGCCACTTCCTGTTGGCTATGCTAATGAGTCCCCCCACTTCTTTTTTTAAGACTTGACCCCTGATAGGCAGTCAGGGAAGATGCAAGAGGGTCGGCAGGAAGTTTGGAAAATAGTTGTGTGTTATCTGCGTAGAATTGGAAGTTGGCGGAGGAGGAATTGAGGAGTGCTAGCTGAGCAAGGTAAGTGTTGAAGAGCCAGGGGTACACCATAGGTGGAGAAGGAGGTAGGTGAGGAGGAGGTGCCAAAAATTACTTGGGAGGAGCGGTCATATGCAGTAAAATGTTCATTATGGTGTTTTAATAGGACACACCGAGCAACACTACAAGCTCTTTTAAATGCGTATAACCATTTTCTGACTACAAGGCAGATGGTTGTTAATATTGCTAAATCAAAGGTTCTGATTATTATCTCAAACCGCATTTTATAATGCCTGACGTCAAAGGTCTTTTGAAAAAGACCATCTATGAAATTGATTCTTTCCTTTTTTTTCGAACTTGTACCACACAAAAATATCTGTAAAATCCTTTCTCCGACATTAATAATTAAAGAATGTCTTCATGAATTATCTATGATTTGTTTCAAATCCTATGGCAAGATGGCTTATCATATTAGTCCGCATGAAGCAAATGCCTTTGGCAGCAAATACAGAAAAATGATCTCCTGCTGATTTGAAAGTTTG
Source organism: Ambystoma mexicanum (assembly GCF_040938575.1). Taxonomy (NCBI): domain Eukaryota; kingdom Metazoa; phylum Chordata; class Amphibia; order Caudata; family Ambystomatidae; genus Ambystoma; species Ambystoma mexicanum. Next base: position 702,855,385 of record NC_090927.1, on the reverse strand, counting down.
TTCCACCAACAGTCTTGAGGAAGAGAATATATGCACTTTATGTTCTTCTGCCAAATTTAAGAAGCATTAAAATCAAAATACTTGAAAATACCTTTTAGATTATATATGATTTTTTCATGTCGTTTTTGCATCGTTTTTTCCTGCTGGATGCTGAAGATCCATGGGTCTGCTCCGGCTTGCAACATCATCTTGTAGTTGCAATGAGACAGAGGAACCATTTTTTATATATAGATGCACTTTATTTGAAGTCATGTTTTTTATTATTAATTGTACTGATGTATGCTGTAAATTGTACTTTGAATGCTTTTGCTGCTTAATAAATCTTTTTCAAAGAAGTCATATTTGACCGACTGAGTTGAGTATCCCTGGAAATGCGGGCTGAACAGACACCAGGTCTCTGGAAAGCAAACTAGTTATATAACCTGATAAGCTAACATCAAGCTTCATCCCTTCAATTCTTATTGAGCCCTGCAATGCTCCAAGATAAAATATTTAGACCATATTTATGTGTTATGGGGGTACTAACAATCAGAGGGGGCAAGACTAAAGGGAGTGACGTAGGCGCTCCCATTAGTCAATCAACATCTTGTAAACCTGAATCCACCTTAGTTCCTCCTATGTTATTTCTCATTGGGGCACTAAGAGTGCTTGGCGAGGACTAGGGGACTGTTAGCGAGAACATGAATTCATCAGTGTCAAGCCTGGGTTGGTAATGTTTCCCTTGGATTGATGGAAACCAGAAGATAGTGAATTAACAGGATTTCCAGATAGCGTGCTTGTGGGAGCAGAGTTCCTGACCCTAGCTAGAGGGGGCAGAGGGGAAGCTCTTAGTTCAATCTTTGAGCCCACAGGAGGACATTTTCAGAATTCAATGGCAAGTAGTCCCTGAGCAAGTGCTATATTTCCAAACTCCAGACATATGTAATCAAAGTTGGTAATCGCCTTTGGATACCTTGTGCATGTTACTATGTTGTCCCGAATAATGTTTTTTTCACAGTACAGATGCAATGGGTGCATTTGTTGGTTATGGCGTTCATGTTTTCATGGACACCTACACCCAAGCAGGGAACATAATACATGTACACAGACAGCACTCCTGGACTGCCAGTGGTTGTCTTGAGAATTAGTTATTAAACCTTCTTTTTGTTTGACACCCGTGGCTTGGAATCTAGTGCCCAATGTGTTACCACACTGAAAACTGCTCACTAGTGGGTGCAGCTAGCCATCATGCTGTGAAGATGCTGTATATGGAGTCTCCCAGGCACGATCCTGAAAACTGATGACAAAAGTGTGTGACATTGATCCTTTGGACGGTGGAGACGAGGTCTTGCTGATAGAATACCTGAGAGGTAAGACCTCATATAGAGTTGCTACACAGTATTAGATGAAATGCAAGATGAAGGATCCGCATGCGATACGCAGCCGCTACACGTTATGGGATGGAAAAGAAACAGCCTTCCTCTTAGCATGTACGCCATTTGTTGAAGACCTGACTATATGAATTGGAGCGACAGATGGAACAATTAGTGAGGTGTTGGATGCTATGCACCCTGCCCGCTGACTGTCATGGAAAACGCTACTGTACTCGGCGGAGTTTGATGAAGAGAAATGATAGAAATAGAATAGTTGTCATCATGCATGGCGCTCCTTATTACTTAAAGAATGCTGTATACTTGCAATGCCGTATAGGTTGGGTCTATCGTACCTCACTGTAAGACTATATGGGCTTGTGTTTTACACGGCCCAGGAAACCTTCAGACATGCATTTCGAGAGAAAAACAAACCGTGCAGGTCATTGGAAATTTGGGATGTGTAATCCACTCAGTAAGCCGTGGGGGAGTGTATTGGTAATACCTTTTAAACTGGGTGGAATGCGTTTTGCAAAACTTACTCAGTGAAAGTATTGGACACTGATGAGACACTTTCCATCTCTCCTAGGGTTCACTAGAAGGGGGAGAAGTATGTTGACAGACCTTACCTACCAGAGCTGAATACTGGAGTAGCGAAACTAAGATCATCGGCAGGATACTTCTGGTATTTTTTACCCAGGTAAATCAGGATCTGTATGATTTTTCTGTCACGGAAAAGTCAGTGACAGAAGCGTTTGCATGGGAAATGTATGCAACAACAAAGGTTCGTACATTTCCCATGCGAACAAGCACTGCAAATCACTACATACCCACACCCCAACCCACACCCACAACACACCCAAGACACACCCCCCACCCTCAACACAACCCCACCCACACCCCAAACATAAACAAACCCTACTTACCTTTTCTTCACGCTGTGTCCCTGCGGCGCCAGTTCCCTTTCACTTCCATGATCGGGAACCGGCGCTGCAGAGTCATTTTCTTTTTTTCTTTTATTTTACGGGCAGCTGCAGGGGTTTTCCCCCCAACCCCTGCTCACTATACTGTAAAGTATACTGTAAAGTATAGTGAGCGGGGTGTTGCGCGGGACACCCCTGCAGCCCCTGTTTTTTTTCTTCTCTGGTGTGCTGCTGGGGTTCCCCCCGCAACACCCCGCTCACTATACCACACAGTATAGTGAGCACGGTGTTGGGGGGGGGACAACCCCGCATCCCCCGTTTTTTATTTTCAATGTCGGATGTGTAGCGGGGGTGTCCCTTCCAACCACTACTCACTATACTGTACACTATGGTGAGCAGGGTGTTGAACCTTTGGTGGTATGCATTTTTTGGACTTTTTGTTCAGTCTGACCTTTTTTTTCGGTCTGTTCGTACAATTCCATAAATCATACAAGAAAGATGTACCAAATATATGATATATTTTTAAACTAGAGGAATTAGACTTCTGTTAACTAGGTTATTTCTTTATGTAGGTTATCCAACAGTGTGTGTTGAAAAGAAATTTGGTTACAGGCGGACCAAACAGAATAGCTACTTTACTGGGGAAGCATTACCTTAGAAGGTTAGTTATTTTGAATCATTGAATTCGCTTGTATAGTGGGTAAAGATGAAGATTCAACTATTGACATTTGAATATATATTATTGTTAATTTCAGAATCACAGAAGAAGGTGGATAAGACAGTTTATTACAAGTCTAAGTTGATAAAGCCCTGATGATGGATGATGTATCCGAAACGTGTTGGCTAATTATTGAATGACTGAACTCAGACTAAATTTGTACATGGGTTTTCTACAAACACAAATTATGCTGGTTGTATCACAAAAGGAATGTTGCGCAACACGTACAGGCGACATAATAGCATTGTATTGTGAGATTTTGCTCTTTTGAGAGACTTGTTTGTAACTTTAAAGGTGAAACTGAACCATTTTTGTTGAAAGTTTCTATGTTGAAAGTTTGTTTAAATCTGAGTAAATGTTGTTTTAAACACATGGAGAATTGTGTGATTGTCACTTTTATCAGTACACTTGATAATTTCTCCTTTGTTATGTGAACATATTAAGCAATCTTTTTGAACTTTTGTGTAACTCAAGAGTAATAGGAGGTCGTAACACCCCATTAGAGTGCACAGGGGTTGCCTGTTGGTGACAACAGGTTATATAGGTTGCTGATAGAATACCTCCACACTCAAAGGCTCACATGAGGAGGTGGACCTCTTTGCAAATCCGACGAGAGTGAGGACGGTCGGCAGCAGATCCTTCAATAGAGATCCTGGTCGCAGAGGCACACAAAACCACACAAAACCACGTCGGGAGCACGGAATAGGGTCTTCCTGTTGTGAGGTCTGTCAGACAAAGAGCCATCTTTCCCCACTAGACGCAATGCTCCTGCATTGTTCTGAGCAAGGAGACAGGCAGATTAAGGAAGAGGGTGAGGCATTCCTTGTTGAACTAGCTTGGGGGCATCAGGCACTGTGAAGGCCTTTGGCGGCCGGTACTAATAATAGTATGATGTGCGGGGGGCTCTAGTGTACAATGCCTGAAACTGCAAGCTTGCCCTAGGTTTGCAGTAAGTGTTCTTATACCTAGCCACATTTTTCTTCTCTTCTTCTTTAATTGAGGAGCACCACACACAGCGGGAGATAAGTGATAAACTAGGCCTTGGGCGACCTGCAATCTGACCCAGGCTATCATCACGGCAACAAGGTAGCAGGAGGTCTATACATGTCTAAATTCAAATTTAAAGGAGGATTGAAACACACCAAAATGTATTATTTTGCCAAAAGAAGTGCTCAGCAAAGGTCCCCCTTGGTGCTGTCCAGGCAAAGGGAGATAGGCCAAGGTCAGCAGGAGCAGGGAGGAGATGATAGCGTCCTTGAAGCTATTGCAGCACTACAAACTTTGATTGAATCCAACATTGATGAAGTAAAAATAGATAATTTTCTGTGACAGGATGTTAGGTAGCTAGCTGATACTGAAGCCACGTTATTGGAGAATACAGATGCATTGGAGTCTCTAAAGAATGCCATGGAGGACCATAAGGCAAAAGAAAATACTTCAATATCGGATTAAAGATGCTGAAGGGAGGTCTAGATGTAATAATGTCTGAATTATGGGACCTTTTGAAGGGGCGGAGAGGCAAGACTCGATCAACTATATTGAAAATCTATTACTGCAAGAAATTGGTCCAGGTAAGCTCTCACAGTGGCTCGTGATTGAGAGAGCACATCGATCTCTTGCGAGCGGCCTCTACCAGGTGCCCCTCCGAGGCTTGTCAGAGCATGAGTATTACATTTCAAGGATAGATAACAGATCCTCAGGTTCTCTAGAGAAGGTGGCAACATAAGAGGGTCCTCCACATTGTCGATATACTCTGACTATACGGCGCAAGTGAAGAAGATACACAACATGTTTGTTCCTTCTAAAGAGAGGCTACGCCAACAAGTACTAAAATATATGCTAATTTACACAGCAAAATTGAAGGTGCTTCATAAAGGGAAACTCTATTTTTTGAAAATCCGGAAGACGCGAACCAATTGATGGACAACATTGGGATGCCAGCTCCATGCCTTAATAACAATGATGAGTGATGGAGGAATTGGAAGCTGCTTGTTTTGTGAAGGGTCGCTGTTGAGATATGACATAGATATGAGATAGAACGCTTCGGGTTTAGCTAGCATGGGAAAATGTCTTGAACCAAACTATAGAGGATGAGGAATGCGATAAGGCCTTAATATATGTGAAACGGGGTCTCAAGGAACACCAGACATAGATTAGTGCAGCTGAATATACTGCATAGGACATATATGACACTGCATAGATTGACTAGATTTAATACGCAGGCATCTTCTAATTGCCCATGTTGTGGTAGGGATCCGGCAGACCTCATGCATATGCTGTGGAGATGTCCGGTGTTCCAAGGTTTCTGGGGGCTGGTTCGCCAGAAATTAGAGAAGGCAGGTGTGACCAGATTCAAATGGACCCCTGATGTATGTCTGTTAGGCATATAACCCCAACCAGAGAATGCTAAACACATTGCAAAGTTAATGGATCTGGTTTGTATATTGCCAAAATGTAGGATAACTATGTCATGGAAAAAGAAGGCTGGTCTGACTATTGCAGTATGGTGGGGGGATGTGCAAATTTGGTCCACAGCTGAAACTGCAGAGTGTATAGAGCCCTAAAGAAAGGATGGTTCCCGTTAGACTACAGATAATATGGAGGCCTGTAATACCCTTGCACAAGCATTGTTCTGCCCCTCAGATGTCAGACCACCTTGAACAAAATAGGGTCAAAAAGGTGATGGCAACAACTAGTATTTTTCTTTGAGTAAACAAGGATAGGTGTGGATATTTGGGAAGGTGCTACTCTGTGAAAGGTGGAGGATATGGCTGAAATGTTGGAAGTAATTCTTAAATGGTGGGAGGGGGTATTTACATATATGTGACCTGTATTTGTATTTTGGATTTCTGAAATTTATAGAGCACTTTACTCCAAAGCGCTTTACATGACAACATGATACAAAACATTTGAAGCTTAAATGCGAAACATGAAACAAACCATCAAAACAATATGTAGAACAATTTTCCTAGGTTGGTGGAGGGAAACAGTATACCTGGAAATATGACATGCTGCTGTTTGTGTTTAGTTATTTTGGTTATTGCTATGTAACTTTGATTTGGCGGAATGATATCACTTTCAACCATGTTTGGCCATGATAATGTTTGACAGTAAATAATTAATAAAAAAGATTTAAAAACAAACATACTGAAAATCGCCCAGAGGAGGAGTGTTCGACTTGTTCATGAAGGTTTATCCATATTTTGCAACACTAGCTCTAGATCTTGAATAGGTGTTATCCAAGAGACCAGATACAGTTTCTGCTGCTATAACTTTACTAGCATTGATGCAATTATCACTGTTTTTAGGAAATATGCATGTAACACATGTAGGTAGGCTATGACAAGATTTACCTTCAATGTTGAGTGAACCAGAAGTAAAAATGGGTTTAGGCACTGGGTCTGGTAAATAATCTCTTCTGTTAAATCACCGTTTTTAGTTCACAACTGTCCCTACAAGCATTTTTGTGCATTTCCCGAGATTAATTATCTCTATCTTCATATCATCATAATGGCTCACGATGAGGGCCAAATCTCCTACAGTGGCCACCGGATTCACTGATGGCTCAGATAGAGGACTATCACCAGAAGGTGAAACTATGGTATTCTTTTTCTTAGAATGAGTTGTGATAAGAAACTTATTCAAGGTGGATTGTTTTGTTCTTGCCACAACTATGACACTGTAGCACCAATTGGCCCCCATTCTGGACTATTTTGGACTCATTTGTTACCATAACCTTCCCCGGACAATACCTATTCATATTTTTGTCTTTACTTTCCTTTTGCAAGACTTTGGAACTTCCTTATTTAATTTCACAAACTCTCCCATAATGCACCTTGTGGCATTTCTCATTCCCTGGCTTTTCCTATGCCGCAGTCTTTGAACTACAATCCCCATAAGACTTAGAGGTCAGTGCTGCTTTTACTTTCCCAGGACCAGAGAGGGAGGAGTCAGATTACCTTCAGGTGTGTTGCTCCAGGTGCTGCTAATGAGCCTGCTTCAGTACAGGGCAGGACATTATTAAGCAGCTGCCTGCAGGAGCACAGGGATCTTGCATTCAGTTTACTCCCTCCCAGCCCGTTGTGCCTTGTTCCTCAGATTTCTTCTGTTTCTTGTTGCTTCGAGAGCCTGCTCCTTTTCCAGTGCCCTGTGCTCCCTACCTTGCAGGCATGGTACTCTGCCTGAACTCCACTGCCTTCTTCCCTGCAACTCTTTGATTCCTGCATTGCAGCCCTGCTCCCCTGCTTGCAGTATTCTGTTCCCTGTCTGCAAACCCTTGTTCTCTACCATGTATTATGTTGTTCCTTGCCTGCAGTTCCTTCTTCTATGCCCATAGTCTATGTAACCTGGCTTTATCTTCCAGGTTTCCAGCCAGAGTTTCCTTCTTATCTGTCTGCAGTCCTGCCCTTGTTATTCTAGTCCAGATGTACAGTTCCTTGAATTCCATGTTACAAGTCTGCAGTTCAGGCCTTGTTTTCCTAGTCCTGAGTTTCTTGATCCTATTCTATAGTTCAGTCCACTGTTACTTTATTCCGGTCATTAGTTTCTAGTCTGCAGTTCCAGTCTCCTGTACCATTGCACTTAGTTTATTTTCTTCTTGGTTTTCCTCTTTCATTCCTGGTTTCTGTCCTGAACCTTGCTTACTTTGATTTAATATTATTCCCTGTTACTGTTCCTGTCCTCACTTGTGCTTGTGTAATTCCTTTGTTCAGAATTTGGTTGCAGGGTTTCCCAGCAGGCAATCTCTGCCCCTTTCCTCTGTCCCAGTCCAGTATTGTATCTTGTGCCATATTGTTAACAGTGTGCTGGTTCCTGATTCTGGATGCACGCATTGTTCAGTTCCTGCTGGACCCGTACAGGCTTCAGTCTTGTGAGTACTGTTTCCTTGTGTGTGTCTTACGGTCCAGACACAGACACCGACTCCTGCTGGTCCTTTCAATGGGCATTCAGTTTGGGGCCCTGTAAAAGTAACGAGCTCAGAAGGCTAGAGTTTAATCAGCCCACGTGGGAAACTCTTCCCCCATTCTGTGTACACCTTACGTGGGAACCTAAAGTGTTTGTCCTACTTGTACTCACTGACCCTTTTTGTTCACTGCCTTGGTTGTCTGTTTGTATTACTTGCCTATCCTTTCTTATCTTAATGATTTCTTACACTCCTGTCTCTTGAGCACTTTTCTTCCCACAGCTTTGTGGGCACGTCTCTGCCCTCAAGCCCCTGACAGTTGTCTCATTTTCACGGCATGCAGTGATAAAATTGCGGCAAAAATGTTGCCAGTACAAAAATTCGTGGCAAAAATGCTGTGGTTTGACCCGTTAAAGGTGGACCTCATTACACCATTTAAGGAGAGCAAGGGTAGTGGGGGTGTCCCCCGCTCCCTTTAAATGGTATAATGGGTCCAGAGGTTGCAGGGGTGTCCCCCGCATCCTTTACATGGATTGTGGCAAAAAAACCACAGCCTTTTTGCTGCAATATTTTGTGTCCATGGCCATTCTTGCTGCAATGTTAACACATGGAACCATTTTCACAGCATACTGCTGCTACAAGTAGTCAAGTTGAATTAGTAACATTTGGGTCACTCTTTGTAGGTGAAGAACCACCTATGTTACTCATGTTGTTGAGAACCGCAAAGCGGTAAGAAATAGGAATTGTGACGGATCTAAGGATGTCATCCCTTCTCCCCTATAGGGAGACCTTTCCCATGGGGCAAGGGCAGTGTGTCTACAGTACAATAGACTCTGTGGGGATGGTGCACAGAGGGAGGATCACATGGGGAAGGAAGTTCCTTATGGGATTGGGAACGTCCATTCTGAGAGAACGCTGTATACCTGTGCTTCAATGTACCAAACCCCTTGTCCAATGCCAAATTCTCCTTCCCCCTCTCAAGACAGAGCCAATCTGTTCTATTGTCAAGTCAGTTTACCAAATATACTTGACAGGACTAAAACACCAGAGAATGCAAAGTATGTTACACATGATTCTAATACAAGTAATCTGAAGAATAGGTTGACCGCGAGTCCGATGATCACTCTAGAGAACCAGAGTGAGCACTCTAGCTTCTCACAGAATGTAATTGGTCCAAAGCAACATGGCAAGCCACGGAAGGAGTTTAAAGTCAGCTCAGCTGAGATGCTGAGAGAGAGCTGTCCTCCCTGGACGAACTGCAGGCTACGTGCACCTAGCAAACAGGCAAGAGCCAAAAAGGAAGCAGTGAACAGAGGAGAAGAACCCGAACATTGTCCAGCTCAGAAGGACTACTCAGGCTGCAGCCGAGTCAAACCTCTGGGCATTCCAGGCCCCAGCAAAGCATATGAGAGACAAGACACACAGCTGGGAAGAAATGAGCCGCTGCAGACCCTGCTGGCTACCCAAACGCTTCTAGGCCCACCAGAAGGGATGCAACTTCTCTGGAAATGCTGTAACCTGCACAGATGAGACAAACAGGTATGCAGGTTACCCAAGAGGTGCTAGAGGTCAGGAGAAGCAAGGGGTTGAAAGTAGAAGCTAGAATGAGAGGGGCTGGGACCCTGAGAAGTGGTTGTGATTCAGGGACCTGCAATCATATGTCAATCAAAGTATAAGAGGGCTTGGGACTTTGAAAGGAATGACGATAGAGAAGGAGGAATTGTAGGTTTGTCAAAAGAGTGAACCAAGCAGTTATGATAATGAATTGCAAGTCTGGGGACCAAACCCATATGAGAATCCAAGGATAAGAGGGTCTGGGACCCTAACTGTGAAAGAAACAAACAAAGAAGAATGATATGCTTGGCAAGGGAGTAAACCAAGCTGGTACAACCCTACTCTGCGAGTCTGGGACCCGCACCCATATGAGAGATAAAAGCCTAAAGTAACGAGGAATAAGAGGGTCTGGGAATATGAGAGAAAGTTAGACAGTTTATGAGAGGACAGTTGCTTGGCAGGAGAGTAAACCAGGCCGTTCAGAATATTGTGAGTCTGGGACCCATGCCCACAAAGTCTAATTGATGAGAGTTAGAGAATAAGTGAGTCAAGAACCCTGGAAGTGAAAAGGACTAATTAAAAGGAAACCTATGCTTGGTAGTGAACTGTGCCAAGATGGTGGGGCAAAGAACTATGAATCTGAGATGCATATCCTTGTGAGTTACCCTAATGACATTTACCTAAGAAAATACAGGGCTCAGGAGCCAAAACGAAAGGAAAGTAGAACAAGAATGAGTCTAGAGGAAAGGAGCACAACCCTAGCCTTGGAGTGTTACATTTGTGAAAATGTTTTCTTTCATCAATTTTGATTACCTGAGAGACTGGGGACTTTTCTGTTGGTTGAACCTACAATGAACACTTTACTTTGGGAAGAGATCATCCACAGTTGGTTTGTTACTAGTCTTAGGGACATAAGTAGGCTTTTTGAGACACAACAGTGACAATCTTATTAGTTGTGGACATCCTGACAGTTTCACTTGTTTTCTTTGAGGTAGGGAAACCCCTCTTAGTATTGGGATAGAGAGACATTTTTTCCAACCCATTCTTGCTCAATTAAAGTTTCTACCCAAGAATATGCCACCCTTGTGTCTGAGCCTTACTTCTGCGCCCTTATAGAACGTTACTAAATGTATTTAATTTTGTTCCATTCAGCAGTATAGACTTCATACCAGTTTGTTACATTTTACATATGCTGTTTGTGGGTGGTTCCAGTGTTGGCTAGCATAACGTTACTTACATTTGTTTTTCAGAATTGTATGTGCTTGTCCCTCTGCACCTTCTGGACATGTTAAGAAATATCAATATATATTTGAATACTTAAGAAGTGGCTACCTTGTGTTTGGATGATGCCATTTTTAAAATGTTTAAAATTGGATCAGCCGTAGAGGTACCTTTAAGGACAAACATATTTACTGGTATTTCCAAATATGCTCAGTAGGTGTAGAGGACCGAACAAAACAAAGTGTATTCCTCCCAACACACAAACATCTACAAACAGTAAACCAACATGGAATACATGCAAAAAGGTTCAGTGAGAGAAGCTTAATGAAGTTTATATTAGCCAAACCACACAAACCTTTGTAATCATCATAGGTAGCATAGAATAGGTGTGCTGAATCGAATACGCCAAACTCAACATAATCACACTTTTAGGCAAAATAAAATGTGTCACTATTTCCATACATGTGCAATAGTGGCAGAAAGTCAAACAAAATGAAGTGTATTCAATCCAGCACACAAAGATCTGTAAATAGAACATCGGACATGGAACCGCTGCTCTGTAAAGTCAGAAGGATAAACATCATGAAATGTATACTGCTCAACACATGCAGATATCCATAATCACCACACCCAACATGGAACAAGGTTATTGTAAGGTCAGAGGGACGAAAGCAATTCTAATATATATTGTGCAAAGCATTAAACTTCCACAACACACACACTGGCTGAAGAAACAAGTTAGACACCATACAAAAACAGAGCTCCATGTACACAACGAGACTAATGGTGCAAGGAAAAGTAAATGAAAGCATTGCAGAACAAGCTTTAATAAGTTTAAATGCTACATGTGTCATATAACCTTAAAATCACATTGGCCAATCACACAACCACATTCCTGTCCAAACACCATTACAATTATCATTGTCAATCACTTGGTGAACAGAACAACAAACCAAAGTGACATCCGTTGAGTCAAAGGAGCCGCTAATAGTGTGCTTGATGTCCATAGAATCCTAACACTTATGCACACATGCCAAACAAGTCATGCATGCAACTCACAAATAAAAAATGTATATATGCTATTTTCTCACTTTATTTGACAATATATTACACATTGCAAAGAAAAGGAAATTTCACTAAAGACCACCAACATATCACTGAACTTCATCACACCTATGCATGCACAAGTCACCAGTATGCAGGATGGCTACACCACACATGCACCACCTTGAGAATAATTCATAGGAAAATAGGAACATACTTTTAGTTTCATAGTGTAGCGATATGCTTCTACATATGTTGCCTATTGACAGAAACCCCCAACCTCTCGAGCAACCCCAGGTACTGACTCGAACAGCAACCAAACACACCATTTTGTAACACATCTTTATTAACCACTTTACACTTATTTGTAAAAGGCAAATATCGCAATTGTGCAGCATACTGAAAAATACATTGAAACATCACACGCATTAGCAACATTTAATTTACTTCTGTACCATTCTAAAACATATGTGCCATACTTGAATAACGTATTAGAAAAAATAGCGATACATCCTACTCACATGACCTCATGTGCAATATCAAGACAGTTTATTAAAAAACTCACCAAAACAGCACAGAAGTCAAATGTCATTAAACAACATGCCACTGTAATGTAATAAGTAAAGCAAGTCACAGTTGCGCAGCAGTTTAAAAAAATCACACTGAAATATCCCACATACCCAACCTAAACCAGTTGCATCTAATAAGTATCATTTTAAAACACATGTCACACTTGACCAGCATTTTAAAAACAAAGCTAACATTCCTACTGGTTTTAACTAATATGCAATTTCAAAAGGTACACACCTCAGTCAGGCAAAATGCACTGAAATATAAAATGCATGGACTCACACACCACACAAACACAATGTAACTACATTTCACTGATCATGGTACAATTTAAAAATGTGGTATTTTATATTTGGCACAAAGAAAATCATATCAAGGTCCAACATTTATGTTTTTAACTTATAGTATACTAATTACATCACTATTCCTAATAGAGTTTACTTGAGGATTATGTTGTAGATAGTAGTTGGTTTATAGATTGTTAGACTCAACATCAACTTAAAAAAAACAACATGATTATACTATCTGGCCCTCCTTACAGCACATTAGTGAGATTTCCATCCTTTGAAATGATCACATCAAAAGTAGGAGGCTCCATGGGCTGTCAATCTAGGATAATAAGATCTTTATTAGTATCCAACACAGCAACACATGTCATTGTTGCCTTGAAAGGTGACAGAAGTAGACTTAGTGGGGGGCTCTTGATATGGGGAAAACGTCTTTGGATGCCTCTATAATCAAACATTTTACTGGTTCTACTGACCTACAATCATTATTTATTACTTTCAAGGCTGGACGACAGATTGTGTTATTGAACATTAAGAGTCACTTCAGGCAAAGGTCTAGTCACTCTTAAACTGGTAAGAAACATCATCGAGTGGGCTTGCTCCAACAGTAAAAAGGATATTCATGCGATGCTGCTTGCAGACTTTAATCTTAAATTGGAACCCATTGATATGATGGCTAAAATTGTGGAAGAGGAGGATGTAATTTGGGACATCCCTAATCTAAATTCTCCCCCAATCAAATGATTAACTAAATTTGCCTTAGTCGTCGCACACATCCTGTGTAATCTGGAGCTAAGGGCTGCAGTGAAAGGCAAAATGAAGATTATCCTGCCTCGCATACATACATTGCCGGAAACTCTAGTTCACATATTGACTATAGTCTGATTGACATCCGTGACTGTCAATATGTGAAAAACTTTGAGATAATTCCACGTATTGAGAGTGATCATCGACCAGTTTCCCTCATATTAATGTTTTTTGACAACAAGGGTGCTGACTACTTTAGTCATGAGAAAAAGCAATGTAATCTCAATAAAATAAAATGGGAGGCTCTGGAAATCGACAAGCTATCCCCATATTTGTATAATGCATCCCCCCTTTTTTGAAGCATGCCCTCACTGAAAGGGATATTTCTCCTTGTGACATGATTGAAGTATGTGTTAACATCATGAATGTAATTATTCCCTTGGTTCACAAAATAACCGAAGCAAGTAGACTGTAATGCCTCAGTCTGAGTGGAACAGATAGGCTGGGAAATCCTGCACCCAATAACGGAAATAGGGGTTGTTTGGGTACTTGATCTTGACTCGATTTGTGCTACACTTAGAGTTTCTTGGGTGTTACGAGTTTCAAAGAGCTGCGAGGTAGCCGGTTGCTGAGGTTTTGCCCACACCTCGTAGTATAGTCAGACTTTGTTTTGGTCCGTTACCTTGCACTTATTGGGCAGTAATGACGCTTGATACACTGCAATTCGGATTACATACATGCGTACTCGTCAAGGTAGCAGGTACTATTCCCCTGACGAGTACGGATATATACAATCCCCATTCAAGGTACGCTTCCCACCGACGAGGACACTGAAAGGAGAGCCTGAAGGAACTGACCAGATCTGCCCAACCAAGAGCCTCACAACGGGTTTGAAAAGGAAACGGAGCCCCAGAATACTTGCACAAAAGGTATACCACCAGTTTACTAGCCTTGATAAACACCCGGAGGGATTGAAACACATGTCGGCTGACAAATAACATTAATAATGATTTTAAAACATAACTAACCAATATTAAATGGAATATCAAGCGTCATTACTGCTCTATAAGTGCAAGGTTACCGGACCAAAACAAAATAATAACAGAAATAGTCAAAGTAGATGGCAGAACCCTGCTTTATTAACAATTCCCATAAAGCAGGGACAGCATACAAACAAAATAGTTGAACACTCTCGTTATTTTCAAGCATGACAATGGCTTAAAACAAGTAAATACGTCACCATTGATGTTACATTACACAATTGGTTACAAAAACCTACGGGATACAGGGATTGATCAAGGGAATTGTCTACATACAGAAAATATAGAGGCTAGTTCTTCTATTGGCTATGCTGCTATTTGATGGCTCCACCTGGGACCACCTCTAAATGAATAAGCGAGAATACATGTCATCTTCAAAGTTGACTATTGGTTACTGCAACATATACTGAGTGGCGCAACATTAAGCGTTTTCATAGATCAGCACCTTGCTCACAAACCTTGGCTATGAGAGGTCATCAGAACTTAAACTAAAAATGGGAGTGCAGAGTGAGAAGTCCTAGATCTGCATTCTTCCAATTAAATATGATGCTATCCCTTATCCCTAGGCCATGAGCCAGAAATATTCCTCTGTGCTTGACCTTGTTAGGTGCCTTGATTTTGAGAACATGTAGGGAGTCGAGGCAGGAGTTGGGTCGTGTCTGGCCTTAATAAATAGATACTCTTTGTGAGTTATGGATCATGTTCGAGAAGATCATGTTATGAATTATTCTGTCCTGTATTATTTTAGATTTTAGTTATTAGGAACGTGAGTGTTATTACTTTTCCAACCACCGGGGACTTGGTTGATTCATTCTTTACTATGTTTTAACTTATAATTAGTCTGCACCTGGAATTCAATAGTTGTATATTCCTTAATTAACCTAAGAGAACTATGGCTTGTGTCTTGGGAATCCTTATCTCATGTTCTCTTCTGGACTGTTCAAGCCTTCTCTTGATTCTTCCATAACCTTCAAGAGGGACCTCTTAACCATTGCCTGCGCCCCACACAAATCTGTGCATCAGTGTATTCATCAGGCTAAGTTTTCATGAGGCTTTGGGATCTCTGTCTCCATTTGAGCAAAGATGGCTCCCTTTTACGTTTTTCTTTCTATGTTAATAACCTGTCTACATATATTGTTCATGTTGCTTTTCTGCTTATGCATTTCTTGTGCTCTGTTCTTCGTGGCTTTATGGTGCAAGCCATATTCTTTGTGTCTAAATGCATGTTTGACATAATGTCTGCGTTTCTTCATGATGAGTGCGTACTCCTACTGCTTACAAAGTCAATTGCTTCCTGCATCGATCCAGGATAAGGCTGGTATGGTCACCTAAGTGCATATAATTTCTCTCCTTTACGATATTGGGGTGAGGGAGGGGCAGTTACCATTATTGACATATTCATTTGTCTGTCTGCATTCCTCCCTCTGGTCGAGTACTCAACCACAACCCTGTACTGGCCCTCCTCCATGTAGGGTAGTTTGGGTATCCATATTTTAATCACCGCCCTCAGGTCACCCGCACATTTTATGTGCTCATCCACACTCCAGGTCATGTAGCAACACTACCTATCTTGCTTGAAGAATGCCCATCATCCCACATAATTGCACAGGTCTGGAGGATAAAAGAATTCTGATCCTCGATGTGTAATTGAGCTTTCTCATATGTGGATATGAGGTAGATTATTGATTTGTGTATATATGTGTACTTTAGTGCACACATTTGTCACCATTTACGTGTCCACTGCCTTTTTGGCAGTCTTCTTGCATTGCCTTATGGCTATTCTCAAGGTGCAGAATCCTAGTAGTACTAGTATTAGCATTTCTATTAGTATTTTAAATGCATTAGCCAGCCATTAGGGAATCCAGGAGTATAGGTAAGCGAGCCAGTCATCATCTGGAAAGCCTTCCACTTCGTCTGTCATTTTTGTGTGTAGATCTCTTAAAGATATGGCCTCTGTGGGTGTCCCATTTTCCTCATTGTAGGCAGGTAGGTACATGCAGTAAGACGGGCCACGTTTTGCGCAAACGCCCTCCTTAATGGCCTTTTTCAGATCAAGGACATACCTGTTCTGAAGGGTCATTAATCTTATGGACCTTAGTTGTTTTCATATGCCATTAAATCCCTTCACATTTGTGGTGATTGTTACAACAACTCCCATCTCGGAATTTGGAGCCATCTCACATTTGCAGTGATTGGCACTCCAGGGAGGAAAATAGCAGAGAAAATCACTGCTGTTTTGCTAAACAATGTGTGCTCATGTGGTATGTAGTCATAGGCATCTTCTGATTTTGCTGAGTAATAGTTTTCCTTTTTGCTGCGCATGAGAGTGAGGGACCTTCTTTTCCTTAAATGTGCATCCATTTTTAGGGAAGTGAGTAATTTGTATCTCGCTCTGGGGAACTACAAGAGCTGGTGTGTTCAACTGTACTATGGAACATAGAACTCCCCAGCCTGGGTACAGCAGCACCTGTGCTTTGGTACCAAGCACAATAGTGGTCCATCAACTTTGCGGTTCCTGTTTTCATTCCTGGTACATCAAAAATATGTTCACACCTGGTGTTTTTCCCAACGTTTATTGTACCCATTTTTCAGAAACATAGGGTAGCATTTTTCAGGGGTATTTTTTGGACTGGCCCCCCTCATTATGAACCCAGGTGAATAATTTTATGATTTTGGCCGTAGGTTGAGACAGAGATGGTTTGCATTTAGCACTACTTCTTACCATTGCCCAAGACTGCTACTGCTTTGCCTACTACTCGTCCCACAGCCCACCCTTCAGTTGTGAGCACAGTTCCCATTATATGCAATTTACCTCTTTCCCAACACCCAGGTTTCTTTTCCATTCATTGCAGTGAAACATCCTGTTGTCTTCTCTTCTAATCCCGGCCCCATGACCCATTTGTTTCAGAATGCATATATCTGAACATGTCATGTGCTGTACCATGCATTATTACTAACTTGGGCAGAATTGGTTATATACAAGCTTGTATCTCCAAGGTCATTCCTCACACTTTGTTTAAGCCTCTTCATTTCTTTAGTGAGCATGGGAAATTAAGTTGTTGTTTAATTTGTCATATGGGCAGGGGTCACATTTCAATGGAAGTTATAAAATGCACTCCACATAAGTGTTGTATATAGAGAATTACACTCATAAGAAAGAAGATTAGGGGTCACATTGCCAAAGATGGGTCTAGGTTCATTATACAGGACCAACTTTTGTAATGAAATAAGAATGAAAAAAATAAAGAATCCACAGTGTAAAAAACATTGCTAAAATCATTATTGCGTATCTACTCTTTGTAAATAATTACATATTTCACTCAAGTGTCAAACGCGAATATCTGACAGAATTATTAAGTCTCATTTTATTTCTTCACAATGATTCTTCCACTCCTACAAAATGTTAATGCTTACAGAAAAATTGGAGTAGGAGTAATATGGCAATAATATTCTTTTAAAAAAGAAACAGGTTTTGGAATCCCCTAAAACAGCATCAAGAGTTGTGTTTCTTAATCTTAAAGTAGGATATGTATCTACGAAGTAAGTCATGTCATAATTATAATTAGTAAAGTGCATAACCAATAGGGTTCACAGAGAAAATATTTAGTGTATCTACTTTTTCTTCTTTGTGAAAGGGCTAGTATTTATCGTGTGCAGGTATGATGTTTCAGCGAAAATGTCCACTAAAAGCCGTCCTGCTATTATTTAAAAGAAAACAAGGATTCACTTTCTTAATCCATGGGCTGTTGGTTGGCTCGGTTGGTAGACTGCGTCTGGACAGGAGTCATCTATTCTTCACCTTCAGATTCAGTGAGTTTCAGCACAAGGGGCTTTCCTTTGTAGGGTTTGACATCACCAAGGTGCAGCTAGACCCTTCTTCCCTGCACCTTGACCACTGTGGGAGTCACCTCCTCCACGATAGGTGGACCCTCAAAATGAGACCTACGCCGTTGTCGGGTAAAGTTTTGAAAGAGCTCTCGGTCTCCCATGTATAATACTAGGGGCTTTAACACTGTCACAGGATAAATTTGTTCGTTGTCTTCATCCTGTCGGCACAAAGCTGTTGACACATAAACGCAACACTGGATGTCATGGCAGCCAAATAGGCATGCATTTCAGTTCCAAGCATATTCAACACACTATGGGCATCAGGTTAAGCTTGAGTGGGAGGAGCAAGAGGTTTATCCATACGGTGTCCTGACACCAGCTGGTGAGGAGTCGGTTGATGATCTGAATCGGGTTAATTGTGTAATGCAAATAGGGCTAAGGGTAGTGAATGGAGCTACTATTTTTTCAGGGTTACCTTTAATTTGACAATGCATTCTTTGAGAAGGCCATTGAGGCACTCACATATACCATTTGCTTGCTGGTGATAAGCGGAAGAAAACTTGTGCCTAATAACCAGCAGATTTGTAATGTGCTCAAAAACCTCATATACAAAATGTGGTCCATTCCCAGACCTGAGCACTTTCCACACTCGCCACCCTGGGAAGACCTCTTGTACAAGGGACTTCACAGCACATGAGTACATGTGGCATCAGGATGTGTGCATGGACCGCCCTAGATCCATCAAGAGAAAGGACATATGACTGCTAACATATATATGTAGCTGTTACATATTTAGAGCATATCTGCATAATCGATATGCAAATGCTGGAAGGGTCCAGTAGGAGGTGGTATTCCTCCTCTCACCGATTGCAGTGTGTGACCTGCAGTGTACTGTTGACAGACCAGACAAGTTACAATATAGACGGCAACATGTTCTGCCAGGTTAGGTATGAACCATTCTTCCGAGATCAAAGCTGCAAGCCTTTCTCGTGTTGTATGTGCGAGGTAATATAGCTGATCTAATGCAACGTTAAGTAATCCAAGGGGCATAACTGGCTTCCTGGTGTTTCCCTGCCACTACATTGCATATGTGGGGGATAATAAGCACCCCCTCCTCCTGTTGCACAACTCCTGCTCTTCTAGTGGCGCTCGTCCCTATAACTCGATAATTTAAGCTATGGGCATTCATTGAAACTTTCTTTCATTACCATGTTTCAGGTTCATATGCGTTTATTTGGTGCAGGTTCAAACTTAGATTTTCAGGGAAACACTTTGCTTTTTTGTCTTCTATGTCTGTGGCCTTGTTGCCATGGTAGACAAAATCTGTACCTTTAGTGTGGGCTGCACACTTTATCACAGTGATGGCTAATGCAAGCTGTAGAGCATGTATGAGCCTGTCCAGTAACGGCACATGTTGCACTGGTGTGCCATCTGTGTGTATGAAGCCACGCCTGTTCCATCGTAACAGTCCTGCATATACTGTGGATGTCACATAGGCAGAGTCAGAATACATGGCTACTTCCTCATCCTCAAGTTTTTCAAGTGCTAAAATAAGTGCTACTAAATTTGCTGCTTGCACTGAAAAATGCAAAGACAATCTCGCACTTCCCACTGTCTCAAAGTTGCCATTCACTTTGGCTTTTACCACTGCAGTACCTGTGTTACTTTCACCTGTGTTCTGGTCAATCATTGATGACCCGTCAATGAAGAGGACTTCCCCCACTGCAAGAGCATTTTCCTTAACATGTGATATGTCATCGTGATTTTCAGCATATTTGGTGGAATCAGGTGCGTAGTCTATTTCCTCTGCTGGTGCTGCCCTCAAATCTTTCTGGATTCACTACTCTGCACGTGACAATTTTCATCGCTGGGTTTCATATAATCACCTCATAAGCAGAGGCTCTTTGTGTGTTTAATGTGCTTTTAGGTTTTTCAAGGACAGCAAACACGGCATGTTCTACATATAACATTACTGTTCAGCCCATCATGATACTGGCAGAATTTTCAATTGCAAAGGCTGCTGCAGCCAGATATTGTTTACATGGATAATTACCTCCCATGACTGGATCTAAGATCCCACTATAAAATGCCAGTGGTTTGCGTCCCAGTGAAGCTTTTTAAGTGGGAGCTGCTGTCATTACTACTCCATTTGAATGGGAGAACAAAAACAATTCTGCATTGTAATCTGGGATTCCTAACACAGGTACTGTGCATATTGCCATTTTCAACTCATCAAAGACCTATATCATTTCAAATCTCTTGGTTATGTCACTGTCATCCTTCTGCACTTCCTTGATTCCTTTTAAGAGGGGTCTGACATTTGTACTGTAGTCAAAGACCCCTGCCTTGCAGTAGTGGTAAAGGCCCAAAAATTGCTGCATCTCCTCACTGTTTTGGTCTGGCTGTTTTCATGATTGATTTTGCTCTCTCAGGGGTCACCTTTCTTCCTTCTTGGGATATTAACGGCCCTATGTACAGAACTTCTTTCTGGTAATATTGTAACTTCCTTGTCCACTTTATACTCCTTCTCTTCTAGGACTGCCATCAGCTGTATTGAGTCTTTTCTACACTGCTCTTCTGCCTCACTGCTGCACACCAAAATGTCATTTACATATTGTTTCACTATGCTGTTGAGGTGCACATTTCCAAGGTCCATCTAGAACACTTGATTAAAGATCGATGGGCACTCACAGTTCTCCTGAGGCAGCCTTGTGTGTTTTCACTTGATCCTGTGATAGGAAAACAAAGTCAAGTCTTGAGATTCTTCATGAAGGGGTATTGAAAAGAACGCATTTTTAAAATCAATCACTGTTTAAATATTGGGCTCGGCATTGGAATGTTACACAGTATATGGGGAGGGTTTGGGACCAATTCGAACTCCGCTCTAGCAATATTGTTCAGGCTCATCAATCCTGAATAAATCGCCACAACCCCCCCATCTATATTTTTTCACTGGGTACACTGCTGTATTACATGGGAATTCAGATGGCACTAATATCCCTTGTTGTACTAGAGTGGAAATAGTATCATAGATGCCCTTGCCTAATTCTCTCGACAATGTGTACTGTCTCACTCACGGCAAAATATCTCCTGGCTTCAATTAAAATGAGACTGGACCTACTTCTTTTAATCAGCGGAGATCATAAGGACTGCTAGTCTCTTCTTTAACAATGACGTTCTCTGCTGCACTTCTCTATTCTCAATTTTCAACCAATAGGTACGGCTTATGAAAAACACTACCTTGCATCTGAGTCATCATCTATGAAAAGTTCTTATCCGTCAAATCGGTCAGTCTGTGTCCCTCGCCAAGAGCTATCACTGTTCTGCAGTTTTTTCCCTCATCATCACCCCTATGGAGAATCACCCTCTCTTGTCTCACTATGACTGCTTCTAGCTGTATTGAAATAACTTGCCCTTACTCGTCATCCCTGGGTACTTCTGGTCTGAACTAAAATTCTGCGGGCAGCCGCAATGTTTTGCCCTTTATTCCAGGAAGCCTTGCTAACACTATGTGTACGCCATAAAGAAATACCTCTGGGTCTAATGACACACCACTGTGCTTTCTGGCCATAGATCGCTGATATTGGGCCTTATCACTAGTTGGGCTGTAGCCCATAAATGTGACGGTAATGGTATTAGCGCCACATTTAAGGGCTGGCCCTATCACGAGTTGGACGGTAAATGGTCTGTTTTACCTCCAGCTTTTTTCTGGAGGTGAAAATCCTATTTAGCGCCTTGTATTACTGCCGGCTGTATTAGCGTGCTGTATTAGCACTGCAGATTCCCCATTGGGTCCCATGGACCCAATAGGCAATGGGGATTTACAGTTAATGCCCAACCCGTGATCCAGTGGTAATACCACCGGAACGGTGGGTGCTGACGCTATTACAGTTGGGCGGTATTATAGTCGGGATTCCACCCAACTCGTGATGAGGCTGATAAATTATTGTGAATTCACAAAGTAAATCCCAAGAGTGGAGTTTTCAGTGAAGGATATTGTCATGTTGAGTTTACTCATCAATTATCACCCCAGTATATTAACTGGTGTTTTGCGGGAGAGGTCATGTTCTCCTAGAGTGATAGGTAAGTCGTCAGTAAAATGAACCGTGCTTGTCAGCTCAGAAAAACCTTGTGCATTCATGGCAAAGGCTGACATTAGGTACTTTTGTGGGGAGCGACAAACTCTTGGACTGGAAAGGCGCTGGTTGGATTTGATAATCCAGTACTTGTTGGTAGGCAGTTTGCACAAAAAATAGATGATTCAGGTTGTTGGTGTGTCGAACATGAGGTTTATAGGTTTATTCCTTGTTGTAGTCAGCACCAATGAAAGACATCATTGGATGTAAAGGTAATATTCATAACATGATGATATGTTACACAGCCGACGCGCGTTTCAACCTAAGTCTTTTTCAAGGCTGTGTTTTTAGTGAGGTGGTGATGTGGTACACCCAGTGTGGTGACATTCAAAGCCAATTAGTATTGAGAATATTTCATTCACATCCATTATGCATACATTAATAGGCAGTATCACGAAACATAGAAAAACCAATTGCGATTAGGGCAAGAAAACACAATGTGACACCCAGGAGAGGTGATTTACCATGCCGAGTGATTGCAAGTGACAGTGACAGAAAAATATAGTTGATTGGACAGAACAAATTCACAGTTTAGGAAACTCAGGTGCCAATTTGCAGTTTGGTTAGAAAAACGAAATGAAAACAATGTACCAAGGGAGAAGAACAGAGGACAACAAATTAGGGTTGGGTAAGCAAGGAGCTGGATAGAATTCCAAAACAGCCTAACAGAATTGAAAGAGTTGGATTCTTACCCAATTGGGTTTGAGGGTTGAGCTTCCAGGTGGGATGGGCTGGTCCTCCCAAGTGTGGGTGCCAGTGGGCTGGTTAGCCGTGCTGAAAGGGAAAACGGTAGGAGTGAATGATGATACCCTGGAGTCTTGGAAAATGGGCATTCATGTGATAGTGGCGTGTTGCCCGCGCACTGGTGGTATTCAGGTGATAAGGCATGTTGTGTGGCCGTGGGTTGGTTAGTCTGATAGTGTGTTTGAGGACTGTGCCCAAGTCCGGACATAGTTATTGAGTTAGTACGGTCGTGCGAGGCCTCTGCGGCTGCTGAGACAGTTTGTTTTGATGAAGCTGATGCACCTTGTCAGGCTAAACGAAAACTCTTTCAATTCTGTGAGGCTGTTTTGGAATTCAATCCAGCTCCTTGCTTACCCAACCCTAATTTGTTGTCCTCTGTTCTTCTCCCCTGGTACATTGTTTTCATTTCGTTTTGCTAACCAAACTGCAAATTGGCACCTGATTTTCCTAAACTGTGAATTTGTTCTGTCCAATCAACTATATTTTTCTGTCACTGTCACTTGCAATCACTCGACATGGTAAATCACCTCCCCGGGGTGTCACATTGTGTTTTCTTGCCCTAATCGCAATTGGTTTTTCTATGTTTCGTGATACTGCCTATTAATGTATGCATAATGGATGTGAATGAAATATTCTCAATACTAATTGGCTTTGAATGTCACCACACTGGGTATACCACATCACCACCTCACTAAAAACACAGCCTTGAAAAAGACTTAGGTTGAAACGCGCGTCGGCTGTGTAACATATCATCATGTTATGAATATTACCTTTACATTCAATGATGTCTTTCATTGGTGCTGACTATAACAAGGAATAAACCTAAAAACCTCATGTTTGACACACCAACAACCTGAATCATCTATTTTTTGTGCAAACTGCCTACCAACAAGTACTGGATTATCAAATCCAACCAGCGCCTTTCCAGTCCAAGAGTTTGTCGCTCCCCACAAATCTTCTAGACAGTAGGAACCTCGGAGTTGGTTCCTTGACAAACTATGACTCTGGCTGCAGGTCTAACTCAGTTAACAACCAAATAACGGGTGCGCAGGTGAGAGGGAGTCCCGCCAAAAACTCCACCCATGCCAAAAATATGACATTAGGTACTTACCTTTCCTAACGCAGGACCTAGTTGCTCCTGTATCTACAAGGAAAGAAAATGACTTTTACACAGATAGGATTGAACACATCAAGTCTCTCTTGTGGGCTGTCTATTGTGGATATATGTTCATACCTGTTCCAGTGAAAGGATTACCTCCCACCACAGTCAAACTGCTTTTTCTGGGTGTAGGCAACTGGGTCCCTGTATTTGTATTCCATGATGTAATTGCATTCTGTTGTACGGGTGATTGTGACTACATCTGTATTTGCTGCGTCTGCATGGGGGCTTGTGTCTGCATCAGTGCTTGTTGCACTTGCTTTT
The DNA here is from genome assembly GCF_040938575.1 of Ambystoma mexicanum. Lineage (NCBI taxonomy): Eukaryota > Metazoa > Chordata > Amphibia > Caudata > Ambystomatidae > Ambystoma > Ambystoma mexicanum. The sequence goes on along the minus strand of NC_090927.1, from coordinate 702,830,898 downwards.
TCCTTCCCTGTTGTGCAGGTTGCATTTGTGGTGCAAGTGTCTGATACTGTGTGTGATCCTGGACATCATATTCAGGTGGCTCTTTGCTATACAGTGAAAGATATGCTATCCCCCTCTTGGGCCTTGCCACTGTTTCCCTCCCCTGCTTCTACATGCTCGCGAAATGTGCCCCATTTTTCCACATGTACAACACGTTGAGGCTGTCCTCCAAACCTAGGTTGTCCCCCCCATTGAATCCTCCTCCCTGTGGAACCTGAAATCTGAATCATCTACCTCTGGGTGCACCCCTTCTTCCCTGTGGCTACCAATTGTATTCTCCTCTCCCTGCAAAGTTCCCACTACCTACTGGTGGTGCCTGCTGTACATCTTAATCATTTACCCCCTCTCCACTAGTCAATACTGCTCCTTCCATTGAAAACTTTGATAATTTTCTTTGAACTAGCTGTGCTTTCTCCAGCTTTCATTCCTTGAGTTTGTTTGTTCCTGGCTTTCTCTAGCCTTTACTGACAATGATGAACTATAGTTAGGGTTTCCTCTTTTAGGGGTTTATTATTTTTTTTTACTTCCGGTTGTGTTTTTCCAATGTTTTCAAACATTTTCAGAATCTATGTTTATAGGTGTTTTCCCGTTTGCCCTTTCAAAAAATCGCAGATAACTGTTTTCTACAGTAGAAACACAGAAAAATGATTTTATTGTTTCACTGCACGTTGTGTGTGCGTGTGTGAGACATGGATGGGTACAGAGCTCCCTCAGGTCACTCACTGTGGTAATTTCTGCCCCGTAGTGAAAATCAAAAGCTGCCACCCATTGGTATGTCCACAGTACATATCTTAAAGTGAAAAATATAAATCTAGTTCAATTAATCTTTCCACTTAGAACAGGGGTTTGCAACCTGCAGCTCTCTAGATGCTTTGGACTACGACTCCTATGATCCCTCACCAGTGAAAAAGCTGGCTAGGACTGTTGGGATTTTTAGTCCACAACATTTGGAGAGCCAAAGGTTGCAGACTGCTTCCTTAGAAGAAAGTGCATTAGCATTTGTCTTTCAAAAAAATGAATCAACCTGGAAAAATAATCTGAGGGGGGAGAATTTCCAGTAACTATGCTGGCAAAGTAGAAAAGGTGCCTCTCTTTTAAACACAACAATTTAAATACGTACAATTTAAATATGTTTGCCAAGTGGAGAATTGGCATCAAGAATAAGGAGAATGGATAAGTAGAGCAGACAGGACAGGCCACAAATACATCCTTGTAGTTAGGATATTAGATCATATGACCAGAGAGCATGGGAGACTCTAGACTTGGCTGAGAACTTTGAGCAGCGCAGTGTGTGGCTGGGGGACAGGAAATTGTGTATCGTCCATCGGCACCCTGCACCATACCAGAGCTATGAAACGGAGCGCCCCCAATGCACTGGTACTGCTAGCATTTTGCTTGGCGTTGCATCATCCAGAACATGCCCTGCTGGTAGGAGTCTTAAATGCCAGGAGAGTGCAAATTGCAGCAACCCCTCATGTCAGTGAAGAGACAAAGATGTGTGATACAAAACATAGGTAAAATATGCTTTCTGGAATCTAAGCTCCTGCAGACAAGGCTCACTCTTCTGCCAGCTCCGACCTGCTCCAATGAAAATGAAATAAAAGAGCATATTAAAGTAGAACCAATTATTTGAAGCATCATATTGAACTGAAATAAAAGGTTTACAGCGCTCGGTGTCATCAAAGTGGAATTTCATGAACATGTCAATAATGCCATGCTATGCATCTGTTGCATAGTATCACGCCAGTTGCTGGCCCTCGTGCGGAAGTGTGTGACTCTTTGGGATAGTAGAAAATGGACAGAGGACTTTTTGGATGATTTGCCTAATTTGCAAGGATTAATGAGATTTGAATAAAATAGTCAAATGGAAGAAAAATGTGTTTCTGGACAATGCAGACATCTAACCCGCCACCCGTTGCATGCTAAGCGCATTCTCTAACATGTGAGTTAATGCCCCTTCTTTTCAAAGAACCTTAATACACAGCTTTGTAGCTAAAGCACAGTCTTCAGGTCACACTTGCTTGGCTGCCCAGAAACCTATAATGCATACAGTCGCTTGTCTTAATCGCCACAGGGGAAATCAGAATGTCCCCTTTTTCCCTCAAAAAGAAAATACCTTCAAACAGAGCTAGAAGTTGTTGGGCTGGTTGATAAGGGTCCCACAGGTAAAGATAAGTTTGAATTGCGCACGCCATATTGGTGTCTGGGGTGACAGCGATGTTGACATAATGTGGCAATTTAGTATGAATCTAGTGTAGCTAATGGGAATGAGATATGTGTCATTTTTAGTGTTGTTTGTGTTTTAGTTGATACATTTTCGAATTGCATGTGCACAGCAAGATAAGTGTCAAAACTGCTGATAAAATATAAATGAAATACAGGTGTGTCATGCCACATAGCACTTAATAATCAGGCAGCGGGCAAATCTACATGCGCATGCGAGTTAAGAGATTTGAAATGGGAAAATCAGTATGAGGGGATGCAGTAGTCCTGAACGTACATGTATAGGTACACATGCATGGGGTCTCTAGGGAAATAGGTTTAGGGCAGTGTAGAGGAGCAGTTACATGCCTCTGCAGGAAATTTCGCCACCCCTACCTCCAATATTTTGGATGCCTGAGTTTGTGCCATGCTTCACACAAGCTGTTGTGACCATACCATGGCGAATATTTGAAAGAAGATACCCACTGAGAAAACCCTATCAAATGTATTCCTGAAGAGATGACAATCTGAGGGACGAAAATGAGTGAAAGAGGAGTTGGTGACATCACGTGAGATGAGCATGATGCACTGAAAACACTGGCTCAAGAGAAGGTATGGACCTTATAGAAACTGATGACAAAGTTATGGCTCGAGAAAACTTTCATATTCAAAGAGAAGATTGCACATGTGTGACGCACTGTAGGAAATGCAAGCCGTTAAATAACTGTATAGATGCAGCAACGCAAGTAGACTAAGTGACCATATAAGCTGGCTATATGTAGTGACTAGAAAGCAGGCAAAGCTGCCATTGTATAGAAACTGGACATCCAGTGCCTTGAATTAAGCCTGGACCCATGGAGAGGAAAGGCTGAGAACTGTGTCGCAGCAAGAATTAGCTGAGATCGTGGAAATGAATGGCGAGGCTGTATGGCCTGGTATTGATATTGCTATTGATATTTTATTTCATTTCTATTGTGTTCGTACACAAGTAGTATCAAAGTTGAAGCACACAAGGCCGGTTATCTATTCTCAAAGGCAGTGAATGTGAGAAGTTGAATCATCCCTTGATAAGGCACAAAGAAATAACACCATGCGTGCCAAGTTTTATTCATTAAAGACATTTAAATGCTGCAAAATGGTCCAAATCATGGTCTCCTGTCACGTGAGCCAAGGATGGAAATAGAGTTGAGCTTGGAGTCCTAGAACAGCGATAGTGCGTGCTTGCAATCACTTATATTCCCAGAGAGAAGAATAGACTGCAAGGCCAAGTTCAAAGACAACCTTCATGGCAGAAGGCTTGGCTGATGAGGGTTGATCGGCTAATTGGGTGGAGAGTTAAAGTCAAATCAACCTCCTGGGACCTCGGTTTGAGCTTACGTGTTGCTAAGTGAACCGAATGTTCCAGACATGGAACGTGTGCCAACCAATTGTAGAGGGCTGTATAGCAAAGGGCCTTATAGTTTGAAGACCAATTATATACTGTGTACCTAATAGTGTTGAAGATGATATGTTTTAGAGGTAGGCATAAGTTGTCCACCTGACATTAGATATCCAATCACAATTCATCCCCTTATAGAAAGTGTACCTAGATGTTCCCCTTGAGCCTATCACAATCCCTCATAGGTTTTTATTATTTGCCACGTAGTATGACATCACATCTGATGTATTTTTTATATAAAAGGTTGTTTTTATGTGAAATGCACGGAGAGCTGGAGCGAACATCCGTTGATGTCCGTTGTAACTTCCTGTTTTAGATAATTGATATTAAAACAGCAACTTTTTCCATCTTCCTGAGTCGGTTTGATTATTTGGTGTCACAGTTATTGTGCTTGCCCATCCATTGCATGCACGATATCCAAAGGGCCATATGCTCATGTGGTAGTGGTGTGGGTGGTTGGAAAAGATCCAAACTAGTTTGCCCCCAGTCTTTCGGATGATCGACTATCCTCTGCCATTAGCCGGAAGGTGGCAGGGATGCCTGTGGAACGAGGCCAATAGAAATAAACTTGCAAGAAGAACCGAGACGGTGGGCAGGTCCCCCTTTGTCGAAATCCCTGCTCGGTTTCCACATGCTCTCTGCGGATAGAAGTAAAAGTGGTTGGATTGGAGGAGGAGTCGATACCGAAAGCCTCAAGTTGATTAACAAACAAATGGTGAGTAGACTAAGGAGAATGGCAAATGAAGGGAATGGGGTTGTGATAATTTTTAAGTAACAGGAAATATTGTGTGAAGGAAAAGTAGCTCCTGGCTCAAGGTAGTTTCAGAAGGAGACGTTTCTAATCCCAATGGGGGTAGAACAGAAATATATAACAGGTTCATGTAAGGTGTTGTCTCAAACTTGTATAGGGTATTAAGTAAAGGCGAGAGAGAAAAAGGTGTTCATGGTGTTTATTAATGTGCAAAGTCGACTAGTCTGTATGTTGTTTGTTGAGTAAAAATATTGAAGAGAGATAGAAGTGTGAAGTAATTGGAAAAGGGTGAGGAGCAATAGTGACTAACCTAGCGGAGAGATTGGTACCAATCCAAAGGTAGAGATAACTGATTAAGAACTTACAGGCTTGAGCGGTGATTGATGGTACACGCTCACATTTGTTGTTTTTAAAGAGTTGAAAAGTGGTGATTTATGCAAAAGTATACAGTTTATTTTATAAATCTGTTAAGTATTAACAGTCAATTGAGACTTGTCATTATGGGAGATACTCCTCTGATGCACATATGCAAAACATTACCAAAGCACACGCCCAAGCTCAAACAGTATAGTTCGGAATGGGTGAAAGGCACGGCAGATAAAATGCTCATGCTGTGGCCACAAGGGGGATCGCTGTCTAAAAATGGAATTGCAACACATGACTACATACTTGCAGGCTGCGTACATGGGGAAGGAATTAGAGAAAAGATTAGCGATTCTTGAGCTCTGGAAAATGTACCAGGAAAAGAGGGAAGACCCGCCACCTGAGGAGTGGATGCATAGTCAGCTTAAGGAGGAAGGTGTTGAGCCCTCAGCACCTCTTACCTCACCTGAAGTAAAAGACGCTAGTACGGAAGAAATAGGGTTGTACCCTTTAAAGGAGGTGAAAGCGGCGACGGGGTATAGTAATCCGATATACAAACCCCATTTTACAGTAGCAACGATAGTCCAGAGGAGAGTAAGAAAAAATAAGAGATCTGTAAAATCATACAAGACAAAGCAGAAAAGAGGGAGTGGCCGAATCTAGTGACAGAAATAGACAGGGAGATGAAGAGATGGAAAGGAGAGAAGGATAAAGCTGATGAGGTAACCCTTGTGCAGAACAAATGGATAGGAGGACAGCTACTACTCATATTAGATGGAAAAACATTGAAGAAGTTAGACAAAGAGAAGGCAAGGACGAACAAGAAAGAAAGGATAAATAATGAGAGAAGAGATTGAAAGAAGATGAGCAGAAAAGGAAGAGTAGGGAGCGGAGTGACGAGAACAGCTATATCAGGAGGAGCAAGAGAAAAAAGAAGAACAGGCAGAAGAACAAAGAAAGTATGACAAAAGACAGAGAGCGATAGAAGATAGGGATAGAAAAGAAAGGAAGAAATAAGAGGAGGAAGAGCAAAGCCTAAGGGACAAAAGAATACAGAGACAAAGGGAAGAAGAGGAAAGAAGGGAAGGAGTAAGGAGAGAAGAACAAAGGCAAAAGGAAGTGAGAATTAGAAGGGAGGCGAGAACGAAGAAGAACACAGCGGGTCTTGATACCAGTTGCGTTTGTAAGGAACCAGTAGGCCCAAGCCCAGCAGTACGATGGGTCAGAATAGAAGAGATTCCCCTAACAAAGGAAGCAATGCCAATGGCATCTAGAGTAATATTGGAAGAAGACAACTTTGATGCCATGAGCATCACAGAAAAGATTGATAAGGTCTATCAAAAATTAAAGGAAGGTAGCAAGTATGGAAGTCGAGGGAAGGAGGATCAATCCCTAGCATTTCAATTACAAAGCGAAGAAGGAATTCCGTTCAGTCCTGAACATAGAGCATTGTCCTTAAGCAGACTGAACTTAGACAAGATTAAGGGGAGGACAGTCACACTAGTTGGGGGCAAGAGATATCCGACGAGGAAAGAGAATCCAGTGTTGGGATGGAAGGAGGAAGTGCGTGCGCCCCTGAGGGAAGCCTGCAAATGGACAAAAAAGTAAGATGGTCGGATCTGGAGCAACCTAAGAGTAGGATGCCAGATCCCATGGCATATCCAGAGCCTCACCGAGGACGAACATATAGTGAGAAGGGAGAATCACTGCCATATGTGAGCAGGTTATGGTCGCTAACTACAAGAAGACAGACAGGGACGATCGTCCCTGCCATGGATAGGCTAATATTGGGAGCCGAATCTGGATTGGGGTTTACGCAGTTTCCCTTATTGGAATAAGTGATAGTAAGACCACAGTATATCCCATGAACACAGATGGACAAGGATAATTTAAGGTGTAAGCTCCAGCGTTTGACTTCGGGCGATGGGAAATGGATTTAAAAATTAGAACAAATAACAGGAGGAAACACGCTGACCATAGGGGACATTAAAGGTCTCCTGGCAGCTATTCTTGGGGAGAGAGCTGATGACATATGGAGGAGAGCAGGATATTCAAGTGTGACCACACAGAACACAGCGCATGATGGAGCGCTGGTTAAAAATTGTAGAGAAGACGTTTGGAGGGCTATCAGGGTACAGCACCCCAATACATCAGATATGGTTGCCATTATGACACATAAGATGAAGGAAGATGAAGACCATATTGCTTACGTTCAGGACTTTCAAGAGAAATGGCAACTTGAAACTCGCAAGCCATTGTAAAAAATAGTGGCATTATTTTACCACATTTGATGCCAAGGGTTGCCTGAGCCAGTACAGAGGCAGATGAAGAAATAAGTGGGAATAGAAGCGAAACCATGGGCTGAGATACAGCTGACGATTGTACATCACTGTCGGTTATTACAGGAAAGAAATAGGAAGAAAGATGAGACTAGGAAAATCGAGGAAGCCAAGTTAGTGTAGAAAAGACTGGCAAAATTTGCCATAGAAGAGGCGCTATTGACAAGCGGAGAAGGATTGGGAATGCAGGAAACAATGGGTACATCACAGGTGAGTAATCAGTGCCTGATGGACCAAGGTGGATATGGGTTTGCGCCATGAGGCAGTTGTATGGGCTATAGAGGAAGAGGAGGTGGATTCCAAAATAATCAAGGTAGGTTTCAGAACACACAGAATTAGAATCAGAGACATCAGGGAGGATTTAACCAAGGGGGACTTGTCAGACAAGTACCCCATTATGTTGGACTTGTGGGATGACAGGGCACATTGTGCACATATGTGGAAGCCAAGGGAATGTACAGAATGGCCAATTTTCAAGATGGGGGACAACTTATCCTCCACCATATAGCACAAAGACTAGGGAAGGGCTCGCCCAAGATCACACATTGTATCAGACACAAGTGCCGCAAGTACATCAGGTGCAGCAACAAGAGCGAGTGCAAATTAATCCACCACAGGGACAGTCACAAAAATCCCCTATGCAGTCACAGCAGTATGCAAACACAGGACAAGTGCTGACAACCAGAATAGGAGGTGTCATTGTGGTAGGAGGCAATCCTTTCATAGGGACAGGGATGAGCCTGTACCCAGAATAGGACAGTTCACAGGGTGACCTGATGTGTTCAGTAATATCTGTGACACCAGAGGAACCAAGAGCCGATGTGATGATAGGAGGCACATCTTTTTCTTTTCTAGTAAACACTGGAGCTACTCGTTCATGTATATGAGAGGGAAAATACCCAATGTCAGGAATTTCCATGAATGCTCAAGGGTTCTCTGGAGCTACAAGTCGAGTTCCTTTTACTGATGAATTAACAGTCTCTATAGGAGAATGTGACATGTCCGTTCCTTTGTTATATTCATGGGAGACACCGATTAATACTTTGGGAAGATATTTTATGACAAAACTAAACATGATTATTTCATTTACTGATCAAGGGATAGTGTGTTCCACTCCAGGAATACAATATTTAAATGCGGACAAATGAATACTGGCTTTCACAGATCAAGTGGCTCTGCGAGGCGTTCCAGTAGATCCAGACATTTTTCTTTATGGAGTGAGCATTCTGCTGACACGGCTACCTGGTTTAGTGGGAAAGGTTGTGAGGATACCTATCAGACTTCGGCTCCACCTCCCCCTTCTCCTCACCTGAATCCTCGGACACAGAATCCTAAACAGCTGTCCGGATTCTGGAACGTTCCTTCTTCTTGGCTGGGTTAAGATCCTTAGGTGTTCTAACCTTCTTTTCGTGCAAATAAGGTCTGGCCCCTCCGGAGGCCACCTTGGCAGTGATGGGAACCTGCCGTCGGGGGCTCCCAGTGGGCCAGCCTCAGCCCCAAGGGAAAAAGCCGGATTGGCAGAAAAAACCCTTGGTAGAAGATCTGCAGGGGAGTGGTGAGTAGTTCTCAAAAGATAGGATTATAGGGCAGCTAATCCCAGGCTGAATGCAGATAGTTACTGGAATGAGTCCAAATAATAAAAGGGTATTCCAGTATGGTAAGGATGCTAGCAGATGCGGACTGAAATCTTCAGGTAACCGGAACGTGCAGGAATATATCCCGTAACAAGATTATAACAGTAAGGAAGGCAGAACTCAGAGTGTTAACAGAACAAAACACAGAAAGATGGAAAAGGAAAGGGAAAAGGAAGAAGGACTAGGCGAAAAGGAGGAGCAAAAGGTAAGCAAAGAAAAAATACAATCAAAAACAGGTATGCGAGCGTGCAGGCGGAATACGGTACAGAACCGAAGGACGCCAAATGCACGGAAAGCAGAAACTACCAGAAGTAGAGCGCGATAGATGATCGCAACTGGAAGGAAAAAATAAAAGCAAGGTAAGGCTGAAATAAGGCAAAGGAAAAGTACGGCAAAACTGCGAAAGAAAGTAGATCAAGGATAAGAGTAGAAACCAAAGCGAAAGCAGATAAGCAAATACTCAGGAAGTGCAGAAGCAAAATTACCGAGCAGACAGAGAGAGAGAGGGACACGGGAGGAACAAAGGCTCACACAGAAGCCGTGAGCGGGGAAAAGGCAGATAAGCACAGAGAGCAACACGGAGCGTTGAGCGAAGTGAAAGTACACAGATACAATGCGCCGAGCCGGGGGCGGAGCTAGGATTTGTAGTGGAAGCCGTCATGATGGATGAGGACTAGAGCGTCCATTGATTCCATAGCTTCCACTCTCGATTCCTGACAACACCTGACAAGTTTTTGTTTAGACCACGAATACCAATGGACGAAGAGGGGGGACAGACTATCCCTATAGTATTGGAAGCAGCCATAGTACGGAGGGAAATGTCAATGCTTGAAGGAGTAGATGATGAGGGCAGACCATGGAGAATAGTAATAGCTCTCGAGGAAGGGTACAGATTGACTGACATAACTGATGACAACATGTTCAGCGAAGACAAGATAGACGATGAAGTGGTGTTATTTATGAGCATCACATACTGGATAAGGAAAGAAAAGAGGGAAGACCCCCAGTGAATGGCAATAATGAGCAACGTCAACCATATTTTCAGGAAGATTTGGACATGGTGCAGAGTGTCCTTAGGACCACAGGCCCTTATGAAGTGGGTTTATTAAAGGAAATGGGGGAAGTTCAAATAAAGGTGAAGCTAGGAACAATTTTACTTCGTGCAAAACAGTACCCCATGTCTTGAGAGGTTGATGAAAGTATAGTTCAGACCATTTCAGCATTGATCGAACAAGGAATTCTAGTGCCATAGGAAACGTTGTGTAACACTACGGTGTATCCAATCAAAAAATCTAAAGGAGGGTTGTGGAGATTCAAACAAGATATGAGATTAATTAACCAGATTGTAGATGCAGAGTTTCCTCTAGTTCCTAATCTAGCAATGATACTGTGCAGTATCCCGGTGGAGGCTCGATATTTTACAGTGATCGGTTTGAAAAATGCGTTTTTCTCGATTCCGTTGCACAAAGACGCACAAGAATTGACTTCCTTTATGTTCCGCCAAACTCGACTGAAACATACTCATTTGCCCCAGGGGTAATGTGAGTCCGCATCGATCTTTAACAGAGTCCTACAGATGGGTTTAGGCAATATTGATCTTAAGAGTACAATGATACAATACGTCAATGACATTTTAATTTGTAGCATCACGGAAGATGAGTGCAGACAAGATTCTATTCAGTTGATGACTATTCTAGCAGACAAGGGATATAAGGTAGACAAGGAGAAGTTACAATACTGCCCAGAAGAGGTGTTATACATAGGGCAGCTGATTTGACATGAAGGAAAGAATGTGACACCTGAAAGAGGTGAGGAGATTATGAAAATGCCAAAGCCAAATACAGTGAAACAGATGCAACCGTTTTTGGGGTTATGCAACTATGTTGGAACCTGGGTGTTTTATTACAGTTCATACACAGGACCCCGTTCGCAAGCCTTAAAGAAAGCACAAGTGGACAAAGTAAAAATAGAATGGACTGAAGAAATGGATGAAGTGGGTGAGGAGCTGAAAAAAGCAATTTGTACCGCCCATGTTGTAGGAATTCCCAATTATGCTGAGGATTTTTATTTGTTTTTGCACACAAATGGGACAGTCATGACAGCAGTGCTTACAGGGAGAACTACATTGGGGTACAAGCCTTTAGCGTATTACAGTGGGATTTTAGACCCAGGTATGAGAGTACACTTCTGTTGTGAACAGTCATTGGCAGCTGCCGCGTTCACAATTGAAAAGTCTACAAGTATTGTGATGGGCTGCTCTATGACTCTCTTCATGGAGCATGCTCTGTTTGCCATTTTAGAGAAACCCAAAGGCACATTGTCATACCAAAGAGCTTCAGCTAATGAGGTAATGATTTCAAACCCAACGATTAAGATTGTAAGATGTAAAATAGTGAATGTTTATAGCTGAGCCAGTAGAAGAAGGTGATCATGTTCATGACTGTGCTAATTATGTTGAATTTTATGATGTTATATCCAGAGTAAAGGAGAATGCTTTGGCGTGAGGGGAAATTCTCTGTATTGATGGTTCTTCGAAAATTGATCAGACAAGTGGGGAAAGGCATTCAGGTGCAGCGGTAGTGAGGCACATATTAAATGGAGAATTTGGAGTTGCAGCAAGTGCAAGACTACCGTCTTACTTTTCAGCACAAGCAGCAGAATTAGTAGCGCTTATTGTCACACTTGAGAAACATGAAGGGGAGGAAGTGACGGTGTACAGTGACTCTGCCTACGTGACGTCAACCATACATGCAGGATTAGCACATTGGAAAAGGAGGGGCTACCTCCATGTGGATGGCACTTCAGTGCAGCATTCATCCTTATTGGACAGGATTATTATGGCACTACAATTCCCAGTGGCCATAGCGGTTATTAAATGTGCAGCGCACACTTAGCAAACAGATTTTATTTCTTGCAGGAATTAAGCCGCAGATGAAGAAGCCAAAAGGGTGGCATATTCCCCAGGAATTTCAAGTTTTGATACAGAGAGTATTAAAGAAAAAGTAGTTACAACTATGTTAGCGCAAGAACCCAACTAATGGAGATTCAAGGAAGTGCACCGGAGGTGGAGTAGGAATTATGGAAACAAAGGGGGTGGTCTTTATCCCCCAATGAAGCCTTATGGTGACAAGACAGCACTGGAAAGCTGTTGATGCCAATGGTGTTATTAAAGGTTGCGCTTGAACAGCTGCATTACCCTGCGCATTTAACTAGGGAGAGTCTTGCTGCTACGATTGCGGAATACTGGTTAATTCCTAATTTATTGGAGCATGTTGCACTATTTATGGTAAACTGCATTGTGTGTCAAAAATGTACTGCTGGGCATACACTGAGAACAATTAGAAGGGTAATACCTCGACCGAATCATCAGTTTCAGCATTTACATAGTGACTATGTCGATATGCTGCAAGTCTGTAATGGATATAGGTATCTATTAGTGGTGTGTGTCCCATCTCTAGGTGGATCGAGGCAGATCTGTGTACACACCCTGGTGCCACTTGCGCAGTGAAGGTTTTAGTGTGTAAAGTTTAATGGAGATGGGGGGGTATGTGAAGTGCTGAGATCCGATAATGGACAACATTTTGTTAATGAGCTATTTGAACTGATGGAACTTTTATTGAACATTAAAAACAAGTTTTCTTCTGCTCATCACCTGCAAGCGAACAGGATATGTGAGAGACTCAATGGCCACCTTAAAGAAAGGATTGCCAAGATTAAATTGACTGTGAAGAAGGGATGGCTATATTGTCTACCTTTGGCTTTATATACCCTTTGGAACCAGCCAGGATCAGACATCACCTCACCCCTCATGAACTAGTGACAGGAGGCAAATGAGAACACCTCTTACACCTCTTTATAGGGGTAGAAGTGATGCCCGGAGTGTAGCTAAAACTTTAGGTGATGAATTGCATGATTATTTGACATGTATAACCTCTTGCATCTCTCTCATTTCAGATCAAGTCAAGCAGAAGGGGGGTTTGTCTCAGAACACAGATGACGACAATTGAATAACCAACCCAACTGAACTATTATTGCCACCAAAGTTATACGTTGGTGACCTAGTGCTGATAAAAAACTTTACTAGAAAGTGTCATGAGCCACATTTTAATGGCCCCCTTTGCATTGAAAATATAACCCCTTCAGCTGTAAAGGTCCAAGAAAAATGAGCATGGCTTCACTTGGGCGACAGAAAGGCCTACAAAGGTAAGATCCACCCTCCTATCGTTGTTGATCCAGAAGCAAGACAAGAAGAAGAATATCGGCGTGTGCAGACTCTATCGCTGACGAAGAAGGTCGATAAAGCAACGACCAGTGGATCAGACAGATATAGCTTGAACTCAAATTCTGTGGACCCTCTTATAGATTCTTTAGCAGGAGTGCAAAGACTTACTGAGAATTTTAGAAGGCCAACAATGAACTTTAGAAACACATTGATGCATCAAAGTTATGCCTAAATGTCAGTTCTTGATCAGAAATTGAAAACAAGATCAGTATCAGGATTAATTTTGCGGTAAATTCCTGTTCTAAGTAGATAACCACATGGTACTTACCGTCATTGATGTCGATCGGCTTGTGCTTTCTGTTTTTGTGTTTATACTTCAAGCTTTTTTTGTCAGAAGAGATGTTGATATTCACACTTTTTTTTACAGGATCCGTAAAATGGCCCAGTGATAAGAAGGCTTATCATTGCAATTATTGAGCAAATTTTACAGTTACAAGTATAAAGAAACTTGATGATTGTATTAAAAATGAGAAACTTAGAAGCTGCACTGATTTAGAGAATGAACAAATACAACGGGTACCAGGCTGGTGTAAAAGGTGTATGCCAATGTTTTGGTGCATATTATATGCCTGCACGATTACACTCTTTGAGCCTCATTACGAGGTTGGAGGTAGCCATGCCGCTATTTGAGGCATGGCTGCCTACATACTCGGGTCCGGGTTCCTTGAACGAGGCATTACCGGGCAATTCCAACCTTGGAGGACCCGGTAATTCCTCATTCAATTTACCCATCCCCATTCTCATTTGAGCCCACAGAGGGCTCAATGGGAATGGGGAGGGAGCTAACAATGGGCCTGGTAATAACGGGCCTGTTGGGAGCTCCCTGGTCCCCTCGCGGGACCCGCAAACGACATCTGGTCTGACCAGACATCCAGAGCGGGTCCCGCAAGGTAACCTCGTAAAGGGCGGAATGGGTTTAACGGCACCAGCACCATTACCACCGCTGTTAAACCTATTCTGCCATGGTCATCATGAAGCCCTTTGTCTTTCTATTCCTTCTTTATCACATTCTCTATCATACTAGTACTCCCACTCAGGCAGAGGCCCCTATAGTTCTCCCACAATGAGTACTTCTTTTGTTTTGCTTATTTCCACTGAGGCTCCTATGGTTTCGTGCACTGTGAGGACTTCTGTTGATTTGCTTCATGAGTATTTCACAACCTTTGGGAGACATAAGAGAAATGCAGAGGAAAATAATGAGGGAATGAATACCTATTTAGACAATGCAGCACACTTGGGTAATAACATGTGGTATCAGCACATGAGAAAGGTGGGAGAGAGAACAACTAAGGAGAGTTGCTACGTCTGTGCTCTCATACCCTAAGCCATGAATGCAGTGTGAACTCTCATCTCTAGAAAAATTCCAGAACACGATGGCGGGTGTCTCGTTCATCTGGCAGCATGTATGAACAAAGGACAATTTTAGGGAAGTTGGGCCACGTTGCGATGGAGGTCGAAATGTTTGTTTCTATACCAGGATGATTATATCAAGACTATACAGATGGAAAAGGAACCTGAATGGAAGAGCAAGATGTTTGTGTATCCTGCAGCAGGACAGGAAGAGTTGGTCATTGAAGAGATTAAGAAAATGAACTGCACTTATCAGACAGAAATAGCTGGATCACCTGGATGTTGGGAACAAACTCAAGTATTAGTCTATGGATGAGTGAAGTCCAAGAAGGGATGGGAAGAAGGACTTATGTCCTGTGCAGCTCATCTATTGAAGCCAGAGAATGTACAAGAGTTGCAGAGAGTGAACAATGGATGTTGGAAGTCATGGGCCAAGCATGCCAAACTACTGACATGGGTAAAAGATGAATCAGGTCCAATGATTGTAATCCCATTTCGAATGCAACATTGAGCTTCAGGAGACATGGAAAGAATCATGTGGGAGACAACAAAGACTGCAAAACTACAGTTGACGTTTCCAGGATGGGAGCAAGGACAGCCGTCCTGATGGATCGATATTGGGTTTGTGGGCTTAGAGCCTACATGAAGTTGCCCAAGGATTAGGAAGCGATTTGCTCCTTGGTACTCATCCATGTTCCAGCAATAGTGATTCCTCAGTGTGACCTGAACATTGGAGAATTTCCAAAAGTGGATGCCCATTTAAGAAAAAGAAGATCGCTTGAATTTCTCTTTCAGACCACAAGAGAGAATTACTTCTCAGCCAAGTTAATAGAAGCATATGATTCCATTCCGTATGAACACAGGTTATTCAGCAAGACTGCTTCAATCTTTACGACTATCTTCATCCCTGGGATCCAGATGATGGGCAATCATAAATGGTTGCAAATTACCAGATGGGAGCTCCTGCAGACGATCAACACCGCCATAAAAGGATTCAATGCTATTAAAGAAGAGCTGAGGGCCATACGACTAATGACCCTATAGAACAGATATGTCCTTGACATGATCACAGCAATTGAAGGAATTGCCAAAATCAGGCCATCATGTTGCACATTCATGAGAATGGGACCTTGACAGAGGCCATAACGTTGTTAACAAACCTACATAACCAGATGGAAGATGAGACAGAGAACATCATAGATGACAGTTGGTTTGCTGCCATATTCTCACAGATTCATCAGTGGATGGCGAACGACTTCAAGTTTCTTGGAGCAGTGTTGGTGATGTGATGTTTGGATTCTGTGTGATCAAGATAATCATTGCCCAATGTAAGAAGACAACAAAGAAGGCAGTAGAAATGAAGATCATGATCAATGTCGAATCTAGGTTTGGATCCAAGGAGTTGACTGATGAAGAAGTCCAAAAATACATAGAGGCCAGCATTGTAGCACCTGAAGGAGCGAAGTTCCTGTATCCAAAGAATAATAAGAAGTACATGGGACGATGGGTCTATTGAAATCTGAATGGACAGTGCAACTACATGACCTGGAGTTTGGATGAACATGTCAAATCAGCCGACACCCTGAGGGGGGTGATGAAGATCTTGACTCCAACGAAGCACATCTTCAAGAGAAAATATCAAGATGTGGAGACAATTGAGGAGGTGGTCGAGGACTCAACCAGAGGGGGGAATGTAAAGGAGCAGTTACATGCCTCTGCAGGAAATCTCACCCCCCCCAATATGATAGGTTATTTATAACATGCTTAATACCCAGAGGTTTCTAAGCGCGGTCCATGGGTTCGAACCTGTGTTGCTCCATGTCGTCTTGCTTCCAGGGTGAGTATGTTGCCCCTGAGATATCCTCCCAAGCCTGAGATCATGCCATGCTTGACACCAGCTCTTGTGACCATACACAGCAAATATTTGAAAGAAGATACCCACTGAGAAAACCCTATCAAATGTATTCCTGAAGAGATGACAATCTGAGGGAAATACTCCCTGAAGGAATATGAAAACGAGTGAAAGAGGAGCTGGTGACGTCACGAGAGACGGGCGTGATGCACTGAGAATACTGGCTGAAGAGAATGTATGGACCTTATAGAAACTGATGACGAAGTTAAGAATCGAGTAAACCTTCATATGCAAAGAGAAGATTGCACATGTGTGACACACTACAGGAAATACAAGCCGTTCAATAACTGTAAAGATGCAACAACGCAAGTAGACTAAGTGATCATAGAAGCTGGCTATATGTAGTGAATAGAGAGCAGGCGAAGCCGCCATTGTATAGAAATTGGACATCGGTGTCATGAATTTAGTAAGCCTGGACCCATGGAGAGGAAAGGCCAAGAACTGTGTCAAAGCAAGAATAAGCTGAGATCATGGAAATGAATGTCGACGCTGTTTGGCCTGGTATCAAAGTTGAAGCAGCCAAGGCCGGGTTATCTATTCTCAAAGGCAGTGAACGTGAGAAGCTGAATCATTTCTTGTTAATGTGCAAAGAAAGAACACCATGTATGCCAAGTTTTATTCATTTAAGACATTTAAATGCTGCAAAATGGTCCAAATCATGGTCTCCTGTCACGTGAGCCAAGGAGGGAAATAGAGTTGAGCTTGGAGTCCTAGAACAATGATAGTGCATGCTCGCACTCCCTTATATTCCCAGAGACAAGAATGCACTGCAAGGCCAAGTTCAAAGACAATCTTCGTGGAAGAAGGAATGGGTGATGAGAGATGATGGGCTAATTGGGTGGGGAGTTAAAGTCAAGTCCACCTCTTGGCACATGGGTTTGAGCTTCCATGCTGCTAAGTGAACCGAATGTTCCAATAATGGCACAAGCGTGCCAACCAATTGTAGAGGGCCATATAACAAAGGGTCTTATAGTTTGAAGACCAATGATACAATGTGTACTTAATGGTGTTGAAGATGACATGTTTTAGAAGTAGGCATAAGTTGTCCACCAGAAAGTAGATATCCAATCACAATCCATCCCCTTATAGAAAGTATACCTAGATGTTCCCCTTGAGCCTATCACAACCCCTTGTAGGTTTTTATCATTTGCCACGTAGTATGACATCACGTCTGATTTATATTTTGTTGTTTTTATGTAAAATGCAGGGAGCGCTCGAACGAACATCCATTGATGTCCGTTGTAACTCCCTGTTTTTTATAATTGATATTAAACAGCAACCTTTGCCATCTTCCTGAGTTGGTTTGATTATTTGGTGTCAGAGTTATTCTGCTTCCCCGTCCATTGCACGCACGATATCCAACGGGCCATATGCTCAGCAGTATGACTATACAGATCTGTTTTGCCACAGTGTTCTCTGACAAGTTAGGGATTGTGCTGGCTAAAAATATGGGTTGGGCAATTGAACTCTGTTTGACTGAAAAACAAGTTTTACAAGGGTGGAGAAGGAAAGCAGCAGTTGCAATGAATATCAATTGGTCAGTTTCAGGCGGGTCTTTTTTATGGTCTAAGTGCAATGTGAAGGGGAGATGCAATCTCTGTAATTATATAGGAGTCTGTTATTGAATCACAGGAGGATTCTGGCCACCTGTTAGGGCCGGACAATTAAACCTGATGTGGGCTGCTTGCGAGGAAAGACCATGGAAGTTCAATAGAGTTATCAAGGTGTGAGTTGCGGCCATGTGGGCTGGAATTCTAAGTTGCATAGTTTAGAATGAAATGTGGACACCAACCTGTTTGGGCGATAAAACCAGCAACAACAGATCAAAAACAAATATGTTCACTCTCCTCCTCTTTACATCAATGGAATTTCCATAGAATAGCTGTGTGCGTCACAAGTAGGGGTAAATGTTTCTAACCAGATGGAACCTGTGATAATTGAAAATGTTTGTAAGTTGTGTAAACTGTGTAACTAGGAGATGGGACTATGACCAAATATGTAAAGGCCCCAGAGAGGGCTGCAGTGTAAATATGAAACATGCAATTATAAGTTAAAGATGATGGTGCTTAGATGAATGTGTCCAATAAGAAGTGTGGGAACTAAAGGAAATATGACTAAATTGTATAGGTTGAACCAATCATGTGTGGGGTGTTGACTCTGTAACAAAACATTTGGGAGTGTTTTAACTGTTGCACATTTTATAAAATATGTTTTCTTTGTGTGGTACGGGGAGACAGGTTAGTTTGACTCATCTAACCCCTCCCGGACATTTTTACAATAAACTTGCTTTACGGACAAAGCATGTACGTACTCTTTAAGGGTTGGCCTGCTTTTGATCACAGTGACCAAAGGCAGAATCCTACAAAGTATAGCTGCAGTTTGCCATCAATTGCAATGAGCATTGGCCAACTAGGTATCAATAGCAGGATGACTCCACTCATATGTCGTTTCACGCTGGACCTGCACTTGTGATCAAGAGGCTGCAGACCAACCCCACAGACCCAAACTGAGAAGACGCTTGCTTCTCACTTTATTTCGGTTTGTATTGATTGCTGTTTTAACATGCTTGCATGCCGCTTTGAGCTAAAATCCCAGTGTCGGAGTGACGTTTGTCATTTTTACCAATTTGCCATATTTTCCAATAGAGCGTCAGAATACAAAACAGGAAAAAGTTAGGTCTGGAAATGGTGTCCACTTTCCATTGTTTGTCCCATAAAGTGGAGGTGTCCAGCCTAATGCAAGCAGCTGGCTGCTGTGTAATCCAGAACGTGCCCTGCTGGTAAGAGCCTGTAAATGCCAGGAGACTACAAAGTGCTGCAACTTCTCTTGTCAGTGATGAGACACAGAAGAGTGATACAAAACACAGGTAAAATATGTTTTCTGGAATCTGAGCTCCTCCAGACAAGACTCACTATTCTGCAAGCTCCAACCTGCTTCAATGAAAACAAAATAAAAGACCATGCTAAAGTAGGTGGCACACTTTTAACCAATTTTTTGAAGCACCATATTGAAAGCGAACATCTGTGTTACTTGACTGCAGTGGCTCATTGGCGATACGTCTGTATTTGAAACATTACAATGCAGAACAACATGGTTCAAATACTGCTCCTGGATTGAGGGCAATAAATACATGTATTAAAATACCAATGTTTATTGGAGCCCCCGATGAAGGAAACAACATACAGACTAAATTATTCTTGTTCTTTTGCGGCCATTGTATATATTGTGGTCATCCACCCCCTTTTTTGAACAATGGGAATGTGTGAACTCCATTTATGTATTGGGCATTTATAAGGTGCTTATACAACCTGACAGTGTTTCAAAGAACCACAAGGCACAAGGGAAGGAAATGAGAGGGAAAAATAAACAATGGAAATAACAATCATCCCACCGGAAGAGGGTGGTCTACCTCCCTAACAGGTAATTGCAGGTTGGAGGTGAAACCACCCGACAGATGGGTGTGGGCCTAGTGGGCAGTGCAGGAGGTTGCTGGGGGTGACTGGGCAGATGGTCAGGACCCTATTTGACTATTGAGGGACCGGGCTGCCAATCTCAGTGACAGAGGGGATGGTTAGCCGGGGAGCGGGAAGGAGGAGGAGAACAGAAATGACTTGAGTTGTTTGCTGCACTCGAGGTGGTCCAGCAGAGAGAAAGAGGGAGACTGTTCCATGGGAGGGAGCCAGCTGAGGAGAGAGATCTGCCCCTAGCTGAATTTGATCAGCAGAGAGTTGGAGCCAGAAGATTGAAGGGATCTTGAAGGGGAGTATTTAGTAAGAGAGCGTTGCAAGTAGCGTGGACCCAGGCCACATTCAGCATTGTGGACGATGCAGTGGGTCTTGAATTTGATACTTGCAACAAACGGGAGCCAGTGGAGAGATTTTAGAGCTGGGGAGATATGGTCCCAGGGCTTGAGGCCAAGGATCAGTCTTGCAGCCCCATTCTGTATTAGTTAAAGAGGACAGAGGGAGGAAAGAGGCAGGTTGAGGAAGAGGCTTTTACAGTAATCTAGCCTGGAGAGGACCAGAGCTCTAGAGACATTGAACTTCTGGGGGAAGGTGGGGAAAGGGAGAATGCCTCTAAGGAGGTGAAATTGAAAGTGGGCCTTCTTGACAATATCAAAGATATGAGGAATAAAGGAGAGACAGGAGTCAAAGATAATCATAAGGTTTTTGGCCTTAGTGGAAGGAGAGGGAGGTGAGCCAGACTGAAGGACGGAAACGGGGAGCAGGTGTCCCGTAGGCAGGATCTTGGTTATCCAGATTTTACAGAGCACTTTGAAACACTTGCTTTGTGTGTAGGCACTTTACAAATAAACAATTCTAATACCAATACCAAAATCTTGTCTGTCTAACCACAGTCAGTCCCTGTGTTTTGGGTGTGACGTCAGTCAAGTAAATTTTCATCCGCCCTGGTCAATTTCTCAGCCTATTCACAGTGTTCTTTCTTCTAGTTTGTTTTATTACATTTCCGGTTGCCTGGAGCTTTTAGCAGGGTCCAGCATTCTTTCTGATTCCCATGCTCCTAGTCAGGTTCTTTCT
This sequence comes from Ambystoma mexicanum, assembly GCF_040938575.1. NCBI lineage: Eukaryota > Metazoa > Chordata > Amphibia > Caudata > Ambystomatidae > Ambystoma > Ambystoma mexicanum. Next base: position 702,810,050 of record NC_090927.1, on the reverse strand, counting down.
CCATCTATCCTTAACCCTGTGGAGGAGGCATTTGCAGTCTCTTCCTCCTCCTCTTCTCCACCTTCTTCCCTCTCTTCATCTATAAACATCATAGTACACCCGATAACACTTCCTGTCCTCAAACTCTAGTCTGTTCAGGAGATCCATCCATCCCATACAATTCACTCATCACTTTCTACAATAAACTTGCTTCCACCCTCTGTCAAGACCCTACTACACTCCTCTGTACACTGCGGACATCGCCGCCCCTGTTACTTCTGTACAAATTACCAATCCTTGTTTGCATGGCTTCTCCCTCATCTTTATCTGGAAGGGTAGATGTTTTGAGTATCTCCTCCACTTCCCTATGACGCCTTTCTAGACACCTCTCTCTTTCTTTCCGCACCCGTTCCTTGACCCTCTCTTGTTCCTGGAGCATGCATCTCTTGAAATTCTCAGCAATTTCTTTTTGTTGCTTTCCTCTTCTTATTTCCATCTCTCGTTCTATCTCCCTGTCTCTTTCTTCATCTATTTCCTCTCCTATCTCTTTCTCTACTTCCCTTTGCCTTTCTTATTCTTCTTCTCGTCCCATCTCCCTTTCCCTTTCCCCTTTGTTTTCTAACCCTTTCCCTTTCTTTTGTTTCTCTTTCTTTTGTTTCCTCTTGTTCCCTTCTCTTCTTTTCCTTTCCTCTCCTCTCTATCTGCTTCACGTTTACTTTCCCTTTTCTTCCTCATATATTCTTTCCCATTCTCTTGTTTCCCTTCCTACTCTCTTCTTTCTAATTCCTTTTGGTCATTTCCTCTTCTCGTTTCCTCTTCTTTCTCTTGTCTTTCTCTTACTTCCCTTTCTCATTCTTTAGAGTCATCCATGTTTCTTCTGTCTAATTTGAGCAACATTTGTCCTTCCCACCCACTGTTTTGAGGTACTCCCCATCTCTTCCCTGTTGCCCTCCCTGCCTCTGTGTCTGTGCATCTCTTTCCCCAGGCTCTGTTAGTTTCACCTGCAGCTCACAGCATTCATTATACTCATTGTTCGCGGACACTGTATTTTGTTTGTTTATTTGAGCTCTTTTTATAACATTTTCACTACTGTAGACGGGGGTACATATGTAGGTGTATCCTGCCTCTGCATTTAGTTCTTTCAATGGATGTATTCCTTGTATTTGGGAAGATGGGTCGATGCTCTGGGGAGGTGGAGGAGCCGAGGGCGATGTGCCTTTCCTTCATACTGATTAAGCATCTACTCTCTTACACCTGGTTCTTCCGTCTCATCCCCGTATATCTTCCACAGTTCTACAATGGCTAATGGGTTTTGTAACATTTTCCCTTTGTGTGGCATGAAAATATGTTGTCATGTGTTGCAGCATTTATCTCACAAGGGTTCCCTCCTGTGCCAGGGCATAAACATTTTGCCCGCAGTGTCATGAACCCACTGCAAATGATGCTTGAGTATTTTGTCTTTGTACCAGGGTAATGCCTTACATAAATGCATAAGGGGAGTGTATCCCATGATGGCACATCACACCTTAGACTGACGATACTTACCAGACCTTAATATAACTTCAAATTTACTACCTCTCCACTCCTCCCTCACACTCTCCTTTCAACAATATTTCCCTCTTTTTCCAACACTTCTGCATCTCCTTCCAAACCTCCTTCGCCACAACTATTCGAGCAGACTCCACAAATGCCACCTCTGCTCTGTATTTGGACCAAACGACAGCGCCACATGCTCTATGATCTAAACCACTATACACAAGACCTCATGCCCCACAAATCCAAACCACTTTACACCCTACCGCTGGCACCAGCAATCAATACACATATACATATACCACAAATATAATACAACACAGCGATCTTCATGTCGCCTGGCAAGGTATCCTATCGTTGTCTTTTCATCATACCCTGGAAGGGGGTTTGTAATGCACTCTTCCTCGACTTTGTCTCAGCCAATCTCTTTATCATCAATACCTCATGACGAGGTTTAGTACGTTACTTTCTGCTCCCTTGTTATAGGTGTTCTCTCATAAATAAATCCTTTAACATCTTACAATTCCCCAATATACAAACAACTACCTCCGCCATTTCTGTTTTGCAAAGTCGATGATCTATACTTACATCCATGGATCAGCCAAAGGCATCCAGTATCAAATCTCTCCCAATTAGCGAGCTGCCTTTCGCCCTATGGGGTGCCCTGCAGGGATCGGACAGGACTTTCTCCAAGGGTGTTCTTGTGGAGCTTCTCAGTTCACGCCTGATTCACTGGTCTCCACAGTTCATCCCATAGTTATTCAGTCCACAGCAGGGAAACTTTAGACATTCCGGGTGTCCTGGCCAACCATCCAAACGGCTACCATATGTAAAGGTGAATTGGAATGCCCCAGTCCGAGCGGGACAGATAGGCCGGAAAATCCTGTACCCAATAACGGTAATAGTCAAAGTAATCGGCAGAGCCCCGATTTATTAACAATCCACATAAAGCAGGGACAGAAATCAAACAAAATAGTTGTGTGCTCTCGTTCTTTTCAAGCACGACAATGACTTAAAACCAGAAAATACGTCTTCATTGATGTTACATTACAATCTAGGTTAGAAAAACGGGGTACAGGGATTGGTAAAGGGAATTGTCTACATGTAGAAAATATACAGGTTAAACCTTCCATTGGCTATACTGCTATCTGATATTACCACCTCTAGATTGATTAGAGAACATACATGTCATCTTTAAAGTTGACTATTGGTTACTGCAACATGTATTGGGTGGCACAGCATTGGTCGGTACCTTGCTCACCAACCTTGGCTATGACAGGTCATCAGCACCTAAACTAAAAATGGGAGTGATGGGTGAGAAGCCCAAGATCTGTGTTCTTCCAATTAAATAAGGTGCTATCCCTTATCCCTAGGACATATTTTTCTGTACTTGACCTTGTTACGCACCTTGATTCAAAGAATGTGTGGGTTGGCGAGGCAGGTGATGGGACATGTCTGGCTTTAATGAATAGACACTCTGTGTGAGATATGGGTCACATGTTCGGAAATATTCTGTCCTATATTATTTGAGATTTTAGCTATTAGGAACACAAGTGTTATTACTTTTCCAACTACTGGGGACATGGTTGATCCATTCTTTACTACGTTTTAACTTATAATTAGTCTGCATATGGTATTCAAAGTTTGTTTGTTCTTTAATTAAAGGGGAAGCTCACTCAAAAATTGTATTGTCTGAAAGGATGGGCCATAATCAAAAAGATATATAAAACATTTTTTTAAAGGAAGTTCCCATGTAAAATGTTGAGCAAATTAGGCTCAAAGTCAAATATTTTGTGAAATGAATGAGCCTACTGTGCTTGTGTTAAGCTGTGCTCTTGCGGCAATAATGATGCAAAAGCCCCCTACTGGGGAGCTTTTGCTTATTACAGCAGGAGAGCAAAGAATGCAGTCAGGATCGGGTAAATGCTTCTTTGTGTTTTTTTGTTATACTTTCCCATGCTCCCCTGAGCTGGGAAACTTAAAGCGAAAGTCCAGGCAATTATAAATACAACAGTGTTGTATTTATGTATTTATGATTTCCGTGGCTTTTGTTTCAAGTCCACCGAGCTCCCCCGAGCCGGGCGAGCCCAGGAAACTCAAAGCGAAAAGGGCGGTCAATTATAAATACAACTTTGTTGTATTTATGATTGCAGTGGCTTTCGTTTCAAGTCTCCCAAGCTCCCCTGAGCTGGGGGAGCCCGGGAGACTTTAAAAGAAATCCACAGCAACTATAAAAACAACTTTGTTGTATTTATAATTGCAGTACCATGTGTTTCAAGTCTCCACGGCTCCCCCGAGCTGGGGGAGCCAGGGAGACTCAAAGCAAAAGTACCGGCTAGTATAAATATAACATTGTTGCATTTATTATTGCTGTGGTTTTCTTTTTAATACTCCCGAGCTCCCCAGCCGTTGGAGCCCGGAAGACTTATGAAGAAAACCACAGCAATTATAAATACAACGTTGTTGTTTTTATGATTGCAGTGGCTTTCATTTCAAGGCGAAAGTACCATCAATTATAAATATAATGTTATTGTATTTATGATTGCTGTGGTTTTGTTTTCAAGCCTCCCCAGCTCCCCCGAGCTTGGAGAGCCCGGGACGGGGGAGCCCAGGAGCCCAGGAGACTTAAAAAGAAAGCCACAGCAATCATAAATACAAAAACTGTGTATTTATAATTGCTCTGCCTTTTGTTTTAAGAAAGTCCAGGCAATTATGAATACATCGCCAGCATCTGTCAGAGTATTCATTATTGCCGCAACTTCAGCTTTCAGTTTCTTGTGCTTGGGAAACGAGAAAAGAAAGTCACAGCAATTATGAAAATTTTGCCGGCGACTGCCAAAGTATTTATAATTGCTCTGCCTTTCATTTTACATTTTCTGTGCTTCCCTGGGCAGCTGTCATGATCTCTGCTTCCAAAAGGTCAGAGTTTTCCCAACTCCCTTGGAAGCAGATCCATAACCCAGGATCCGAGTGCCAACCAGTCCCAATTGGGACCTTTTGGACCCAGTCCTGGCGCCAGTGGCACCAGGCTCATAAATATGCCCAGTCCCAGCGCTGGAAGCGCCGGGCTCATAATGCTTGGGTGGACTTACCTGCAGCAGACCATGCTGCTTACTTGCCTGCCAGTTGAGCCTCTGATCCTCTTCTGTTTGGAACTACTTTTCCTGTTGGGTGGGGCAGGAGCCACTCCCTAGATTCAGAACACTGGAACTCTTCTGGAAAGCAGGAACTCTTTTCTTACCTAGGCGTGGCTGTGGAAGGAGACACCTAAGCACTACAGGAGGCTATTTAAACCACACCCGATGGATGAATCTTGCTTTGCAGTTATTCTGCATCTTCTGCAGCAGAACGCTCATCGTGTCTTCTGCATCTGATCCTGGGCCTAAGGAAAAGGCTTACCATCCTGAATCCAGTCTTCAGCAACACCTATAAAGACAAGAAAGAACAGGTTAGCATTACGGTCTTCAGTGACAGCTCTTCACTTACCTGGTCCATCGGCTCTCACCAACGCCTCGAGCTGCATTCCGGCATCTGAAAGACAAAGGCTTACCTACTCTTCGTGCGCTCCGGAGGTCTTCACACTGCATTCCGGCATCTGAAAGACAAAAGCTTACCAACTCTTCGCACGCTCCGGAGGCCTTCGGCGCTGCATCCCGCATCTGAAAGACAAAACAAGGTGCGTTTAAAGACTTTGGGGAACTTTAATACTCACGTGCCATTACTCCTTTCCACATCTAACCCAGTGGGTATTCCGGCACCCTGCCGCCTCTCTGAACTTGTACCTGCAAAATAAAAAGACAGTTAGAGCGCATCGTGAAGCAGGCAACAAGCGCTTACTTACGTGCTTCCAGGCGCTTCTATTCATCACACGGGCTCCATCTTAAACTCACTTCAGCCCGTCATCCGCCATCGCCGGAACCCTGCAAAACAAGAAACATCATTACTAAAGACTTTAAAGACATTAGAATTACTCGAAACTTACCGTTCGTGCAGTAAACGACGGACAGCAGTCATCTGAAGTCAAGAGGCCTGCTCCCCTTATCCAGTGAAGAAACTGGTTACAGCACCCTGCCCCGAGGCAGATGGAGAGCACGGCGTTCACTTACCTAAGGTGAGAGCGTTAACCTTTGGGGTTCTACAGGAGAAGAGAAAGGGAAGAAGAGAGAGACATTCAATAACCCAGTTCCTTAATCCCATATTTTCTATCTGCAGACATCTTACCCTTCGAGTCAGACATACAGTGCACAGAGGTCCAGCCCAAAGAGCCAGCCGTGTGTTACACATCACCTTTCAAGATACGGTATACGCCCAGTCAAGACCGGCGCCTCTACGGGAATCAGGTGAGCGTTACAGAACGCAAAGCCTACCACAAAACTCCCGTCCAGGCGCTATGGAAACCTCGGATACCGACCAGCTAGCCCAGTTACTTGGGGAACTAAGGGCAGAAATGCATGCAGCCCGTCAGGAAACGAACGCTCTAAGAAGGGAACTGATTATTTCCAAGGAGCGAACAGATGATCTCGCTAGACAATTGCTACAGTCACAAGCCGGACAGACCCCGTTACCCGCATCTGGGGGAAATCTTCCTTCTACATCCTCTATGAATCCAGTGCAGATCAACCTACCTGGGAATGTACCTCTGGCTCCGCCCGAACGATTTTCTGGTGACCCAAAGAGGTTTGCAGTATTTATCAATCAGTGCCGGTTGCATTTCTTATGCCGGCCAGCAGCCTTTCCAACTGATCAAGCTAAAGTAGCTTTCGTGCTTTCGTACCTTAGTGGCAATGCGGCAGACTGGTCGATCCCTCTAGTAAATCAAGATGATTCGGTCCTCCATGTTTTTCAAGCTTTTCAGCTCAGTATGGAAAAACTGTTCAGAAGACATTCACAGGGGCAGGCCTTGGACAATGAGCTTCTTTCGTTGCGACAAGGTAATCAAGACCTTTTGGCTTATATTGCGTCTTTCAACAGACTGATAGTGGAAACTCAATGGCCTGAGGACAAAAGGATTACGCTGTTTTATAGAGGTCTACGTGGAGAGCTCAAAGATGTGTTAGCCCAAGTAGTGAATCCCCCACAAGATTGTTCGGACTATATAGACTTAGTCGTTCAAATAGATCACAAACTGCAGAACAGGAAGGCCGATCGTTCCAAGTTTGATGCTCGAGTATTTTCCAAACCGCCAACTCCTTCCAAAGGAGTAGACTCCGGGGAACCCATGCAAATATGGGGTCTGAAAGGTCTTCTAACACAAAAGGAGCGGGAAAGGAGAAAACAGTTGCAATTATGCCTCTATTGCGGAAACTCAGGGCACTTTCTTCGAGACTGTCTGGTGAAACCTGCCAAGAAGGCAGTAGGAGCTGCAGTTACCAAAGTTACAAACTCTGAGCAGGGAAACAACCTCGCCCGACAAGAATAGAGGTCCTCTTGCTGAGCGTGAAAACCAGTTCCGTGACCTCGCATTTCGTGATACCTATGGTCCTCATTAGCCCTGATAATCCGGATCGATTACATGCAATTGAAGCTTACGTCGACAGCGGTGCCATCGGCAATTATGTGGATCATGAAATGGTTTTGAGGATGAATCTAACTCTTTGTCCCAAGGCTGTAAAGGACGTCATTACTACGGTGGATGGTACGGAGATAGCCTCCGGGCCAGTAACGCATACCACTCAAGAGGTGACGCTAGTAAGTCAAGAGGGACACCATGAGAAGATCGTGTTCGATGTGATCAAGGCCCCTCAGTTTCAGATTATTCTAGGAATACCTTGGTTAGAGAAACACAATCCTCTGATCGATTGGCGAGCAAGAACGGTCCAGTTTCCAGAATGTGTCTCTACTTGTCACCCTCCACCTGGTGTTGCACTGGTAGCAATTTCTTCAGAGACTCCCCAGTTACCTCCCGAATACCTAGAATACCAAGATGTTTTCTGGAAGGATCAGGCTAACTCTCTACCTCCTCATAGGTCTTATGACTGCCAGATAGACCTGATACCTGGATCTACTCCTCCTTGTAGTAGAATTTATGCCCTCACCGAGCCTGAGAACCTTCACCTTCGACAATACCTGGATCAATACCTGGCAAATGGGTTTATTCGTCCTTCCAAGTCCCCTGCTTCTTCAGCTTTGTTCTTCGTTCCAAAAAAGGAAGGAGACCTTAGAACTTGTATAGATTATCGCTCCCTGAGCCAGATCACCGTTAAGAATAGATATCTGTTACCTTTGATCCCTGAACTCCTGGACCAAGTCAGAAAAGCATGCATATATACAAAGCTGGATCTTAGAAGAGCTTACCACTTGGTACGAGTAAAAGAGGGCGATGAATGGAAGACGGCCTTCCGCACCAAGTATGGGCTATTTGAATATCAGGTCATGCCCTTCGGACTTTGCAATGCCCCAGCCGCCTTTCAATATTTTATGAACGATGTCCTCAGAGAGCTCATAGATGTGTGTGTTGTTGTTTACATTGACGACATCCTCGTTTATTCTTCATCGGAATCTGAACATCGGAAAAACGTGAAAATGGTCCTCGAAAGATTGCGTCAACACAAACTTTTCGCTAAGTTGGAAAAATGTGTTTTCAACGTGACTGAAGTTGAATTCTTGGGATTCATATTATCACCTGGCGGAGTGTGTATGGATTCAAAGAAGGTCGATGCAGTTCTCAAATGGCCATCACCATCCTCCGTAAAAGGTGTGCAAAGCATGTTAGGCTTCGCTAACTTTTACCGCAGGTTTATCCCCGAATTCTCTCGAATAGTCCAGCCCATCACTGCCTTGTTAAAGAAAAACAAACGTTTTAAATGGTCTACCGAGGCGGAACAAGCTTTCCAGGATTTGAAGACTAAATTTATCTCTGCACCAATCTTAAAACACCCTCGCCCCGAACTCCCCTACATCGTGGAAACTGATGCTTCAAGCCTTGCCATGGGGGCAGTTCTATCACAAAAGGACCCGGTAACCAATCAGTTGCATCCCGTGGCATTTTGGTCCCGCAAATTCTCGCCTCCTGAAATCAATTACACGATTACTGACAAGGAACTTCTGGCTATCAAGTCTGCCTTTAAGGCTTGGCGGCATTATCTGCTGGGGGCCCGACACACCGTTACTGTGATTATGGATCACTGAAACCTGCAATATTTGAAAACCGCAAAAGCCCAATCCTCTAGACAACTCCGTTGGGCATTATTCTTTGCCGAGTTTGACTTCATAATTACCTATCGACCTGGTACAAAGAACGGTAAAGCTGATGCCCTTTCTCGGATGGGAGTGGAAGAACACTTGATCAACCCTAAACCTGTACCAATCATTCCCGAACAAAGAATTCTGGGTGTAATCGCCACAGAATCCATAGAGGAAGTTAAGGATAAAGCCAGGCAACTTGTAACTCCAGCAGACATACAGAATTGGCATCTGCAGGGAAAGGACTTTGCATTAAAGGACAACTTATTGTATTTCCAAGAACGATTATACCTACCCAGCACAGATTTACAGAAAAAAGTAATCTCTTGTTATCACGATTCTTTAATGGAAGGACATCCCGGTATGGCCAAGACCTCAGAAAAGATCAAGCGCTACTTCTGGTGGCCGTCTTGGAAAAAAGATATCAGAGACTTTATAATGTCCTGTGGAGTATGCGCCCAAAACAAGAGTCAAAAGGAAAGACCAGCAGGCTTCATACGCCCTATTGACATCCCACCTCGCCCTTGGCATACGCTTTCTATGGACTTCATCACCGATCTACCTCCATGCTCCGGATACAATACGATTCTAGTAATCGTGGACTTATTCTCCAAGATGGCGCATTTCATTCCGCTCAATGGCTTGCCAACAGCAGCAACTCTGGCCCGAGAATTTCTCGAAAACATCGTCCGACTGCACGGTTTTCCTTCGGTTCTAATTTCGGATCGAGGTAGTCAATTTATTTCTCATTTTTGGCGAAGTTGCTGTCGGTCGGCTCAAATTGATGTGAGACTATCGACCAGTCACCACCCTCAGACCGACGGACAAACCGAGAGGACCAATCAAACTCTGGAACAGTATTTACGCTGCATGCTGCAACAAACTGAAAAAACTTGGAAAGACATCCTTTGGATAGCCGAATATGCCTACAATAACTCTGTCCATTCGGGAACTGGGAAAACCCCGTTTTTTCTTTTGTACGGCAGTCACCCTCGAACCTCGGAGTTGGATCCCCTCCAAGATCTTGAAACACCAGCAGTAGACTACCTGCATTCTACAATCACCCAAGCCTTTAAGGAAGCTGTTTCTCACCTTCAAAGGGCTAAAGAACAATACAAGAAAGGAGCAGATCAACATCGGAAGGAAGCCCCTCAATATCAAGTAGGGGATCAAGTCTGGTTATCCACCAAATATCTACCTCTAAAAGGGCCACGCACATTCAACCCAAGATACCTTGGTCCCTATTCCATCACTACCATAGTAAACCCAGTAGCGGTCAAGTTGGACTTGCCCCCGCACATGAAGATACATCCGGTCTTTCACGTCTCTCTATTAAAACCCGTGCAACCTCAAACCCGACTAACTAAATCTCCAAAACCTATCCTAGTTGATGGAGAACTCGAGTTTGAAGTCAAAAGCATTCTGGACTCCAAGATCTCCAAATCTAAACTATTTTACCTAATTGACTGGAAAGGCTACGGCCCCCAAGAGAGATCCTGGGAACCTGCTGAATATGTCCACGCTCCTCGCCTAATCAAAAGATTTCACCAAACATTTCCTGACAAGCCCAAAACCCCCGGAGAAGCCCGGTTTGGGAGGGGCCTTGAGGGGGGGTACTGTCATGATCTCTGCTTCCAAAAGGTCAGGGTTTTCCCAACTCCCTTGGAAGCAGATCCATAACCCAGGTTCCGAGTGCCAATTGGGACCTTTTGGACCCAGTCCTGGCGCCAGTGGCACCAGGCTCATAAATATGCCCAGTCCCAGCGCTGGAAGCGCCGGGCTCATAATGCTTGGGTGGACTTACCTGCAGCAGACCATGCTGCTTACTTGCCTGCCAGTTGAGCCTCTGATCCTCTTCTGTTTGGAACTACTTTTCCTGTTGGGTGGGGCAGGAGCCACTCCCTAGATTCAGAACACTGGAACTCTTCTGGAAAGCAGGAACTCTTTTCTTACCTAGGCGTGGCTGTGGAAGGAGACACCTAAGCACTACAGGAGGCTATTTAAACCACACCCGATGGATGAATCTTGCTTTGCGTTATTCTGCATCCTCTGCAGCAGAACGCTCATCGTGTCTTCTGCATCTGATCCTGGGCCTAAGGAAAAGGCTTTCCATCCTGAATCCAGTCTTCAGCAACACCTATAAAGACAAGAAAGAACAGGTTAGCATTACGGTCTTCAGTGACAGCTCTTCATTACCTGGTCCATCGGCTGTCACCAACGCCTCGAGCTGCATTCCGGCATCTGAAAGACAAAGGCTTACCTACTCTTCGTGCGCTCCGGAGGTCTTCACACTGCATTCCGGCATCTGAAAGACAAAAGCTTACCAACTCTTCGCACGCTCCGGAGGCCTTCGGCGCTGCATCCCGCATCTGAAAGACAAAACAAGGTGCGTTTAAAGACATTGGGGAACTTTAATACTCACGTGCCATTACTCCTTTCCACATCTAACCCAGTGGGTATTCCGGCACCCTGCAGCCGCTCCGAACTTGTACCTGCAAAATAAAAAGATAGTTAGAGCGCATCGTGAAGCAGGCAACAAGCGCTTACTTACGTGCTTCCAGGCGCTTCTGTTCATCACACGGGCTCCATCTTCAACTCACTTCAGCCCGTCATCCGCCATCGCCGGAACCCTGCAAAACAAGAAACATCATTACTAAAGACTTTAAAGACATTAGAATTACTCGAAACTTACCGTTCGTGCAGTAAACGACAGACAGCAGTCCTCTGAAGTCAAGAGGCCTGCTCCCCTTATCCAGTGAAGAAACTGGTTACAGCACCCTGCCCCGAAGCAGATGGAGAGCACGGCGTTCACTTACCTAAGGTGAGAGCGTTAACCTTTGGGGTTCTACAGGAGAAGAGAAAGGGAAGAAGAGAGAGACATTCAATAACCCAGTTCCTTAATCCCATATTTTCTATCTGCAGACATCTTACCCTTCGAGTCAGACATACAGTGCACAGAGGTCCAGCCCAAAGAGCCAGCCGTGTGTTACACATCACCTTTGAAGATACGGTATACGCCCAGTCAAGACCGGCGCCTCTACGGGAATCAGGTGAGCGTTACAGCAGCACACAAAACGTAAAATGAAAGTGAAGGCAATTACTGTGGCAGCCTCCTCTTTTCGTGTTAAGCCCTGCCCTCAGGCAGCAGTAAGCAAAAGCTCCCAATAGGGAACTTTTCCTTGTTTATTATTGCCAGAGCAGAGCTTAACATAAACAGAGGAGGCTGCTTCATATCACAAAATGGATGTCCCCATGTCAAAACTTTGAGCCTCATTTGCTCAAAATTTTATATAGGAGCTTTCTTTAAAAATATGTTTTATATATATTTTTGATTATGGCCCATCTTTTGAGACAGTAAAATGTTTGAGTGAATTTCCCCTTTAATTCAAGAGAAATATCTCTTGTTCCCTGGATATCCCTACCTCATGTTCTCTTCTGGACTGTTCAAGCCCTCCCTTAAGTCTTCCATAACCTTGAAGAGGGGCCACATACCCACTCCCTGTGTCTCGCACAAATCTGTGCTTCAGCGGATTCAGCAGTTTGAGTTTTCATGAGGCCTCAGGATCTCTATGTCATTTCAATGCGAGTTACGACCTCCATTTTAACAAAGATGCCGCTGTTTTACTGTTGCCTTTCTGTATTAATAATCTATCTACATATATTGTTCGCATTGGGTTTCAGCATATACATTGCTTGTGTTATGTTCTTTGTGTCTTTATGGAGCAATCAATATTCTTCATGTATAAATGCAAGTTTTACCTAATGTCTGCGTTTCTTCATGATGAGTTCATATTTTCTTCATGTCCATTGCACGCGCATATTTCAGTCTAACAGCAGGTCTTTGGTTACATCAAGTCCATCTCTTCCAGTATCAATCTGGTATAAGGCCATTACAGTCGCCTTAGTGCATAGTGTTTCTCTCCTTGATATTGAGGCGGGGGAGGGGCAGTTGCCATTATTGTCTCAACAACTGGTATGACAAAGAGCATTTAATTTCATTAGTGAAAGGTTTGTTGGTCTATGACAAGACCATAGTAGGTCAATTTAAGCAAACCTATAAAAATGTATTTCATAGCTAAAAGAAATCTTTTGCACAGGGAAAATTGAATAGAATAATGGATGCTGTCTATGATAAAGACTCAAGGAGATTCTGGAAATAAATTACCAATGGAGAAGGTTCTATGAACTTTTGCCGCATTTGTTTTACCAAATAGATTTTTGTTGAATGCGTTTTCAAATATTTTTGGTGGCAAAATGTAGGGGAGACCCCTACACCTCCCCCTTACTAGCCCCAACTCCCCCCATATATACCCTAAACCTACTTACCTGCATTTGCCTCAGAATAAAAGTTCTAAAGAAATAGTCGAAAATGCATTTGGCAAAAGTGGGCTAGAAGACAGAGACACCAACTACCAGAACCAATTTTGTGTAAGTATCCATATGGAGGCTTCGTATTCTTATTATAGTTCTCTATATGAGTAGACCCGCCCACAATTTCTATATGACAATACATTTCTGTGCAGAGAAGCCGTGTGGAAGACACCATCTTTTTCACATTGAAAGAAGTACAGGATGCTATATCCTCACCAAAGAAATGTAAAGCCCGTGGACCAGACAAGCCCTGTTGGTGTATCGAAACAAAAAAGAATCATATGGGAACCCACTCTTTGTTCATGTGTCCCATCTGTAAAACCATTAAGTGAAGGTGGCTGAAGCAATGCTTAATGTCTATTTATTGGTCACTTATACTGCACTTCATGGTGGAATTGCCAGCTTCTGGCCAGGGAACTAAACCCATTTTGCGCTGTATTATTATGATCCCAAAGTCAATGCATTGCTCCAGAGCTATCCTTCCAATCTAATGCTTGAGAAAAGGTTATTTATGTTCTTCTCAACAAGCAGCTAACCACTGTAAATCCACCTTTACAAAATCTGTACGCTTTTTCTAGCCAACTAAATTAGTTTTGCCTGGAGAAGGAGATGTAACTATGTGAAATTAGACCAATAAATACATTATTATTTATCATTGGGCAGTGCATGAGACATCGGAGCCACAACTGGGAGGCAATCCTGTGTGGAGGACTCTCGGTCTCTAAGAATTTCTCCTTTCTGTTATTCAGATTCACCTGCAGAGTCCCAGAGTTGCTGCTTCTGTAAACTGCTGCTGCTCCCTGTGCTTCTTGTGGTGCAACTGTTGCTACCACTGTCTTCCTCCTGTGATATCCTTGTAAAGTTCTTGCCTACTTCTTCTCTTTCTCTCTCTAATTTTGATTATTTTTTATGTTCACTGTATGGGGTCTTAAGATTTGTTGCATGCCCTAATTGGTTCATTTGCCCCCCCAAACCGCAGGTCTGTGGCTTGTAAGCTAATATATACAGCCTGACATCCATGTCTACTGGTATCAGGTAATATTATCCCCATATATATGGTCGCCGTAAATAATATCGCTGGGAAAAGGATGCAGCGATATTATATGGGTGACCATATATATGGGGACAGGGGCAAAAAAAAAAGTGTGGGGGATGCGGGGGTGTCCCCCGCATGTTCCATGTAATAATGTCGCCACAAAAACGGCCATTTTTCAGCGATATTTTTGCATAGCGAGATTTTTGTGGTGACATTATTACATGGAACCTGTCTACTTCCAGTAGAAGTCTAGCCTCCCTTTCAGCTCCACTCTGGGCTGCTGAATTGTTCAGCCTCACCGGTATGCCTGCCCCCTTCACAGAATGCTCCACAGTGCTCCATTCTTTCCCACTACAGCTTCCTCTTGGCTGCAGCATTTTGGTTTTGTTTCGTTTGTGTGGGTTCCAAATTCACGAGTGAGCCCCTGCACCCACGGCTGTCATTCCATAGTCTCATTTATCTAGTGGGGCTTTCATTACATAAGGTGCTCGTTTCCTCTTACATAGGGGGATTGGTTTCTAATCACATATTTGCTAACAAAGGTAGTTGAGACATCTTACATAGGGCACTGTTTTTTCAGCATTCGCTGGCTTTAACATCAGATAAACACCAGGGTTGCTTGAGTGACCACCATTGCAAAAACCTATACCTTTGCACTCGGCTTTTCTACATTTTCCACTTTCTACTTACTTGTACCTGCATATGGTTGGATGTTGGAGATCATATCTCTTAAGTCCAGGCAGGGAGCTGAAGGCTGGTCACTTAAGCTCCCACTTTCTATACTCCCTACGCATTTCTCATTGTTATTGCTACATTTCTCTTTTAGGCAGTCCTGGATTACCGAATAGGCAAAGTAGGCACTGGCCTATGGACCCCACTTCTTTTAGGTGCCCTGCGCCAACGGATCATAATAATATTGAAAATAAGGTCTGGGAGTCCCTCTACCGGCACAAACACAGTCCCTTGACCTGTTCTTGGGTGAATGGCCCTGGGAGAGTTTCAATCATGCTTTAGCTCACTGTGCTTTTCACAGAGAAGAAATTTCCATATGCATATCAGTCTTTGTCCCACCCAAAGGCAGTCCAGCACTGAAATGCTAGGCAAATCTCCTCTGAACAAGAGTACCAACAGCAACTGTGAAAGCTCAGTGAAAAGAGCAGTGTTCTAAAGAGTGCTTGGGGCCATCCACCCAAGAGAAGGTCAATGGGCTACGTTTGTGCCGGTAGAGGGACTCCCAGACATTCTTTTGCATATTTTGAGGTACTTTGGGTTCTCACCTTAAATTACCAGGGTAATCCAGACCTGGACCCCTTGCTCACTGTGCTCAGATCTCCACCTCACTGATGAAATCTGACTAGGCCGAAACATGTGTCTGGGGTTGCTGTTGGTACTCTTGTTTAGAAGAGATTTGCCTAGCCTTTTGGTGCTGGACTGCCTGGTGGGACAAAGACTGATATGCATATGGAAATGTCTCCTCTGTGAAAAGCACACTGAGCTAAAGCATGGTTGAGACTCCCGGGGCCATCCCCCCCAAGAACAGGTCAATGGGCTGTGTTTGCGCCGCTAGAGGGACTCCCAGACCTTCTTTTTCATAATAATATTGATTTGATCTTGAAAGAAAATTACAATCAAGCTTTCTTAAAGGGGTAGTAGGGTCAGAAATTGTATTGGCTCAATCGATCGGCTATGTATTTTCGAGCATACATCGATCGTTCTTAAAAATATTCCAATGCCACTTTACCCACATTTTTTGCTCACTTTTTTCACAAATGCGAAAACAACGGGCCGGGTACCGCCATCTTGTGCTAATCTTATCTGTTGATCCATCGTCCTAAGTTCAAGTGCCTCGTTGCACTAATTCAGATTACCCGCCCCTAATGCTGACATCATAAGACGCTCACGCCCAATTTCACAAGCCCAATGCACGTCCCATGTCAATGTCCTCTGTGCCCAATCTATTGATGTGTCTCCATGGAAATGCAAAGATGCCTCGTTCCTCGACAAGTGTAAACAAACCCTTTCTGATTACACAAAGCTGGAGTTTCTTTTTCCTTCGTGTCAGTGTATTTCATTTTGAGCTTCCATGACTTGTTTCTGCTCTGTTCAGCTATCTGCCTTGTACGGCACACTGAGAACCGGTACTTATACTGCCTAAAATGAATTAACTCAATAGTTGCTCTTCATTTCATATACTATGGACTAATGGATTTACCAAACCATATTTAAATAAATGTCCTTGCAAACTTTTAACATTTGAGCCTATTAATCTTGTCTTTTCATAATGTTTTTTTGTAACATGGCTGTTTCTTCGCTTGTCTTTCTTTAACATTCATTGTTAATGGGAAACCTCTTTTCTTTCCGTGAATACATACAAAAACGTTACCTCATTGTTGATTCTGTGCTTCTTCACTATTTACGAACTATGGCAACAATTCAGCCCAACCTGTATGAGCCTGAATATTCTGAAGAGGAAATCCTTGAAAGAGAAAAAACTTGAGACGATGTGGAATCAGATGAAAGTCATGAGAATCAATCACCGGAGCCTGAACCCAGTGGCATGGAACACATTTCCACCTACCATCATTGTGAGCTTATGCCTACACTGGTGAAGAGCTTCTGTTGCAGAGAAACCTCTGGCTGCTTGGCCTACATTGCCAAAGAAGACACACCACCGCTATGTGTTACTGAACTGCATGACTTCAGGGCCGCCTGCCTTACAAGATCCCTGTTGCAAATGATGATGGTCCTTATGCACAAAATTTTAGCTACAGTTCGCCCTCGTATGAAATGATATGTCATTTATAACGTGCAAGTACACAAGTGTTTTTAGGTGCAACAAGACAATGAAGGGAGGGCAAGACAAACGATCTTACTAGGCCTTGTGTCATTCAAATTGTGCAAGTGCGAATGCAAAGTGGAGAGATTTCAGGGCCGGAGAGATATGGTCCCTGGGCTTGAGGCCAAGGACAAGACTTGCAGTCCTGTTCTGGATTAGTTGCAGAGGGCCGAAAGTCAAGGAAGTCAGATTGAGAAAGAGGTTGTTGCAGTAGTCCAGCCTAGATGTCAGGCTTCGCTCCTGGAAGCTGTGGCAGATGTGGAAACATTGACCTCAGACCGCGGGTTACATAGTGTATCGGTCTAGTCCTCATCCATCATGGCCGCCCTGTGGATTTCTACGCTCTCTTTACCCCGGAACAGTGCGTTTTATTGTCATTTCCGATGTTCCACACTACATTCTGTGCTTTCACAGTGCTACTGATTCCTCCACCTTACTATTACTGTTGCCCATCTGCTGTATCTCGTTTTTCTCATATCATGTTCATGAGTGTATTTGTGCGCTCTTGTTCATTTCTATGCTGTCTTCCGCGTTACTCCAAATGCGGCCTTGTCTGTAGTTCTTCCGGCAGTAATCTCTCTTACTGTGCGGCCACTTCTCTCTGTCTGTTTCTTTTCCGGCTCTTTTCCTTTCTGTGCTTACCTATCTGTCTACTTTCTTCCACGTTTTAGCACTCACCCTGTTCCTTTTTCCGATCTGTCTGACTTGTCTGTCTTCGTTTGCATCGAGATCTCTTCTCGATGGCAGCGACTCTTCTCTGCTTCCGATCTCTCTTCGATCGCTCTTCTGGGTCTTGTCTATCGGCCGTTCTATCCGGCCTGATCTTCTCCTGTCTCCTGTTCCGCATGGTTACCTCTCTGAGTCCTTCGTTGGGTCAGCCCATTTCAAGGAGGATCTGTATCGGCTCGAGCAGGGGATTAATTCTGTCATCCTCACTCAGCTCGTTGGAGGTATTGAGTCCTTCTTCTTTTGAATAACATTGAACTGCTCCAGACCCTCAAGGATTACTCCTTACTCTACTGTAAGAGGATTCAATTCAACACTACAGCTAAGTCAATGCCTAGTCTGGGATACTGAATGGAAACCCTTATTAATATATCTTTATGTCCAGTTCATGCGTTCTGGATGACTACCCCTATATAACACCCCTCTCTTTGAATAACCCTGACCCCACTGAGCCAAGAAGTAGTTCTGTTTTGCAAGTTAAAAGGTTTAATTGATAATTTAAACAATATATATATATCACGCTTTATAATAAATTAATAATTGAATAGCACACTTAATCTGATATGATAAAGATTAACAAGGGAGAATCTGGCACTAGCACACTTCTTTATAATCACTAAGGAGTTGACATGAAATGGATAAGATAGCAACAATACTTTTATGGTTTCAAATGAATGCAATGTGGAATGAAATGCAGTACAGAAAATAACTTGATAGGATTTCAGCAAAAGACAATGTAATCACTTTCTTGGACAATTCACCCCCCCCTTTTTATGCAATGCAAGGAAATGGAGGGAAGCACACAGTTCTCAGAAATGCAATCAAATGTGATTCAGTTCACCCCAGCAACTTAGACTACAGAAGTTGAAAACACAGGCCCAAATGCTTTTAAATGTGCTGGAAATGAAGAAAAAATATGCTAAAATGCTTTTAATTCCCTCTAGAGGTTCAGGGTGAGTGGTATCTAGTTAATATTAGTCCAGGCTCACACTAGCAATGATGCAGGGATGGTTTTTATGAGGCAAACGAATTTCTTTCAGAGGAAAGCAAAAGCAGCTATCTTTTTGCACGTGGAGAAATTTGCAAATCGCGGTAAAATTCGCGAATGCGTCTGGTGCGATTACAGAGGAACTACAAGGGCTAGCAATATCCTTTTGGTGTCCTAGGAAAGCCTAGGATCTCAGCTTCCAGATGAAAGTTACTGCAAGTCTCTAGCACAAACGGTCACGGAGATATGAGCGATTAAATAAAGGTCGTTTTTCAGATTTGAAATTTTAAAGTTCAAAAAGACAAGTGCAGCTTGCAACTAGAAAATGACAGGTGACAGCTTTGCAAATGACAGGTGACAGTTAGGAGGCAGTTCTACTTAGATTAAAATAGGATTGAATTATATTATTTTAACTAAGAGATTGGTTCTGCACAGTTTTCTAGGTACTCACACTATATTCTTGAGTGAAATGGGCCTCGCCATGGATCTGGTCAGGTTTTAGACGGGACTCTGGTCTCTGCACTTCACAGTGATCTGGGTCTGCTCTCTCTCTGGATTCTGAAGATTGAGGGATTTAAAGTCTGGATCTTTCTGCACAGCTTTCTCTGGAGATTGATGGAGGTAAAGTATGGATTTTCCCGGCAGAGCTTCCAGCTGCAAATGGATTTGAAAGTCCCTATCTGTCCTGTCTCTCTGCTTTTATGTGTTTTGAAAATGGGTGTGTGTGAGCAGCATCACTAGCCAGCCCCTCTCTACTTGTCATTGGCCACTTCATCCGCTTCCACTTGATTGGGGGAATGAAATGAAGTGTCATCATGATGAGGTCTGTTTATGATACAGAGAACCCACCCCTGTCAACTTTACAAACAATCTATATTTGCTCAAAAAAACATATTTGCACAGGTACACATTTGTTTAAAATTACATGCACCCTTCACATATCACAGGAGGTATACCCTGTCCAAATCTGCTCTTCCTGGGGGCCTGCATTCAAAAATGGCACATATTTCACTTTTTAACTGGTTTCGCAATTTCGGACATTAACCCAAATTTACACACATGTGCGCAAGGAGTATGGACATTCGTTGATGAAGTGTCAGATTTTTCACATGCACACATTTTGAGTAATATCCTCTTTTCCGTTAAAACCCCCCTAAACATGCCACCGGTTCTAAAAACCTCTTAAAATGTGGGCAGAAAAGAATTATTGTGTCATTTATACAATTTTCACATGTCCGCTCTATGAGTTATTCATCTTTTTAGAGTTATGTTCTGGCCCCAAAGGGGTGTGGTTTTCCTCCAGCACAAGGTTGAATTTCTGGTTTTTCCAGTTCTGCCAAGCCAGCTTGCTCTCACAGGCAGTGCCCCTCCCCTGTGCTTCCAGGAGAAATCCCCATTTACGACTCCCGCCATAAAACATTTGCCTGAGTAAAGACAGGGCTTTGTTCAATTTCCTGCAGAGCCCAGATAATTCAATCAGGGAAGTGTCATATCCCTTTTGGTGTGAGCAGCAAAAGGGCAGCTAGGCCTGGGAACACAGCTGTGACTCAAGTTTCACTCCTGATGGGGGTAGTTGCCAGGCAAATTGGAATCTCTTTAAGCCAGTTTTTAGCTACATGTCATTTCGGTTCCCCAGTTTCTGCATTCAAATAAAACTAAACATTTTCACATATGCAGCTAGAAGGCTGATTCTAAGTTTAAAACTATGACATTTAAACAATTGAAACCTATGTGACACACAAAAGTAGGTCACTCAGTCAATTTAAACATTTAGATTTGTAGTGTCTTTCAGTCCAAATTTACTTAAACTGCTGAAATCCACAGCTCAGTCAGTCTTGTTCTAAACTTTCAAGTCACTTCAGAATATAACTTTACATTGGATCCACCTCTTAAAATGTCTTTCTTTGGCATGTTTTGGGTTCATTTATTCAGTTTTCTACAAAAAAGTAAAATCTGGTGTTGTTTTAAAACGCCGGCTTTTGGATAGTGGTGAGTACTGGTACTGCACCCATTTTTGGGATTTAAGAAAATGAATTCCCAACAGTTATGGGTTTGCTTTTGGCAATCAGCATTGCCATTCCCAATGGTTTCAGACTACTGTGTGGGTAGTCCAATGGTGGTTTTAGGCAGTGTCCTTCTGTGCCCATAACATCGGCAAAAATGGGTGGCAGCCTATTCTTCATGCACTTCCCTGTGCATTTTCTGGGAAGCTCTGGCCATCATGATGTTTTCCATGTCAGTACTGCACAGTTTTGAGGTAGGGCTCGGATGCCTGGGGAAATACATCCCACAAGCCCCCCTCTTGCGATGGCCATTCGGTTTCACTGGTGGGACTCGCAAGATCTGGGATGTTTCTTCATCTTCTTCCAATAGATGGCACAGTTCAGCATCTTTTCCTCCATCCGGTACTGGTCGATCGGTTCTCCTCGCCGGTCCTGATGGGAATATTGGGCGGTACCCCGGGCCCGTTGCGTCTCTGCTCCCGGTCTCCGGATCGTCCTCCTTGGCCCGTCTCCAGGTTTTCTTTCTCCTAGGACGACAAAGGAAGAGCGGCAATACCTATTCATAGACGTTTTTCCCCCACCATTGATATAGTGGGGTGGCATATGCATTTCATCATAACGAAACATTACATTCTTATTTTGAAAAAAAAACAGTATAACTAAGAGACAGTTTCATGCAAATCACAATATTTTAGAGACTAGATGTGGTATGTTTTATGGTTGGAACTGAATTAGTCTGAGACAGTACCCGCCAGGATTCCAGAGGATTCCTCCAGTTGTTGCAGAGTGTGCCTGGGATGGCAACATTTCAACTGGTTTATGTGGACCCACTTGTCTTCCCCTGCTGCCAAAGGACCTTTGGGGATGTGGATTTTGTAGGCCACAGGGGAGATCTTGTCGATGATCTCAAAGGGTCCCTTCCATGTAGGCAAAAATTTGCGCTGCTTGGCCTGGTTCCTTTGGAAGTTGTATAGATAGACCCGGTCTCCCACCTGATATTCCTTCCTGGACGTTTTCAGGTCATAATGGGTCTTCATGCTATCAGCTGATCTTTCTAGATTCCGCTGAGCATAAGCAAAAGCATATTGAAGGTGTTTCCTTAAATTCTCCACATACTCATGAGTTGTGGAGGCATTTATCAGTGTCTGCTCTTGGGTCCTGTAGAGCAAATGCTGCGGAAGCACCATCTTGCGCCCAGTCATCAACTCAAATGGTGACATTTTGGTGGCAGATGAAGGGGTAGATCTGATGGGTATTAGGACCAGAGGTAATCGGATATCCCAACTTGGCCCAGAATCTGCCACAAACTTCTTTAACATGCTCACAATGGTTTGGTTATATCTCTCTACTGCCCCAGAAGAAGCTGGTCTATAAGCAATATGTAGCTTCCTTTTGACCCCCAGTATCTCCCACATCTTTGTCATTACTTCACTGGTGAAGTGGCTACCTCTGTCTGACTCAATCCTTTGAGGTAGACCAAAACAGGAAAAGATATGGTTAATCATCAGGGCAGCTGCGGTTTCTGCCTTGCAATTTGGGGCTGGGAGACATTCCACCCACTTAGTAAACAAGCATGTCACAGTCAACATGTACTTATTCCCCCTAGCAGAGCGAATCACGGGGCCTACAAAGTCGATTTGTAAATCTGACCATGGCAGTGTCATCCCCCGCTTTTGGAGAGGCGCACGGTGTGTGAGGGATGATGGCTGAAATTGTGCACACACAAGACACCCCTTCAAGTATTGGTCGAGGTCCTGCCCCATGTGTGGCCAGTTGTCACAGCTCGCTCCCTTCGCTCCCGTTCCCGCCACTTGGGGGCATGTTTTGGGGTTTCTTCCCTACTGGACATTTCCTCCGAACCTTATGCTACAGTGTCCTGATGAATTGGGAGTGCTAAAACCTTATTTCCCAAATTACTTCCCTTCCGGATCCATTCCAGGTTTTTGGCAGCCAGCATGCTACTGCTACTATAATCAAATGACTATGCTTCCCAGAATGCCTGGCTCACTGCCTCACCTCCTCCCTTGCAGGACAAGGCTGGGTGGAGGATAGGCAACACCTGTGGCTGCAGGTGCAGCAGGCGACACGCCTGAGGGGTGTGCTCGTTAAGCAGCTTTAAAAGCCTCAGTCTGCTTCAGTCCAGCGCTGGTCATTGTTGCAGCGTTCCTGTCGTGACTGGTCCCTTGTTCCTGGTTCCTAGTTTTTGTGCCCAGTTCTAGTTAGTGTTTCTTGTTCCTTGTCCTGGAATTCGTATTTGTATGCCTAATTGATTTCTGCCTTTTGGAAATCCCTTTCTCCCTTTCTCTGTCTGCAGGCAGCCTTTCTCTGAGCTTTCCTTTTGCTGTAGCCCAATTGCCTGTGTTCACTGTTTCCTAGAAATTGCCCTTTGCTACTGAAAGACTTGTTGCATTAATCTTTCCTTTACAGGTTTAGTTTCCTGCCTTTTCACCTTGGATGGGTGGGAAAGTTTCCCTTTTGAAATTGTTTTCACTGCTCCTGATCCTTGCCTTCTATTGGGATCCATGCCATGTTTTCCTTTACACTTTTACATTTATTTCCTATTTTATTATTAGGTGTGGGAAGCTGTTGTAACTAGCCCCTGTGTGATTATCTTTTGTTTTCCACACTGTACTATT
Organism: Ambystoma mexicanum; assembly: GCF_040938575.1. Lineage (NCBI taxonomy): Eukaryota > Metazoa > Chordata > Amphibia > Caudata > Ambystomatidae > Ambystoma > Ambystoma mexicanum. The sequence continues at coordinate 702,786,760 of NC_090927.1, read as the reverse complement.
CCTTCTTGCCTCTTGACTTGGGTTTAGGTATTTAGTCATCCTCACTCTTTGCCTTTACTGCCTTCTGGGTTCTTGTTTGATTTACAGGGTTGTGGGTTAGTACTGACTTCTGAGTGGTCTTTCCGGTCCTCGTGAATACGGACATCCAAGTGGTCTTTCCGGTCTTCGTGAGTACTGGCATTCATGTGGTCATTCCGGTCCTTGTGAGTACTGTTTCCAAATTCCTTATCCAGTACCGTCTAGAGTGTCAGCTTACAGATTCTGTCCCTGCTTGCCCTCTACGTGGGCTTAGCGCTGTCAGTATCTGTAATAGCATAGTGGGTAAGGAGTTTGCCGACTTTCCTTTCAGTCATAAGGAGGTTCTAAGTGCTTACCCTACATTCCTTTTCTTATAGTGGTATACACGAGTCTTGGGTATTGAATGCACGTTGTTATATTCAAGGTTGTTTACTGTGTATTTTGTGCACATTTCCCCTGCCATATCCATCGCCTTCTTCCTTTCCTGACACCAGTATGCAACCTCTCTTAAGATTTCCAATGTTGTGTGAAACCCCCTATGACCGGCGGTGGCCGCATCATGGGCGTGACTTAACATCAGGCTTCGGAATGACGTAGGAACCACCCACTGATCGTGGCCAGCTTTGGATTTCCTTACCAGCAAACCGTCTTCGATTCGGAACATTTTTGGACATTTCATCAACACTCTTAGGTCCTCTTTCCCAATGTAATCGGTATCCGTCAGGGGAAAGTTCTCAGGGTCCTCAAGGTGTTGGTAAAATTTACCAATTATTGGATCCCCCTTCTGAGCTGTAATCAAATCAGCATCAGGAGTCTCCTTGCTCCATTGTGCAATTGAAAGGTTGTTGTGAGCATTTGTCTGGGACCTAGTGATAACAGTGAACTGGATTTCCCCCAACAGGGACTCAATCTCAATTAGATCCCCTTGGATGGCCCCAGTTTTGGCCAGCTGATCAGCTAAGTCATTTCCAGTTTTGTCTGGTCCCTCTACTTTGGAATGACCCTTGATCTTTTTCCAATAGATGGTCATCTCATTCGAGGTGACCAGATCATCAATGTTTTGGATTAACTTCCCATGTTTCAAGGGTTTGTTGTTAGCACATAACATGCCCCTGGCTTTCCAATTAACCAGGTGCTCCACGAACCCGTTCCGTACATAATCCGAATCTGTGATTATGACCAGTTCGTGGAGTTGATGCTGGACAGCAGTGAGGATGGCCTGATGCACAGCCATCAATTCTGCCACCTGACTACTTCGGGGACCAATTTTGTATCCAGCGGAGGGTTCTGGGGACTCATTCACCCATGCATTCCCTACGCCGGCCACCAGTTCTTTCTCCCCGTTGTTGTCAACATGGTACGAGCATCCATCCACATAGACAGTGGGCATTCCCTCACACTTGTCCTCTTCAAAGACTTTGTGTGGGGAATTAAGATATGCCTCCATGTTGTCCTTGATTTTTAGACTTTCGTCCTCGAGACAGTTTTCTCTGGCACAATCATGCAAGTCAGCCAGACCTTGCGCGAGGGGACTCTTCTTGTTTTGGCCATATCTGACCTCCACAGGAAAGCCTTGCATTGACAGAATCCAGGAAGTAATTCGGGAATTACTCACATTTCCGGCCCGGATTCTGTCACTTTGGAGATATTGCAGAGGCTGGTGCGGAGTCTCCACTATGATGTGTTCCCCCTGGATAAACGGGCGGTAATTCTTCAATGCCCACACAGTTGCCAGGAGTGCCTTCTCACAATCGTTGAATTTTTCCTCCACAGAGGATAAAGTTTTGCTCGCATAGGAGATTACTTTATTGACCTTGTCATGCTTTTGGTATAATACTGCCGTCAAGCACGTATTAGAGAACCCCGTCTCCAGGAAGAACTCCTTGTTTCTGACAGGGTAAGCTAGGCAAGGCGCTTGTGAGAGGCTTCTCTTGAGTTGTCTTACTGCCTCGGCTTGTTCTGGACCCCATTCCCACTTGACCCCCCCTTCAGGAGATGAATCAGGGGTCTGGTACTCTCTGCGTAGCCCTCAATGAACTTTCTGCTGTAATTAGTCAGTCCAAGGAGGCTCCTTAGTTCTCGCAGAGTTGTGGGGTCTTTCAGTTTCTGAAGTGCTTCCACTTTCTTTTCCTGGGGACAGAGACCCTGAGGAGTAATCTCATGCCCCAAGAAATTAACACGGGTTCTACACCACTGTGCTTTCTGAAAGGAAAGTTTTGCTCCGGCGGCCCTCAACTGCGTCAGAACATAACGGATCTCCGCTATGTGTTCCTCCACAGATGAACTTTTGATGAGGACATCATCTACATAAGCCAGGTTACCCCTCGCACCCAGGTCGGGCATGGCCTTATGTAGGAAAATGTTGAATTCATTGCCGGAGTTGAGGTATCTGAAGGGAGTCCGGGTCCATGTGTACTGCTGGCCCCCAAAGGTGAAAGCCAGTTTGTATTGGTCCTCCCTACTGACAGGCACGGTCCAGTACCCATTGGTCAGGTCTATTGCAGTGAATACCTGTGACCCCTGGATCTGGGCCAGCCCTTGGTCAATGTAGGGCAGTGGCCATCGGGAAGTATGGACCCGTTTGTTGAGCTCCCTAAGGTCAGCACAGAGTCTCCACTGGCCGTTTGGCTTCAATATTCCCAGCACCGGGTTATTGAAGGTGCTGTGGACTGGACGGATTATTCCCTGGGACTCAAGGTTCTTAATTATTTCAGTAAGGGACTCCATGGATGCGAGAGGCAAACGATATTGCTTCACAAACACTGGAGTCATGCCAGGGTCCGTGGGGATTGTTGTTGTGTGGATGTCAGTGCGACCACAGTCATATGAGTCTACCGCAAAGAGATCTTGGAAATCCAAGAAAACTTGTTTCAACTTTTGCTTTTGTTCCAGAGTCACACAGGCATCAGCTAGGTTGACTCTCTCTTCCACTATCTGCCTGAAGCCTGGAAAGACTTCTGGTTTGGCTATTTCAGCGGCCTCCTCCAGCTGGGTGGAGAAGTCCCTGGTCAGAGTGCTGATTTGGACTGGAGGCTTCAGGTGGGAAAGGCAGCCCTCATGGACCTGGAAAATCACCTCATCCCTCCTGAAGTCACAAGTCACATCTTCCTTACCATAGGGGCAGGAAGTGTACACCAGGAAGTTCCCCCCATGCCGGGTAAAAATCCTGTCTGGTGTTGTTTTGTCCTCACTGTCACTGTCAAAACAGTCCTTGGGGATTGGTCCTAACAGTTCATTTACTAGGTCGATGGAAAAATGTCGGTCATCAACCGCCATTCCAATAATGGTGCCTGCGGCTAGAGTAATACTCTTTAAGTCGCTGTTATCCACCTCTATTAGAATGGTGTCATGTTCTATGTTGACTAATGGAGTTGGGTTTACCCCCAACCCTTGCTGTTGGAGAGAAGCATTTAGATGTATATAAGCATCAGGGTTTTGCAAATATTGTCCTCTTTTAACTTTCACTTCCAGGGAGAATTGTCGGGTCCTTTCTGGGATGGTGACTTCCTCTTTGATCTGAATTTCAACTGCATAAGGTAGCAATTGAGCTGACCTAAATGCTTTTTCTGGATCATCAAAGCCCATGGGATTATCCGCTAATCGGGACCAAGCTTTGAAGTTTATTAGGTCCAAACTAATGGCAAAGCGATTGAGAATGTCACTGCCTAAGTAAAAGGCGGCAGGGACGTCTCGCACGACCCAACAATTATGGACTATGCTCTTGTTGCCAATGGAGATTTTGAGCATACACCTGCTTGGCAGGAGATGTTTGGAATTAGGTGCTTCCAGGTCCATTTCCCATTTGTCTATCAGTTTGAAGGTGGGAATGGCTGGATCTTTTGGGAGTTGGCGAAACATGGCTTCGTTGATGAAGCTCTTAACGTTGTTCCCACACACTCGAGCGAGAACATAGTCCTTCCCATCATTTAACTGAACAGGGATGAACAACTGCTCTCCAATTTGCTGAATATCAGCCAAGCTCTGAGCTGATTTCACATCTTTCTGGACTATAGGAGTGGGAGTTTCTGATTGTGGATTAGTATAGAATTTCAGAGTGTTTCCTTCCAGCGTGGAATACCACTTTAGACTGGAAGGAAGGTTGATTTTCAGAAATAGAGAGGACCCCCCATCACCAGTCTGTTGTCCTACTGCTATTACTGTCACGTCTGGAATTTGGCTATTCTGGAAGTGAAATTCTACTTGGTCAGATTTTTGTTCAACCATGTGGCAGGTGCCGTTTAAACTAACATGGTTGACACTCTGTTTTAATTTTATTGGTCGGCTAGTCTGGGTCCAGAGGACCCTGTTTACGCAATCTATTAGGGGTGACAACCTTCTCAGGAGGTCATTCCCTAGTAAACAAGGGGTGCCCTCTGGGGTCACAACTATGACCGGGTGTTTCAACTTGTGTCGCCCAATTTTAATGTCCAAATCTGCCGTCCCCTCGACGGGAATTTCCTTCCCGTCAAAGTTCTGGAGTTGCCCAGGAAGAGAGGTGAGAGGAATTTGGTAATTCTCTCCCCTTCCTGCATTCAGTTCGTCAAAGGCCCTTCTGGACAGAAGGGTAGCTTGAGATCCAGTGTCCACCAGTGCCAAAATTGTACCCTGCCCCTGTACTTGTACCGGGGCATAATATCTTCCCTCCTTCTCCTCAAGGGGGCACAGATAATGTACATTTTTGGACAACTGGTGGGCTAATTTTCTGGTTTTGGACATCGCTAGCGAAGAGATTTGGGCAGAATTCTGTGGAGAGCCTTGGGAATCTGAAAGAAAAATTTGGCAACTGGAGATCAGAGCCATTGTGGGTTCCCCTGGCTCCGGTTCTGGGCCGCCCCCCCCTTTTTGGAGGCAGTCACCAGGATGGGTTTGAACCAGGGGATTTTCTTGCGGTTGGTTCTGGGATGAGATGGTGGGCGGCGGTAGCTCAGTCTCCACATCTCCCCAGTCTGGATTTGCATGCCTAGGGACCCATTTTTCTTTGGGAGGAGTTCCCCCCCTCTCTGAAGGAGAAGATCCTTTTCCCAGGATCCTCTGAGGATCCCTCTCCCTCAAATTGGAAGACCTGTACCTCCTCCTCAAACTCAGTCTGTTTGGGTCTTTTGTTTCTCCTACCCCCCCTCTGCTCCTTAGGAGGCAGACTTTCAGGGGCAAGAGATTTTGTTTCCGGTTCCTGGGTTTCCAGGGGCTGTTTACAAGTGAGGAAGGAAGCTTCCTCCAAGGCTTTACACCCCCCTTCCCTTTGTGCCTCCTCCCTTGGAACCGGTGAGTTATCGGGGTGCTGCCCCCGTCATTGTTCTGGGGCACCAGGTCCAGAGTTGGGTGCGTTCTGCGCCGGCATGCCGATCTGAGGGTTCTGCTGAGCCCTCAGTATGTGACCCAGATCCCGCGCCATGTTTTGAACCTGGCGCTCTAACTGGGAAACCCGCTCAGGCTGATACGGGACCCTGTTTTCTCCCCTGGGCTGATCCCCGGAAGGGTAGCTGTCCCTCCTCTGGTAATACCCCGGGTTGGGAAGATTTGGGTACCCCTCCACCCTTGGCCTCCCCTCTCCCGGATTAGGTTGTCTGGGCTCAGGGAATTGGGGAAAGAAGGATGGATGATTTTGGGGTTGGAAATTGGGTGGATACCTGGGGAAAAAGTTCTGCCCAGGATTTGGAGAATTTCTGCCCTCCTGTGGGAAGTTGGGAGGGAAGTTCCCTGGGTTAGGTGCTTGGCTGGATCCCCCCCCTTGGGCTGGAGGAGTCCACACATAACCCAGGATGGGTCGATTTCCCTTGTAACGGGGACTTACATAATCAGGGGAGCGAGGGACCCCATTTGTGGGGCTGCCTCCCTGGCTCGCTGTCTGTGACTGGCCCGAGGACCTTCTGGGCCTAGCATTATTAGGTGCAGGTAGGTATTTAGGCCCCCTCATCTCCAACTCTAAAACGGGGGTGACCTTTACCTCTGCCACCTTGGCAGCAGCAGGGGTGCTGTTGGCTTTGGGGTTTTTCTGAGCATTATTTTTGCTATCTACCGGTTTCTGCACCTCATAGATCCGGGTAGCCTGTTCAAGGACCCAGTATAAAGATCTTTTCTCGTGAAAATCCCTCACGAGCTGGGTCATTATGTATTTGGGCAAGGAATGAAAAAATGTATTTATGAATTCTCTACTGTCTGTGCGCACCCTTCTGGTGGTCTGCGCAAAAGCACGCTTTAACTCCTGCACAAATTCTTGTGGGGCCTGATCCTCCCCACATTGCAAATTGTAGGCTGCCTTGCGAGCCTCTGGAGGATTTCTGTGAACAGAAAAATGTTTCAAGATGGCCGCCTTATAGGTGGACCATCTTAAATGATTTTGGTCCTCCAGCCCTGCAAAGAAACTGGAGTATTCCGGGGAGAAGGTCCACTTTACATATTGAATACAGCTTTGGCTGTCCTTCAAATGGAAAGTCTCCATCATTTGTTCAAACAACTCTAAGTGCTCCCAAACAGAATACTTAGCGTTCTTATGGTAAGGCGTGATGACGCTCCTGATCGCCTTAATCTGCTTTAAGGGGTCCTTAAGCAAGGCCCTTTTTGCCTTATTGGCCTTTTTGGTTCGGGTAACCCTTGTCCATTCGTCCTCGGACTCAGAGGCACTGCTCCCAGAGGTTCCCGTCTGTTCTTCCAGGTTTTCCCGGATTCTGCGAGCCTGGGAATGGCTGGCAGAATGTGGGGACCTGGTCTCCTGTGTCCTGCGCAGTTCAGAGGAGTCTTCAGATTCCTCCTTGCTGCCAGGATTTGATGGGTACCCCCTCCACTGACCTAACTGGGCAGAGGTTTTCAGGATGCCCTTAATGGGCCTACTCTCCTGGGGTTCCCCAGTAAATTGCACTGCGCTTGGGTGCCCATACCCGGATGCCCGCCCCTCCATACCTGGGTGGTACTGGCCTATGAGCCCCATACTTCTGGCTGGATAGTAATCTGCCATCCCTGTGGCCCTGTGCTCATGTGCGCCAGGGGACATGGGGGTGGCAGAGTCCAGGGACCGAGAGAGATAAAGGCCTCTGGTACTAGGGCTCCTGGGGTTATGCTCAGGAGTTTCTCTTTCCCAGCGAACCTCATCTCTATCCGCCCCTGCTCCCTGTTGCAATGCAAGAGCCTGCGCCTTCAGTTCCTCAGTTAAGGCCTTACTAGACTCTATCAGTCTCTCCTGCATCGCTACCTGTTGTTGGAGTCTATCATTGCACTGGCAGAGAGCCTCATTCTCTCTCTGTGTTTCCTGATTGGTCCTGGAGCACTGGGCCAGTCTTTGCTGCAGGAGGGTTACCTCCTGAGCTGTGTCCCTATTGGCCTGCTCCTTTCTTGCTAGAGCATCCCCCACCCTCCTGGTGTGCTCTAACAAGTTCTGGTGTTCTTTTTGGAGGTCACCCAGTCCCTGGTGGGCCAGGTGATTTTCTTCCATTTTTCTTTTTAAATGGCAGACTTCCTGGCCTAAGGCGTCTCTTTCCTGACTAAGAGCCTGCATTTGTGCCGCCAGGTCGTCCCTCTGCCTTTGAAAGGCACCAGCTTTCTGGCGTTCTTCATCAAACTCCGCCTGGGTATCCAGGTCTTTCGAAATCAGCTTGTTGCTCTCTACCTTCACTCTATCTAGATGACTTTGCAGGGTGGCTACCTGCTCCGTGCATGCCCTGTTAAAGTCTAATTGTTGCTCCAGCTTTTTCTGGCTCTGCAGTAAGGAGTCCAAACTGTCTCGGTGCTCCTTCTGCAGGGCCAGAAATCTAGTATCCTGGTCAGCCTTTTCCTGTTGCAGGATGCCCATATCCTCTTTTATTTTAATGATATATTGCCTACTATCATTTTCTGACTCCTGGCTCCTGAGCAGCCTCTGCTCAGAAGAGTCCAGCTCAGATTGGGCCTTCTGTAATGCCAGCAGTTGCCTACTCGCCAGATCTTGTCCTTCAGCACATTTGTCCTGCATGGCTCCCATATGTAAATATAAATATGCCGCTACCCTGGCAATCTTATTGTGTTCATCTTTGGCTTTAGGAGCCATATATAGTTCACTCAGGGCCACATGTAATGGACCCTGATCTCTCCATAAGTCTGACCCTGTTTCAGTGGCCTGTCGCGTGATGGCCTGCAACCAGGCCTCCTGGCCCTGCTCAGCCCATTCACCTCTCACAAATAGTTTATGTAAGAAGTGCTCTCTGGCTATTTTCATATCTACCAAGGTCGTCATTCTAGAGATTGGTCTCTGTCCTGACTTACAGAAGTTAGTATTTTATTTTTGCAGAACAGAACTTTTCTTGGAGTGTCCCTTTGAGGAGTGCTTTACAGCGGAACACAGCGTGGTGATCCGACCGGATATGTGTATCTGGTCAGCTGGCACGCTGTATTAATCTGCACAAATGGTAGATCTAACCCAAACGTCCGGCACGAGCCCCCAATTTGTAAGAGGATTCAATTCAACACTACAGCTAAGTCAATGCCTAGTCTGGGATACTGAATGGAAACCCTTATTAATATATCTTTATGTCCAGTTCATGCGTTCTGGATGACTACCCCTATATAACACCCCTCTCTTTGAATAACCTTGACCCCACTGAGCCAAGAAGTAGTTCTGTTTTGCAAGTTAAAAGGTTTAATTGATAATTTAAACAATATATATATATCACGCTTTATAATAAATTAATAATTGAATAGCACACTTAATCTGATATGATAAAGATTAACAAGGGAGAATCTGGCACTAGCACACTTCTTTATAATCACTAAGGAGTTGACATGAAATGGATAAGATAGCAACAATACTTTTATGGTTTCAAATGAATGCAATGTGGAATGAAATGCAGTACAGAAAATAACTTGATAGGATTTCAGCAAAAGACAATGTAATCACTTTCTTGGACAATTCACCCCCCCCTTTTTATGCAATGCAAGGAAATGGAGGGAAGCACACAGTTCTCAGAAATGCAATCAAATGTGATTCAGTTCACCCCAGCAACTTAGACTACAGAAGTTGAAAACACAGGCCCAAATGCTTTTAAATGTGCTGGAAATGAAGAACAAATATGCTAAAATGCTTTTAATTCTCTCTAGAGGTTCAGGGTGAGTGGTATCTAGTTAATATTAGTCCAGGCTCACACTAGCAATGATGCAGGGATGGTTTTTATGAGGCAAACGAATTTCTTTCAGAGGAAAGCAAAAGCAGCTATCTTTTTGCACGTGGAGAAATTTGCAAATCGCGGTAAAATTCACGAATGCGTCTGGTGCGATTACAGAGAAAATACAAGGGCTAGCAATATCGTTTTGGGGTCCTAGGAAAGCCTAGGATCTCAGCTTCCAGATGAAAGTTACTGCAAGTCTCTAGCACAAACGGTCACGGAGATATGAGCGATTAAATAAAGGTCGTTTTTCAGATTTGAAATTTTAAAGTTCAAAAAGACAAGTGCAGCTTGCAACTAGAAAATGACAGGTGACAGCTTTGCAAATGACAGGTGACAGTTAGGAGGCAGTTCTACTTAGATTAAAATAGGATTGAATTATATTATTTTAACTAAGAGATTGGTTCTGCACAGTTTTCTAGGTACTCACACTATATTCTTGAGTGAAATGGGCCTCGCCATGGATCTGGTCAGGTTTTAGACGGGACTCTGGTCTCTGCACTTCACAGTGATCTGGGTCTGCTCTCTCTCTGGATTCTGAAGATTGAGGGATTTAAAGTCTGGATCTTTCTGCACAGCTTTCTCTGGAGATTGATGGAGGTAAAGTATGGATTTTCCCGGCAGAGCTTCCAGCTGCAAATGGATTTGAAAGTCCCTATCTGTCCTGTCTCTCTGCTTTTATGTGTTTTGAAAATGGGTGTGTGTGAGCAGCATCACTAGCCAGCCCCTCTCCACTTGTCATTGGCCACTTCATCCGCTTCCACTTGATTGGGGGAATGAAATGAAGTGTCATCATGATGAGGTCTGTTTATGATACAGAGAACCCACCCCTGTCAACTTTACACACAATCTATATTTGCTCAAAAAAACATATTTGCACAGGTACACATTTGTTTAAAATTACATGCACCCTTCACATATCACAGGAGGTATACCCTGTCCAAATCTGCTCTTCCTGGGGGCTTGCATTCAAAAATGGCACATATTTCACTTTTTAACTGGTTTCGCAATTTCGGACATTAACCCAAATTTACACACATGTGCGCAAGGAGTATGGACATTAGTTGATGAAGTGTCAGATTTTTCACATGCACACATTTTGAGTAATATCCTCTTTTCCGCTAAAACCCCCCTGAACATGCCACCGGTTCTAAAAACCTCTTAAAATGTGGGCAGAAAAATCACAAGAATTATGGTGTCATTTATACAATTTTCACATGTCCGCTCTATGAGTTATTCATCTTTTTAGAGTTATGTTCTGGCCCCAAAGGGGTGTGGTTTTCCTCCAGCTCAAGGTTGAATTTCTGGTTTTTCCAGTTCTGCCAAGCCAGCTTGCTCTCACAGGCAGTGCCCCTCCCCTGTGCTTCCAGGAGAAATCTCCATTTACGACTCCCGCCATAAAACATTTGCCTGAGTCAAGACAGGGCTTTGTTCAATTTCCTGCAGAGCCCAGGTAATTCAATCAGGGAAGTGTCATATCCCTTTTGGTGTGAGCAGCAAAAGGGCAGCTAGGCCTGGGAACACAGCTGTGACTCAAGTTTCACTCCTGATGGGGGTAGTTGCCAGGCAAATTGGAATCTCTTTAAGCCAGTTTTTAGCTACATGTCATTTCGGTTCCCCAGTTTCTGCATTCAAATAAAACTAAACATTTTCACATATGCAGCTAGAAGGCTGATTCTAAGTTTAAAACTATGACATTTAAACAATTGAAACCTATGTGACACACAAAAGTAGGTCACTCAGTCAATTTAAACATTTAGATTTGTAGTGTCTTTCAGTCCAAATTTACTTAAACTGCTGAAATCCACAGCTCAGCCAGTCTTGTTCTAAACCTTCAAGTCACTTCAGAATATAACTTTACATTGGATCCACCTCTTAAAATGTCTTTCTTTGGCATGTTTTGGGTTCATTTATTCAGTTTTCTACAAAAAAGTAAAATCTGGTGTTGTTTTAAAACGCCGGCTTTTGGATAGTGGTGAGTACTGGTACTGCACCCATTTTTGGGATTTAAGAAAATGAATTCCCAACAGTTATGGGTTTGCTTTTGGCAATCAGCATTGCCATTCCCAATGGTTTCAGACTACTGTGTGGGTAGTCCAATGGTGGTTTTAGGCAGTGTCCTTCTGTGCCCATAACATCGGCAAAAATGGGTGGCAGCCTATTCTTCATGCACTTCCCTGTGCATTTTCTGGGAAGCTCTCGCCATCATGATGTTTTCCATGTCAGTACTGCACAGTTTTGAGGTAGGGCTCGGATGCCTGGGTAAATACATCCCACACTACTCATTTGGGACGAGCATTCCAACCAACACTGTGTCCTACAGGGATTTTTTTGCCATTCCGGGCCTTTTCCCTACAGAGGGGTTTGTCTCGTTGGAGGTCCCCAGGACTTGATAGATTACCAGTCACAGTGGCCTCCGAGGGAGTCAGACCTTATTTACACGACAAAAAGGAAAAGAAGACTAAAGAAAGAAAAGACCCCGACACAAGAAGGTCTCGAAAGAAGAACCCAACAGAACTTAAGGATAGCTCCTCAGAAGGACAAGGTAAGGAGGAGGTTCGGGAGGGTACTTCCTTGCAAGACAAGCCTGACACTACAGAGCACCAGGGCTCTGGAGACAGTGAGTTTTTGGCGGAAAGTGAGAAAAGGAAGAATACCTCTGAGGAGGTGCAACTGGTAGTGGGACTTCTTGGTAAGGTCTGTGATGTGAGTAGAGAAGGAGAGAGTGGAGTTGAAGATGACACCAAGGTTTTTTGCCTCACAGGAAGGTGAAGGAAGAGGGCCCAAGGACGGCAGCCCGAGTGAGAGAGGGAAAGCGAGAGCAGGGGTCCCAATTAGAAGGATCACAGTCTTACTGGCTTAAAGGCAGAGTTATTTACAGGTGCACCATGCTTGAATCCCGGAAACACAGTCAGGATTGAGCAAGGAGGAAGAGGTTGAGGGGAGCCTGAAAGGAGGAGTGAGTGTCATCTGCATAACACTGAAAGTTAGAAGAGAAGGTAGAGATCAGGTGGGCTAAAGGGGCCAGGTATGTATAACTCGGGGGATGGTAGCCGTCGAAAGAATTTGACCATTCTTGAATTCTAGAATGTTGTATTATTTGCAGGGAACTGTAATGGTGTTAGAGCTAATCACCCTATTCCCAGCATGGAAGTATTTCAAATTTCGCTCATATTTAATGAAAATAACAGGATGTTTTCTGAATAAATCATAACAATTGTTATAAATCCCATAATTCAGGGGACATGTGTTTATTTACATGTGTTGTAAGTAAAAATCAAGTAGACAAAACCTATATACAAAGAAAAATCATTGTCATTGTGTGTAATCAAGGAATGGAGACAATGTTCCAATCCATGTAAATCCACAACTAAACTGAGCATAGGTCCTAGGATAGGGGTGGCTAACAATGTTGGATTTAGTAAAGAATTACTTTCCTCATAGAAAACAATTGATTCCTAATATTTGAACCGGAAAAATAATCACAAGCAATTTACTGATTCTGCAGTTTTCTATAAAACATAGGTTTAGTACATTTTGCTGGGAGAATGCCGTTGCTAACTAAGAACATGACATTTTGATAGGCAAAGAAAATGTTACAAGTGCGTTGTCCTTGGGGATATCTGAGCCTAACTGTTTGATTGTTAATCAAGCAAAACCTTGTTGTTTGTGATGAGATATTACACATTAGTTGGGTGGTGGCCAATCCTTGGTCTACGTCGGGAAAGAAACTTCCCTGGTGTTGGACTGACGGCAGGTGGGTGCCTGCTGTAGTGACGTTTCGGCTTTAGAATGGACAGCCTTCTTCTGGGCCAGTAGGATTGTGACAGCCTAAATAATGTGTAAGAAGAAAAAAACAGAAACAATCTGTTTAAAAAGAAAACTTGCTTGTATTTTTCATTTACAGCAAGTAATGCTGGGTCAACAGTTAAAAAGAAAAGAGACACAGAATCACATGTAGATGTGAGTTCTGATAAAAGAGGAATGAAAATATCTAACCTTGGGTAGGTCCGGGCTGGCAATGTTGGAGTCGAAATCAAACTTGAACTGGAGTATGATTATAAAGATCCAATAGTAGTACAGTGGTATTGCCTTAATTTGACGTTGTAGAATAGGTCTGATGTGAACAGGAAAATCCGCTGGTATAGCTGGAGACCTAACACAGATAAAGAGAAAAAGGGAGGGGGAAGATTTCTAGTCACTGGAATATGTACTGGTAGCCATCTCTAAATGGGCGATTTAAAGCGAGCTCCATTTTCTTACCTAATGCAGGAGTCGACTGCTGTTGGGCTAGGATGGAGGTGAATCCATGGTGGGAATTGTGTCTATCAGGAGCCAGTAGCGGTCCAAAAATTAGGACTTTTTAATTGTAGTAATGGAGGCTCCTGTAAGGTAAGAAATGGCATGCCATTAGTAAATGGCTTAAGGAGAACCCAATTGCCATGTGCCTGGAGGAAGGGGGGCTGGATGTAGGCCTAATAGAGGTTGCTGTAAACGTGAGCCTACCTTCAGAGGACAAGTAAAGAGGGCGACGTAGTCCGCGTTGAGCCGTCGGTGGGCAAGGGCTGCTAGCGACCTTCGTCCTTGAAGAGCGGTGTGCTGCAATGCTCTGCACATGCGTCTGGAATTAGTAGGCTGGTTGGCTCACGGACGGCGCGGGCCTCTACGCATGCGCTATAAGTTAGTGGCAAGGCTGGAGTACGTTGTATCATGTTCCTCCATGACCTTGGAAACACTATTCGCAGACAGTACGCAGATAGGGGAAGGGATGTGTTACGATCCTGCTGCGTTGTTATGGCATTTTGCTGTGGTAGCGGAGCTGTCATGTGTCATAGCGTAGTGCTGGCACTTGGTGCATACAGCGGTTGAGGCAATGGGAGGGTATGTATATATGTCCCTCATATGTTGCAGGATGCATGTAAAATAAACAGAATACAAACAGTATTGAGACGAGATACACAGAGGTAGTGCTCGGGTTGTGCATAGCTGAGCTGTATGCTTGGCAAGCTGCAAGTGCGCAGGAGTAGTGTAAAAATATGATGGGAGGGATGGGTACGTGGAGGCTGAATTACTAGATGGAAGAACTGTGTTGTGTATCTGTGAAGAGAGGCAGTTGGTTGAGGCAGATCGGAGTCTGTAGAGTAGATAGGGGTTGGCATCTAGTCGAAAAGGTGGAAGGGGGAGGGACGGAGAGGATGCGCTTGTAGGGGGGCAGGATCAATATAGGTGTTCACGTTTCCTGATATTTAGAACCCCTCCCACACCTGAATGTGATTAAGCTGGTATGTGACTTTGTGCTGAAGCCCTAATGTAAGAAACTGGCCTGATGGGCACAGGTGTCCGCTATGTAGAAATAAATGGGAAGTAAGCTCAGTTGTGGTAGTAGTTTTCAGAAGAAGAGGCTTCATTTAGTTTGTATTCAATTGTCCGTAATTTGAAAATCCACCAAGCCTCTTTGTAGTTTAGGGCATTTCTGATCTTTGAGGTATTTTTAATCTTGTCAAGGACCCACCACTTCATCTGATCTTGTGTATGTTGCAGTTCCATGAAGTGGGAAACCAACGGTGCTGTGGTGGAGCAGCATCTTATTTTAGAACGGTGTTCGCTGATACGTTTGTGTACTGGTCTTGTGGTTTGTCCCATGTATCGGAGGCCACAAAGGGTACTCTATGGCGTAAATCACGTTGGGAGTCTTACAGTTGGTAAATTGTCAGTGAGACCAGTCTTTTCCTTCAATTTTGAAGGATTTGGTTTTGCTTGTTTACTTACTAGCTGTACAGTTGCCGCATGGATGGTGACCTGTCAAGTTCCACATTCCTGTTCTGATGGTCTTCTTGGAGAGACGGGCATGTGTGAGCCATTCACTGAGGTTTTTGGATCTTTTGAGCACCATCTGGGTATTGGTTCGTAGGGTAGATTTTGTTGAACAAGAGGCCAGAAATGTTTTATGATTTTCTTGATTCTGTTGGTATCTGGTACGAAGGTGGTGACACAGGTAATACAGTCTTCTGGTGTATCATTGCTTCTAAGTTAGAGTAAGGTTTCCCTTGGAATGCATAAGACTCTTTTGCATGTGTTCTTAAGTAGTTTCCTTGCGTAACCACTTGCCAGGAGTTTTGATTCAAGGTGTGAAGCGTGCTGTCTGTACTGTTGTGTTTCCGAACAGTTCCTGCATACTCTTAAAAATTGGCCAAATGGTACGTTTGTTCTCAGGCTTTGCGGGTGGCACCTTTTGAAGTGAAGCAATGTGTTTCGGTCCGTCTCTTTTCCATACAGCGTACATTTGAGCCTGTTGTCATCTGTAGTGATCGTTAGGTCTAGGAAATTTATAGCTGTTTGACTGTTGTTTAGAGTGAATTGAATCTCTGCTGATTGAGTATTCAGCCAGGTGTGGAAGGAGACGAGTTCAGGAGTGGTTCCTTTCCAAACAAACAGGATGTCGTCTATGTATCTGTACCAATTTTGAATATTGTTCAAGAATGGATTATGTAGATTCAGAACAAACAAGGCTTCGCACTCTGACATACATATAATTGCTAGGCTTGGGACAAATGCTTCCCCCATGGCAGTGCCACTGATTTGCAAGTAGAATGTTTCATCAAAAGTAAAAAAGTTTTTTGTTAATGCAATTTCTAAGAGCTCGAGAATGAAATTGATGGGCACTCTTCTTTGTTCCATATGATGAGTGAGGTGGTGTCTTATACACTCCAGCGCTGCTGTCTGGGGGATACTAGTGTAAAGTGCCTGAATGTCCAACATGACTAGAGTGTCATGGTTGTTCTCAAAAGGAAGGCTTTCGAAGATGTTAATAGTAGACATGGTGTCCTTCAGGTATGTCGGTGTGCGTTGGCATAGAGGCTTTAGAAAATATTCGATACATTTGCATAAGGGTTCCAAAATGGAACCACATCATGAAATGATGGGTCTGCCGGGTGGATTCGTGGCGTCCTTGTGGATCTTGTGGAGTGCATAAAATGCAGGTATTCTTCCCTCAGAGGTGTTCAAAAATGTCTCTTCATCCTCCGTGATCCAGTCTTGTTCTCAAGCTTAATTCTTACATGTAGTAATTTCCCGTTGGATAGTCTGGGTGGGATCTTGGCTCAATTTTTTTATAGTTGTTGCCATATTCCAATAGAGTTGCAACCATCATCTTGTGTTGGGTCAGGCTTTGTATCACTATACCCCCGCCCTTATCTGCTGTCTTGATCACGATATTGTTGTTGGATGATAGTTGTCTGAGTGCTTGTTGTTCTCCATTGGTTAGATTGTGCCGAAGGGGCATTTTTTTCTTCTGCAGGTTTCTAATTTCCTGTCTAACACACTTCTTAAATGTGATAAGGGCTGGTTTAGTGTCGTTATCATTAAGACAAAAGGTGGATTTGGGTTTCAGCCCTGTGTTTTCTTCCATGCTCGGTGACTCGATATCTTGGAAGAATGTTTTTAAGCGGGTTTTCCGAATAAAACTTTGAAGTTGATTCTCCAATGTGAACCAGTTAGTCGGGTTGTTGGGTACATACGAAAGGCCTTTACCTAGGACAGCTGTTTCTTCAACCGTGAGGTTGTGATCTGAAAGGTTGAAGATGGGCAGGGCATCTGTATTGGCTAACGTCGTCGGTTGCGTCGGCGTCCTTGTGGGAGATGCCATTGTGGGTACATTTGCATTGGTGGGGGCCCCCTGAACATATTCCCGTGACCCCCTCTGCCTAAAAAAGGCAGCTGATGCTGAAAGAAGGGGGGTTTCTGCTGGGAGTATGGTCCAGTCTGTTGGTTTTGATCTCCCGACCAGGTAGACATTGAAGAGCCAGGGTGAGAGGATAGAGTCCTGGGGAACTCCATATGTAGAGAGAGAGGTGGTGGAGAGAAAGGACCCAAGTTAGACCTGGGAGGGTCGGCCCAGGAGGAAGGAGGTCAACCACTCCAGGGCCTGATCCATGCTGCCCAGGTTCTCATGTAGTCTATTGATCAGGATGGCGTGATTGACCATGTCAAAAGCAGAGGAAAGGTCAAGGAGGATGTGGACAGAAGGATGGATGGAATCAAGATTAGTGAGCAGATCTTCACGGGTGTTCAGGAGAGCAGTTTCCGTGCCTCCCTCTCAGAAACCCTGCACTTGCGTTATCGGGCGGCGAGGTCAGAGTTATACCAGGAGTTACACTTGGAGATAGGCTTGGAGGAATCCAAATAACAAGTCTGTTCACTCTATCTATATGTTGTGTGTTCTGATGTCCGATACGGTTAACATAATATGTTTTTCACCTACATCAATATAAGTTTGATGGATCACTGACGAAAGCATTTTTCTGTAAATCAAATAAATCACTCAATGTAATCTGAAAACAAAGTGTTCATCTTTAGATTTATCGTCCGAACAATTATGTTTATTTCACTTGGAAGTATCTCCCAAACTGTTTTTCCTGGAATGTGCGTTCAGATTTCTAATTGATCCCTACTTGAAATCACAAGTGGGTTCAGTACTTTGCCTGGGTACGTTTTTTTTTTAAAGCATAACCATGCCTTACCCTTTACAAGGTAGTGCAAAAAGAAAATGCTATTATTGTGCTCATTCAAGTAAACTATTTCTGAATCTTGTGGCATATCTTGCCTTTACATGGTGAATTCATGGAAGACTGGGATTTCACGTTTGACGAGTAATGCCTGCCTGTGCGGTTCAAGCTATTTGTGATGAATTCCCCTTTGATCATGGACAATACCGTGGATTTCTACAGACAGTACCTCGACCGCAGCAGTATAATTTGTAGTGTCATTGTAATCCACTTTACCAAACTAAATAAAAAAAATTAAAAATGAGTTAAGCTGAACATTTGTTAGAAGTTTTTTGTAAGTCCATAACATGTCCAAACATCTAAGGGTATTGTAAATAATTGGAATGCTTTAACAAGTTCACTGGCCTATCGCCCTCGCCTCATCCATATATATCCCCATCCACTATCAATGAGAGTTTGCACCTGTGGGCGTGAACTCTCAGGGGGCTTGGAGGATGGGAATGCTCAAGGTGCTGAAAACCAGGTACACCATTAAGGGTTCTTTCACATGGGGACCCTTATCCATATGACCATCCCAGACCCAGTGTCTCCAGACTCCCCTTTGAAGACCCCTTCCCTGCAATCAACATATGTCTGAGTCCTTTGACTATGTTTCAGGCCTTTTGCGCTCGCCTCACCCACATCCATGTCCCTCCAATATCAATGACAGTTCGCACCTGTGGGCGTACACTCGCAAGGGGGCTGCTCTGGTGGGATTGAGGACAAACATTGTCATAGAGGCCTGGTGGGTGTGAACGAACACGTCAGACATTCACATACACACCCACGTCTGTAATCCTTTATAAACACTGTTGGAGTTAACAAGAAAACATCTGTGAGATCGACAACGGATATCGCCAGCTTTCCACTTTTTAACTTGCTTGCTGAGTCAGCTCATCTGTTCTTCGGTTAGTCAACTTTTACTATTGTTTTCTGTAATGTCAACGTTCTCTGTTATCTGTAATGTCAATGTTCTCTGTTAGGCCACTTTCAATTGCTTTATAATCAATGTGCACCCTATTCTCATTTTACTTTATTCAAAAAGTCTGCACCATTATCAACCGCCCCACGCATTTTTCTCTCTGTAATTAGCACATAACATTACAGGGTATTGTTTCCAAATGCAATCTTTCAAAGTGCATGTTTTCAATGTATGTTTGAATTACAGCCTGTTACCATGGAGGAAACCACAAACGCGTCCAACATCCCGAGGCCAAGCAACTTGCACACAAAAAATGTTTTCTAGTTTTTTGATGTGGCCTACATTTAATACTAATGTCCATTTTCTATTGAACAATGGTATGAATATATACAGAATCTGCATAAATGATCGAATTTAATATAACGAATGTAGAAATGACCACATTTCTTTACCAATTTATTTAGAAATGTGGGGATAGTTTACTAAAATGTAGATGTGGGGTGGAGTAAAAGTAATAGTTATTGTAGGAGGGGGTGGGGGTCTGCCCCCTCATTCTATAAAAAAAAAATCAGAAATGCATCCATTCGGTTATTTTATGCTAATCCAATATATACATTGATTAAAGGACTGTGATGTAATTTTTTAGAATATTCCTTCAGATGCGACTATACAAAATATGTATTTGTTCAAGTTCAATTTAAAACATACTGATTATTGTTATATAATATTAGCTTTCGATACAAACTGGCTTGTAGGCTTCTTTGTCAATATCAACCCTCTTTTCCATGTACATTATTTTTATGTTACATCTTTATTATTACAATTACTGTTACAGGCGGAGCATGGAACGTCAACAAAGAACTATTCTTCTACTGCAACCGGTCTGCAGGATGAGGTATGAGAAGTGGTAATGTATTGATTTATACTATTAGTTATTGATTAAAAATATATTTTTTACATTTAAGATAACATTTTTTTTATACTTTGCAATACTGTCTTCAAATTACAAAACATTCCATCAACAACCTGGATGTATTTATCGCAGAAATACATGCAAAAATGAAAGTAAACCTACAGAAAACTGTATTTTGTCACTGAATAACATAGACCCTTTCACTATTTGAATGGTGTATGTTTTTGTTTATAAACTTTAGCAGCTTAGCAAAAAATGGAATTGTTGAGACAAAATAACATTGAAACCTATTAAAGAGGCCAAAATTTAATCAATTTGTTTTTCAGGATAATCTCAAAGCAACCCCCTGCGACATCTCTGAAGGTTATCAGGTACAGTTTTCAAATATGTTTTTTTTAAATGTACACAGTGTACGACTTTATGTCAATACTAATTTCAACATTTTAATCAGATGATTAACCATATCTTCTTTCATAGTTTAACTTATATTGTAAGGTCGATAATCATTAAATCAACTTTCTCAAGATGTACATTGTGAGATAAATTGTTTAACAATTTAATCAATGTTCTTTGAATTTGTTATGTACAAATGAATGTACTACTGAAGCTGTCGAAATTGAAAAGACACATGGACAAGAGGTATACATAAGATATTGTAAAATATCAGTTATCCAGTTTAACTGTGAAGTAATATTTAAGATGTTCTAATGGTTTCCATAGTGACAATTTGTTATATATGTATATATGATTCTTTCACTGGAAGAGAACATACCAAGGTTTATACAATTTCAAAATGCAGTTTTTCAGCTTGATCTCGCAGTCAGCAAATCCAATTTGACTGTTTCAAGGAAAATTCAGAAAAAAGGGTACAGAACAGAACATGTTTAAAAACAAATAAGGGCTCTGTCACGATGTTGGTGGTATACGGCCGTAATTGCGCCAGTATAATGCCAACACAAATAGCATTACTGCTACTCGCCCCATCGCTACTAGTGCGGGATCACGAGTAGTGGTATGGTGGTAAATCCCCTGTTCTCATTGGGTCCATTACCGCCACTTTTAAGGGCTACTGCCCAACTCGCAATGAGGCCCTATGTTGTTTATCAGTTATTTCATTGATATTACATTTTCATGTTGTAATTCATATATTCTGTATATGTGCTAGAAATTAAGCATTTTCTTTTCTCATTGATTAGAGGCCTACGAAGAAGAGGAGCAGAAAGAGACAGAAAACTACACAAACTAATGATGTCGCTTGCCAAACCCTAGTCACTTGGGAACAGCCACATTTTGATGCTCAGCATAATCCTCTCAAGATTCACAGGCCGATTCATGGAATAAATGTGCGCCGAAAATTCCGGCGCAGAGGGGCCTATACGTGCGCTGCGCCGAAAAATAGCGAAAAGCGCAGGGAAACCAGCGCACGTCGATTCATGGAAGTCTGTGCGTAAGAAAAGCATAGGACGTGCGCTGAAAAAGTGCGCGGCGCACCGCGGCGCACAGGTCAACCAACGGCGTGCGCCACGGCCACTGCGCTATCACTCCGAGCGCAGCGCACAGCTCTAAAGTAGGCGGAACACAGGGCGGGACACTCGGAATGGGGAATAAAATGGGACACAACACTCGGAATGGGGAAGAATGTGGGCGGCACGGGGAAGTACAGGAGGCAAGTGCGCGGAACGCCCACACGCTCTCCGGCAACACGTATTCATGGATTCGAACAGGGCAAAACAGCGCTCGATCAAACCAGCGCACAGGCCCAAAAACGTACGCCACAAGTAAGCAGGCGGTAGCGTCCCGACGCACTTAACGAAAGTGCGCCAAAACCTGCGCCAACAAATACCACCCACATACAGCAATGGGCCATACCGTGACCCCAAAGGACAAATGAGGTGCAAAGGTGTACGCCATTAACACGGACACCCACTGTTCAAAAATTCGCGCGTGTGTGTACAACGGGTTGCGCGAGAAGTCACTCGCGCAATTGCCCTGGGTACGTGTATCCCGGGGTGCGGGGAAGTCCCACACGCGATTGCCCTGGCCACGTCAATTTCAGGGGTGCGTGTGAAGTTCCACACGCGAAAAGCCAGGGTACGTCAATTACAGGGATGCGCGGGAAGTTTCACACGCGAAAAGCTAGGCTACGGGAATTCCAGGGGTGCGCGTGAAATCCTACACGCGAAAAACTAGGGTACGTCATTTACAGGGGTGCGCGGGAAGTTTCACACGCGGCTCTGCTGGGTGGGTCCTCACAGGTGTTCCATTCACACCCTCCACGTCCCCTGCATGCAACCCTCACCACAGGGGACTACCCTGCACACCTGCTCATGCCTCCCACCACCCCCACCCCCCCAGCAGTCAGGGGCACCTTCCAGCAGGCCCCCACCCATGTCTACCACCACCCCACCCCCCCAGCAGTCAGGGGCACCTTCCAGCAGGCCCCCACCCATGTCTACCACCACCCCCACCCCCCCAGCAGTCAGGGGCACCTTCAGGCAGGCCCCCACCCATGTCTACCACCACCCCCACCCCCCAGCAGTCAGGGGCACCTGCCAGAAGGCCCCCACCCATGTACCATCCATGTCCACCTTCACCTGGGTCACAACCCCACACAATCATGACCGTAATGGACAGTCTGCCCTGCAAGAATTCCCAAACAACTATCCCATCCACCCACATATCAAACACAATGACATGTGACACACCCAATGTAAATCATATGAATGAACACATGTTTGTCACACACAGATGTTGCAAGTGAATGTCCAAACACCTCACATGTCATGCATGAAAGCAATGAGACACATTGAAGGATCAAATGAAAATGTATTAAAAATAAACAAGGATGGTAAAAATAAAAAATAACAATAAACATGCAATGCAAACTAAATAATAAAAGAGTACAACCAAAAAAATCAGGAACACTAATTAACAAAAAAAAAGTAAAATAGGGGTCCAAAGTCAAAGTCCAAAATTAAATCCAAGTACAAATGAAAGAAGAAACACATTGCCTCATGTGAAAAATTAAAACAAATATTAACATCCCTCAGACTATCAACATGATGATCCGGGTCCATGAGCCCTAATAAATGAAACCTAACTATTTACACTAACTAAGAAAATGTCTATATACAAAAATGTGGTGCATTGTCCTTTGGCAACCAAATAATAACATTAAAACAAAGGAAACCTAACTACAACTAAACTACAGAACTATATACAAAGGCGGCGGGCAAGTCCTGCGGCTCACTTATTGTTGTTCCGGGCCAGGGCATCATCGAACTCCCACTCGATGTCCCGGAGGCGGCCCCGTTCCACAGCCCCGAGGGTCCGCAGGGACGCCGATGTACCCAGCTCCAACTCCCTGCGGATGGCCTCGAGGCACTCGGCCCGCCTCAGGGCCCTCCGCATGGAGTTCTCCGCCCTGACCATAGCGAGCTGCGCCTCTTCCGCCCGCCGTAGCTCCGCATCTATGGCATGGCCCAACCGCTGCCACACGGAAGCCACTTGACGTCCAGGGTCCTCCTGCCCTCCGGCCGATGCCTGCCCCTCTGATGGTGATGGCCCCGAGCCATCAAGGCTCGCACCTTCTTCCTCCTGCTGCTGACGTGCTGGTGCCGGTGCCCTGACACCTGCTGCCTGCACATCCTCCATTGTTTGGGGTGCTGTTGTTGCGGTGGCCACCCCTGCTGGACTCACGACTCCCGACTGGGGCAGGGATGTGTCCTCCACCAGCCTGGCCCCATCGTCAGAGGCAGCTCCACAGGGCACCCAGGTGACAGGTGGGTAGGAAGATGGCACGGAGGACGACTGGCGCATAGGGGGTTCAGGTGAGGAGGGGGTCGGAACAAGGCCCAGTGTATGGAGGAACACAGCCTGGTCTCCCTGAGAATGGGTCCGGACGTGGGCAACCCTGCTGGTGCAAGATGATGCAGACACAGGACCGGGGACAGGATTACACACAGGCACCTCCGCGGCGGCCTGTGCTGCCTCCTGTCCCTGCCCCTGTGCTGCACCACTAGCACCAGTGGAATGCCCACCTCCAGACCCCATCTCAGTCCCTTGCACGGCCTCCTCCTCCACCAAACCCACCACCAACCTGGATGACTCCCTGCCATCTTCCGCCGCGGAACCCTGTGGGGTCTCAGCTGCCCATTCTGCTGCCGAGGAGTCCAACTTCCTCCTGCGCCTCCTGGACCTCCCCTCGGCAGCTGCGACCTGGGACACAGCACCGGACTCCTCACTCCCCGACGAGATGACAACAGGGGAGGGGAGCCGGGCCTTGCGTCTCCGGCTGGCGGTGGCATCCCTGCCGCTGTGCTCCACAGCACCTTCTCCGCCCTCCACATCAGATGACGCTGCAGGCAGGGAGAGACAGGAGACAGGCATCAGGACACTGTACAATTGACTCACACACATAACAGTTGTACAAGAGTGGCATTGTCATACTCCAGACCTGGCATCACAATCCCCAACACACTTGTCTCCTCAACGCACACACATGAGTCATTCAACAGCCATATTGCTACAGCCCGCTACATACATTCACATACAGCAGCATGAGCAGACAAAGGTGAGCCACACATCACATGATACACACGGACTCAAATACACATGCACACATGCAAAGCACACATCCAAGCATGTGTACCACTCCGCAAACTGTCAGTCATGAGATGAACATCCATGTCACATTTGCAATTCACTCTCCAACATGACAGTGTCACCTGCATCCATGTTGCAACACTGTTGCACCCTTCACAACTACACACACGCACACGCTGCAGACTAATGCACCTGGAATCAACATCCACGTGTCACACCACAAGCATGCCAACTCACATGCACAGTCAAACACATGTGCCCACACACAAGCATTTGCACTGCAAGCACACACACACACACATGCACCATCCTTGTCTCACACATCACAGGCACACATGTGCTTGTCTCACAGCCCTGCACACACACATTTATACATGGCCACACAAAGACATGTGCAACATGCACACTCCTGGCACACCATCACACACACAGCTTACAATCAGTATGCATGTACACTCACCGCTCGACTCCAGACGGGTCTGCCTCCCAAGGACCTGGACATGGAGCGCTGGGGATATGCGTTCCAGGACCCGAAGTTGATCTTGCGACAAGTGGCCCCGCCGCCCCTTGGCATCCACTGCCTTCACGAGGCGCCGGGCCTTGTTCAGGGTCCTGGACCTGTAGTCCTCCCAGCGCTTCTTGACTTGATGGAATTCTCAGACTGCCACCCCCTCCGCGTTGATGGCAGTCATAATGTCCGTCCAGATCCTGGTCCGTCCTTCCTTGTCGAGGCGCATCCGTCCGTAGAGGGCATCATACTGCCCCAGGACTCGCTCCACCAGGACACCAACTTCGGTGGCACTGAAGCTGGTGCCCCTCTGCCTCCCTGGCCGGGGGTTGCCAGTCGTGCCAGATGTTGTGCTCCCTGACATGGCAATCCCAGAGGCAGGAGTGGCTGGGCAACTGGGTCCTGGGGCTGGGCTGTGGAGCGATGGTACGGCTGTCGGGAGTCTTTGGTTCCAGCAGGGGTGGTCACATCAACTGCACCCCTGGCTGATGTGCAGGCAGCAAACAGCAGGGCACGTGGGCAGCAGGCAGTCAGGCAGCAGCAGATGGCAGGTGGGAGCGTGCTCGGGGCTCTGGGGGGCAGGATTCCGGCCTTCGGGGCAGGAGCGTGGTCTTCCGTGTGTGAACGCGTGGCCAGCTTGATACGGAGTGAATTGGCACGTGAAAATCATGCACGTCTGCGTGGAATCCGAGGAAAGGCCGCGTAAGCACGTCAGCACGCGTACGCGATTTCATTGGTCCAAAGGGCCAGGCGCGTAAGCGCGTCTATAACGCACGGCCGTTTCCCAACCCGCGTGATTGGTCCAAAGGGCCAGGCGCGTAAGCGCGTCTATAACGCACGGCCGTTTCCCAACCCGCGTGAAAAAATAAACCTCCCGCGCGAGCGCGTCAGCACGCGTACGCGATCTCATTGGTCCAAAGGGCCTACAACGCACGGCCGTTTCCCAACCCGCGTGAAAAAACACGCGTGAAAAAATAAACCTCCCGCGCGAGCGCGTCAGCACGCGTACGCGATCTCATTGGTCCAAAGGGCCAGACGCGTAAGCGCATCCATGACACGGCCGTTTCCCATCCCGCGTGAAAGAAACACAAGCCAGTGTCAATGCGTGTGGTTGGAGGCTGGCCCTTCAGCGCCTACACGCGGAAGTGACGCAGGACCTGTGGGCCTGCATAAAAGGTACATGTAGAACGCCATTTCCTTGTACGTGCTTTTCGTGGAGAGCGAGTTGGTGTATTCTGTACTTCTTGTCAGTTGACACGCGATTTACTTCACAGCATTCAAAGGTCGTACTCCCTGTTACCTCTGACAGCTTTTTCTCTTTTGCTCTTTTTCCTGGGCCTGTTTCCTCACACAGC
The DNA here is from genome assembly GCF_040938575.1 of Ambystoma mexicanum. NCBI lineage: Eukaryota > Metazoa > Chordata > Amphibia > Caudata > Ambystomatidae > Ambystoma > Ambystoma mexicanum. Next base: position 702,760,768 of record NC_090927.1, on the reverse strand, counting down.
GTTCCCTTCTACTGTTGTCCTGTCTCCTCAGACAGCGTACCATTCTTCTTTTGGCGGGGGTGTTGCCAACGCGCACACGCGCGTCTTTTTGACGCATTTCTCCCTGGCAGACGGTGAGTTGCGCACGCATCTATCATCTGTGCTTGCCCCGTGTGTCACGTACCTCTTCAGAGGTCAATCTAGGCTGCGTGTGACACGCATACGTTCATTCTTGTGTTACTGGATGCCACAGCGTAGTGCAGGGTTTTTTATACGCACACGTGGTCTAGGAGGGGTATCGTGCACGTTCCTTAACTTTTTTGGGGTGCCTGTGCGTTGCGTGACCCGTCATCTTTCCCCAGGGGTGTCATATAGCCTTGCCACTGCACTAGGGTACGAATACCATCTGGTACCCAACCCCTTTGACACCCAATTGCCCAGGACAATTGTGCACACCGACTCCCATACGCACAATAACATCAGTGCCATGGTTGGGAGGCGTGCAAGCCGTAAGGGTGGCAAAGGTGGCCGAGCCACACGTGGTGGCCGTGGAGGATCCACTAGGGGACGTGGTTGTGACTTGCAGGGTGCCCCTGTCCCCCCCAGTCTGGAGGACCAGTCAGGGACACCCATGCCCCCCCCTCCCCCCCCCAGGTTGAGGGTCATGTGGCTGATACCAACCCTGATCAGCCCTTGTTGGACCAGCCCATTGTGGCACCAGACCTGTCCGAGGGTGACTCCATCGCTGGTCCATCCAGGTCAGCAGGTCCACAGACGTGCACCGGTGCACATTGGTGTCATCAGGACACGCGCATCTATGCCAGATAGGTCATCTGCTGCCCCCCGTACGTATGTGTGGCAGAGTTGATAGTGTCACCCATGTGCCTCATCCAGTATGTTCAGTGCAACACCATGTGCCCACAGCACTATCCCTACTGCCAACAGTGCACATATGGCCCTACACCATGGAAGTTCCCCTTGAATTGTCATTTTGTCACGACATTGTTGCTCATTCTCCCCTGTCTATTCATCTTATGTCTTACATACCATTCCTACACTTTCCCCCAGCCATTCAAGTTCCATCGTCACATGCCTGACATGCAATGATACCACATGCTAATGCGTCCTCTGTATATACATGGCACTCAACATGCTGTCATACTGTGGAATTTGCCTTGACACCCACCTCCTACCTGTGTGCTCTTGTTCCGTCTGGTTTCAAGCCCCATTCCCTCACACTCCATGCTGCTCTTCATGGTCTATCTTCCCTGACTTCTACTGTTCAGACCATCGTGCCCTACTCACGACACCTGCTTGCAAACAGTCAAATGAGGGCACCCTGCCCTCCAATGCGACCCACCCTATTGCTGACAAGTACCATCGTTACTCAAGGTTAACTCTCACTGACATCTGCTCATACATGCCTTTGCCTGTCCCATGGACCCTTCACATGGTCCCAGTCCTCTCTCCTTGCTCCTCTTCCACCATCAATGGTGTGACCCGTTGGGGTGTACTCTTGGCCTCCTTCCAATCCTCAGAGGCCACAATTGATGTGTATGGTAATGGGAGCATCTCAGTCCAAGGCCCTCAGGCCAACCTTATTCTCCTTGACAAATGCTACCCACATCTCATCAACTTCCTTTCCTCTCCTGCTGTCCCCCCTCCTCTCTCCTCATCTATCCTGCACTGCCTCCCTGCACCCTCCCATGATCCTTCTCCGCCTCCCACTCCAACTCCTACACATGCTGCACCTCTGATCTGTAGCACTCCCCGTAAGTCCTACAAGGCTGTCAACCTCCTCCACATTTACACTCCTTACTCTGCCGCTGCATCAGGCATTCCTCCAATATATGTCACTTACATGAGGTAATGCACCTTGACATCCTTGGTCTCATGGAAACATGTCTGACGGCCAGCTCTGTCTGCATCTTTGACACACTCCTACCTGACGTTCAGGAGATCCTCTCCTTGGCCCGGCACTACTGTGCAGGGGGGGGGTGTTCCCTTGCCTTCCCTGAGGGTATTCCTGCCACTGTCACTCCTACGTAGACCTACTCCCCTCTGGAATGGCTTGTGTGACGTCTCTCTCCATCTCACCTCGACATTCACAAACTGTGCGTACTGTGTATCGGAAAACTGGTCAAATGTACTACTTCCTTTCTGAGTGGCCTCACCTCTCCTCCTCACTCATGTCCCCAGACACTGAAATCCTCTTCCTTGGTGATGTACGCATCCACCTGCATGCTTGTTGTCCCCCCCCACGTGACTTTTCCGTGACCTCAGCAACTCCCTATCATCCTCTAAACTCCCGTCTGTCCCTACTCATTCTGCAGGGCACACTCTTGATGCTCTGATCTCATCTGACCTTCCCCTCTCCATCCCTCTCTGCACTCCTCTCTCCTGGAGTGATCACTTTCTCCTCTCCTCCCACCTCACCCTCACCACCCCACAGGCAAAGCCACCCTCACCACTGTCACACACCTTCTTGGTATTCCAACCCATGAAGTGTGTGTCAGTCGAGGCTTATGCTGCCAAAATCTCCCCCCCCATCCAGCTCCCCCTTAGGCTCACTCCCATCCTGACAGGGCCCACTCCATGCTCCACTCTATGTCAGGTACACTGGATGTCTTTGCCACGGTCATGACAATCCGCCTGAAGCCCCATGCCAATGCTGACTCCTGGCATGACTCGGATCTTGTTAACCCAAAACACAGGTGCCGGGTGGCAGAGAGGAAATGGCCTGCATCATGCTCATCCTCTGGCAAACTGGCCTGCCGCCTGCTCCAAAGGCAATAGCGTCTCACCCTTCTCACCAAGATGAGAGCCCCAATCCAAGGGCACATATCTGCGGCATCTGACAACTCTGCAGGACACATTGAAATCTGCAAGGACCTTGCCGAGCCAGATGCAGTGTGTACCTCCCCTGTCCCCTCCGAGCCCACAGCACTGCATGACTGTCTCTGTACCCCTATAGGCCACCCCCCCAGCACTTGTCTGCGCCTACCACCATCTGCCCTCGATGTTAAGTCCTACTTACCTTGTACAGCACTTCCAGCCGCCACTTCCCCTTGCACTTCATTGTGCCACCCACCTCTGCACTTGCGTTACATGAATGACACCAGCACCAGTAGGATTGTTGAATGGCATCCCCTTCTGCCCCACCACCCCTCAGTGCTCCGCTGTACCTTCATACATTTCTGTACAGGTGCTTCACGAATGCTATATGAATCCATTACAGGTGATGGGGAGGTGGAATCTCATTGTTTACTGCATTTTGTTAATGTTGACAAGGCACTGTGCATCGTGGCCAATTGGGACTAGCAGATCCATGTCCAACATGTTAACTTCTTGATGTGATGAAGCAATGTCAGGACCAGAGTGGCCAAAATCCAAATTAGTTGCCCTCCTCTCCCTCTTCACTTGGTGGCTATGTCACATGCCATGTGTGTGATGGCATGTGCATTTGACATGGCAATCACCGGCCAATGTGTGATGCCAGTGCTAGGCAGCATGGGGAGCAGGCGTTGCTCTCCATTCTCTGTGTCATCATTGTGTGCCCTGAGCCTCCCCTCCAGACCCAGTGATGGTGAATGCATAGGAGGTTTCCCAGTCATGTGGGACATGTGTCATTGAACTACTGCCTCTGTTGTTCATCAGCCCTTGTTGTATGCCATGGTGCTAATGCCTGTTTCCATTTCTCTCTTTCATGTCTTTGCAGGGGACAAAGCACTTGTTGATGCTGGGGATGTGGTGGTGGAGCCGTCCCAGGAGGGCAACCCGGGCCGACCTTCCACAAGTGAGGGACGTGGTGTGTTTGTGGGTGAAAACCCACAAGTGCTGCAGGTCGTGCTGTCGAGGGGTGTCTCTGGGGGTTCCTCCCCCGAGCAGTATTCAGGTGTAGACTCGGAGGATGACACCTATGTGCAGGCGCAGGTGAGTGTTCTTGGGAGAGAATCTCCTCTGTCCGACCCACCTGCAGCCGGGTTATTGCCCTCAATGGGGATGTCAGTGTCGGCAGCTCAGCCTCCGGTGGTTACGGATGCAGGGCCACACCACACAATCTCTGATCCTGTTCCTGGGGCTGCAGATCAGAGAGGGAATGCAGTCCTGCAGCCTGAGGCTTTGCCGGCACAGCAAGGCGCAGTCCGCCTTGCCCCAGGCAGGTGTGGTGCCCGCCAACGTGGTGGCCGTATGCCACCTGGCAATACCGCTTGGGAGCAATCCATCTACGGTATGGCCACCCAACAGGCAGCATCATCCGAGATGATTGCACAGGCCATGGATAGGGTGGCCACTTCCATTGTCCCCCCAGAAAGGCTGATGGAGCGACTGGAGCAGGCTACAGAGTCCATCTGCCAGGCACACAGGGAGGACATGTTGGCGTCCAACATGGACAGGCGGGCGGCACTGGCGACTCTGCGGGAATCACTTTCCATGGAGTCCCAGCGCCACAGGGAACGCCTGAGGGAAGAATTCCATCACCTCAGGTCGACCCTGTTAGAGCTTGAGGCTTCATCCCATAGAAGGACAGAGGAGCAGCTGGAGCGTCTGACACGGACGCTCTCGGCCGAGATGCAGGCAACTCGTGCGGAGGTCAGGTCATCCCGGAAGTAACTGCATGGGGACCTCCGCATGATTATAATCCAGAACCAGACCTTCCAGACCCGCCTGCTTGCAGCCATGGAGGAGCAAACTCGGGCTTTGCGTGGGCTGCCTCCCATTGTCACACCATCTTCTGAGGCAGCTCCCCCACCTCCTGAGTCAGCTGCAGGGTCTGGCCAGAGCGATAGCGACTCATCTCCCACAACAGAGTAGCCGTGTGGGCCACGAGCCTATGGGGTGTTTTTTTTTCCCATGATCCACACAGGTGGATTGTGGCGTGCATCCTGTCCTCGGACCTCATAGGTGGCCCCCCCCTCCCCGCCGGCCCTTTCATGGCCATTTTTTCTTATCATATTTTTCTTTTTCAAGTGTGTTGCCTTGTGTGGGTACCTGGGCATACACTGTATTGTGGCTGGGCACATGCAGGCTTGTCCTGAGTTTGGTTTCGATGCTTGGGTACCTGACATCCACACCCCTCCTGCTTCCGTTTCCATGGGCTTGCAAAGGGTGTGCCCAAGTGACAGCAAATTACACGGTGACATTGGACTCCCATGAGCTGTTGGGCAGTCCATAGTCAATACTGTGTAGACATTCATAGTGTACATTGTTGTTGCACCTAACTATGCATGATGGTTTGATATGTGCCTCAACTTACATATGTTACTCATGTTTTGCAGGTATTTCACACAGTTCTTCACACGGGCATACTCTCTGGAGTCAGACTACATGTCGGTAGATGTGCAGTGACACTTTTGCGTGGTGCCATCACTGTACATCTGGACGGTGAGGACATACCAGCACAATCAGGTATAGAGACTACCATTGCTTACATGCATTGTGTCTTGTTTGGGTGGGCTTCAGGGTGGGTTGGTGTGTAATTTGATTGAAATGACTCTTACACAGGTGTGTAGTAGTGTCTCCATCACGGTTAGCTGTTCAAGTGCGGCTATGTTCCATTTGGGGCACTGCAATTTGTGACACCGGTGTCATGTTGTGAGGGTCAGTTTGTTTGCTCTCACATACCATGACATGGTGTCCTCTGTGGCGGGACTGTGAAGGGATTGGGTGACATGGCAATGTTGTCATGTAGCAATTCGCCTGTGCCAATGCATATTTGATGAATGGAGTTGTGTCTTTTCGTAGTTATGCATTGCTGGTGTATGTGTAGGTAGGGGTGCACACATAGTTACACTTCCATGTTAACAATCTCAGGCTGATGTGTTTCTGACAGTTTATTGTCAAGAAATTTTGTGACATTGTCAGGTAGTGTCATCATTGATCGTCAGATGGTATGTGCCAGAGCAGTGTGCACTAGCCAGCACTGTGATTCCTAGGTGAAGAAGTTGGCCACCAGTTGCGTACGGGCTGCCTCCCCCCGTGCCCTTTCCCCTCCCATGCGCAGCGGGCGTGCATGTGGTTGTGGATGTGGGGGCACCACCATGTCCACGGGCAGGCCCCGGCGTGTTGCAACGTTGTGCAGGACACATGCTGCCACTATGATCCTGCGCACTAGTGGGGGAGCATATAACAGCTGCCCGCCAGAACGGTCAAGGGAGCGAAAGCGTGACTTCAGCACTCCGAATGTGCGCTCCACTATGCCCCGTGTTGCAATGTGGGCTGTGTTGTACCTTACCTCGGGTGGCGTGGTGGGGTTCCGGATTGGGGTCATCATGTGGGGGCTGATAGGGTAGGCACTGTCCCCTGCGGAGGTGGTGATGGGTATCATTAGTGGTGTTGTGACATGACCCTGTATCTGACATGCATGCATGTGCAGTGGCATTCATGCTCACCAAGCAGCCATGTATCTCCATGCCGGCCAGCCTCTAGGTCCCGGCTTAGGGTAGACATTCTGTAGATGAAGCTGTCGTGGGTGGACCCGGGATAGTTGGCATATACTGATGTGATGATTCCCTTGGCATTGCATACAACTTGCACGTTGATGGAATGCCAGTGCTTGCGGTTTCTATAGATGTGCTCTGTTGCCCTGGGGGGACGTAGAGCCACATGGGTGCAGTCAATTGCACCAAGCACTTTGGGGAATTGAGCCACACCATAGAATTCCTGGATGCACGCCCGCCTTTCTGCAGGAGTCCTGGGGAGATATATGTGCCTGCGGACTGATGGCCGTGCAGTGATGATGTTCAAGACCTGGTGTAGACAGCGTGACTGCGTGGCCTGTGACACACCACCCACTATGGCACTTGTCCGCTGAAAAGATCCGGTGCCCAAGAAGTGCAGTACATTCAGGACCTTCTGCAGGGGGCTGAGTGCTTGGGAGCACAGGGTGGGTGATGTGAGGTCATCCTCCCACTCACTGACCAGGTCCAGTATGATGTGTGCTGGAAACCTGTACCTCCCATACACCTGGTCATCAGGCATCCTGAATAGGCTGGTTCTGGGTGAGAAAATTCTGGCCCTGACTCTCCTCCTCCTCCTCCTTTGGTAACCCACAGCCACTGCTGCTAGGAACGGTATGTTCATCTTTGCACTGAGCTTGTAGGATGTTTTCACGTGAATATTTAGACGTGCCGGGTCACGTACGCCTGCTTCTTGCAATTTTTGCACGTGTCATGGCCGAGCGTGTGTGACTACATGCTCGAGGTTTACCAGGTTAAATGTACGTTATTAATATTGTAATTGTATTCAGATGTAAATGGTAACCGGGCGTTTTTCACGCGCGCTGTTGAATATGCGATTACTCGCTGTGTGCCTTTGGACCAATGAAATCGGGTACGCGTGCTGACGCGCTCGCGCGGCACGTGTATTTTTTTCACGTGGGTTGGGAAACACCCGTGCGTCATAGGCGCGCTTACGCGCCTGGCCCTTTGGACCAATGAAATCGGGTACGCGTGCTGACGCGCTCGCGCGGCACGTGTATTTTTTTCACGTGGGTTGGGAAACACCCGTGCGTCATAGACGCGCTTACGCGCCTGGCCCTTTGGACCAATGAAATCGGGTACGCGTGCTGACGCGCTCGCGCGGCACGTGTATTTTTTTCACATCGGTTGGGAAACACCCGTGCGTCATAGGCGCGCTTACGCGCCTGGCCCTTTGGACCAATGAAATCGGGTACGCGTGCTGACGCGCTCGCGCGGCACGTGTATTTTTTTCACGTGGGTTGGGAAACACCCGTGCGTCATAGGCGCGCTTACGCGCCTGGCCCTTTGGACCAATGAAATCGGGTACGCGTGCTGAGGCGCTCGCGCGGCACGTGTATTTTTTTCACGTGGGTTGGGAAACACCTGTGCGTCATAGGCGCGCTTACGCGCCTAGCCCTTTGGACCAATGAAATCGCGTACGCGTGCTGACGTGCTTACGCGCTGAGGGCCTTTCCTCAGATTCCACGCAGACGTGCATGATTTTCACGTGCCAATTCACTCCGTATCAAGCTGGCCACGCGTTCACACACGGAAGACCACACTCCTGCCCAGAAGGCCGAGCAGCCTCCCACGTGCCATCTGCTGCTGCCTGCCTGCCTGCCTGCTGCCACCGTGCCCTGCCATTTGGTGCCTGCACATCAGCCATCTGCAGGCGTACAGTTGCTGTGTCCACCCCTGCTGGAACTGAAGACTCCCGACTGGAAGAACACCACTCCACAGCCCAGCCCCAGGACCAAGTTGCCCACCCACTCCTGCCTCTGGGGTTGCCATGTCGGGCACTGAAACATCTGGCACCACTGGCAACCCCCAGCCAGAGAGGCAGAGGGGCCCCAGCTTCAGTGTCACCGAGGTTGGGGTCCTGGTGGAGCGAGTCCTGGGGCAGTATGATGCCCTCTTCGGAAGTAGCTGCGCCAACTATGAAGGACGGACTCGGATCTGGGACGACATCGTGACTGCCATCAACGCGGAGGGGGTGGCAGTCCGCGACAACCGACATGTCAGGAAGCGTTGGGAGGACTGCAGGTCAAGGACCATCTCAAAGGCCCGGCGCCTCGTGGAGGGGGGCCGGGGCCACATGAGTTCGATCCAAATGAGGGTCCTGGCACGCATACACCCAGCGCTCCACTCCCAGGTCCTTGAGACGGAGACCCGTCTGGAGTTGAGCGGTAAGTGTGCAGGCATTGCTGTGTGAGACAGTGCATGTTGCAGTGTGCTGGTTGTGTGATGCTGTATGTGTGGAATGGGCCTTGTAGGCATGTATGTGTGCAGTGTTGTCATGGCGATGCATGTGCGACCAGTAATTTGTGGATCACATGGTTGTTGTATGTGTTGCTATGCAACCTGAGGAGGCCTATGCAGATTGGACACATGTGAGCATGCAAGTGTATGTTCGTGGACATGGGTGTGGGTGAGGGATGGATGCTGATGCCAGGTACATGTATGGTGTCGAGGTCGGTGTGCTTGACCTGCATGTCTGTGACTTTTGAATGGCATGGATGCATGACACATGTCTGTGACACTGTACAGATTCACTGATGCTGCCTAATCATCCTTGTATCCACTGTGTTTGTGATGTACGAGGCCACATGGATGTGACAGAGGTGAAGTGTGTGCGTGTGATTTGCATGACCAATGATGCATGTGAGTTCCATGACATCGTACTTTAGAAGAGTGCAGTGGACATGTATGTTGATGTGCATGCCATGGACCATGGGTGTTGCGTGTGTGTATTGCCTGACCCATGTGTTGTGGAGGGACATGATAGAAGTGTACTTTACCATTGCCAGTCATCTGATATTGCTTCCTGTGTAGGGGACCATTGTACAGTGCCCTGATGCTTGTGTTCTATGTCTCCCTCTATGCAGCGGCTAGTGATGGAGAGGGCGGAGACGGCGCTGTGGAGGTAGACGGCGGGGATGCCCCCACGGCTGCGGCGGAAGGGGTGGGTGAGCCCCCACAGGGGCCAGCTACAGGGGAAGAGGGCAAGGAGCCATCCAGGTTGGTGGTTTCTACAGAGGAGGAGGCGGCCGAGACTGAGGCGCACCTGAGGCCTGGTGGGGGCATCCCTGCTGGTGCAAGTGGTGCAGTCCAGGGCCAGGGGCAGGAGGCAGCACAGGTCGCCGTGGAGGTGCCTGTGCATGTCGCTGTCCCTGACCCTGTGAGTGCACCACCATGCACCAGCATGGATGCCCCGTCCCAGGCCCGTCCGCAGGTGGAGGGGGTGTCTATGTCATCTGACTCCCCTCCACCTGCGGACGAGGGGACCCGTGGGCGCATGGAAAAGGTCCTGATTGGGGTCGCGTTGCGCACGGGGGTCATTCGTGATGACGTGCGTGCTTCCCGGGAGGAGCACGCACATCATCACGAAGAGCACCGTGCCGACGTGGCCCAGTTGGGATCTGCCATTGCCGCGGGTTTTCTGCAGGTGATGGCCAATGTGTCGGCCATCTCCTCCTCTGTGGAAAGTATGCGCCGGTCGTTCTCCTTGCCGTCTTCCGGCCCAGTTGACACCAGGGCCCCCTGTGGACCTGCCCCGACCAATGCAGCCGGCTCAGTGGGGATCCCATCCCTGCCACAGTCGGGAGTCGGTGGTCCAGCAGGTGTGGACACCATGGCAACTGGACCCCTGCAGGTGGAGGATGTGCCGGCATCATCAGGCAGGGCACGTGCACGACGGCGTCGGTGGATACCATCAGCCTGGATGCCGTCGTGCTGGCAGAGGCAGTGGCTGCAGAGGCAGCGGCAGCGACGTGGGAGGCGTCATGGCTCGGGGCCATCAACATCGGAGGGGCAGCCATCGGCTGGAGGGCAGGAGGACCCTGGACAGAATGTGTCTTCCGTGTGGCAGCGGTTAGGCCACGCAATAGATGCGGAGAGGCGGCGGGCAGAAGAGGGGCGGCTCGCTATGGTCAGGGCGGTGGACTCCATGCAGAGGGCCCTGAGGCGTGCCGAGTGCCTCGAGGAGATCCGCAGGGGCTTGGAGGTGGACACTGCGTCAGCCCTGCGGGCCCTCGGGGCCATTGAGGATGAACGCCTCGGGGAGATAGAAAGGGAGTTCGATGATGCCCTGGCCCATAACATCTCTCAGTGAGCCGCAGGACTGGCCCGCCGCCTTTGTATATAGTTATGTAGATAGTAGGTTTCCTTTATTTTTATTTATTATTTGGGTTGATTGGACAATGGCCCACGTTTTTTGTATATAGTTAGCATTAGTTAGGTTTTGGGTAGGTTTCATTTTATGGTTTTTAGGGATATTGGACCCGGACAATCATCTTTGTACATAGTTTGTGGATATTTTAGATTTTATTATTTGGACCATGGGGCAATGTGTTTGATTTTGATTTCCATTTTGATTGACTTTGCACCCGTTCTTTTGGATTTCACCTTTCATTTGATTTTTTTTGTTTTTTACCTGTTACTTTGTGTATTCATTTAGGTGTTTCTTTTTTTTTCCTTCTTACATTTTAATACATTGTTCTTTTGATTCTATTGTGTGGACTTCTCTCATTGGTTTGTTGACTGTCACAATCTGGGTTTTCACAGTCATGTGTTGCCATTGTGTGAGTCTGACGGACTTGGACTCATGCGCATACTGCTCATTGGTTATGTATCATGTAATGGGTATTTGATTTTTGAATGGATGTGTACCTTGGATGTGTGTATGGACTGGGGTGACATGGGGTGGGATGTGGTTGCCCATGGGATCCTGGGATCTGTATTGTGATTTCCTATTGGCAGGGGAACATCTGTGTGGGCCTGGTGGAGGGTGCCCCATGACCGCTGGGGGGTGGGGTTGGTGGGAGACATGAGTGGGACATAAGTGGGGGCCTGCTGGCAGGTGCCCCACAGTGCTGGGGGGTGGGGGTGGTGGGAGGCATGAGTGGGACATTAGTGGGGGCCTGCTGGCAGGTGCCCCTGACTGCTGGGGGGGTGCGGGTGGTGGTAGACATGGGTGGGGGCCTTCTGGCAGGTGCCCCTGACTGCTGGGGGGTGGGGTTGGTGGGAGACATGAGTGGGACATAAGTGGGGGCCTGCTGGCAGGTGCCCCACAGTGCTGGGGGGTGGGGTGGTGGGAGGCATGAGTGGGACATTAGTGGGGGCCTTCTGGCAGGTGCCCCTGACTGCTGGGGGGTGGGGGTGGTGGTAGACATGGGTGGGGGCCTTCTTGCAGGTGCCCCTGACTGGTGGGGGGTGGGGGTGGTGGTAGACATGGGTGGGGGTCTTCTTGCAGGTGCCCCTGACTGCTGGGGGGGTGGGGGTGGTGGTAGACATAAGTGGGGGCCTGCTGGCAGGTGCCCCACAGTGCTGGGGGGTGGGGGTGGTGGGAGGCATGAGTGGGACATTAGTGGGGGCCTTCTGGCAGGTGCCCCTGACTGCTGGGGGGTGGGGGTGGTGGTAGACATGGGTGGGGGCCTTCTTGCAGGTGCCCCTGACTGGTGGGGGGTGGGGGTGGTGGTAGACATGGGTGGGGGCCTTCTTGCAGGTGCCCCTGACTGGTGGGGGTGGGGGTGGTGGTAGACATGGGTGGGGGCCTTCTTGCAGGTGCCCCTGACTGCTGGGGGGGTGGGGGTGGTGGTAGACATGGGTGGGGGACTTCTTGCAGGTGCCTCTGACTGCTGGGGGGTGGGGGTGGTGGTAGACATGGGTGGGGGCCTGCTGGAAGGTGCCCCTGACTGCTGGGGGGTGGGGTTGGTGGGAGACATGAGTGGGACATAAGTGGGGGCCTGCTGGCAGGTGCCCCACAGTGCTGGGGGGTGGGGGGGGGTGGGAGGCATGAGTGGGACATTAGTGGGGGCCTGCTGGCAGGTGCCCCTGACTGCTGGGGGGGTGGGGGTGGTGGTAGACATGGGTGGGGGCCTTCTGGCAGGTGCCCCTGACTGCTGGGGGGTGGGGGTGGTGGTAGACATGGGTGGGGGCCTTCTTGCAGGTGCCCCTGACTGGTGGGGGGTGGGGGTGGTGGTAGACATGGGTGGGGGCCTTCTTGCAGGTGCCCCTGACTGCTGGGGGGGTGGGGGTGGTGGTAGACATGGGTGGGGGCCTGCTGGAAGGTGCCCCTGACTGCTGGGGGGTGGGGGTGGTGGTAGACATGGGTGGGGGACTTCTTGCAGGTGCCCCTGACTGCTGGGGGGGTGGGGGTGGTGGTAGACATGGGTGGGGGCCTGCTGGAAGGTGGCCCTGACTGCTGGGGGGGGTGGGGGTGGTGGTAGACATGGGTGGGGGCCTTCTTGCAGGTGCCCCTGACTGCTGGGGGGTGGGGGTGGTGGTAGACATGGGTGGGGGCCTGCTGGAAGGTGCCCCTGACTGATGGGGGGTGGGGTTGGTGGGAGACATGAGTGGGACATAAGTGGAGGCCTGCTGGCAGGTGCCCCACAGTGCTGGGGGGTGGGGGTGGTGGGAGGCATGAGTGGGACATAAGTGGGGGCCTGCTGGCAGGTGCCCCACAGTGCTGGGGGGTGGGTGTGGTGGGAGACATGAGTGGGACATTAGTGGGGGCCTGCTGGCAGGTGCCCCACAGTGCTGGGGGGTGGGGGTGGTGGGAGGCATGAGTGGGACATAAGTGGGGGCCTGCTGGCAGGTGCCCCACAGTGCTGGGGGGTGGGGGTGGTGGGAGGCATGAGTGGGACATAAGTGGGGGCCTGCTGGCAGGTGCCCCACAGTGCTGGGGGGTGGGGGTGGTGGGAGGCATGAGTGGGACATGGGTGGGGGCCTGATGGAGGGTGCCCCATGACTGCTGGGGGGTGGGGTTGGTGGGAGACATGAGTGGGACATAAGTGGGGGCCTGCTGGCAGGTGCCCCTGACTGCTGGGGGGTGGGGGTGGTGGTAGACATGGGTGGGGGCCTTCTTGCAGGTGCCCCTGACTGGTGGGGGGTGGGGGTGGTGGTAGACATGGGTGGGGGTCTTCTTGCAGGTGCCCCTGACTGCTGGGGGGGTGGGGGTGGTGGTAGACATAAGTGGGGGCCTGCTGGCAGGTGCCCCACAGTGCTGGGGGGTGGGGGTGGTGGGAGGCATGAGTGGGACATTAGTGGGGGCCTTCTGGCAGGTGCCCCTGACTGCTGGGGGGTGGGGGTGGTGGTAGACATGGGTGGGGGCCTTCTTGCAGGTGCCCCTGACTGGTGGGGGGTGGGGGTGGTGGTAGACATGGGTGGGGGCCTTCTTGCAGGTGCCCCTGACTGGTGGGGGTGGGGGTGGTGGTAGACATGGGTGGGGGCCTTCTTGCAGGTGCCCCTGACTGCTGGGGGGGTGGGGGTGGTGGTAGACATGGGTGGGGGACTTCTTGCAGGTGCCCCTGACTGCTGGGGGGTGGGGGTGGTGGTAGACATGGGTGGGGGCCTGCTGGAAGGTGCCCCTGACTGCTGGGGGGTGGGGTTGGTGGGAGACATGAGTGGGACATAAGTGGGGGCCTGCTGGCAGGTGCCCCACAGTGCTGGGGGGTGGGGGTGGTGGGAGGCATGAGTGGGACATTAGTGGGGGCCTGCTGGCAGGTGCCCCTGACTGCTGGGGGGGTGGGGGTGGTGGTAGACATGGGTGGGGGCCTTCTGGCAGGTGCCCCTGACTGCTGGGGGGTGGGGGTGGTGGTAGACATGGGTGGGGGCCTTCTTGCAGGTGCCCCTGACTGGTGGGGGGTGGGGGTGGTGGTAGACATGGGTGGGGGCCTTCTTGCAGGTGCCCCTGACTGCTGGGGGGGTGGGGGTGGTGGTAGACATGGGTGGGGGCCTGCTGGAAGGTGCCCCTGACTGCTGGGGGGTGGGGGTGGTGGTAGACATGGGTGGAGGACTTCTTGCAGGTGCCCCTGACTGCTGGGGGGGTGGGGGTGGTGGTAGACATGGGTGGGGGCCTGCTGGAAGGTGGCCCTGACTGCTGGGGGGGGTGGGGGTGGTGGTAGACATGGGTGGGGGCCTTCTTGCAGGTGCCCCTGACTGCTGGGGGGTGGGGGTGGTGGTAGACATGGGTGGGGGCCTGCTGGAAGGTGCCCCTGACTGATGGGGGGTGGGGTTGGTGGGAGACATGAGTGGGACATAAGTGGAGGCCTGCTGGCAGGTGCCCCACAGTGCTGGGGGGTGGGGGTGGTGGGAGGCATGAGTGGGACATAAGTGGGGGCCTGCTGGCAGGTGCCCCACAGTGCTGGGGGGTGGGTGTGGTGGGAGACATGAGTGGGACATTAGTGGGGGCCTGCTGGCAGGTGCCCCACAGTGCTGGGGGGTGGGGGTGGTGGGAGGCATGAGTGGGACATAAGTGGGGGCCTGCTGGCAGGTGCCCCACAGTGCTGGGGGGTGGGGGTGGTGGGAGGCATGAGTGGGACATAAGTGGGGGCCTGCTGGCAGGTGCCCCACAGTGCTGGGGGGTGGGGGTGGTGGGAGGCATGAGTGGGACATGGGTGGGGGCCTGATGGAGGGTGCCCCATGACTGCTGGGGGGTGGGGTTGGTGGGAGACATGAGTGGGACATAAGTGGGGGCCTGCTGGCAGGTGCCCCACAGTGCTGGGGGGTGGGTGTGGTGGGAGACATGAGTGGGACATAAGTGGGGGCCTGCTGGCAGGTGCCCCACAGTGCTGGGGGGTGGGGGTGGTGGGAGGCATGAGTGGGACATGGGTGGGGGCCTGGTGGAGGGTGCCCCATGACTGCTGGGGGGTGGGGGTGGTGGGAGACATGGGTGGGGGCCTGGTGGAGGGTGCCCCATGACTGCTGGGGGGTGGGAGTCATGAGCAGGTGTGCAGGGTAATCCCCTGTGGTGTGGACTGCATGCAGGGGACGTGGAGGCTGTACAGGGAAGACCTGTGAAGACCCAACGATCGGAGTAGCGTATTGAACTATCCACGCCCCCCTGAAATGGACGTAGCCTGGGATTTCGCGTGTGAAACGTTCCCGCGCACCCCTGAAATGGAAGTAGCCTGGGATTTCGCGTGTGAAACTTCCCCGCGCACCCCTGTAATGGACGTAACCTGGCTTTTCGCGTGTGGGACTTCCCGCGCACCCCTGGAATTCCCGTAGCCTAGCTTTTCGCGTGTGAAACTTCCCGCGCACCCCTGTAATGGACGTACCCTGGCTTTTCGCGTGTGGGACTTCCCGCGCACCCCTGCAATTCCCGTAGCCTAGCTTTTCGCGTGTGAAACTTCCCGCGCACCCCTGTAATGGACGTACCCTGGCTTTTCGCATGTGGGACTTCCCGCGCACCCCTGGTATTCCCGTAGCCTAGCTTTTCGCGTGTGAAACTTCCCGCGCACCCCTGTAATGGACGTACCCTGGCTTTTCGCGTGTGGGACTTCCCGCGCACCCCTGCAATTCCCGTAGCCTAGCTTTTCGCGTGTGAAACTTCCCGCGCACCCCTGTAATGGACGTACCCTGGCTTTTCGCGTGTGGGACTTCCCGCGCACCCCTGGTATTCCCGTAGCCTAGCTTTTCGCGTGTGAAACTTCCCGCGCACCCCTGTAATGGACGTACCCTGGCTTTTCGCGTGTGGGACTTCCCGCGCACCCCTGCAATTCCCGTAGCCTAGCTTTTCGCGTGTGAAACTTCCCGCGCACCCCTGAAATGGACGTAGCCTGGGATTTGACGTGTGAAACTTCCCGCGCACCCTTGAAAATCGCATGGGCCGCTTGCCGTGATGGTCCAGGGTTAGCGCAGCCCTTGCGCTGGTTTGGGATTTTTATGAGATTTCCCAGCACAAGGGGCGTTCCTGGGGGCGTAACTGGCGCTGCAGCGAGTCGCTGCGCCACTGTGCGCCACGGCTGCCTGGGGAAGCTAAAATCCATGAATACGCTGTGCGCCGGATTCGGTTTTGGCGCACGCGGCTGGCGCAGACTATCGCACGCGCACGCTGTGCGCCAGCCGCGTGCGCTACTTGTGCGCTGAATTCTATGAATTACCCTGTCAGTGTCATGATGCAGATGTCCAGTGGGAGTGGAATTTGAATTGAATGTCAGCAGTGACCCATAAGAGTAACCCTGGATAATTGTTACTGCACACAGCGTCACCCAGAAGAAACAGACAACGCAGAAGATGTTTCAGAATTGCTTGCAGTACCGCTCACACAATCCACACCCTTGTTGCCAAATCGGAAATACCACACACAGAAATAACCGAAGCATCTTTCCTACTGATTGACAATTGTGTTTGTGATGTGGACTTCATTCTTCCTAGTGTTGAGGACTTATCCAGCACCATGGAATCACAAACCAGTATACTTCAGGACTATTGTCTATTAAAGGAACCAAATAAATTGTATTTGACTGCTTCCTGATGGTTAAATGTGATCATAAATTGCATAGGAGAATTAGTCGGGAGCCATTGGTGAATTTTACTCATGTAGTTAAAGGCACCAACCTGAAGATCAAGGGTAGCTGTGTACACCACCATAACTCTTTTTCATGGTTTCCTCAACCTATGCTTGGAAAAGTGCTTGCTGGAAATTTACTTTGTTCATCTGCTTTTTTTGTTTAGTGGATCAATGTAACATACAATTTGACATTTTTCTAACTTAATGGGACTCGAGTTTCTTTAAAAGAACAGTACTACAAATATCAGAAAGATTTCTTGTTCCCCGCTTTTAGCCAGGCATGGACACTCGAAAAGATGCCAATGGACAATCTTCTCGCTGGCAAAAGGCTCGGGCTTGCTGGTGATGGACAGTGTACAGTCCAGGTTTTTCTGCGAAATGCTGCACTTACAACTTCCAAGACATGGAAATAAAAAAAATAGTGAGTTCAGTCATTGTGCAAGTAAATGAATGTACATCTTCTGTTGCTATAGAAAATTATGGTTTCATTAAATCCATTCAACTTCTGCAATGTAGAGGAATGAAAATAGAACTGATAGGCACGTTTCAATAGCCAAGGCCATGCGAGAGCAGTTTCCAGACATAAAGCATCAATATGATATATGGCACATTGCAAAATCAATTTCATCACAGTCTATCAGAAACCATCTCTGGTGGAACTCAAAAACTTGTGATGGATCTGTAGTTATTCTTCTTGAAAAATGGCATTCATTGATTAACCATTGTACTAACATACACTCTTGCAAAGAAAACTAACATTTCCACAAATGTGCACATGGACCATTGAGCAAGGAGCAGGAGCATAAGAAAAGGTGATTGGTTTCTGGCTCCCCTCCTCATACAGCACTTGAGAAGATGGTCTATGACAAAACGCTTTCAATAGACATGAGGGGACTCTCTGAGTTTTGCCACACTGGAGTTTTATGTACCAGGTTGGATTTTGGCATAGACGGTTTGGAGGCCAGAACAAGACTAGCTGTATTGCACACACTGAGAACATTGGACGGGAACAAGCAAAAAACTTCTGAAATTTTTGGGATGCCTCATTATAACAAGGAGTTTACAAAAAGAAGCAAACAGTGGGTGGCAAAGCCAATCTTCCAGCAGATGGATTTTGAATTTGGGAAAGATCTGACATTGAATGTGCTGGCCATGCAAATACATGGAATTGATCCAGATTTTGTTTCCAGGGCCCAGTCTATGCCACAGAACATTGCAAAAGAGGTTTTCCCTCCCAAACTTGAACTTGTTTAAAGGTTGACTTCAAGATTTAAAAGATGTGTGGCTCTCTTCACAATGTTTAACAAAGCCAGTTTCAAGCTTTTCAACAGTGTTTGTAAACTGTTTTCAATGTACAATAAATGGAATAGTATGTCACTTGAGATGCAATTGTTAAATAATGTACTTTTAATTAATTACTGTTTGTGAAGTAATGTCACTAGATAGGCCTTAACATTTTAATTTTTCTTTGATTTGTGTATTTATTACCATCAATATAATTGATTTACATTAGAACAATACATGTCAGTCTGATTATTTCAAGTATGTGACTCAAATCATATAAAATGTAGAAGAAACCGGTGAGCTTAAAACCAAGAGTTACCAGGAACTACTTTTGGCTCACCCAGGCCAACTCATGTAATGCTATAAACTAGCTCCTTGTTCTACAGAGGTAATTCCAGGTGACCGGTTACTGCTGGGTCCAGGCACAGCTCGTAATTCCTTCTTATCCAATCCTAATTTTGAGCCCTGTTTGCAATGAACTCATAATAGTTGAAGAATCTAAGCAGAAAATTGGAGCCGCAGTCATACAGAAACTCAATGTCTCCAGAGCTCTGGTCGTCTCCAGGATGGACTACTGCAACAGCCTCTTCCTCAATCTTCCTAAATCCTCCCTTCGCCCCCTTCATCTAATCCAGAATAGGACTGCAAGATTTTTCCTTCCCAGGGGCTGCATCTCTCAGGTACAAAAATATCTCCACTGACTCCCGGTGGCTGCGAGGATCAAGTTCAAGATGGACTGCATCATCTACAAAGCTTTATGGGGCCAGGGACCCCACTACGTCCGACTCTTTCACTAAATACCTCCCTCTTAGAGAACTTTTCTGCAAATCAGACAGTATTCCAAGCAAAGAGTGTGGGGTAAATCTCTTTCCTGGGCAGGAGCATCTGTCTGTAATGGCCTCCCTGCCCCTTTTAGGCTTCTGCCTGATCTCCATAAATTCTGGAAGATTCTCAAGACCCAACTTTTCATATACACAGAAGCCAGTAAGACTTTCAAAACTGCACTCATTCAAGGCATGCTGGAATTTTAGTGATGTTAACTTTTTTTTTCTTTTTATTGTTGCTCATTGCATGTGGTGCCCTGGCTGCAATAGTCCACCCAACCTGGTGCAAAACGCCCCTCCCCCCTACCTTCCCGGTCTGTTTGTGCCGTCTCTATATATTAACCCACCGCTTTTGTATTTATTCCAGAAAAGTAGTGTCCCACTTTGGCCCAAAAAACTGCCCCAACAGTCAGGATAAACCCCAATGTGGTGAGAGGCCCCCCCCGCCTGGGAACACACCAGAGCCACGCTACACAGGCCGAACTCCCACAGGCCAACTAAAACGCAAGCAGTGAACCCCCGGAGCATCACGGCAGTGGAAGAGAACCTAAGCCCCCCCACCGGCGAGCCCAGACCGAAAGCAGAGCACACGGGAAACACACAGTGGAGGCCACCCCGTTGCACAAGTAAGTGTGGCGTTGCGCACTGCCTGCCCCTCTCCCATGGCGTCTGAAAGGGCTTCACCCCAGAGGAACCACAAACCCTCTCAGACCACCCTAGCTCCCCCAAACGGACAATAGGAGGAATCCATTTAGCACACTTTTGGTGCAGAACCCAACTCTAAACACCTAAGGCCATGCACCCCTGGACACAGCAAGTGTAGATACCTGAGACCCATCTGACCTATGAGACAGGTCACACAAGCATACAGACAGCAGTTACATAGCGCGCATACCACATCGGTACACTGTCTGACACCCAGCACTGTCACCGCCTAGGATGCTAGACTCAATGAGGAAGAAAGAGTCCTCAGGAGACAAGGCCCAACTACAGAAGTGACTCGAGTGGCCAGCACTCACCCCTCACCCAGAGCCAGACAAAGCAGGAACCCAGACTCCTGAACAGTAACCGGAGACACGTTCAAGTCACCCATTGAAACATGTGGCACAGATGACACCGGACTCCCTCAACATAATCACCTCTCTCTAACCACATGGCCACAACCCAAAGGTGCTACCACAACCCACTGATCCGCGTACATGCCAGCCTGGACTAGAGAAGGAGTGAACTTCTCAACACGATATTGGAATCACTCTGAAGACATCATGAGATTGGTCCAGCAGACCCAAAACCCTGTGCCCTAACGTTCCAACTGACCCGAAGCGCCAAAGCAACCCAGCACATATCATAAAAATTGAGAAGCAGGGGAACCTCCCCAGAGTACAATAAAACGCTTACAGAATCTGGTGCACATGAACATACGAGACAAACTTGCACCCTTTAAATGTTCACCACTGCAAACACGGAGAGACCCTATTCGCTCCACGAGCAGAGGCAGCAGCCACTATGGCTGACGTGGCTGATCTCCTAACGGAACTCAAGAGCATGAGAGCAGACATCACTGGAAAGATAGAAAAAATAACCCACAGAACAGACAAAATGGAGGAGAGGCTGGAAGAAGTAGAACATAATCAGACCTCCCTATCTGCACTTGAAACTCAAATGGACGTCAGAATCGCAGAAATAGAAACAAGAGAAGAGGAAGTTTGCATGATGGTTGATGACCTCGAAAACCATGAGCGACGCAACAACATCCGTGTCTTTAGAGTTCCAGAAAAGGATGGAGAAACAGACACAGACCTCAGAAAAACGCTCCACAAAGTAATAAAAATACTCTTCGGGATTACTCTCTAGACGAGACGAAACTCGACTGCATCCTCCATGAAGGCAGAGCAGCAGGCGGCCCACGATCGATACTCGCCAGATTCCACAACTATGCGGACAAAGCCTGAGTCCTTGACAAAGTCAGAAGAGGTACCCACATTCCCCTGGATGGAGCGAACATAACTATTTACCAGGACCCTCATCTCTTACTCTAGCGATGAGAAGAAAATGTCAACCGCTTACAAAATTCTTAAAAGACAAAGCAGTAAGATACCGATGGGGATACCCCTTTGTGCTAACATTCGAATGGGAGGGCTCCACAATACAGCTGAAAACCGAAAAAGAAATTGCAGGATGAATAGCCGACATAGTAGGAGGACAGGAGGGAGGATCAGCTCCTAACGACGGAAGAAATAGAGAGGCTGGGCGGAAGATCAAAGGACTGAGCCAGAAAAAAATTCCCAGCACACGGAAATTCAGAAGGATGAACGCGCCCTCCGACACGGAACAATGAAATCCAAAGATCACAACAAAGACAAAGAAGGTGTGTCGACCCACGGAAGGAAAAAGACGTCCTGCATCAAGCGAAGCACTCCGGTGATGAGGTCAGATGCAAACGAATATGCGTACAGAGTTGACACACATGAAGTAAAGTAAGAAGTTTTGTTATAAACACTATGCACTGAAGACATACAGAAGGGGGCCAGGGGGGGAGCGAACAAAGGGAATTCATTATCGGCAGTGGAAAACACAACTATGAGAGAATAACTACAAAGAGGATTGTTAAGCTCACGGACCAACAGGGTTAGGTCTGCACTGGTGGTCCGAAACAGACAAGCTCAAGATGGCTCAAAAGGATCGGATGCCAGAAAAGGTCAGAGGGAGGGGGTGGTATGGGTAACATAATAATGTTCATGACAGGCAAGCACAAGGAACCACATAATCATAACTCGTTGACATTGAAAGGAAACACAAGGGACCCAAAAAGCGAATACATAATGAACAACCATGTCCCAGACATCTCACGTGGCAACCAACAGGTCCAGATCCATCTCAATTGGCACTCTGAACATCAAGGGACTAAATTCCCTGACTAAAAGATCTTTAGTCTCCAGAGAATTTAAACGCGCCAATCTCGACATACTTTTCCTACATGAGACAAGATACATACGAGGGGAAGAACGAAGGGTGCTATATGCCAGATCTGGTCTCGAATACTGGAGCTCCAGCCCGTTGAGGAAAGCCGGTGTAGGTATCCTTGTCAAGAAAGAACTCAAACTCGAAGTTCTGAAAACCTGGTCCAATGTAGGAGGCAGAGCAATAGTGGTAGTGGGTAGGTTACACAATACCATCATAACACTCTCCTCCATCTACGCACCCAACGCTGGTCAGTCCTGCTTCCTGCAACACATGGTCCCCAAAATTATGCTTGAGACGGAAGGAGAAGTGATCCTTGGGGGCCATTTTAACTCATGGGCTGACCCCACACTTCATAGACAAGCTGGCAACCCACTAGCGAATGAACCGCCCGATGCTGGTTGCACGGAAGTGATCAAAATGATGAACATATATAGGCTACAAGACGCATGGTGGCTTACGCACCCTCAGCAACGGGGTTCACATTCTACTCAACTCCACATGCCACATACACAAGGATCGATTACATATACCTCACTCCCGGCTTAACAGACGCATCAACGATCGCCCCAATCACATGGTCAGACCATGACATGCTCACGGTTACCCTTAGCATGATAGTGCTTTCTCACAGGAACTCAAAATGGCGATGGAATGAATCACTCTGGAAAGACCCCATATTCCACGAACAGCTAACAAAGGAAATTGGTGAATACGTTGAACGAAATAACACAGGGGAAGTGTCCAAAAACACGGTGTGGGAGGCGGGGAAAGCAACGTGGAGAGGCATTCTAATGAGGGAGGGAGCGGCCAAAAAAAGAGAGAGAACCCTGATAGAAAATAAACTCTGAAACGAGATTGCACAATTAGTCCTCCGTGCGCAATCCAACGACACAGAGAGGGGTAAGAGGATAGCGGAAGCAGCTTAAAAAAGGGAAGAACTGCACCAGCTGGAGATAGGACAAGTGATTTGCAGACTCTGATTCCTAAAACAAAAACATTATGAAAAAGGGGATAAAGCTGACGCGCTATTAGCGGCCAGATTGAGTGGGCAACTGGCAGACAGATGGGTGACATCTATTAAAACTACGAATAACTTCCAAGAAACAGACTCCACTAATGTCACTGAGGCATTCGCCGACTTCTAGAAAAAACTCTACACCTCCGAAACTACACACAAAAAAGGGGAATTAGACAAATACTTGGATGAGATCAACATGCCGAAAATCAAGCAAGATATAGCTGACTCACTCGAATCCCCCATTACTCCGAAAGAAATAGAAGACGCTATCATAAGGCTTCTGACAGGGAAGGCCCCGCAAGATGATGGCTATACCGAGGGATTTTATAAAACCTTCATAGACTCTCTCCTCCCCTTTATGGTCGAACTATTTAACCATATCCTCCAGACTGGATCTGCTCCCACATCATTCTCTGACGCACTAATCACGGTAATTCAAAAGGAGGGCAAAGACCCTGAACAGTGCGCCTCCTACCGCCCCATCTCTCTCCTCAACATCGATGCCAAAATATACACACAAGTGATTACAGTCATACCCAAAACACATATGCCCTCCATAATTCATCCCGACCAGGTTGGGTTCATCATTGGAAGACAAGGCACCCGTAAAACCCTCCACATAATACATGAAGCCCAAACAATTCCAAATACCCCTTCCCTAATATCAATCGATGCGGAGAAAGCATTCGACAGAGTCGAATAACGCTTCCTGGAGGCAATTCTGTACAAGATAGGCCTCGGCCCGACACACCGGAGAGGAATTAAAGCAATTTAACCTCATCCCGAGCGTCGGTGATGGTAAACTCACAATACTCACGTTGGTTTCCCCTGGGGAGAGGTATGAGACAAGGATGCCCCCTCTCTGCAATATTATTCGCCTTTTCCTTAGAACGCCTTGCCCAGACAGTTAGAGCTGACACACAATTGAAGTGCCTGCACGTCCAAGGCAGGGAGTACAAACTGGCCCTACATGCCGATGACATCTTACTCCACATCCAAAATCCCATAACCTCCGTGCCCCGCGCTATACAACTCATTGAGAAATACGGAGCACTATCAGGCTTCAAAATCAACCGAACCAAGTCCTTCCTATTCCTACTAAAAGAACCCACAACAGACCAACTCTCGAAATTTTCCCAATTAGGACTGACGATGGGAGGTCTAACCCTCCGATACCTAGGGATTAATCTAACAAGGAATATTGCAGATCTATACGAACCCAATTTCCCACAACTCCTCGCCGCGTTCCATGCGGATCTCGTGAAATGGCGCCCCCTCATGATTTCATAGATTGTACTGCTAAATGCTATCAAGATGGTGAGCCTCCCACGCTTCCTATACCCCTTCCAAGTCCTCCCCATGAGGATCCCAGAAGACTTCTTCGGAAAAGTGAAAAAGGTGACTCTACGATTCCTATGGGACGGGAAAAAAACAAGAATAGCCTACGAAACTCTCATACTCCCCAATAGAGAAAGGTGGCGTGGGCCTCCCCGACATAAAGCTGCACTACCAAGCCGTCCAACTAAGGGTACTTATCCCCCATCTCAGGGACAAAAAAGACCTGCAATGGGTCCAATTGGATAACGACAATCTAACTCCGGTCACACGCTCTGAATGGCTATGGGTCCCAGACCAAAACTCACGTGAAAACTGCACGAACATCCCATCCTGGGTACAACATGGGAAATATGGAGGGAAGGGAAAGGAATGACAGGGGTAACTACATGTCCTTCCCCGCTAAGTCACCTATGGGCTCCGGGAATTAGAGAGGGAATCCCAGAACACCTAAGGTACCAATCCTGGTTCGAAGCCAGTCTCGAGAGAGTTGGACAGTAGTGGAGAGATAGTAAATTCATTGCAATCTCCGAACTAGAGGAGGCCCTCCAGCTACGCCTACGCCTCAAAGGCGTGCCATCAAAACAAGAATGGCATACAAATTTATGCAGGGAACTCACACCCTTTGAAAAAATCCTTGACAGAGTCTCCACAACGAGAGGCCTAATCACTTCCATGTACAGAGCACTGCTGGACAAAGGACCAAACCCAATTGCAAAACTCAAAAATAGATGGGAGAAAGACTTCCAAAGATAATTTGACCAATATACTTGGGACTCAATAACCAAAACACCATCACGAATATCGATCGCAGCACAATACAAGCTATACGCCATAAAACTACTGCATAGATGGCAATATGATCCTCACAGACTATCCAAAATGTTCCAGGCCAATAGCCCAAAGTGCTGGCAGAGCTGTGGGAGAAACGCTAACTACTGGCACATGTGGTGGGACTGCCCTAAAGTGCGTATTTACTGGGAAGAGGTGTTAGGCTGGATCAAACAGAATGAAGGTATTGACCGGAAAGCAACACCTCTCCTGGTTCTGTAGAAGAAGATAAGGAAAACAAAAGGAATAGCAGCCCCACTACTATGAGCGGCACGAGCGTGCATAGCTTCAAAATGGAAGTCTCCAAATCTCCCCACAAAAAAGGTATGGATTGGAGTAGCCACAAACATATACACGATGGAAAAAATCACAGCCACCCTTCATGAAAGAGCTGCCCAATACGAAGAACTCTGGCGTGACTTTGCAGCCCTACATGCCCCTGACCCGGGAGGGAATCAACGCAACACCTGGAGAACACAATCCTAACTAAACCTGATACCAGAAGAGAATAAAAAAAAGACCATCTGGATAACGGCCTGTCGCAAATACTACAATGGACATGCAAACACTCAACCAGAGTCCCAACCTGATGTGCAAATGCATCTCTGCCAACAAACGTCTTATGTTACACGCCTGTCTTGGAGGGAAGGGGGTGGGAAAGGGGATAGTTAATTGCAATGGTACTATCTGTGGTTACTCGTTAATCAGTTAACTCGATGTAACCTGACGACGATACCAGGAATGTTGTATATGTGGTTTCTGTTCTTATGTTTTCTGAAAACTAATAAAAACTTACATTTAAGAAAAAAGAAAAACTATTTTTTAATTTTTTTATTTGGGCATTTTCCTTTTTTGTATAGGGAAATCTGAACCTGTCCGCACCTCAGCTAGGGTCATCTTTGAAAGAATACGTACATGTTGTGGGACCAGGCACATTGATACCTTTGAAATGGAAGTAAATATTTTCATATTTGGGATACTTGAAATATTTCAGTGTTTTTCACTGCACAATTTGCCATTAATATTGTTCAAGTTTGTTCCCAAAATGAAACTCCTTCTGACACACTGTGAACGCTGGATGAAGGGTCGCGTTGTTATATGTTCTTGAATCCATTGCACTAACAATCTGAAGGCCAGAATGTGTCAAATATCGACGAAGAAGTAATAAGATTCACTATGTTGAATGCTTACATAGGAATGTTAAGTTTCTATTACTGAAATCTGTCTTTCGAAGCAGTTGGTCATCTGTCACATAGGGAAATTGGAAACACAAGACATAAAATGTATCCAAGGGAAGGTGGAAAGTGTTCTGTATGCTACATGAATTCATTGTGACGGATGAATGTTCAATTTGATGCAAATGATAGACATCGTGCATGTTAATTGTTACTTAAATTGATAGTTAATATAAATATGTGCTGTTTATTTACAATTATAAATTGGGTACTGACATATGTTTTTGCATTCTCGATTTTACATAATTACATTATACTGATGTGCGCCTGTCATGGGTACAGTTTACTGGTGAACGGCTTCTTTAACCGCAAATGGACAATAATGATCAACAGCACATCTGTGATAACCATTATCTGGGACGATCGGCAGACACTAATCTGTCCTTTTGTAGTTGCAGCAAGGAGCAACATTGCAATCTATAGGTTCTGAAAATGTGCGGATGTGAAAGTGTTGCATTTGAAATTTATACCACTAATTTCTTCTCTGTAATGGAACGCCATGTTCCTCTATCAGAAATCAGTGATGGAAGATAACATTCTGGGAAGAAGGCAAAGACTGGGATTAATCGATTGATGAACGGAATCAGCATCATCAGCTCACCGTTGA
Organism: Ambystoma mexicanum; assembly: GCF_040938575.1. Classification (NCBI taxonomy): domain Eukaryota; kingdom Metazoa; phylum Chordata; class Amphibia; order Caudata; family Ambystomatidae; genus Ambystoma; species Ambystoma mexicanum. Next base: position 702,733,936 of record NC_090927.1, on the reverse strand, counting down.
AGGCTAAAGAAAAAATGAGAACAATGCGATGTTCGCTAGCTTGGAAAAAGTTACTCATGTTTTGTTTTTGTGGACTTAATTAGCTCTTTTCAGCATTATGTCAAAATTAAAGTACTTGTACACTCCCGACTATTGATGTTTTCTTCTAAATAAACAGTTTTTATTGTTTTGTTGTCGATGTGTGTATTTATGTTCCTGGTCATGCGTTAGATAACGTTATGATGTTGGTGATGACAGTGCACGTTTGGCTATGCTGCCCACTAATGTCATTAAAATAGGTTGAGCTAATTGTGAGCGTCTAGTGATCTCAGCGTTAGGGGCAGGTGATCTGAATTAGTGCCACAAGGGCACTTGTACTTAGGGTGATGTATCAACGGATAAGGGTAGCACAAGATGGCAGTACCCGACCCGTTGTTTTCGCATGTGTTAAAGTGAGAAAAACTTGGGTATGTTGCATTGGAGATTTTTAAGAAAGAACAATGTGTGCCCTAATGGGGCAATCCAATTTCTGACCAAATGACCCCTTTGAATTGTTTCCAAAAGATAGAAAAAATGTGAATCAACTCAAGGAAACCAAAACTTTACATTAAAGACTCTATAGAGAAAATACTGTAGTAATGTGATGTAGCCATTAACACCTTAAAGTAAATAAACCATCAGCTTCACATAAAAGTTTGTCTCTTAAAAGCTCATCTTCTGACAACTGTCAGTTTGTAAAACAATCCGGTGCAAACTTCATATGTGTAATGTACAGTAGTGATGGTTATCTCCTTCTAGCGGCCAACATGCACACTACTTCGTTCAATGTTATCCCACTAGAGCACTGTGCATGCACTAGAAACCTCCAGAAACTAAGCTTTCTGTGAGTTAGTGTGTCACAAGAGTTCCTGCTGACTCCAGTTCCTAGTAGAATATATGCAAGTAGAAGCTTCGAGAACACCAACAAGTATATATACCCAACATTTGTGTTACTATAAGTTACCGTCTACTTTAACAGAACAAATATATCTATTAAGGCACTTTTGCTCATTTTTGGCTGAGACTTAAGAATTCTTTCATTTTCTTGAACACTGCGTAAATATTGTTTGTGGTTGCTCTTTTGTAGACCCATAAAGTCAGCGCCCGAGTTAAGGTAATGGAGAAGGAGGGCTCCCAAAGTTTCGACTGTCTAGGGTCCTCCACAGGGTTTAATCCAGCACTGCTTGTAGGCTAGCTTTCTTGGGTTGCAGACACCCTACTTAGCCTTGGAAGGAAGGTAGATGTCTGACTTTGTCACACTTCCTAATACTTTAAGCAAGTGTTGCACAATAGTGGTGTAGTGGGAGTAAAATAAAGGTTGAATGGCTGGTAGAACTTGTTTGTATGATGGACGTATGATTGCATTGGAGCTGCAGTATAATGGGGGTGCCTCACTTTAATTTAAGTTTTGGGTACGCAGTGGAAGTAGGGGGTGGGTGGCAAGAATCCAGCTACTGGTTTGACTCTGTGGGAGATGCGGAATGAAGGCAAGACACCAGTTATTGTTCTTGATTTTTGGCTGATGGGAGGGCAAAACTGAGGGAGGTCAGGTAGCATTGCAGGAGGGCAGGTATTTTTGTGATTGAAGAGAAGGGGATATTGGGGACGTGAAGGAGATGCCATATGTGGCGTGTAAGCTTCCCTCGTGTCTTACTTGTCCACCCCGGCAATAAATGTACACAGGCCATACACAACATAAAAGTGCATGGGCACCTATCAACAATGGATTTCCTTTCACCTTGGGGTTCAGTTCCGAGTGACAACATCAACAACTAGAGTTTCAGTCTCATTTTGCGTCAGATATACATCCCTCTTGTATATTCTCAATGATATGTAATTTTATGTATTTTAATATTTTTCACATTGATTAAAAACAAAAGTATTAGCGTGGCAAATGCAGTAAGGAAGGACTCAAGGACAACACAAACCAGATGGATATGGTGTAAGGATGAGTGCTTTAATAATGCGACATTACAGGCCAAAGCCTTCTCAGGAACTGCCTTCCCCTTTTTGTTCCCTCCTCCAAGCACCTATGCGTTTCCTCACATGTGGTCCTCCTGTGGGGACCATTGCCAAGTATTAAAGGGGAAAGAGCTCTTAAACCATAACATCACCTTTTCACAAATGTCCTTACATCACATCAGTACACCTCCACCAGTCGTTTTGGTCTCCTGATGATCCTTGGCAGTCAGCTTCTTGCCTCTGGCTGCGTCACGTCATTTTGTGCTGATCTTGCCACAGTGGCTCCTCCTCTTCTTCATCCCTGGTGGTTGAGCATTGATGCAGCTCTTCTCCTTATGCCTCCTTCTCCGGAAGGTCTACCTCCTCCATGTCAGGTCGGAAAAACCACTGAAATGTGAAGCATTCCTGGTTAGTTGTAGGTCTGGCCCACTTGCGGTTAACATGGATCCCTTTATCTGCACAACCTCAAATGGAGTGGGAGCGTATCGTTAGTCTGTCTTTCTCATGGTGTTCTGTAGCATCGGGACTTAAACGCCTGGCTTGAACTCTTTTGGTTGTGCACCTTTCCTGTGGTCAGTCTCTTCTTTCACTTGTCTTTTCCTGGCCTTATCTTTCTCTTTCACTTACTGATCTTTGTCTCCTCTGTCTGTCGGCATTGCAACCAGTTTAGTATTTACTTGGTAGGCCATCATGATCTCTGTCGGCGTTTTCCCTGTGGACTCATGAGGCGCGTTTCAGTAGTCCCTGAGCATCCTGCAGAGGACCTGATGGCTCGTGGCACCTTCCACGTGTGCTCTTTGAATGGTTTTCTTTATGGATGACATAACATTTTCAGCCATTCCATTGGCCTGAGGCCATAGCAGTGTTATTTTCTGGTGAATGAACGCCATGTGTTTAGAGAATCTTGAGAAATCATACCCATTGAATGGGGGTCTGTTGTAAGATTCGTTTGTATGCAGGACCCCCCAATTGCTTAATACTTCATCCATTACAGCTGCCACCTGTGGGAAGGCTGTTCACAATGTCCTCTTGATGATAGGGAACCTGGAGAACTTGTCTACGAACACTAGTATTCAACTGCTATTCTGTGTCATGGTTTCTCATAGATCTCTTTATCCTGTAGTGGAAAAGGTGGTTCTGCTCATGATGTGCACTGGCAGGGTATGCAGTGTCGTATCATGTTGGTTATTAGAAAGTCCATGTCATGGTGGCACAAACTTTTCTTTGTGTTTTCCACACCCCTGTTGCCTTCATGTGTCATTTGAATGGCTGCCTATCTCAGTGAGGGAGGGATCACAAGTCTGCACCCTCTTCGTATGATTGTTTGGTCCATGACTGCTAGTTCCGAACGTACCTTGATCAGTTTGATTATTTTAGTCGTGTTTACCCTTCTGGTCGTTAGTGCTGGTTAGGTGAATGGCCATTGTAATCAATGGGTCTCTTATTGATTCCTGTGCTACTTCAACTTGCGCAAGCCCCGGCAGCATGGCATTTACCGCAACATATCTGATGTAATCAGTGTCACCCCTCCGTTTGGTTGCCTGTTGGTTGTACGGTTTTCTTGATATGTAGTGTACAAGATTTTGATCTACTCCCGATCTATGCACAAGCATACTTGTACTCCTGTAGACAGATCCTCCATCTTTCAATTCGTGGTAGCATTTTTGTGCGAGCGTTTTCCAACAATAGCATTAGTGCCTGATGGCTGGTCACCATTGTAAACCGTTTCCCTATAATGAAATTGTGAAAGTATTTGCAGTCCCAGACAGCTGCAAGGCTTTCTTCCCCCGCTTGCGAGTATACTGGTTCTGTAGGCGAGAGGGCTCTGCTGGCGTAGGTGACTATGTGTGTGGGCTGTGCATATATGTCCCTGGTTAGGTGAAGTATTGCCCCTAACCCTACCGGGTTCACATCCACTGTGATCTCTGTATGACTGGATGGATCGAAATATGCTAGTTTTCGTGCTTCTGACAATGAGTTCTTCACATCATCAAAGGCTCTGACAGTCAGGTAACCATTGGAACACAGCATCCTTCAGTAGAAGGCGCCGTAAATGCTCCATTTGAATGGCATAGTGCAGGAGATGTCTTGCGCAATAATCTGCCATGCCTGGAAATGAGCAGCCATCAGCCACTGCGCGGGAGGCAGAAGGTGGAGGATCGTGCGGACCTTGTCTGGATCCAGTGCCATGCTAGCGTCTGAGAATACGTGACCAAGAAAACACAGCTTTCATTTGTTAATGTTTCATTTGTCCATGTTGAATGTGATTCCTGCTGCTTGCAGTGCCACACAGACCTCCAGCGCTACATCATGCTCTTCGTGCAATGCCCCATGAACCAGAATGTTGTCACTGTAGTTGAAAGCAGATTTGACTGGGAGAATGATTTGGCGGATGGCCTCCTGGAAGATTTCTGCTGCAGAGGAGATTCCGAAAATTGAGGCATTTTTAATGGAAAAGCCCTTTGTGCATGGAGAAAGTGGTGATGACCCTCGAGTTGGGGGGTAACTCCAATTGGTGATACTCCTGATTGAGGACCAGTTTGGAGAAAGTGGTTGCCTTGTTAAGTTGGACAATCATGTCCTTGATATTGGGGCCTGGATGTCATTCTTTCTGGATGGCGGCGTTGTCCACCCTCATGTCAATGCAGAGCCATATGCGACCACCTTCTTTGGGACTACCAACAGTGGGGAAATCCACGGTGTGGGGCCTACCGCCCTTTCGATGATATCAATGGCCAAAAGGTGATGTTGTTCCCGGGAGACAGCTGGTTTTACAGTGAAATTCAATCCTGCATGGGTGTTGAGGAATGGGGCGGATGGATGGGTCGATGTGGAGTTTGATGACGGCCCCTTTGATTTTGCCTACGCCTTCGATAAAATGAGGGAATCTGCATGGTCAGGGGGACACCTGTGACAGTACAGATGCTATCTTTGCACTTGTGTGGGTAGGTAGTGCTCCGTGCGACATCAGCGAACTTGTAGTGTAGTTCAATGAGGCCCAGTTGACAGGCCGTCCTGGAGCTGAGGAAGCATTGTCCTTTGGTGGGGCTGTGCGCTACATGTATTGTGGCAAGGATGTATCTATTGTTGTGTGTCAGTGTTCATTGAAACTGGCCAACCACCTGAAGTGGCACCTCACTGGAAAATTCTTGCTTTGCACCATGAGAGGGGGTGTTGTGCGGCCATCAGCAGTAATTGCTGTTTGCCCATGACATTTACGGTTGTCCCGGTATCTATTAGGAAACAGTGGTCCGTGTTTCCCATGTTGATGCAAACTTATGGTGCCTTGTCTGCCACCTGACTTTTGTAGAATAGGTTGATATATTCCTCTGGGTATTCTAGATATTCCTGGTCGTGAGCTTGTTGAAAATGGCACGTGGGCGGAACTTCATCATATTCATCTCCATATTGTGCGTAGGGTAGAGTTGTTCTTCACCCTGCCAATATGCTTCATCAGTCACGTCCTCGACAACTCTTACGTATCCACGCGGTTCACTACCATAGCTAGGTGGGGCCCATCTCTGTTCCTGTGGATTCGGAACTGGTTTGGGGGTTTGGCACCATGAAGCCATGGGGTTGGATCTTATTGTCCAGAACAGTCCTCCTTCCCTGCAGACAGTTTGAAAATGCCCCTCTCTTCCACAGTTGGGGCACCTCTGGGTGAGTGCTGGACACACCCCTGCATGGGGAAATGCCAGGCCACATCTGTAACAGGATCTTTGCTGTCTGAACACCTGCTGTCCCTGCAGCAGTGGGCGAGCAGGTGGTCGAGGAAGGCCTTGCTGCCAGTTTCATTGAATTGGTATGTCAAGTGCCATGAAAACATCCTGTTTTTTGCTGTTTTTGGCAAGCTGGTTCTCCATGGAGGCCGCCTGTACCTCTTGTATATTCTGGTGAGCGCCACAATTTTGCCCAGGGGAAGAGGTTTATTGAGGAGTTTCTTGCAAAAAGCTGGCGAGCAGCACCCTTCAATGATGTGTATCCTGATTGCTTTATCGTTCAAAAACTGGGCAAATTGCCAGTGGAACAGTTTTTGGCACAGGCGGATAACAAACTTGTTGATGGTCTCCTGTACCTGCTGTGTACATTGATTAAAAATGTAATATTCGTAGTCTCTGTTGGGCTGGATTATTAGCTTATTGTTGAGGGTGTCTACCATGGTGTCATATGTAGCCCGCCCCACTTCTGGAATTGTTTTGATGATGGCTTTTATTTGCTTCCCAGCAAGGTTGGTGAAGATTTCTATTAGTGCCGGGGACCTCTCCTCACATATTGCCTTGATGAAGTCCTGGAAGTCATCCACCCATTCAGCCCATTTTGGGCCCTTGTCCTGGTGTGGTACAATTGGGAATGGTGTTGGTCACCTAGGGAATGCAGCCCTGAAGGCGCTAGGTGTGGTCGCCAGGGGGACGTCATCATCTGCTGCTCACTGCTCCATGGTGGTGTGTGCAGGTAGAGAAAAAAGGCTGTGTCGGGGTGGTCACCCTTGCATGCTAACTTGTTTGGCCTCCTGGCTAATGGCACTTTCCTCTTGGACAAGTGCGCTTCAAGGTGAGGTCCTCCTGTTATGGGGATATCCCATGCAGGGTCTGGCTGATGGGTGTTTATCAGCCCCCTGGTTAGTAGATGGCAATAGTGGGAAGCTCTGGTAGGCTGAACCGTCAGCGAGCGTGCCCACTGATGTGCTCCGTTTCTTGGGCCAGCTGTGGCATGGCAGAGCATACACGCAGACTGTTTTGCAGTATAGTTGCAGTATGTGGGAACAGCGGCTAGAGGGCACAGCTATGTTTGCTGGCTGCGGCCTACATGCATCCATGGTTCCGCCGGCTGTAGGGCTGGAGGCTCGGCTGCGGACTGCAGTCGCTTGTGTACCTTCGGCAGGTTCGCCGTGAAGCTGGACAGGCCGGAACGGCCAGAGGAGACCTGGCAGCATTGCTGTGATGGATGCATTCCGCCGGGATTGCCTTCAGTAGGAGGACTGGTAGGATCGCCATGATGTATGTGCAGTATGTCTGGGAACTTTTTGCCAGTTGTTAGCATGGCAGACACAGTAAGGAAGGACTCAAGGACATCACAAACCGGATGTATATGGTATAAGTATGAGCACTTTAATAATGTGACATTACAGGTATTACCCAAATTGACCTTTTACAATTGACCTTTTGCACAATTGACCTAATTATAGTGGTCCTAATTGACCTTCTGCACAATTGACCTTTATATTATTTTAGTTATTTTATATATGTATTGGGTTGGTTTTGGATTATAAATAATATAAGGGGATTGGGTGGGAGGTTGCAGGGGGTTTTGGATTGGGTGGGGGTTGCGTGGGGTGTCCCCCCACATATATGTCCTAATTGACCTTATAAATTAGGTCAATTCTCCCGAGGTCAATTGGAAAAGGTCAATTAGTATACAACCACATTACAGGCCAAAGCGTTCTCTGGAACTGCCCTCCCTTTTTTGTCCCCTACTCCCAGCACCCACTTGTTTCCTCACACGTGGTCTGCCCATAGGGACCATTGCTCAGTCTTAAAGGGGAAACGACGCTTAAACCATAACAAATAGCACAATATTCTCTTTCGATTGACAATGTAATCAGACCGATGAAAGTAGTGCTTGAAATTAGCAACGGAAACAATAGATTCTAAACCTCGGAGTGCATTCCCAGTAAACAGATCAAGTCTGCCCCAGGCAATCATTATCGAGCCGCGCACCAGGCGCCAGAAGGCACAGGTTTCATGTTTGATCTCTGGAATCATGCTTTGAGGTAAATGCGTCATATTCCTCCTGTTCCTCGTCAGGCCCATGTATGCTTAAGTGCACGGCTCATATGGTCATGGTTTAATCATCAGTTGAGCTAGTGTGATAGAAACCGTCAAAAATGACAACTCCCTAAGCTTTATGCTTGTGTCTTTTGTTGTCTTAAATGAAACCTCGAACATGCTTGGCCGGTTCAATTAAACAATCATTCATTTTGTTTATTTTAATTCGCAGAGAACTACTAAGGTGGCCTTCCATGGCGTGACTTCCCAGCCTAATAAAGCATTGCTATTTATCATTCCACATTGCAGCTGATCAAGAGTTACATGCTAAGAATGTATCCGACAGATTTGTGTGCTAAACACATTAGCCACAAGAGGTCCAACGTTGACACGTGCAGTGTTGCCTGTGTGATAAGGAATGTGTATTATTACAGAGATCCAAGGCAAGGCCACACATCTTAAATTATAGTGTCTCATGAAAGACACAGAGAAAGAACCTATGTGCATTTAAACTGGTAGAAAAGCTTTATGTGTCTTTTCAATACATTTTCTTCAGGTGACACACTACTGAGCCTGATTCCAGTTCGGAGGTAACCACGCCGCTATTTGCGGCATGGCTGCCTCCGAACTCGTCCAAACTCCGGCATGGTGAATGGAGTAATTACCGTTCCATTCCGAGGTCGGAGGGACCGGTAATTCCCCATTCACCAGGGCCATTCCCCATTCCCATTTGAGCCCCCACAGAGCTCAATGGGAAGGGGGAAGGCGGCAATTACGGTACCGTTATTGACCCTGGAGTCCCTTTGCGGGTCCTGTCCTTAACGCCTGCTAAAAGCAGGTGTTAAGGAAGGACCCACAAGGGAAACTCGTAGTAGGGCGGTAAGGGTTTAACGGCATGGGTCTCGTTACCGGTGACCATTAACCCGTACCGCCCTACTCGGAATGAGGCCCACTGTCTGGAAGGAGCAGCAGTAACTAGGGCAACCGTGTTCCCAGGAGCTTTACAATAGAGGAGGAGTGAAATGTACATGAGACATTAACCAGCTGGTGAGGAGGAAGTGGGGACCTGAGAAGGGGCTTCGAACAGACCATCAGTAGTTATATGTACATAGGGGAATAACATTTTAATTGTATATATATATATATATATATATATATATTTAGGGATATTGTAGTGGCTTGGTATGTGCAGGTGTCCTGTGATGTGCAGTATGGAAGGCTTAGAGCGTAGGCGTTCCCAAATGGCAGGTATAGCTGTTGAGAGGGCATACTGATGGATGGACGTTGAACTGTTGGTGAGCTATATGAAGATTTACTATAATAAAACTTATCATAAATACTTCCTCGCTTTGCCTCATTACTTCAATTTGGATGGGACTCCGTGTACCCAAGGCTGCCGGTATCATCTGAATCCAGTGTATCATCTGATCTATCGACAGGACTAGCTTGTCGGGTAAGAGCTCAGCGATCCCAGATCAGATAAAGTCCCAGATGATGCCCAGGGTATGGGGGACCTCCTGAAAATATATTTATTTATACATATGAGGCAGAGGGAAGTCCATTGGCAGCGAACGCTCGTGCACGGCAACACTCGTGTATGGCAAAGGCAGAGTGATGTTAGAGGAAGGCACCCTATGACGCTCAAGGCACTGCGTTCAACAGTGAGTAGGAGTTGCCAGGCAACGGTAATAGCGCTCTGGGAAAAATAAATGAAAACATAAGAAAATATTTGCTCTGGGTGTCAATAAATGCCATACACCAAAAAATAAAGGAAGATTCAATGGAAATCAGTAAATGAACTAAATAAGTGAATGGACTGAACACCATAAATAAATGGGAGCAATGTATTTGCACATAACTCTAGCTCAGTTGTAACAATTTGAAACTAAAAAAAGCTACAGAAGTATTTATTTGCACATACAAACAAAGAAAGAACACATCACAAGCAATTGGTATCTGGTATCTCCATCCTAATATAGGAAACTGAACCACAATGACTTCCCGTGATTGGTTCCCAGTTCCTCAAATAATGCAGAACATACCGCCACCTATCACATTCCTGCCTAGCCCAGGTGAACCTCCTGTGCCCTGGACACATTGGAAACTTTCTTTTGAGCACTATGCAGCAGCTGTGTGCGGTGCAAATTGTGGGACGGAACTTAAAAAGTCTACCTGATTTATCAGAAGAAGAAGCTCGCAATCTCATTGAATATAAGAAATGAATTGCGAAGTTAGACAAACATTATGAATGCAAGATACGTATCGTATTAGAAAGGTGCAAATTTGGAAAAAGGACACAAAATGATGGGGAATCGGTTGAAGCATTCATCACAGCACAAAGGGGTCTAGCTAGAATGTGCAACTTTGGCCAGATGACAGATTAGGACTGAGAGATCAGTTTATGCTCGAGAGTAAGGGCGGCAAGATTAGGGAATAGGTCAGGTCCAAAGGTAACCCGCCTCTGGATGAGGTGCTACGAATTGCAAAATAAGTTGAGCATACCAACTGAAGTATAAATACTCTGGAAAAGAAAGTACAACAAGTTAAGCTGCCGGAAGGAAAAAGTACTGGTAGTACATCTGAATTGACTGCAGCTGTCTCTGGTGGGAAACTTTTACCCAAAGTGAAAGGAGGTAATATGAGCAAACCATATACTAATCCCAAATTGGTTTCTTCCAGGGTTGCAAATTCAAAGAACAGATGCATTCGGTGTGGTACGGTGGGCCATTTTGCTAATGGACTGAACCGTCCACCCCTTGAGGTCAGGTGTTTTAAATGCAAAAAGAAAGGACATTTGACTGTAGGTCTGGCACCATCCATATGGTTGATGACTGGTATGAAGTTTTTGCCTTGGGTGATAAAGAGGAGGAAGAATTGGATGGGCCAAATAACTGGGTGGTCATGGATGAAAGCCAAGTGGAGATGATGATCTACTCTGGGGCAAAATACACACTCCTTCCCAGTACAATATTTGACAAGATGTTTCATTTTAGACAGTTGATGCATGTCGGTATTCAGCCATGAGCATATGGTGGTGCAAAGATTGATTTCAATGGATGGTTGGAAGAAATGATGGAATCCAAAGGGAGTGTAGCTCCGGGCAAAGTGTATGGCACTGAGAAAGGATCTGTTCTGCATTTGAGTTTGTTGCAGCAACAGACATTAAACATCAAATGGAATCCCAATGAGGATGAATGCCTATTGCAGATCAACAGTGCAGGACTGCAAGACCAGTAATTCATTGAGGAGCTTGGATTTCTGAAGGGTTTGGTCCATCAAATCCGTCTGGTGCAAGATGCTAAACCAATAGTACAGAAGTTGAGAACTATCCCTCTAGCCTTAAGAAAAGTAGAAAAGAATGAATTGCTAAAGTTAGCAGAAGCGGCATAATTGAAAGGGGAGAGTCTTCACAATGAGTGGGGCTCTTAGTCATAGTGGCAAAGCCAAACAGGAAATTAAGACTGTGTGTAGACCTTTGTGCCCTAAACATGTGTGTGACACCTGATTTTCATCCACTTTCTAATATTTTGGAGACACTTTCAACAATTAATGGTGCCTGTGTGTTTTCATCTTTGGACTTAACTGCGATGTATCACCAAATTAAACACCACCAGGAATCGAAACAATGTACAGCTTTTATCACACTGCATGGTTGTTTGAGTTTGTGTGTATGCCCTTCTGCATTGTCAGCTTCCTCTGTGTTCAGATGATAATGCATGAGATTTTCAAGAATGAGGCAGAGTGTTTCCAAGACGACATGCTGGCATTTGGTCCAGACCAGCAAACACATAATACGAGATTTTACAGGGTTGTGAATATGCTGGTGGGACGTGAGCTAACGTTAAGCAAATAAAAGTGTAAATTCAATCAGAAAAGAATGGAATACCTAGGATAAACTGTGATAGCTGATGGTGTAAATGTGAAGTTGAAGCTTGTCAACAACATCAGGGATGCACTGGATCCAAAAAACCTGCGTTCATTTCTTGGTATGGCCGAGTTCTATTCAAGATTCATTCCCACCTTTGCGGATATGATGGTGAACATGAGGCGGTTGCTAAAAAATCACGCACATTTAGAATGGAATCCTGAATGTGCTAATGAATTCAAATCCATTTAGGCTGCCTTGGTGTCCACCCCATCTCTTAAAGATTTCAAATAGGGCAGGAAATCCATAATCTCCATGGATGCAGCAATATGGGCTTACGGGCTGTGTTCACTCAAGTGGAGGGTGACAAGGAATTCGTCATTGCATTTGCTTCACGATTACTTAGAGGAACTGCAGTGAACTATTCCACAATTGAGAAAGAATTGCTTGCTGTCAAATTGTTGATAGATATGTTCAGGACATTTTTGTGGGGAAGCAAATGTATTGTACATACGGATCACAAGCCTTTGAAGGAGACCTTGCAGAAGAAGGGACTGGATGGTGTGTCATCAAAAATATGAAGATGGGTTGTGGCCCTAAAAGAGTACCAATTTAATGTGGAATATGTCCTCTGGAAAATGAATATTATGGCTGACTGTTTGTCCCGCATGAGAGTGGACATTGTGGACAGAAGAGCAGAGGATGAGGTAGATTGTATGGTATATGTTGAGAAAAAGATGGTGACGAAAGATGAATGGGAGAATAATATGGAGGAGAATGAGATTCTTGGGAAGGTTAAGGGTGTGTTGGAGAAAGGAGAAGAGTTGAAGAAAGAATTAGTGTGTGGTACCAGTTTACAAGGGCTATGAATGGTGAGAGATGAGTTGCATGTCCAGGGTGATTACTGGCTGAGGGGTGACAGAGTGGTATCCCCTTTTGGAGTGCAGTACAAAATTGTTGAGGTAACCCATGAGAGCCATCAGGGCATCACAAAAACAAAACAGGCGGTGAGAGCAGAAATCTGGTGGTCTGGTTGTGATCTTGAGGAAGAGAGTTGTGAGGATCTGTGTTCTGTGTATCATGAGTGATAAGAGTTTGTGGAGAAGGGAGAGTCCCATGACACTAGTGAATGTGCCCCAAATGCCCTGGGATAGGGTAGGCATAGACATTGTCAGAACCATCCATCGTAGGGGTACTGACAAATACTGCATTGTTTTGGTGGATATCTCGTCTAAGTGGGTGGAGGTGAAGATAATGCAATCCATTATGATGAGAGATGTCATTCGTTTTATGGCGGATGTGTTCAGGAAAGAGGGACACCTGTGTGAATTATTGACTGATAACAGTGTCCAATTCAAGTCAAGAGAGATGCGTAATTACCTTATGGCAAATGGTAATTTGTATACAACACACATTTACTGCTATCTATCATCCCCAGGTGAATGGTGTGACTGAACGCTTTAACAAAGTTATTAAGGGCTGCATCAGGTAGGCTTGGGTGAATGGTGAGGATTGGGAAGAGGTGATGGGTAGCAGGATGGTGGGGTATAGGTTCATTCCACATACAAGGACAAGTTTGTCTCCTTTTGAGTTATGCAGGAGAAGAAAGCCCAACTATAAGTTGTGTCCTGCGTGGGTGAGGACAGCAAGATGGATGTGCGAGAGTGTGTGCTGCAGGCGAGAGTGCATGTGAGAGAGAAGCAGGTTGCAAACAAACTCAAGTATGATGTGAGGAAATCGGCCAAACAGAGGACATTGAGAGAAGGTGATCATATCAGAGTCAAGCTACTGGGTCCATTTAGGCAAGGACCCAAGAGGTGGTCTCTGGCATGTAGGGTGGTGAGTGTATTCCACAGTTCGGTAAAGACAGAAGATGGAAGGATTTGGAATATGAAGTGTGTAGTGAAGGTAGATGCGGGAGACACCAATGTTGAGAGAGTGAGTTCAGGAGGAGAAAGAGCACTCGGGTCAGTGAATCGACCTGTGAGGTTCAAAGATTTTGTGATGAGTTAATGGGAGGGAGGTGTGTAGTGGGCTAGTATGTGCAGGTTTCCTGTGATGTGCATAGAGCATGGGGGCTCCAGAATGGTAGGAATGGCTGTTGAGTGAGCAAGGGCATACTGGATGGGTTGACACTCTGCTGCTGTTGGGCTATAAATTGTACCATAACAACTTCCTTGCTCGCCCTCATTACTTCACATATGCAACATGATTACAGGGCTGTGTGATTACCCTGTAGATTTCAGCAGCAAGAAAGAATACAATACAGGGTTTTAGCAACCAATAAAATTAAATTTAGCTGATAGTGAGCAACAAATTACATTTGAGGACCATAGCGAGAAACAAAATACAATAAAGGCCAGCATCGACTAAAATATTACAATATAGTCCAGGAGCCACTAAGAACTATATTGCAAAGTGTAAACACCATAACATTCCAATAGCCAGCAGTGACCAATAAAATATTGTATGGGATTCTAGTAGCCACACACCTACTATACTAATTGCCATATAGGCTAGTAGGGATTTCGACAGAATGGTTGATGTTTTGGTGGATGATGGGGTTAATGGTATGAAGGTTGGATGATTATGACAAATGACAAGAGTTATGGCAGGGAGCCTCAATTACCTGGAAAGGGGTGCTATCAGGCATCTTTTTGAGAGGGTGCACTAGGCTATCATGCAAGACCCTTTGCAAATGCCCTTTTCCTGGCCACCTGACAGATTGGATTCTTTGATGAAGTAAAATATAAGGAGTGTCTCAGGTCTGATGGTCTTGATGAAAATGGTGGCCATCATGGGGGATGGGGTTCCTTGCAGAGTCCTTATTCCATATCAATGACTGGCCATGACATGGAACAGAAAGCCATGGTGGAGCAGTGGAAATTGCAGGGAGGCTACTCCTGGGGGCTGCAAGGCAGGGGGAGCAGGCCCTGGTGTGGCAGTAGGGCTATGTCAGGAAAGAGGCAGGGGCAGCGAGACACGCTGGGGAAGTTGGAAGCTGGGGGCAGTGCTCAGCTTGCTCAGAACACGGGATTGGATCAGCAGAGCGATCCTGAGATCTGAGAAAGCTGATTCGCTCATGCACACAGATACGGTGCTAAAAAGGATCATAGACAAGGTATCATACACTTTATTTAACCTGCAACACAACTTCCAATGCACTGCATATGAGCTTATTATGAGAGGGGGGGATTCTCATTATACAGCCACTGACATTGTCCCCTCCCTCCCACCGCTTTTGTGATCGGTATCTGATGAGCCAGGATTAGCAGAAGTGGAGCACAGAAAGTACTTGCAGGACTGTGTGGCTGAAGCTAACGCCGTGTTATATTCGTCACCATTGACTTCCAAATCACAGGCTCCAAGACCTCATGACGCAAGTAACCTCGAGAGAGAAAGGGCTGAAATAGGCAAGGGGTGGTGAATGAAAGGAGACACTAGAAACATAGAATATTGAGAAACGCAGGAAGAAAGAGTATGACGGAAGAAGAGAGATATAAAAAGAGCGATCTAGAAAAAAACGCGGAAATGGGATGGAGAGACAGAAAGGTGTTATACAATGAAAAGGGGGAAGAGAGAGGAAGAAGAACGATGGGAACAAATACAGTGGAAGAGCAGGAGTAATTAAAAGAGAACAAGGGGAAGAAATAAAAATAGAGGGAGCGGTAGAATGGAAGAAAAAAGTAAAGAAGTAATTAAGTAAATAATTCAGCTGGAAATGAAGCAGGTGGTGAAAACAAGAAATAAACAATAGAGGATGAGTGATGAGCAATGGTATAGCATCAAGTAACAAACCTCAATAGAAAAGGAGGGATTTTTTGGAGGATAAATAGAATTGCTAGCTAGTTTTGTGCATTCTGCATGCTAGCTAAGTATTTGCCTCCAGTGGGGCTATAAGTGAAAGTTGTTACGTACACACAATGTAATGAGACTCAATTCATCGACCTCACAAAGATGAAAGGCTGAGCTGCAGGCCGAAGGCATTTCTAAGCAACAAGCATGAGACACCCTCTGAGCTGCCCGATCGGATGAGAGGGAGGGAACTGAAGTAGATGCAAGGGAAATAGATCGCAGGAGGATATAAAGACAGCTTGGCAATGGCGTATACGAGGAAAGAAAGCAGAAGGAAAAGGCATATAGAAGCGGCGGGTCATGTCATGGTTGCCTATACCGATAGAGGGGGAAATTATCACACGTTTCTGGACCTGTTTCTTAGCATTACATCTCTCCTGCAAAGTCATCTTTACATCTTATTATTCTGTGACTAATGTTATTGCCCTAATATGCTTTCAAATGCACAATGTAACAATACGTTTCTAAAGATAGCCTTGTGGGGAACAACAGCCTCTGTGGAAATGTTCTGTTTTTATTTTAATCTCAGCGATGCCTGACCAAGATGCTTTCAAGTGCCACTATTTTCCCAAACATGTCCTAGATGACAAACACAAGGCACTGTAGCACGTGGTCCCAAAATCCTTTCTTGCTTACCTATGTTACTGGCATGTACCATTTTGTGCTTCTTTCCACCAAAATCCATTTGTCCAGCAATGCAAACTTTCTATGAGGTGGTATTTGCACACTTTCATATGCTACTAATAGTACCAGCCCAAAATGTTTTAAAATGCAGTTGTTGGCATTATTCTTGCGAGTTGCCATGGGGATGGTGCGGGAGAAATATCAACGATTATTTACCCAATGCCATCGTTCCTACACATCAACCACTAACATTTGAACATTTGAAACCAATATGTTATTTATGGGAGGAGCTCTACAGCGGTGTAAGGTGAATGGAAGGTGTAAAAGCATTGAGTAAGGATTTAAGGCCTTTAAGGCCTTCTATTCACACCACGCCATATTTTGAATCAGTTGCATGGCTGAGAGGAGGGGTAGGGGAGGGGCGCTACCTCCTTCCTCTCCACCATACAAGTCCTCCAGCACAAATGCTGGAGATCCCTATGTGGTCCACCTGCTTTATGCACTTTCATAAAGCCAGCGGGCCACATAGGGATCCATGGCAGGCAGCGTTTACAATGACAATTGAACCATGATTATCTTTCGCACATGGTAAGCAGTGTTCACAAAAGAAGTTAAACTGTATCCAACAAGCATTGGAATTATGAGCACCGCTTGCAATGCAAGCATTGCAAGCAGCGTTCGCAATTAAAAGTAAATGCTGCCTGTAATGCAAGCTTGCTAGGCAGCGTTTACTCACTTTGCAAGGCAGAGTGCAAAAGTGAAGGGTAAAAGGTTGCATACACACGTGTACACCACCTTTAGCCCCGCACCTTTGTACTCTGCCATGAAAATAACGAAAATGTGGCGTTGGGGAGCTGCCTACGTCAAAATCCGAATTTGATTAAAATGAGCTGCTGTTTTTTTTTTTGGATGGGGGTGGCAGTGAATAATGGCAATGTGCCATTGTTCAAACACCAAAACAAATATTTGCCCTCTCCGAAACTATCTTTGCATAGCCATGTATTACAGAAACTAGAACCTCTAATGATAGTCCATATAAGTACATCTAACTGTGCTGCGTTGGACTGGGCTACTTGTTATTGCTGAAACCAAACGGGCAGACATTTAACATGGCTCTAGTAAGTGAAATTGTTCTTTTGAGTGCTAAATCTTACCTGATATGATGGCCTGAAAAGCTATCACATTGTTTTGTTACACCTAGGCCTTCTCTTTCTTGTCCCACTACTTATCAAGTGAGGTGTGTAATCCCCACAAACCAATTGCCTATATGGCTAATTTTCTTTAGTCAAAGGATGTTACCATACGACTGTTACATCCCAACATTGAGACTCGTCAGTGTCTGATCGATGGAAGACAGCGCGCTGCTTGCCAACCATTCAGCGATGCGCAGTAACTGCCAACCGCTCAATGGCTGCATCCAATACAAACCATTAAGGAACACATTGCCAGCTACAATATGGCCGCTACGCAGCGTGTAACGTCAAGGGCACTGTTGGGAGAAGTGCGTGTCTATAAACAAATACAGAAACACAATGTGACTTGGTGCGTTCCAACTTTGTTGCTAGTACGTTAGTTCCGCTCTTCGCTTGTTTGCACTCGACAGTGCTACTTTGTATCCCTCTCCACTTCTGACTTCCATTCTGCTTTGCTCGCCGTAGCTTCTCCTAAGCAGGTCTCTCTTCCTCTCCCGCTGCTTTCTTTGCTGCTTCAGCTCTGTTCACACAGAGTTTCGGTTTAACTCCTGGCTGCTTGTCATGAACTTGGATCCCAGTTCTGCTGCTGCTGCTCCGTTCACACAGAGATCTTGTTCAACTACTTGCTGATTTATCCTGAATTACAGTGTTGCTGCTGACTAATCAACGGGACATTCCATCTAGTTCCACAAGCTTTTTTTTACCCCCTTGGAAGGGGGTTTCTCCTTGGATCTGGCCTTTCTGGAAGCCAGTCCACCCTGTTCCTAACCTGGGAGTCCTGGCAACCAGGAAGTCCAGGCCTTTTCTCCACGATACCAAGATCTCAAACAAACCACAGCTGAGATTCAAACCTGAAAGATTGCAACGCCATAAGAAACATACAACTGACATGGTGCAGCTATAGGTCTTGCTCATGGAAGTCCTGAATCTTACAGTGGAGTTCTAAAATGTTAAGACTGAAAACACATATCTGCGACAGGTCTTACAAGCACGTGATGCTTTACCAATGGGTGATGTGGGAACGCTCTCAACACTTTAAACGTTTTCTGGAATCCCTAAAATTAGAGAAGTGTCCTTCCAGATAGACAGGTCAAAAGTAAAGTTTACGATAACCCACATGTCAGTCAGTTCCCTGGCCTGGGCCAGCACCTTGGTCTCAATAAATGACTCCATTCTCAACATTTATGTAGACTTTGTTACAGCCTTGAAGAGGCTGTTCGACCACCCCGATCTAGCCTATACTGCACAGGAGGAACTTTTAGAGTTCCAACAGGGACAGCTTGATGTTTTGACCTACACAGCTAAATTCAAGCTGTTGGCATTACAGGTATAGTGGTCGGATCAGGCTTGTTTCACTATCTAACGACGGGGACTATCAGAAGACCTCAAAGACAAAGTATCCCGTGTACCCAGACGTGCCAAGTTGGACCACTTGGTACAACTGGTTATCCAGGTTGGTTATAGTTTAAGGAAAGAAAATGAAGAAAACACCTCTCCCCTATTTCTCAACCATTTACCCCCACCAGTAACCAACAAGAGGTACACAAGCATACAACTGACCCTATGCAGTTAGAAATGACTACAGGTCCACTTTCATTGGAAATAAACAGACGCAGAGATCACAGAATCTGTATGCACTGTGGTTCAGATGCTCATTTGTCACAAGCATGTTCTTTAGCAACACAGCGCGAATAAACTCCAACTCCCGATCCTAATAGGGACACAGGATCAGGAGCGATTACAAGAACCCTCTCGCAGAAGACAACATTGTTATCCTAGCAGCCCTGAAAGAACCTTACCCCTTGTTAGTTTTGACAGTGACATTACAACTCACAGAACTACATTCTAGGAAGATAGCGGCATTGGTGGATTCTGGGGCAGCAGGTGTCTTTATGGACAACTCATGGGCCAAACAGATGGCCGTTCCGTTACAGAAAAAAGGAAAAGCTGTTCCAGTCAAAGGAGTCGATGGATGCCTATTGGAAAGTGAACACCCATAACAGACAATACATTGTCTAAACAGATGCTTATGTACTATCATCGAGAGCAAATCCCATTTGATCTTATTCAAGCATCTCATTATCCTGTCATCTTGGGTATTCCATGGCTTATCACTCATAATGCATAAGTTGGAAAGCACACACTCTGAGTACTGTGCAACATCTTGCATCACAGATTCTCTGCCGATTTCAGTCATTGTTTCCTCTCCTTCGGCAAACATCTCGACCATTTCTACAGTTGCTACTACTCTACCGCAAAAGTATACACCGTATAAGGACGTTTTTGAAAAGGTGGCATTCAAATTATTGCCGCCACATACACCAGAGGATTGTACTATCCAACTTCTAACCAACACACCAGTTCTTTTTTACTGCATGTTTTGCCTCTCTCCCACCAAAACTATTGCTCTGAAAGCAGATTACAAGAAAACTTAGCTGTAGTTGAAACCACAGAAGCACTTGATTCTTTGATGTACTTACTGGACCTCTGATCCCTATTGATCACTTTACTTATATATTTCTCAACCTGGTATTAACATTGCCCCACAAACAGGTTGGGTGAATTGGATGCACTGTTCCCCTCCCACCTTTGCTTCATGGTATAAGGAACGACTTGTGCCAATGATTGAGAAGAAAAATAGAGGGGACAAATTGTCATTGACTTCCCACCCTCAGGACAATATGATTGTACTCTGTGAAATATGTTGCTATTAGACCTTTTGTTGAATTCCATCTCACCTCTTAAGAAATGCAATTCCATCACTCACATAATTATGTATATTTTATCGATTAATACTGTAAGTGATTTCAATCCTGCACACACCCAAGTCACGCCCAGCATGCAGTGCACATTTGAAACCCTTATTTATTTTTATCTATAAGTTCAATATTCTGAACAATATACCACTCGTATCACACCCGTCTCCTGAGACCACCCCGGTCACACTGAACCACGAATCAGGCTAGTTTGCAAAGGTAAATATTTATTTATGTATTTAGAATTTAATCACAATATTCGGCCTCATTACGAGGTAGGAGGTACCCATGGTGCTATTAGCACCATGGCTACCCCCTTACCGCATTCCGGGTTCCCAAAATAGGGACTTACCGGGTCATTCGAACCTTGGAGGACCCGGTAAGTCCCCATTCCGGGAACCATTCCCCATTCCCATTCAAGCCCCCATAGGGCTCAATGGGAATGGGGATGGAGCTAATAACGGTACCGCAATTTGCGGTACCATTATTTACTCTGAAGTCCCTTAACGGGTCCCATCCATAGGAAGGGACCCAGTAAGGGACCTCGGAATAGGGTAGTAAGGGATTACCAGCACCGGTGTCCTTACCGGTACCGGTAATCCCTTACCACCTACCTCGTAATGAGGCCCATGGGCCTCATTATGACCCCCATGGGCCTCATTATGACCCTGGCGGAAGACCATGGTGCTATTAGCACCATGGTCCATGCCGGTAAGTTACTGACTCCGCCATGGAGAAAGGGGGAATTACCACCCCATTACAAGGTTGGCGGGGCGGTAATTCCCCCTTCCTCCATGGCCCTTACCCATTCCCATTTTTGCCCAATAGGGCTCAATGGGAATGGGGAAGGCGCTAAGTACGGTGCCGCAAATTGCGGCACCATAATGAGCACCAAGGTCCCTTTGTGGCTCCCTACTTTAACGGCTGGTCTACACCAGCCGTTAAGGTCGGGTCCTGCAAAGGGACCTCGTAATTAGGCGCTAATAGGTTAACGGTGCCGCAGCCTTTTACGGCGCTGTTAACCCATTAGTGCCAGGGTCGTAATGAGGCCCAATGTAAAGAGATGGGAGGAGAGAGCAGGTATTCATGAATAGCATAAATCAAACAGAATATCAGTACCACCTTCCACCTTCAAACACAAGAGAAAAACAGAATTGACTTTGCAGCTGTCAGAATGGCTTTGTAATTGTCTTTGGAATTGACTGAGGAAAAACACCAAATGTGGTCAAAAACACTTAAATTGTTATACATTCCTATGGGAGCCGCTTTGAACAGTTGCAAACAAGCAATGATTTAGTCAAAAGAAAACAATGGAAATCTCAAAGTCCAAGTCGGAAATAAATTAAAGCTAGTTCACATGTGTAAAATGTCTCAGAATGTAAAATCGCGGCAAGCTTTTCCTTACACGATGTTCACTATAACGGGAGAATCGCACGGTTTTGCAATGCGGTTTATGACTATGAAAAAGCGAATGCCACAGATGGATCTTACAGTCATGTGATCAGCGTAACCTGCCTGTTGTGGATACTCTACTTCTTCAGATCAGAAAAGAGTCAGCGCAAAGATAGTTCTAGCAACACTATGGTTCTGAATTAAAAATGGGATGGGTTTGAGATAGGGATAAGACAATGCAAATATACTATGGGCCGGTTTAGCTAAGCTTGCCCCTGTGAGCTGGGATTGGGTCAAAACTTCATCTCCGCCTTGCATTTGAGTGGTTGGATCAAGGCTGGATGATGTCACATTTTATGGTTTTCTTTACAGTTCTTAGAAACCTCCCTTTAGCTACTGGTCTCAAAATCTTATTTTCTACTAAATACACATTTTTACATTGGTCACTTTTACACAAACCACACACAAAGATGCCCTATTGTATGTAGCATCTGTTCCTCAAAATCCCATAGCTGTCGGGTCTTGTCTCCACTTTCTACAGAATGTTTACCCTTTTACTATGAACACAATTTCCAAACTTTGTGCAAATTTCCATAAATGTGTGTGTTTAACATAGGAATGTGTGTGTTTATTTTCACAATTCTAGGATTAATACATTTCACATAAGGCCACATATATTGCCATTCCTGTCCAAAACATATTACACGGTTCTGCCGCCCCTTAAAACGTGCAGCCAAAAATTAGACTAACCGATATGTCCTTGGTATATTTTTCACCATATTGAATCACAAGTTATGATTCTTTAAAAATTGTTCTTTGTTCATGCTTCACAGCAAATGGCATGCCCCTTTTCTCTCCCTGGAGTCTAGGAGCATGCCCCTCCTTGTTTGTTCCTTCCAGGAGCCATTTAGGACCCTCTCAGACCTCAGTTTCATGGGCTGAAGGGCCTGCTATTGTTCATTCTCTTTCTGTAGACAAGAGTCTGGGTGACCCCACAATTATCATCTCCCCGTGAGTTTCAGCTGAGAGGATATCCCTCCCCCTGGGAGAAACCTGTTGTCCACTTCCAAAGTGTTGCAGTTCAGCCAAGCTAACTTACTCTTAATTAAAAATCCAGGAAAAACCAAACTTGTTGCATCAAACATAAGTACATTACTTTCTTAGCTCTAACTCTGTTGGATAAAAAGCAACTGGGATCTGTATTCTTTTTAGCCACAATTCTTTTTATGTTTGCTGATCTGGCAAACTTTTTAGTTTAGATCACTTTAAAGTTTCATCAGTAACTCATCTGACAGCTGTCATTCAGGTAGCCCAGGGTACTGCACGCAGATTCTGACAGGGGCTGTCAGTTTACAGACAATCTGGTTTTTCTGAAGAAATGATTGCTCTTCACATTTAGGACTTTATATGTTCGCAATGCTTCATAAGATTACATGAATTGTAGCGTCGAGCAAGATTTTGAATGTTGAGAAGTGTTGTGTTATAGGCATTTTGAAGTTTTTAGCACAAAGCAAATGTCATTTACAGGCATCTTTTGAAGTTTCATTTGCAAAGTGCTGCTTCTTTCTCTACACTCTGTTTGCTGGTTATGGAGCCAACTGGCACATTTTCTGCAGTGTGTGCTCTATTCCACCACACATGCACCATAGGTGGCTGGTTGTGCCTATCTTTTTGTGTGTTGCAGAACGCAGTTTTTGTAGGTTTTTGGCACACACAAGGGTTTTGCTACCATTGTTGCTGTTTCTTGCACCATACGTATCAAAGTGATGCCGCATAGCACAGCGGAGTGGGTCAATACATCCCACAATACTGTGTAAAATGTATGCTGCATACTGGAACAACTGCCTTTTTCTCTGAATTGGATCCTTTAATTTGTCTTCTGCATTTTCCCTTGTTATTTAAAATGTGAATACAATGATAAAAACAAAGGCTTTGGTGGCCAATGAACTCTGCTGCTGGAGAGCCAGAAACAAGTCTTCCATTAGTCATTGTGTCAAGGATGTGTACACCCTAAAGTTGATCCACAAATTGTTTACATTTGAATCAGGCAGTATGTTTTAATTGCAGGAATTTTGGAGCAAACCACGGTAATACTAAATAAACAATCAAGCATGCCATGGTGAAGTTTTAAAATGATACTCTGTAAAACTGATCATCTATTTATTATTGTTTAATTAATTAATTAATGCATTTATACACAGGAGGAACAATGCTCTTTTGATCACAAAATAACGTACAATAGACAAGAAATCAGATTTGACGGGAAGCAGTGAGCCTCTTACAGTGGAGTGAGTTTGAGGGACATTCTGACCAGGTAGTGGAGGGAGTAAATGGAACAGTCACCAGGGACAATACATAAGTAGAGATACATAGATTAAGGACAATGAACATTGGAAATTTTTAAGTGCCGGTGGATGGTAAGGCCAGCTGTGCTTGGGATGTGACCATGATGGGTGAAGTGCTGAAGTGGAGGCAGAGGAAGTGAGGGACATAGGCAGTTTAAAGGTGAGGGAAAAACGTTAGCTAGCAATCAGTTGAGAGGTGGGTTAAGAGGGTAACCTAGAGGCGAGGAGGTAGGTGTTTAGTTTGTTTTTTAACAAATCCATGTGGATTGTTTCTCGACTTCTGGGGGAAGAGAATGCCATGCAAGTGGCGCAAGAAGAGAGAAAGAGTTGAAATGAAAGGAAGCACAGGGAGGGTGAGGAGCCACAAGGGTAGACGAAGAGGCAGAGCAGAGATTACAAGAAGGCTTGTAGAGTTGGATAGAGGAGTATATCTACAGTGTGAACATGCATAATTGTCATAGCAGTTCACAATACAAATTAAGCATTGATACAGACTTTTGAACAGTGCTCCTGTGACTGCTCCCTTTTTCATGTTAAGTGTTGAACCCTCTACAATATGAATTCTGTGGTTTCAGAGCACGCCCTGCCTTATATAAGCTTTAGCCCAGTGCAGCACATCACTTTGTGCTATGCACCACCTTGGGGATGACATTGAATGCTACACTGTGGAACAGTAGATAATGTCCTATAATGCTTATAGCTACAGCCTTGCACATGGTCACTCTGGTTTGCATCTAGTGATGCATCACGGAGAGTATGGAGGGATGCATGTAGCTTGCTTTTAGGTCTTTGGGCAATTGGGAAAAGAAAATCTTTGCCGAGATCCAGGGTCTTATGTTGTAGCAAAGAGCATGTAACCAGAATTACAAATAACAAATGTTACAAATGTTGATGACAAATTTAGCACAGTGCTTTGGACAGTTTTTATTTTGTTTTAGTTAGTCTTGAAAAAAGTTTTGTGCATGTTCATACTTTGCTGAGTGGGCTAAATGTTTAGAATTTTTGTGTCCTTTGTGAAAGGAGTTTTCTTCAGGCTCCAGGAAAGGGAACAGATATTGCTCCTGAACTAAGGAAACAGGGATCCATGTGCTTTCCAATGCTTACTTATTGGTAGATGTGTTTGAGCAACCTACACCTAGCTCTCATATGTGCATTGGGGCAGTCAGGTATAACAAGTGACCAATTAAAACTTTCAAAAAAAGCTGTCCAGGCAAAGATATGTTTAATGTACTTTTATTATTGTTATTATTTGTATTATTATTATCGTAGTTATTGAGCACACTCCTAACTTCAAGAAGCAACAGAGCACTTTACAGAGGTAGACTCAATAGAGATATTTAACAGAGCGCTTTACAGAGGTGTACAACAGAACATATATACAGCAGGGGATAGGGTACAGAGGAGGGGTACAGCTGTACCGGGTGGCAGGGAAGAGAGGGGAGGTGGCATCTAGTGAGTCAGGCAGCGCACGAGGCAATGTGATCGCCTAGGTGTTGAGGAAGAGAAACTCTGTAGAGGAGCAGCTGCATACATTTTTTGGAGATCCCGCTCCCTAGCTCCCCTGTATTGGAGACATGAGACTGTGCCTTGTCTGGCACCAGCTAGCATACCAATACGGCAGCAAGTATTTGGAAGGAGATACCCATTCATACAACCCTATTGAATGTACCCCCAAAGTGATGACAACCTGCAGGATGAACTCCTTGAGGGAATATGAAAAAGAGCTAAGTAAAAGAACTGATGATGTCACAAGAAAGTGCACGATGTCTCGAGATAACGAAGTAAGACAATGTATGGATCCTTGAGGACAAATGACGATGCAAAGTATCGAATGAACTATCAAAACGGAAGGAAGATGATTACACGTTATTAAAGTACTGCAGAAAACATAAGTTCAATAAATGTACAGAAGCTGAAACGCAAGGTAGATCAAGTCATCATAGAGGCTAGCTATAAGTAGTAAATAGAATGCAGGCGGAACCACCATTGTACAGAAACTGGACATTGGTATCATGAATAAATAAGCCAAGAACCATGAAGGGGGAATGGAAAGCTGTATCGCAGCAGAATAAGCAGGCTCATGGAGCTGTGTGGCGAGGCTGCCTGGCCTAAAGTCAAGATTGTAGAAATCAAGATCACCTATCTACACTGAAGAGGAACAAGTGTGCAGAGGATAAATCTTCTCACATTAAGGTTCAAGAAAGAGCACAGAGGATCCCAAGTTTTAATTCATTTAGAGCATTTAAAACCTGCACATTTCACCTAATCGTCGTCTCCTGTCACATGAGCCAAGGACGGAAATAAAGCTTGAACTAGGAGTCCCAGACACGATATCGAGTGCCCGTACTCCTGTGCATTCCCAAAGATGCGAATACTCTACAAGGCCAAGTACAAAGAAAATTTCATTGCAGAAGGCATGGGTGATGAGAGATGCTAGGCTAATTAGGTGGTGAGGTAGCTTCGTGTCCTATCTCCCTGTACCTGGGTCTGGGCTTATGTGCTGCTAAATGAACTGAATGTTCCAGACATGGCACAAGCATGCCAACCAATTGTATTAGTCCGCATAATGAAGGACCTTATAGCTTATAAGATCAATGGGGAACTGTGCATCTAATGTTTTAAGTGGTAGGCATAAGTTTTCCACCTGATAAAGGACAGCCAATAACAATCCTGGCTTCTATATAAGTGTATATCTAGATGTTTCCCTTAACCAGTCCTGACACTTGATCAGTTTTTCACTATTGCCATGTAGTATGATGTCACTCTGACGCATTATTGAATATAAGAATTGTATTTTATGTGGAGATCATTGAGAGACTGAGCGTAAGTCTGTTGATGTTCATTGTAACGTCCCTGTTTTAGATAATTGTTAATAAAACAGTGACTTGCCATCTTCTTGAGTTTGTCTGGTTATTTGGACTCAGAGTTATTCTGGTGTAATCCCATCCATTACATATGCATGTTCCTAAGGGCCATAAGCTCACCTCCTTGAAGCGTGGGGGCGAGTCTGATCACAATGTGGAGGAGGTTCCATAATCTTGGGGAATAGGCAAAGAAGGCTTGTTTTATGGTTGTTTCCATTTTGCAGTGGCAGATTTCAAGTCAGCACGTGTCCTGGCTTCTGGTGGTGCACTGTCCGCCAGAGATGCTGAGTTTCTTCATGAGATAGCTGGGCGACTGCCTTATAGATCATGCAGCAAGACTTGAATGTAATTCGAGCAGGCAGTGGGAGCCACTGAAGGTCGATGAGGGCCAGGGTGATGTGGTTGTATCTATGTACACCCTTCACGAGGTGTGCAGCCGCGCATAGGACACATTTCAGGGTCATAAGAGAAGATGACGGGAGGCCTTCGAGGAGTCAATTTGCCCCATCCAGGTGGGATAGCACCGTTGCTTGAACGGTGGATCTAAAGCTGTACAGAAGGAGGAAGGGCTTGACTTTTCACAGGAGGGAGAGCTGATACCAAGCTGTCTGAGTTTTCTTAGCTATGTGTGTTTTGAATGAGAACCCACGGGACTTGGCACACGAGGTGTGCTCGGGTGTGAAGCCCTCAGAGTTCATGGGTGACAGCAGGTCTGTATGTCTGGGTGTTCAGTGTTTTTAGGTGAGGAGGACGAATTTGGTCTTGGAGGGGTTGAGCTTCAAGTATGCACTGGACATCCAAGACTGGATCAGTCAGAGGCAGGTTTTGAGCCTACAGATGTCCTTGATGGAGTCACTCTTGAGGTACAGCTCTGTGTCGTCATATTAGTGGATGTGGATGTGGATGCTCTGCTTGGCTAGGAGCCTTCCAGCGGCTCCATTTATAGATTGAAGATCACTGGGGGGAGGCTGAAACCCTGCAGGATCTAAAGGAGTCTATTGGAACAAACTGCTTGTGGTTGGCAAAGTAGGACTTGAACTAGCATAAGATAAGGTTTCTGATCCCCATGCACTGATGTAGGGTGTCTACAACTGCCTGGTGGTCTACTGTGTTGACAGCAGCTGAGAAGTCTATTAGAACCAGGAGGCAGGGGTGGCTGTCATCAAGAATGTTGAGGGCGTTGTGGACTACCTGTATGGTTGCTGCCTCACACTGCATCTGGGTCTGAATCTGTATTGGTAGGTTTGGAGGAGATTGTTGGTGTTGATGTGTTGCTGCAGTTGTGTGGATATTGCTTTCTCGTTGATCTTACCTAGGAAGGGAAGATGGGTGATGGGGTCGATAGTTACCTAGGCTGTCCGGACCCAGAGTGGGCTTCTTCAGTAGAGGGAGGATTTTTACCGTTGATGGGAAGGTGTCTTGAGTTAGGGAGCTGTTGATGCTCTGCAGGTAGAAAAGGAGGATTTCTGCAGGGACCGTCTTGTGGATGGATGCTGAGAGGATGCGTCTGAATACGATGGGGGTCATTACGAGTATGGTGGTAGAGGCTTAACGGCCATTAAGGATGGCTGTGCCATTAAGCTCCTACCGCCATATTCTGAGGTCCCTTAGCGGGTCCCAGCAGGAACAGCTGGTCTGAACAGCTGTTCTTTGCGGGACCCGTTAAGGGACCTTGGAGCTAATAACGGGCCCGCAATTTGCGGGCCCGTTATTAGCACCTTCCCCATTCCCATTGAGCCCTATGGGGGCTCAAATGGGAATAGGAAATGGTTTACTGAATGGGGATTTACCGGGTCCGCATAGGTCAGAATGTCCCGTTAAGTCCCCATTCAGTGACACCAAACCCGGGTTTGGAGGCAGCCTTGGCGCTAATAGCGCCATGGCTACCTCCAAACTCGTAATGACCCCCGATGTGTCTTTGAGGGTGGCCAGGATTTCTACCAGGTCCTCTGTTAAGAGTATTTATTTATTTATTTATTTATTTATTTATTTATGTATTTACTTTATTGCTCATAATGTGCCACATGCCCATAGGCCTCAGGACACACAATATTGTCCAGAGCGTGGTGATTTTGTGAGGAGGGACATGAGGTGGGTCTGTGAATGCAGAGCTGGCATCTATATGCTGGTGAATCTTGCTTATTTTGTTGAGGAAGAAGGTGTTGATGGCAGTGGATTTTACGATGGACTGTGGTATAGCCGGGTTGGGTAGTGTTTTGATGCAGTGCTTGACTGCTTTGAAGTGAGCTCTGCTTTTATTGTTGGCATCTGCTATTATATTCTGATACAGTACAAGCCCTTGGATGTGTTGCTTAGTTGTCATCGCATTACTCAGAGTTCCTTGAGGAGCACTATGTCGGATGCAGTCCTGGAGCAGTGAGATGTTTTCTCTTGTTTTCTGATGACTCTTCTGCTGAGGATGAGTTCTTCTGTGTAGCGAGATGCTGACGGTTTCAGTTTGCAGGTGCATTGTTTCAGAGGTGCTCGCTGGCCGGTGGCGTTGAGTGCTTCCAGTAGAGAATCTCTGTTCTTTTGGGGGTCTTCGTTCTATGTAAGGTGTAGGTTGGTGAGGTGTTCTGTGAGGGTTTCCACTGGGATGTTCTTGAAGAACCTGAAAGTTTGTCTGCTGGACTGCTGCTGGGAATCCTTGACTTGGGTGGCGTGTAGGATGTTGAAAGGCACAGAAAGGTGGTCAGACCAGTCATGCGGGGGACAGCTGCAGTGGAGGGAAAACAGTAGAGGTTCTTCTCTTTGCTCTACTTCTCAAGCGTTATTAATGTATAAAAGCAGTGTTCTGGGGTAGAAAATGTAGGTGCCTAGGTTTCAGAATTATAAATAACAATATGGTTAATGTCAATTGCTGGCTCATTGATGGTTTAGAGGCTAATTGTGACTCTAAAAGGTCATACATGAATTCAACATTACTCCCAAAATTCATAAACAGATTGTAGTCTCACCACCAAGTTTGGAATAGCTCAGGCTTCCAGGTTTAAGCCAACCTCAGGGTTACCGGATGAGAAGGAAGTAGTGCTCCTCAGGTTGTCCAAACTTAGCATGGTCATCAATTACTAAGTATGCAGAAGTTAATTTCAATTATCACATGTTTCTATGATGCCTTACTCCCTCTGTCTAGATCTGTGTAGCCCCTGCTGAAGGAATACAGCTCACAAATCATATCTTGTGGAAAATGAGCTTAATTTTGGGCAAAATCATCATAGAACAAAGATGGGAAATGGTGTTTGGGAATCTGGGGCTACTGTTGTGGTCTAGCTGTCGTATCTTCAGTTTCGTATATTTACTGATGATTGCAGGACCATTTTCTGGTTCTGTAAGGTCGAATGGAATCAGCTTTCACCACAGTCAGGGTCATCTACTGTCTGTGCTGAAGGGTCCTGCAATATGACTCTCCTGAAGAGGTTATACTGATGCACTTTGTTATGTTGCAGAGTTCTTGATCCAGACAAGAAACAACTCCTATGGATCTAGTACTGTAGGAAGTCCTGATGACTCACAGCACTGTAGCTCTGGCTCGGAAGTAGACCAGACGAGCACTAACATCTTGGGCATTGAGTAATGGAGATGGTTTTCGAATGCAGGGGTGAAGATGGCATGCCCTCTGGATTTACATTAGGTGGTGCATCTTCCACCTGCACGTCTCTGGCACTTTCAGGTTCGGGTCATCTGAGTTCTTGCAGATATGATCTTGCAACTACAAGGTCAGAATCTTGAATGGGTATGGTAAGAAGGGAATCACACAAGAGTTGAGATTTCATCCAGTCTGAGCTCGAATTAAGGAAAGTGAGCCTTGGTATTGGTCTCACTCCATGAGTTAGCAAGGGTTTAACCACAAGAGACCAGAAAAAGTGTTTCAGTCAGATGGACTTGGAGGGTCCTGCAGGTTTATTAACAGAATTCTACACTTAATGTGTATGTTCTCTCTTTCTTCCACATGACAGCAAGTACCAGAATTAGACCCTCCATACTATAGTGAATGAGGATTAGGATAAGGGTTCCAATCATTATCACTTTGGTTGCATGTATTCTAACATCTATTTGGCACCTAGTCAGTGGTGATCACCACATTGTGACTTTATGGGCTTCATCCTGAGCAAAAATGGCTCAGGATGCAGATTCTCCCAGAATTCCAGCTTTTTCACATGTCAAGCGCCGGTTTGGCCTACTCTGTAGAAGGTCAGCTGTGACCATATATGGCACAATTGTGTCACACATAAACATTCATAGGAGTCATTTCCATCTGCATGCCCACACTATCGGAATTCAGAATGTCGGTGCACTATCTGGGGTACAGTTATGCTGTATTACTTGGAAATGACATAAGGTTAATAAAATCTGACCTTCTGTGGTCTTTAAATTGAGGACCTTATTTGAGGTTTGCATTACATCAGCTTTACACTGGTTTTCTGCCGGTGGAAAGCTGGCGGAAAATCCACTGGTTCCGATGCATAGCAATGAGGATGTGGTTTTTCTGCCAGCTCTATGCTGATGGACAACTATTGTAGGGCCAGTGTAATGCAACCTTTAAATAGGGTTCTTTCCACTGGCGGAAAACCAGCGGAATT
This sequence comes from Ambystoma mexicanum, assembly GCF_040938575.1. NCBI lineage: Eukaryota > Metazoa > Chordata > Amphibia > Caudata > Ambystomatidae > Ambystoma > Ambystoma mexicanum. Next base: position 702,702,717 of record NC_090927.1, on the reverse strand, counting down.
GCCCTTCCTCCACACTCTTAATGAGCCCCATTGTGTACTTGTCGTGACATCTGCTCTTAGGTGCCAGAGATCCCAAACTGCAAATTGTCTCCCTGGCAAGCTCTACAAGGGTCAAGAACACGTTAACTAGGCAAGAGTTTCAGAAACATTCTGGGATGAGGCATCGAGGTCACAGCCCGGGTCTTTCAATTTAACATTTTACAATTTGAGTCCATTTGGGTCCATTGTTGTCATGACACCCCTTTTACTGTGAAGCAATGCTTTGAAAATTGTATTGGTAAAAAGTATTGACAAATGTATTTCTAACTCCTGACTCAAGTAGGGCCTGGCTAATCAAGGAGTTAAATAGAGTAAGGGAGCCAAGAAATAACAACACATACACTAGGGGTTGTTTAATTATAGTTTATTTGATGTATACATATGTATTTGCTTCGGAATATTACTTCACTTAACTGTTTTGTTTACTGTACCACCAGTGAAGGGAACAATTTGAAAGGTAGCACTGAGACGATAATGAGAGGGTCATCCCTCAGCTGACCAGGTCAATGGACTGGAAAGTAGCTGGATAACTGAAGAAAAGAAAATGTTAATAACGTTGTATTAGTGGAAGGGGAGCAGTGAGGCAGCACAACAGTGACACAAACCTATTGGAGGAGGGGTGGGGCTGCAGCCTTGAGTGTCCACTAAAGGAGAGCTAATAATATACCAGGTTACATGTGCCGGGCAGACCTTCATGAACTGATGTCCAGGGCCACATCAGCAGCAGGGGCATGTGGCATCGGGGTTGAGCAGTCTAGTGTTTGGAAGGGGGCAGGACCCGGTGGGTGGGGAGTGAAGGGAAGTGACGTGCCAGGAGGAAGAGTTGGGTGGTTGATGTACAGAGTTAAAGATTAAAAGACGTTTTCATACGGTGCTCTGTATTCTGGTCTTAATTTATACCTCCCTCCTTCATGGCAGACATCACATTTGTGAGTGGGTGATCCCACGCAACAAGCACTTCTCAGAGTGGGCCCATGTTTATGGCCAGATCCATGGTGGACCAGTAGCAACAGGACCATGAGGGAAGCAAAGGCGAATGACACGCAGCATATTGATAGTGGCTGCAGGTGGGAGACAAAAAATAGAAAGAGTGTGAAACAGATGTGCCCCAGAGGTGGCACCAAAGCACAGTGTCTGACAGGCACATGCACATGGACAGGAGGCCCTGCAGAGTGAAAGTGAAATGAGGTGTATGATGTGGTCCCACCTAAGGAAACAACGCCATATACTCTTAGGAACACAAAGCCCTGCAGATTGAAAGTGATGTAAGGCGCTTGGTGTGAACCCGCCTGAGAAAAGCAATGCCATGGACTTCCAGGGCACGACACACACACACACACACACACACACACACACACACACACACACACACACACACACACACACACACACACACACACACACACACACACACACACACACACACACACACACACACACACACACACACACACACACACACACACACACACACACACACACACACACACACACACACACACACACACACACACACACACACACACACACACACACACACACACACACACACACACACACACACACACACACACACACACACACACACACACACACACACACACACACACACACACACACACACACACACACACACACACACACACACACACACACACACACACTCTCTCTCTCTCTCTCTCTCTCTCTCTCTCTCTCTCTCTCTCTCTCTCTCTCTCTCTCTCTCTCTGTCTTCTCTCTCTCTCTCTCTCTCACTCACTGAACACCCTTCCCAACTTATTTTAGGACTGGTGCCATTATATAAACAAACTCCTGTCGTAGAATATTTGGGGAACGTGTTGGATAGTGGCTTAAAAATATATATAATTTTCCCTTCAATGTTTCTTTCCAGTGATGAAATCACTGGGTACCCGCCTACCCATGGACCAGTCAGGCACAGGACCATTTAGCATTCAAATGCCTGCTGCATTCAAGATCACTGACAACATGGGCGTAGGACATGGGGGGAGGGACAGGGGGGACAAATCCCCCCCACAATTTTAAGTGGGGGGATGTAATATCATTTATCCCCCCCAGAATATGCGTTTGGTTTGTCATGCAGGGATCTGTTTTGAAGTCGGGGGAGGGGCTGCTTACTATGTAAGCTGCCCTCTCCCTCCTGGCCCCCAAAGCATGGGGGAAATACCCTGGGGGCAGATGGGTGATCATCTGCCCCAAGGGAAGGGGGGCTAACAGCAAAAAAAAAAGATTATTTATTTTAAAATGTAGTTTTGGGTGGGGTGGGTGCGGGTGGGACCACTAGCCACCAGGGATTTTTGCAAGGGGGGTGGCCCTCTCCCCCCCCACCCTAAGTGGATGGGGGCACCTTATGTAGCCCTCCCTGGGGGCAGATTTCTGTCCCTAGGAAGGGGTACATGAGATGCCCTCCATCCATTTGGGGTGGGGGGAGAGGCCACTGCAGATATTGGCAGAGCCACCCCTCCCAAGCCTGGGTGGTATGTTTTGATCCCCCCTGGGGCAGATAGCCACACACATGTGCCCATCTGCACCTAGGGAAGGGCAAAACAGATATATATATATATTCTAACTTGTTTTGGGTGGGGGGTGTGGTGGGGGCACTAGACCACCAGGATTTTATGTGTTTGAAAGGGGGGTGTCCCTCCCCCCACCCAAGGTGGATGGGGGCACCTTACGCAGCCCTCCCTTGTGGCAGATTTATGCCCCTAGGAAGGGGTACGTAAGATGCCTCCTCCATTTGGGGTGAGAGGAGAGGCCACTGCAAATATTGGAAGAGCCACCCACCCCCCCAGGCTTGGGGCAGTACATTTTGCCACCCCCCTGGGCGCAGATGGTCACACACATGTGCCCATCTGCCCCTAGGAAAGGGACAAAACAAAAATTAAAAAAATATAACTTATTTTGGGTGGGTGTGGGGGGCCACTGAACCACCATGGATGTTTTTAGTGGAAAGGGGGTGACCCTCTCTCCCCACCCCAAATGGATGGGGGGCATCTCATGTAGCCCTCCCTGGGGGCAGATTGCTAGCACAATCTGCCCCTAGGAAAGAGGCAAAACAAAAACAAAAATTAAAAAAAATGATAACTTGTTTTGGGTGGATGTGGGGGTCACTAAACCACCATGGATGTTTTTAGTGGAAAGGGTGGTGCCCACGGGTGTCTTCTTTTCAGAAATACATGGGGTTCTCTTTTTTCCTTGGTGGCTTTGACACCCTAAACTCAAATCTGTAGATTGTCCAGGTGAACAAAATCTGCTTTGGCCGAAAGGCTTGGGGTTATCAGTGGGTTAGCCTTTTCCCTTTTCGCCGAGGTAGGTGCATCCACACATGTGAGGTATCGTTTTCGTCGGGACACCTGTGGGAACACAGGAAGGTAGGACATCTGTTGTTGGCAGCGTGTTTCGGTGGGTGCGTAGAGGGAAATGTCTCTGAAATTTGGTGAAAAAAACACAATTTTCAGACATTTCACTCTGGCCACCCAATGAAACACGCCACCAACAACACATGTCCTACCATCCTGCGTTCCCACAGGTGTCCCGACGAAAACAGTACCTCACATGTGTGGGTGCACCTACCTGGGCGCAAATGAAAAAGGCTAACCCACTGGTAACCCCAAAGCTTTCGGCAGAGCAGATTTTGCTCATGTGGGCAACATACAGATTTGGGCCTAGGGTGTGGAAGCCACCAAGGAAAACAGGGAACCCTATGCATTTCCAAAAAGAGGACACCCGTGGAAATCCACAGAGATCTGACTTGCACGAATCACCCCAGAATGTATTACCCACAATCCCCAGCAAAGTCTGAAATTTGGTGAAAAAACTACAATTTTCAGACATTTCCCTCTTGCCTCCCACCGAAATACGCCGCCAACACCACATGTCCTACCTTCCCACATTTCCACAGGTGTCCCGATGTAAACAGTACCTCACATGTGTGTGGTGCACCTACCTGGGCGCAAAGTGAAAAGGCTAAACTACTGCTAACCCCCAAAGGGTTTGGGGAGACAACCTACAGATTTGGGCCTAGGGTGTCGAATCCACAAAGGAAAACAGGGTACCCCATGCATTTCCGAAAAGAATACACACGTGGGAATCAACATAGGTCTCACTTGCGCGAATCACCCCAGAATTTATTACCCACAATCCCAGACAAAGTGAAAATTGAGTTTTTTTCCACCAAATTTCATACTTTGTTAGGGATTGTGGGTCATAAATTATGGGGCGATTCGTACAAGTCAGACCTCTGTGGATTCCCACGGGTGTCTTCTTTTCAGAAATGTATGGGGTTCCCTGATTTCCTTCGTGGCTTCGACACCCTAGGCCCAAATCTGTAGGTTGTCCACATGAGCAAAATTCCTGAAAATGTGCTGTGCGAAAAGACTTAGGGTTTCCAGTGTTTTAGGCTTTTACCTTTGCACCCAGGTAGGTGCACCCACACATGTGAGGTACCGTTTTTGTCGGGAAACCTATGGGAACGCGGGAAGGTAGGCCATGTGTTGTTGGCTGTGTGTTTCGGTGGGTGACCAGAGTGAAATGTGCGGAAATTGTGTTTTTTTCTGTCATTTTCCCGATTTTCCGACAAACTCTGGAATCTTTCCCTACATAGTTGTTGCCTGACCTTCGCAAATCACCCCTTCCTAAACTTGGAATATTGTCTACTTTTCAGGAATGTATGTATCAAAATATGTTATTTTGGTTTCCACTCAATCTGTTCTTGAAAGCCTGGAAAATGGCGAATCCAGCACAGAAAACCATTTGTTCCTAGCTCTTACAAGGAAAACAGCACAGGCTTCTTTGTACAACATTTTATTGGCATTTTCTGAAAAAAAAACAAATTTTCTCCCTTTTGGTTATTTTCTCTCACCCCCCCTACAGCAAACTAGGATTCCTGGGTGGCGTTACGGCCGCCTACATGTGGGGAAAAAGGGGCCAACTTTGGCCGAGATATCTCATATAACAATGAAGTTACAAGGGATTAAATGGCAACATACCGAAATCACCAAAAAAGGCCTTGGCACTGGGGGGAAATACCAATGGCAATTAAGGGGTTAAGACAGTAAAGCCCCAGAGGAGATATCATTTGCAAGGTAGCTCAGTTAGTTAATGCTCCAAATGCAGATTGTGCAAAGGAATATTTAACACCTGTGTTCAGCACCTGTCTTAATCTTCCGGTGGGATAATAGGCAGAGTGAATGCATTCATCTTCTGATGCAACACAGCATTTTTCAGGTCAATTGGTTCAGAAAAAGTGGTGGAAAACACTATTACTGTCGCTTTTTCTAATTGGCCAGATTTTCGTGAATATTCTGGGTGGAGTTCGGGAGCCGAGTGGACACACCAGAACCCCCTGTATTTCCCGCTCCACCAGACAAATGCGGCCTTACTGCCAGCATGGATTCTCATGCTGGAAATAAGGAAAGTGATTCCTCTGGGATCTGCTTGGAAATGAAACCTGGTAAAAGTGGTTGGAGTCCAGAGGAAGCCATTGTCAATTCTGCCAGCAATCACAAATTGCGAGAGGTATTTACACTCTTCTAAAGTGGAAGAGCAATGTGATTTCACCTGCCTTTTACGCTAAAATCTTCCATTTTGTGGCGGAAAAGTAAAAATGTGCCACAATGGAAGTGGTCCACTCCATGCAGTTTACTTTGCGCCTTGATGGTTGGGGGTTTTGCGTGATGCTACACATGTAATAAATAAATAAATACATTTAACATGACCGAAAAGTGGAAATAAGAGGCCAATACAAGGCACAGAACAAATAGAAGTTAAGACAGACTGCAGCTGCCATTGCTGTGTTAGGGAGAATATGTTGAGTGTTCAAGCAAGAAGGCATGTATTAAGCAAGCAAGCAGTGAGACAAGGGAGAGAAAAAGAAAGGCAAGAGGGGCTCTTTGAATAATGTAACAGGGCAGAGGACCCATGCTCTACCGTCCTAGTAACATATTAGAGAATCAAATAGATCAGGCTTTGCCGTAAATGTTAAACGAGAAAGGAACAGAGTCCAGCTCTGCATTCAGAATAACAAAGGCAAAGAAAGGCTAGGCTCTGAAGCCAGCATGAGATGGAATAAGAAGGACCAGAATCATCATGAGAGGCTGGCCTGGCCCTCGCAGGGGCGCTAGAGGGGCAGCCCACATAGCGCGCCGCCCCTCTGGTCACTCCCCTGGGTCCACATACACCCCACCTACTAGGCATCCCACGGGTCTGACACATCCAGCCGCGGACTTGGGGAGTGCTTATAAGGGGGTGGGCTTGCGATCGCTCATCTTCCTTGTTTGCTGTACCCCCCAGCCCCCACCCGAGGACAGTCAAAGCAGCAACATCACACACCTGGTCCCTCTAATCCCATTACAGGGCTTACTCAGAGGTACAAACGAGATTTCCTCTTTCTTTGAAACCCCCATCCGTTCTTTGCTGCTGCATCCTTTAATTTTCTTCTGTTTTCTTTTCTTCTTTTCTCTTGTTTTATAAAGTGATATTTGCAATTTAATACGTACTGCTATTTTAATTCAAATTTTGTGAAAAGTCGAGTTCTTTGACTAAAACACAATAAATAAATAAATAAATAAATAAAGCAAAGTTCCCAAGATGTCCCCTGTCCCCCCCAGATTTTATGTGTCTCCTACACCCCTGACTGACAACAGTAGCATGGGGCCTAGATGGGCAAGTTAGGCTAGAGACTTTGAGCTGAATGTTGGCGCAATGACACTGATGGAAGACCACAAAAAACATTGCCTTCTGAAGCTTGCAGTGTTTCCAGCCACGAGGGACATCATTGATGAGCTGCAAGTGGACTCTTGACACATTTAAAGGTATAAAAGCAGTCCTTACTGACTATTTCACTCCGCATACCAATGTAGACTACGAGAGGCAAATGTTCCACTCCAACAGACAAGCAATAAGGGAGACTATGGACGCATTTGTAATGAAATTGCGAGTCAAGCTAAAACACTTCAACATTAATAACTACTCCAACATGAGGTACTATGTTCACAAATCATTGGGTGATAATCTCAAAGTTTTCGGAAAAGGCTACTACAAAAGCCTTGCACTCTAGATAATATACCGATTTTAGCAAGGGTGGAAATAGCAGTGGTGAGCCAGATGGAAGCCATGAACAAGAAAATAGTCACTTCGCCATGGCCCAGACCCCATACAGACCCATTCTCTTACTGCTGCGGATACACATTTCCACCTGAGCGCACATGCCTAGCTTTAGGACATCTGCGATCAGCATGTGGAGAAGAGAACCATTTCAAGTTTGTCTGCAGGACATCAAGAAACGCAGCCAAAGGAGAAGGGTAAGGCGGTGGCCCAAGCAGACCCAGAGACAGACCCAACACTTCAGCAATGGCGTCATCATCGGTGATGGCAAAAATGCATGGAAGACAGAAAGAAGGGAGCAGGCCCGATGAAGACTCAGGAGATAAGAGAAGACTGAAGGAAAGAAGGCGATATCACATGACAGTGGTGACCCACAAAGGAGATCCAGTGTTACGCTCACCTGGTATCCACGGGGGTACCACTCGATACTGGATGGAGGTCTAAACTCTATCCCGGACCCCTCTCTGCTTGGTTAAGTGCCAGACGTTGGGTAGTGCCTATAACAGGAGAATGGAGGGTTAAGATACTGGTTCTGTGATGGGTGGACTCCCACCTCCTTCTGGTCCAAATCCCCTCCCTTGGGGTTATTGCTCACCTTAGGTGTTTGTGCGTTGAACTCTCTGTCCTGTGTCTCTGTGCAGGGGTGCGTGGTTGGTGCTGGCGTTCCGTGGACATAGTTGCTTCACTGGTCCGTGTGCCCTTATGTCGGGTCCAGACCGGCTGTGACTCCGACTCTGCTTGCTGTCTTCTAATGAGTTATAATGTCTTTTCCGTCTTTATTCTGTCTCTTTCTTTCCCTCCGTGTCTTGTTACAATAGGCTGTTCCCTAACAATGTCCCTTTTTGGTTTGACAGGGATGGTTGCGATCTCGGAGTTGCCGCGCTGATGGCAAAGACCATGGTGAGTTATTGATGCGCGAAGTGCTGCGCTGTTTATTGGTGTTAATTGCTAACCTGTGTTCTCTTCTCTTCTTTGTACATGTTGCAGTGATTTTCCGGAGTGATGAGCGATCGAAGCTCTGCTTGCCCAGGTAAGTGCTTTGTTAATGCTGACCTTGTTCCTTCTCCCTTGCAGGTTGTGGTGAAGCCCGGAGTTGGGCGAGGTAAGAGAAGCGCAGGGTGCTGCCAGGACTCGCTGCTTGCCCACGTAAAAATTGTTATTAATGCTGTCCTTGTTCCTTTACCTTTGCAGGTTGCGGCGAACTCCGGAGATGGGCGAGGTAAGCGAAGCGAAGGATGGATTCAAGGCCGGTTACTTCACAGGTAAGTGTTCTTGCTTGCTAATGCACTTCTTGTTCTTCCAGGTTAGTAATGGAATACGAATCTAGGGCTTCAGGATCGGGCCGCCGGAGAAGCAGATGAGCAGGAGCTGGACACGGTGAGCGTTACACTGCAGGAGTGCAGAATAACTTGAAGCGTGTTCTGCTGTTTGGGTGTGGTTTAAATAGCCCAGGTAAATTAGTTCCAGGCCAAGTAGTTCCAGGCCCAGCCACACCCAAAACACAAGACCGCATGGCTTGGTTCTAAAGAATTGAGCTGTGTAATAGGCATCCATGTTGAATTAAGGTCCAAAACTGGTATTGCTTTATTCCTGACAATGAGCCTGGCGCCAAAGGTGCCAGGACAGTCTCCATGTGTGTTTCTGATGGAGTTTTAAGGCCCTTGAGGCCAGTGTGAAGTGCTTTAGCCCCATTGCTGCCAGGGGGCTGTTATACCTCAGGGGATCAGGGGCATGGATCGTGACATCCAGATGACATATCAGATATTTGGTGGGACAGTCTCCATCAGAGAGCAAGTGCAGCTCATCGGAAGGAGATCAGAGAAAAAAAAAAGAGTAGATATATGCATTGGGGAACTAACAAGTCACAGAACATAACCCAACATTGCTAATGCAAATAAGCGATCTACAAAGTTTATGGTGGACACAGTTGCTACCATAAATGTCATAAGTGAACAGGTATATAAAACCATCCCACATCACAGGGACTATGCGTTTCATTAAACGCATATTTTCTGAAAAGGGGATTGCATCTGATCCGGAGAAAGTAGCTGCGTTGAATTAGACCCCTCCGCCAACCAATGTGTCCGACCTCAAGTCTTGGGTTTTGGATTTGGTGAGCTACAGCACGAGGTACGAGGTACATTAAAGACTTTGCAGCTATCAGTGAACCCTCTCGAGGGCACTCACAAAACAACACACACAACAACACACACTGTTGCAATGGTCCTCACAGTGCCAGGAGGCATTCACCGCCATCTGCAAGAGGATATCAGCTGCGGGAAAACATGGTCTATTTTAACACTACATGAGACACCGAACTAACTTTGGACGCACGTCTAGTATGGTTATGTGCGCTATTGGCAGAAGAAGAGGCAAGGACACAACACCTCAAAGACACATAATTTCTTACGCAAGCAGAGGTCTATCCAACCAAACAGGCCTATTCCCAGGTCGAAAGTCGGGCGGCAGTATGGGCATGTGAGCACTTTCACTTATTCCGTATGGCAGTGGTCTTCAAACGTATTATGCCAAGGCCCCGCTGAGCAAACAAATTGTCTGGGTCCCCCCTGTCCAGCCCCTCTGTGTAAGTATTATTTTATTTTTCATATGGATAGACTTTGGCTGCAGAAATGCCTGGTGCCATAATATTGAAGGGATATTTTGTTGGGAAGACATTCCAAGACAGTAGGACCGTCACTTCCAATCCAAACATACAAACCGTGCAAGTAGACTGAAAATTCTCCAGCAGGGCTTTCATTTTCTCAAAATACATTCCTATTTGTACATTCAGTGAAAGACATTTTAATTTTACACTGCAAACAATACTAATGGGAATTGTGGGTCTGCCTCTCTGCAGAAAGTGAGTCTATTTGTGGCTTTATTTTTGAGACCACCACTCTGAGGCTGTCCTCAACTTCCAGCCTTGTGCAGTATTTAGTTTTTAGTACAGCCAATGCTGAAAACCGTATTTCGCACAAGTAAGAAGATCCAAAGGGTAAGAGAGACTATATAGCAGACCTTGCCAAAAGTAAGCCACTACAATGTTCCTAATTTCAGATTCGAGGGTACTGTCAGACTGAAGCTCAATCAGCTCGTCCTGTATATCAACTGGAAGATGCCCCACCTCCTCTGCCAGAAAAGGCTGCATCACCCAGTCATTGATATCAGCATTTTCTTCAGGGTAGTATTGATCAAATCTGTACCTTAATGTTGTTAGATGACTTGGGATTGGTGCTAGGACATGCTGCAAGCTACACACTGTTTCCTCTATTGCTTCTGCAAGCAATGGGAACTGAACAGCTACCCCAGCTCCCCCTTCAAGGCAAATACTTTTTTATTAATTGAAAAGAAATTGACATTGGCCCTCATTACGAGTCTGGTGGTATCAAGCCGGTGCTACCGGCGGTTGCCACCGGTCTCGTTACACTGTTTCTGCCACCTGAGATCCCTGTGCCAGTGCGACATTGCAAGTCCTGGTGTCCTGGGATATCAGGCGGAGGAAAGAGTAGGATAGCACTCCATGGGAATTGGGACACTGAAGCACTGGCATCATTACTAACCGTGCCAGTGCTTCTGTGACAACTGCTACCGGCGGTTGCCGCCGGACTCGTTACACTGTTTCTGCCACCTGAGATCCCTGTGCCAGTGCGACATTGCAAGTCCTGGTGTCCTGGGATATCAGGCGGAGGAAAGTGTAGGATAGCACTCCATGGAATTGGGACACTGAAGCACTGGCGTCATTGCTAACCGTGCCAGTGCTTCTGTGACAACTCTCCCTACCGGGGCCGTTGTGCCCTGCAGGTCTGATCTGCTGGGTGCAATGGCCCAGAAAGGCAGAGTTGTAGTGTGGCGGTCTGGAAAGGGTGATCGGCACCCTTATTTCCGGACTGCCACACTTGTAATGAGGCCCATGACCTATTGAGCGTATTTAGCTTGTCGAAAAATATCAGCAAGGTATGCCAAGAGCACAAACCAGCGGGGATCACACCAATGGTTTGCTTTGCCTGTGTCCACATCCAAAAGGAATTGCACACTTCGTTTCAGAGTCGAACACACATTGCAGCACTCTTCACCTGGACAGCCATTTGACTTAAATGTGAAAGAGCAAGCCATCCGGTTCTGCTCCCATTTCGTGCTCTTGTCGGCTGTGTTTTGATGGCATTAACCGTTTTTACTGCTGAACTGAGTATATCAGCAAGCAACATGTGGAGTGACTGCTAACACTTCGGCCTTCAACCCCCTTCTATCTCCACACATTGAAGGCGTACCGTCGTGTAAATTCCTATGAAGGCTTCCCATCTCAAACTGTGGCTGTTCATGAACTCATTTAAAATGTCAAATAGTTCTGATGCTGTTGCGCCAGTTCTAATGACCTAACAAAACAAGAAATCCTCTGCTATTGTTGTTTCCCCAAAGTACCTTACATAGGCTATTAAATGAGCCTCTCTGGAAATATTTGTTGCCTGATCCAACTATGACGCAAGGAGACTGGTTTTCAGCTGGGTGATTAATTATGAGGTGACATTTTCCAACATCTCAGACACACGACGGCTGATGGTGTTGTCTGACAGAGGAATAATTTTTAGTTTGCCCGCTACACTTTCAGCACCCATTCTCCTGCACATTTCTATGGCTGCTGGTAGAAGAACTTTCTCAGTTTCAGTGAAAGGTTTTTTATTTTTAGCAATGCTTTCAATGCATTGGGTGGAGAAGAAGCATTATATCTTACTGTATTTTTCTGCTGACTGATTACTTGTATTTTGCGAGCAAAGAAGTCTCTGCTCCTGTCAATGAGATCCCAATGTTTTGTTTCCATGTGGCGTCTTAATTTGGTTGGCTTCAGGCTCTCATTGGCTGAAGTTGTTCCACACACCACACACTGAGGCTTCGTTTCACCTCTGACCACAATGGAAGTAAATCTAAAGTCTAAATATGTGGCATCATACTTACTGGAATTTGTGTTTTTTTTGTCTGTGTCAATGTCTGCGTTTGCCCCATTTCAAAATGGGTTCCTCGCCAACAAATAAATGTAAATCTCCATTTTAATGCCTTTTCGCACACTTTGTTGATAACCTGCATTTTACGTATCAAATAAGGTACAGTAGGATTTGAAAACGATAATTCCAAAATAAAAATGCAGAAGATGTTTGAGAGAAATGTAACTGTGACAAAATCACACATGTACCAGAAAGCTGCTAAGCAAAAATGAGGGGCTGGACAAGAAAATGGCCCTCTAATAGGGAACCACAAGTGTTGTAGTGTTTTGCATGTCCTGTGGGTCCCTGTTTGAAGATCTGGGTAGTTTCTGGAATCCAAAGATAGACAAGGGACATTGTAAACTGCTTGTGCAGGCCACAACCTAATGGGGCATTAAGTGGTTGTTGTCTATGAAAGAAATTCTACTTTTCCTCCAATAAACCTACGTACCCACCCAAAGCCACTTTACCCATCGCTTAAAAAAAAAAAAACAGGCATCTTTTTGGAAAACTGTGCTTTCACTTGCATAACCCCTCCATTGTACAGCACTCCAAAATAACTGTAGAACTTAAATTCTGCAGGCTACCCAGCTCTGGCTACCCAGAAGTGCATATGCTTGCTAGTCACTAAAACATTCAAACAATGCTTCAGTTTGTTCCGACAAACTCTTGACCTGACTTCACTTTTGCTAGAGCTGTGCAGTGGATACATTGTGCTTCGAACTCAGAAACTGGTAGGGACCGCCTTTTCTTGTAATGATCGGTGACCCAGGAAACTAAGAATGGCAAGTCAGAAGATTTCTGGGATCCCACTTCCCCATGAATACCCCCAAAAGTGGGATTGGGTGCTTGAGGGGTGGGCGGGTGGGACAAAGGCCTTGATTTCAGAAAAGGAGAAGCACTGGTATGTCTGAAAGAGGTCAGCCATAATAGTTGGCATGGAAAATGTGCACTGATATGATGTGGAGAGGAATGCATTTCATCACTACTGTCCATTCCAAGAGTCAGCCCACAGAGCACAACAAAAGGAATGTGAGCGCAAGATACACATTTGAATTTGTTGTCCATTTGCATATTATACAATATGCCTTAAATGCCCCCTAGGCATGTCCTTTATTCTCCTGTAAACACATTCCCAAAACTACATAGTTAATATCACATAGCTATGTGTGCTTGGCAACACTTGCTAGAAGAGTAAAGTGTAGCTCCAAGTAGCTGTTGGGGTCAAGCTAAACTTAGTTGTGAATTCTACATATACCTTTAACATTGCCCCACCTTCTTCGCCCACATTAAAATAAAATAGTTTAAAAAAGGCATCCTTACCATGTGCAAGTCCTAATACAGATGTCAGGATTTTTGATGGTGCCACTGCTGATGGAGACTTTGGCCCTCATTATAAGTTGGCCAGTCCAGAAATAAGGTGCTGGTAACAACATGTAGTGGCACCTTTCCGGACCAGCCAACTACAAGTCTGCTAGTAGGGGCAGTGATCTACTGGCAGGCCTGACCTGCCGGTAGATCAGACCCCTATCAGCAGTAAAATTAAGGAATCACCAGCAACGGTACTGCTGTTGCCGGTGATTCCTGCAACCTTTTGCCATGGAACTCAATGTTGTAAGTTTGGCACACTATTCAATTAGAAATAAAGATATTCAACAATTCCTGAACATTTGGGATGAATGAATCCTCCTGCATATCCACAGCAATGTGCTGCTTCGACACATCAGATGGGAAATGTAGCTGCTCAAAAGCGACCATCGCTAGTTCCTTGGGCCTTTCTACCTTACCTGTTGTTCCCAGCCTCCATATCAAATTAGTGGGTGACTGCACACACCCTTGTTTCTGCCACAATAATTTCTCCTCTCGTGTTAGACCTTGCAGTTCAATCATCTGAGTAAATGGCAAGGATATGGAAGGCACTGACAGTTGTACTTGCACATTTGCAACCTCTGGATATTCAGAAATGTCTGGCATTGGATGATAAGCTGCTGATTTTGCTGTTGTATCTACGGCAGCGTTTACAATCGTTTGAGTTATTCAAATGCGTGGCACATTTCACCACTGCTGCTAGAGTGTGCTGCACCAGGGCGAAAATCAGTCTGTGTATCAAGGCAGCATATTGCATGAGGCACCCATCTGCTCTTCTAAATCCCCTCCTTTTCTACCTTGACAACCACGAATGAACTGTGGTAGTGCCACATGCTTAGTGAGAATAGATAGTTACTCTGCACCCCTGTGAAGCTACCAGGGCCTTAATTAGAGCAATAAGCTTAGCTGCTTGTGCTAAGTACTGCATGGGTAACCTCCTCTGCACTAATGTTTCATACTCTCAGTCTACTAGGTAAACCACTGCCACCCCCCTGTGTATCCTCCCTGTCTCCTGGTCAATTGACACTGACCCATTAACGAAGAACACCTCCCCATCATCAAGGGCATAATCCTGTGCTTTTAAGATGTCATTGTGGGGTCCCCCATAGGTTGCAAAGTCATGAACATCATCATTGTCCATAATAGCTTTTGTCAAAAAGGTGGCAGGGTTCACTGTTTTAGACCATACTATGTGAATGTTAGGGCTGGACAGTAAGACTTCTTATAAGGATGCTCGCTGTGTGGTCAGGCTGGATTTAGACCATTCCAAAATGGTGAATACTCTGTGCTCTACATACAGTATCACTGAACAGCCCATAAAAATAGTGGCTGACTTCTCTATGACAAACGCTGCTGCAGTGAGAGCTTGCTCACATGGGAACTGGCCCTGCATAACCGAGTCCAGCATGCCACTATAATATGCCAAGGGCTTATGGCCCATCGTGCTCTTCTCTGTTAATACAGCCATCATTATCTGTCCATCAAAGTGTGAGAAGAGGTAGAAGTCTTGGATGTAATCTGGTATAGCTAGGACAGGGGCTGTGGCAATAACATTTTTCAACTATTATAAACTAATGAGCATGTCCTCTGTCCATGTGATTGCATTCTTTGAGTGCCTTTAACAGCGGTTGCGTGTAAGTCATGTAATGAAATATCCCTTCCCTGTAGTAATTAGACAACCTCAGAAACATGTGCATGTGTTCAACCGTTTCAGGTTGGGGTGTATTGTGCACAGCTGCGGCATGTTCGGGTGTTATTTTCTAGTCATAGATAGAAATGAACTGGCCTATGTATAACACTTCTTGCTGAAAATACTCAAAGTTTGCACTGTCCAACTTTTACCCTTTGCCAGCAAGCAGTTGCAATTAATTGATGGAGTCCAACCTACACTGTTATTCGTTGGCACAACATACTAACAAATCATCCACATATTGAATGATAGTGCTTGACACATGTATGTTTCCCAAGTCAGCGTACAATGCCCTGTTGAAGATGCTTGGGGACTCACAATACCCTTGAGGTAACCTTGTGTGCTGTAATCCCCTTTCCGCCATGCGTAAGCACAGTGAGAAATTGGCAGTCAGGGTGCAATGGGACTGAAAAGAATACGTTTTTCAAGTCAATGACAATAAACTGGGTCATTGTTGTAAGTATATTACATAGTATTGTTGCAGGGTTGGGCACTACCGGAAACTCAGCTTGAACTATGTCATTCAAAGGGCGTAAATCCTGAATAATCATCCAACTGGATCCTTTTGATTTCTTTATGGGTTATTTAGCCATGTTACACAGAGAGTTGCAGGGCACAATAATGCCTTGGTGCAGAAGCGCAGTGATGGTGCCATTTATTCCCTCTTCTGCTTCTTAAGATAGTGGCTATTGTTTCACTCAGGGTAACACTGCCCCTTGGTTAATGGTAATTTGAATGGGAGCAATGCTCTGCAAGGGCTCTAGATCATGGGGGTTAGTCATCCACAAGATGTCGGGGACCTGCATGCTAGACCCCCTGGGACTCTTTCTGCCAAAAACATGGGACACTCGACCTGGCATTACTGCATCCTAATCTTGCAGGGAACATACACCGCTAACACTATTTCTCTGCCATCATCCTTGTCCTCAAACAGTTCAACATCAGTCAATTCTTTCAATGGTTGAGTTGGTTCGATGCACAACGTTGTGTGTCAATGTCCTTTATCTGTATCTGTCCCTATTAAACACAATCCTTGTTTTCGAACACCACTCCCTTCAGTGTCCAAAGCGAGAATCGTCCCTGCTACGTGTTCTTGTGGATGAGCGGGCCTAAACAGGAAGTCAGAGGGTATTCGCCAACACTCATTACCCGCTTGGGGTATTGCCTTTAGCAACACTGTGCCACCATAACCAAAAGAAATCTGAGTGAATTAGAATTCTCTGTGCTGCCATCTCACTCCATAATGCATGAATAACTATCAATGCTCATTTATGGCACATGCCTGAGGTTGAGTACCCCACTCCTCTCTCATTGAACAAGATTATCATGTTCAGCTTGCTGAGCACATCACATCCTAAAAAATTGACAGGGGATGATGTCGAGAACAACAACAGGGCCCAAACTACTTTCCCCCCACTTTGATGGCTAATTCTTCTGTGAAAGGAACTGATTTCACTGCCCCACAGAAGTCCTGCATGTCCATAACCTCACTTCACAATAGAAAATGCCCCACCTTAATGTATGATTTGGCTATGCCTGTTTCCAGCATAAAAATAAAAGGTTTATCATCTTTCTCCATGCGCACCAAGGGTTCCTTTTCTGGGTCGGCAGTAACGGACAGGACGGTGCAAACCAGGGTTCTCTGTGGGCTAATCTAATCTGGGTAGGTGTACATCCCTGGGAAGGTAAAGGGATTGCCTCCAACACACTCGCCCCTTGGTAGTGTATAAGGATACGATTAGGAACTGTGATGCTGTTGGGTATTTGCAGCGCTTGTCGTTGCTCTGGATGCACTGCATAAGGAGTTGAATTATTAGGCACCTGTGCTTGAAACTGTGGACACTGTGGAGCAGGTAGGACTGTGGTAGATAAAGGCGGTGCACTGTACTTGGCTGCTGGGGGCTCGGGCTATAGTACTGTTGGTATGGGGCTGGTAGTCCTGGGGCATATGGAGGCATCTGGTTGTAGGCAACTGTGGGCCTACTTCTATATTCCCGTGAGAAATGTGCCAATCTCCCAAATGTCCAGCACTGTCTGGTGTTGCCTCCCCAGACCGCATTGCTCCGATTCCTCCACTGCCCCCCTGCCCTGCAAACCCCCCTCATACCTAGGGGTACCCTCCTGCGGCCA
This sequence comes from Ambystoma mexicanum, assembly GCF_040938575.1. NCBI lineage: Eukaryota > Metazoa > Chordata > Amphibia > Caudata > Ambystomatidae > Ambystoma > Ambystoma mexicanum. Next base: position 702,685,392 of record NC_090927.1, on the reverse strand, counting down.
CCCCTGATACTGTGGCTGAGATCCACCATCCCACTCATATCCTCCTTCCCATTCAGATGCACTCTCACGTCTGTACTGCTCTATGCTCTGCCTGTACATCTTCTAAGTCTGCTACTTCCATGACCTCTACTGATATCTTTGCTATATCTTTCTGTTCTAGTTTTGCGTCCTCTGTTTGTACTCATTGGGCCATTTCCTTCTCCTTTTTCCTCAATCGTTTGCAGTGATGTACAAGAATAGACTTTATTTCCACTCACCCCGTTGCCTCAATCCCTATTATCTTGTATAGGGTCTTTTACACCTTGGGGAGTCCTGTTTTTGAAAACAAAATAAAAGAATGGGATCGATTGATCTCATGACCCGTCCGTTTCTGCCCTTCACATTTTTTGCATCTGTAAAATATGCTGGGCGGGGTCTTCATCATCCTGCATTCTGCATTCCATGATTGACTGCAGATCTGAGTTTCTGCATAGTCACATCGTAAGGCCACCCACACGTGTGCCCTGATATCATAAAAGTGGGCCCCATCATGAATATCATCCCCTAATCGCACTCTGGGGTAACCTGCTTTCACCCATATATTGGCTGCCTGGTCCCCTAGTATCGCAACAAATAGGCTTTTCAAATCCCCTACAGCCAGAGTGATACCGGCAGTTTGTTTTTCAAATGCGTAAATCCGTTTCCCCGTCCCTGCAGTGAGGGAAGGCAGCGGCTTTAATTTGGATATTCTTGTGCATGTGCAGACAACAAACATACTGAGCCCTCCCTGGTCCTTTATATAATAAGGAGAACTGTGTCCATGTCACCTTCTTCACCTTCCTCTTCTCTGTCAGTTTACCCTTTGCCACTGCTATGCACCCATACCTGTTCCTCAACCTGGCCCCATAAGATTTCCACTCGTGGTGATATTACAGGTGGGGCCTCACCATCTCCTAACTCATCCATTGTTTCCCATTCCTTCCCTCCTGGATCCAATCCCATCTTGTCCTCCGACCATACTGTCCCATAATCCAAACTTCCTGTTCACTATATTCCCCCCTCGTCCTCTTTCTCTCTGTGTACCTCCCTAATTGTGGTACTGTCATTCCTGAACAATATATCCCCCAATATATAGCCTGCCCTCCATTCGTCCAACTGGCTGGGTGTCTTCTGCCCATCACTCCTGTCCATTCTCAACCCTGCCAACTCCTCCTGCATCCTCTTCAATGCCTCCTCTAATTCTTTTTGTGATTTTGTATCTTGGCCCCCCTGTTCTTGTCCCTGCCCGGATGCTGAGGCACATGGTTTTCGGGAGGTTCTGATACTGGGCTTTGGTGGCTTTGGTGATGTGGGGGTGGTGCTGTGTTGGGTAGAGGGTTTGTGTATCTTGAGGTTGCCCGGAAGGGGTAACATTATAATCAGGGACAGTAGGGTACCTGGTAGTAGTACCGTGGGCTCTGGAATGGGCGTTGCTTGGGATTCTTGAATGGGTTGGGTGGTGGGCACGGTCTGGACACATGAGGCTGGCACCCCAATTGCACCTTCACCTTACTTGGGGCAGAGGTGTCCTCTGAATCCTCTACCATCGTCCACAGTTCCAACACATCTTTTCTATTCTTTAGCTTTGCCCCCTTATATTTGGATACCAAGAAGGTGTACATGTGTCCCAAAACCTCTGTGTTATTTGTTTGCTTCTCTGGCCAAGGTTTAAACTGGTTCCCCCTTGTCTCGAACACCCACTCACGGTGGTACTTTAAGATGTTCTCCTTATACAGTGGTAGAGCTGTGCACATATACCCTAGCAGGGTTGCCGGCTCCATTTTAGCCACCCCAGTCAAACTGCATTTAAAGCAAAACCTTTTATAGCTTCTCGTTCCGATCCAGCAGTACCTATGTCATCACGTTAACCTACCCTTTTCCCATTCTAATACCTTTGCCCACTCCTTTTACTGTCCCTCCTCGATACTCATTCACTCATTTGTTCAGTCCCCCAGTACACCACCACCTCCTCGAACACCCCACGCTCACATTTGGCTCACCACACCTCCTCAAAACTGCACAACAACTCTGGACCCCTCCTGGGACCGTACAAACAAAATAAGTAAAAAATAAGTAACAAATGTAAATACCAAAAATACTGTGTTTCATTCCCACGCCCCCTTTATATCGGGTGGGGAGATCCCAGTCCCACTCAATATACGGAGCCTCTAGCCTTGTTCTTCCTTTTTCCTTAAAGATACAGTGCTGTCTTCCTCCCTCAATTGGAAAGGATCCTCTTAATCCATAAAATAATAAAAAGTACATATAAAACAAAAATGCCACAGGTCTTTCTACTACACACCCACACCTCAATTGCTTCATCACCACTCCCTTTCACACTCCCCAACACTCGCACACATCCCCTTATTCAGCCCCATGTCTAAGTGCTATTGCAAATTCTTCCATCACGAGGTGTCATCAACAACATGCACAATCTGGGCGAAATGCCTCGCTTCAAAGAATTCTGGTAACACGGCTCCTGTAAACCACTTCAGGTTGTGTAAAAGGGACTGGTTGCTGCAGGTGGGTGTTGCCCCTCCAGATGTGCAGCCAGGATTCCTCTATCTCTGAAGAAAAGGCTGGGATCTTGTCGGGGTATGCAATTTTTGTAGGGCAGACCAGTAGACAACCAGACAAGTAAAAACAATCCTCTAAGAGAAAAGGCTAGGTGCACCTCTTTTAAGGATGGCAAAGTTGTATTTCTCATATAAAAAAGTACATGTCAATAGAGGAATTCAATCCAGACTACCATGGAGCGCTTTGCTTAGTTCAAAGTACAACATCAGGTTATAAAGGTTATTGTCGTCATGTATGACACATACAGCATACAGTGCTCATTCCCCACCCTCATTGGCCCTCCCATATGTACATACGATTCTTTTAGGGTGCTGGATGATTGGTTATGGTTTCCTCATGCCAGAGCCCTTCCACGTAGTCCTCTGCCTTGCCACCTTAGGTACTATGTTCATGATTGGCAGACAGCTTGTGACTGTTTTCCTCCCCACACCCAGCAAGGAGCAAAGGAATACTGTCTGGAGGTCAGATATGTGGTTGTAGGCAAACAACCACAAACCCACAAAAACACGGCTGCATTTCATGAGGACCCGCTCATAATAACTCACAAGAAGGGTTCCATGATATTGGCAGAAGGAGATCAGTCACGGTGGTACTTTAAGATGTTCTCCTTATACAGTGGTAGAGCTGCGCACATATACCCTAGCGGGATTGCCGGCTCAATTTTAGCCACCCAAGGTGTTTCCAAGGTGAGCATGTTGCCGGTGAGCTATCCTCCTCGAGGTGTATAAAATGGGGGGAGGTTGCAGTCTAGTTTTGGGAAGGGGGTGGAACCCGGGGTATTGGGGAGGGATGGGAAGTGACATGTCAGGAGGTAGAGTTGGTTGGTTGCTGTATGGAGTTAGAGATCAAAAGACGTGTTCATATGGTGCTCCGTGTCTGCATCTTAATTCAGATAGAGGCTGTGCAGGGGTTAATACAATGGAGAGGCAGACCCCCCCTGGCAGACATCACAGGGCACAGGGAGAAAAGGAGCTGTCAAAGCGTGGGATTGAGCAAAGACTGTCCTCACCTAGCCCATCTAAGCCAAAACCTGGGTGGGTTGCTGGAGAGACGGCGAGGGCTCAAAGCCCTAGTCTGCAGCTGTGCTATGGCCTGGTTGAAGACTAGGTGCAGTGTCTAGACATTACAGACAAAGGTGGACTGCAGAGCAGATCAGCCCATCCCTGAGGCCATTGGAGGTGGGCTGTGCTCCTTCAAACATTCTCTGTCCCAGCCCTGACAGCAGAGGTATAGACAGGGTAGTGCCTTAGTGGGCAAGGCCTGGCCTAATTCTGAAAATGCCCACTCAGTGGTTTCAATTCATCTCCACACCCCGTACATTGATGCATCACACACTACCCCTGCAAATAAACAACAACAACTTACTTCTAGCTCAACCTCCAGTCCAACCCTACCATTGCGCACTGTTATCAACTCAGGCTTTACATTCAAAAAGGTAACTATACCTCAAGTACAAAACATGATAGCCTCCTTGAAACCCTTGAACTGTAAAGGGGACCGTTGCCCCGCTCAGATCATAAAAGACAGAGGCAGGGATCTATCACCGTTCATCACCAAACTAATAAACTTATCATTCACTAGCAATTCAATCCCAAGCAACTTGAAACAATCATGGGTTCTACCATTGTTAAAAAAAAAACACTCGACCCGTCTATACCTACCAACTATAGACCTATCACCACTGTCCCTTCCTTACTTAAAATCCTATGTAGAGTGGCCTACATACAAATTCAAGATTACCTAGAAACCAATCAACTATTAGGAATCCGTCAATCAGGCTTTCATCCTCAACATGGAACAGAAACGACCCTTGTTGATCTCAAAAGTCAGATTGGCGAACTCAAAGATAAAGGTAGGGCTGCCATCCTTCTTCTCTTAGACCTCTCTGATGCTTTTGACCTGGTTGACCATAAAATCCTTTGTAAGCACCTATCAACGGCAGCACATTTCTCCCACTCTGCGGTCACATGGATCCAATCTTTCCTCGATAACAGGACCATGCGTGTCTTCTCTCCACTAGCAGCGGCCGACCCGATTCCCATCACCTGTAGTGTCCCACAAGGCTCCTGTGTTTCGCCTACTTTGTATCACATATTAACAAAGCCTCTATTCGACAAGCTGGACCATCTGGGTGTCACCTACACCAACTATGCAGATGACACCCAGATACTCCTAACTCTATCCGGTAACTACAACTCGGATGTCAGCCGGATTAACCAAGTCTTCACCATCTTTCAGGCATGGATGGCCACACCTGGCCTCTGCCTGAATGATGATAAGATTGAATTGCTCCTTGTCGGATCCCCTAACACCATCCTGAAACTTAGCCCTAGCTATACCAACTTCACCATTGATGGTAATACTATTCCTATCACGAAAAGTGTAAAAACCCTTGGTTTCTATCTAGACACCAATACTAACCTCTCCAAACAAATCAACATGACCGCCTCTGCCACTGCCTACACAGGTAAGCTGATCAGGGCCTGTAGACCTCTGCTGTCCACTAACAGTTGCCTCACACTAGCCAGAGCACTTATACAGTTGAAACTGGACTACTGTAATGGCTTATATGCAGGTGCAATCAAATCCGTAATCAACAAATTGCAGGTCCTCCAAAATAACGCACTCAGAGCTGCTCTTAATATTCCTAGGGGAGAACACATCTCTGGTATTAGAAAATCATGTAAATGGCTCTCCATCCAACAACAAATCGATCTAAAAATGATCTGCCTCACTTATAAAGCCCTAAATCACCTCGCCCCGCCTTATCCAACCAATAAATTCACCTTGAAACCTACCACCAGAATCGCCAGATCCACTAATACACTAAGCCTGGTGGTGCCCAACTATTCCCGAAAAAGAGCTGGCGGAACCAGCTTCCCGGTTTTAGCTGCCCAACTTTGGAACACACTCCCACTGGACATCAAATCCATCCCTACCTTTCAACCACTTAGAACCCAGGTCATCACCTGGCTACTGGATAAATAACTAACACCACCTCAGGTCCCTCGGGACACCTCACATACACACCAGCATGCACCCACTACCACCCTACGTCTATTGACACAGCTTCTATAGCTCTGTTTCTTTGTGTACTTATTATATAAATGTATTGTGACATATTACATTTCTGATTGCTATCTGTAACAATTGTATTTTTTGTAAACTGTATAAATGTGGCACTTTTGCTCCAATGTATATACCTTGTCTTGTAACCATATTCTTGAGCGCCCATATACCCCTGGATCTGGATCACTGTATAAATAAAATAAACAAACAAACAAACAAACAAACAAACAAACTAATTGCTTGTTATGCTAGCATTTATTATCAACTAGCAAAAGTACCCGATCTCTGAACAAATTTTGTAGACAGACATGATAAATCTCATAAATTGTTGAAAATGTATGATCCTGTAGGTCGCTGTTCTGCCTCACCCTGGTGTGGTGCAGTTCTTTGTGGTGCATTGCTGTGCAAATATCTTGGAAACTGTGCATTCTAGGACATTGAACCATGGTTTTCGAGGTCCGTTTTGTTCATTCTAGAGCCTTGAAACATGTTTTTACGAGGTCAGTTTTGTTTCTCGTGTCGGGTATGATTGAGAAACAAAAATGTTTGTTTCCCTTCCCGGTGAAAATGGTTTAAGGCTTAGTTGGCAGGCGCCACCTCGCAAAAATCCTCTGGAGAAATAATTTCACCTGATGCGGCAAAAATGTTTGTTTCCCTTACGAGTGAACATGGTTTACGGCTTTGTTGGCAGGCACGATCTCGCAAAAATCCTCTGGAAAAGTAGTTTCACCTGATGCAGCAAAAATGTGGAATCTTCTGAAATGCTAGTATTCGTAAGGGTACCTGGTTACTGCCTTGCTCTGCCCAGGTCGGTACAATAATATCAACAAATGAATGAGCAAGGTCAGGTCGATCTCTGCTGAAGAGTAACCACTGCTACACCGTGAGTGGGTAACCCCTTGTGTGGGTGGTCACAGAATTCTCATGAAACTGTTCTTCTGCACAAATGGGTTTTATTTTGAAGTTCAGTGGTGTAGTAATACACTGGTATTTTTCAAAAACATAGGACATTCACATTTGAGGACATACAAAGTATTGTACCTAAGTACGAATGATCAAGTAGTCAATATTTGAGACATCTACTTGTACAGTTTGTTCATTCTCTGTAGGTTCCTTGGGAAGGAAGCTTAGAGAATTCAGTGGAATCATAGACAGGTAGAGGGCCCATAGAGTGTGGGCACAATCAAGAGTTGAACAACAACATATAATACATGTCAACACAACAGTGTTTTGGCCATTTTGCATGGAGCTAGGTGAGCTCTAATTTTGTAGGCCTTCATCAGGACAGGAGTCTCTTTACGAGTGGAGGGTCCTATGTGGTCAAATCCGAGGAGCTTAGTGGCTCAGATTAAGAGGTGGAACAATCCACTTCTTTAGGATGCAGTCGTCATCTTGTCAACAGGTGAGGTCACGCCTATTGCCAGTGCATTCAGCTGCCTGGATTGTTGAAGCTGGACAAACCAGGCATGGACAATATGTCTCTGTGTGTCTGTGGACAGCACGCTTCAGCACCTGGGCCACATCGCATTTCTCCCAGGGATATCTGACAACTTTGACATAACATGCTTGGGGTCAGGCTTGGACTGGCCTTTAGGGCAACAGGGCAATTCCCGAACCAAATATGTAACCTGCTAGTGTGAGCCAGTTATTTTGGTCCAAGTGGGCCACTTTTTGCCCATTGTCGGCCAGTTTAATGAGTTATTTCACTATGCGGTTAGAAGTTTTGACCATTGTAGCTTAACTGAATAACTATTCTTTAAATTGCACAATTTGCATCACATTTTATCAAAAAACTCCTACTTGGTGACTATTCAAACAGTGTCACAAAAAGAATGAATAGCCCTTTGCAACTGTGGGCCACTTTCTTATTGGTGACCAGGACAATTGTATCCCCCAGTCCGACCCTCCTTGGGGTGTTGATAAGTCAGACTGTTATCTGTGTCAGCAGTTACACAGAACTCCAATGTGCTGAACCAAGAGTAATGATAACAAATGAATTGCTGAATCATGGGCATTAATACATCAATACATGTCCATGCAGTGCTGAAAATTATGAAATACGATTTCTTGATGGACATGGCAACCATCTGGCCCAAGATTAAAGGAAAGAGAGGGCTTGCAGAACTTTTGGGAACTAGTTAGGTTTTCAAAAGTCAGATTGGTGAACTCTTGCACCATTCATCTTTATTCATCCTCCTTTCCTCCTTGAGGCTGTAGTATTATCGGATTCAATTTTAAGATCCGCTGCCATCTTATTTCTCCCCTGACAGCTTGACTCCCAGTGCCGTCGGCCTCGTGCTGAGTAAGGATGTCCTGCTGAATCCTGGTCAGCAAACCAGTAATTTGGAGTAGACATAGTACATTTAGAATATCTTTTGGATGGAATTGCCATCTACTTGAGTGGATGTCGTGCAGTTAAATGTGTGTTTCCTAGAAATAGGGAGACTCACTTTGGAGACATTGGTCCTCATTACAAGTGTGGCAGTTATTTGGTGGCAATTCTGCTGAATTACCGCCAATCTCGTTTACCGTTACCGCAACTTGGTTCCATCGGGTGAAACAGGTTTACAACTGGTGGTAGGGCGGTGTAATTCTCTGTTTTGGAGTCCCTGTGGGGATTTTTAGCAGATTTACTACCGATGGTATTAACACACTGTAAATCCAGCAACTTCTATAGGAGAAGTGGAGGACTTATCTCAAGCAATAAGCTGGAGGTTGATCTGACACTTTCCGTCCAAAAATCAGAAGATTTATCACAGGGTAATTCCACCGGCCTATCAATGGGCGGTGTGGCAAAAACGGTGGTAATTCCGTTACCGTCCAAAAAATTGGCAGTCACAGAATTACCCACACTTTTCTCCCGCACTTCCAAACTCGTAAAGACAATTAGAAAAATGATATTTGAAACAAATCCTGAGAGTTGTCTTCATTTGGAAAGATCGAGAACGTTTTTCAGGTGTTGCTGGATACAGTTTGTTTTTCCACACTTGTAAATACGGCAGAGATAGAATGGTTGGGTTTGCCAGGGAAAACTCTCGAACTGTCATAGCTAGATATATGGTTTCAGCCTCTTCACGCAGTAGCCGACTGCTCTTTCCGAGAAACGAAGTCCACAGTGATCTTCACTTAGCATTTTCTGTGGTTTGAAGTGATGAGAAAAATGTAATTGAGCTGTGTCTTTTCCAATGGCATGAGGTTTAATGTGGAAAGAATGTTACAGAAATATGAAAAAGTGGTTTATTTTAAAAATGTTCCTCTGCTAATGGAATTTTCGTTAAAGCCCAGCGATGAGAACAGAACATTAAAAGTTACCTTCAAATAACACATTTTATTTTTATGTTTGTGGCCTGTCTGAGTTGCAGAAAACCTCAAAAAAACAACTCTTAGCAACTGACAGTGAGATGACAGCCCTCAAGGCCTATGAAATAAAGTAGTGAGAGTTTTAAGAGTCTCAGAAACTCTCCTGTTACAACAATTGGTCGTTTCCTGATGTTATTCGGCTGTTTGTTGGTGTTATTATGTGGCTGTTGCAGCGTTGTATTCGTATACCACATCATATTATTTGACTTCTGTCTGATGTTATTTTGCGAGTGGTTTCTGCAGTCAGTGGAGCACAGCGATTCTCTTGTAGAAGGGCGCTTCGCCTTCTTGTGACCATAGTTTTCTTCTGCTCACTGTTGCTTGCTTCATTTTTGCCTAGCCCCTTTTTCGTGTTCCGTGTGAGTGAGGCTGCAGTATGTGTTGCTTGTTTGCCAGGTAGAAGTCCTCTATAGTAACACACCTTACCTGTATCATGATAAAGCCAGAACCTACAGCGTAGTCTCACAGTAGTATGTCCTTGCCTCCTTCTTCCATGCTAAGTATGGCCTGAGTTATGGAGCATGGCCATCATCGTGGCACCTGTGCCAAAAGTGGTCACTGTGGCAGCCTGTCACGGGAGGCGGGCCTAGTTGTTGCAGGTGACACATCTGTTTGGGAGGGACACAGATCTGTTCTCTTCCTTTCCGACTCAAAGCGAATAATCTTGGTGTGGGCGGGAGAGGAGGCTTGAGAGGGCAAGCGTGTGGTTTTCTGCGCTCCCCTTCTTCATGGGCAGTTGAAATAGTTGGATCCCATGATATGAGAAATATTCATTAAAATATGCATTAAATGTATAATTGACCCAAAGTGCCATATTTATTTATTTTATTTATTTGTCACGTGCCAAAGCCCACAGGCATTAGGGAGCACATAAACAGGAAGACACTTCAGAGAACAGGACAAGACACAAGGATCAATTCAGGAAAAAACCTTTTACCTGAATAATAGAGTTTTTGGGCATTTTCGGGACACAAGCAGGTGTTTTTCCTGGCAAAGGTCCATGGTTAAGATGTTCCAGGCCTAAACCGCTTGAACTTGGGAAGGGCCAACCATTCCCCTTTACTCATTGAACTCTAGGGTTACCTAGGCATTGGGAATCACTTGAGCGCAAAGGTCTGCTCGGTTCATATTGTTCAAAACTCTGTTTCAGGTGGGAAGGTGCATTCCCACCAAGGCACTTATGGGTCAAGGTGGTTACCTTAAAACACCCCCCCGCAGCCACTGGCAACTAGTGCAGCTCTTTCCTAGTGATGGAAATATGCGATCTTCTGTGGATACTACTGACTATCCTAACTGCCCCATTCTGTACAATCGGAAGCTGATGGATACAATCATTACTGGCACCACTTAGAAGGCTTAACAATTTGTGTGGGTCACAAAGGGTTTGACCTGCCTCAACACTCTCAGATGATACTGGGATTTCTTAACAGCTTCATGCACATGTGTATCTGCTCCAATGAAGGCCTCTAGGAAGACACCAAGGGTCTTCACCGTATCCAGTACAGGGATCCAACTAAACTTAACATCAAGGATGGAACAGTGGCATAATACAAAATATGGGGCCCCTTGCGAGCCATTTTTTTTATCCCCCCCCAACTCAGCAACAAATGACGGGTCGTGCCCCACTCTGGGCTGGTCTACATTACCACGCTTGCGCAATGCACACAAACGTTTTTTAATGCATTATACAGCGCACTTTCTGAGAAAAGCTGGCTAAAAGGCTAGAGCATTTGCAATTGTTTTGTAGGGTAACACCAATCCAAAAATCCAATGCATGGAAGCCACCAATAGTGCACAGGTACATTAATGCTTTAATTAATATAATGATTTGCTATTAAAAATGCCATGCCACACTGAAAACATGTCCAACTGGTTGAACAATGTAGACCAGTCTAGACACATAATAACATATTACAGTAAAGCATGCCAGACCACATTTAGACAAACCTCAACTGGTTGCACCAAAATGCCAGTTCAAAGCAATAACACTTATCATGGTTATTTTATCACAGATGCCCAGTAAAATATACAATGCTGCAGTAAGAAATGGCTAGACTCTCAGCACCCAAATCCCAGTCTAGCCAGGCATTGACACTTAGCAGGACTGCTTTATCATAAATGCCCAGTTAAAAACAAGTCAAGCCAAACTAAGAAATGACTAGACTGGCTGCACCAACATACCTCTCTAACCAATGGATGACCATTACGATTTATCGCACAATACCCATAACACCCCAACACCCACACATCACCTCTGCCTCCCACCCCGCACCCCAACCCCCAAAATCAGCTTGTCAGCCCAGAATTACCTCCACATCCCTTTTTCTTGTTGCAGTGCTTACGTATGAGGCTCCTTGCTTCATAAGTAAGTACTGGGATGAGGAAGAATGGCACTAGGAGTAATGAAGATTACAGGTAACTAAGCCAGGCATTAACTACATGTCCCTCTACCTCATCCCAGTACTTGTGTATGAGTCAAAGTGCCTCATACAGATGTACTAGAATGAGGACAAATAGGGCTATGAGTAATGAAGATTACCAATGACTAACAAAGGGATTAAACACAAGTAGTGGTGCAACACCATTGAGATGACTGGGCTTCAGCATTTCACCCCGCAGCCCTGCTCCTTGAAATTTAGGGCTATGTTGACTCGACCTGGCTGACCTACAGAGCTGTTGCCGGACAGAACAGGACACAGATATTAAACGGCATCTGAGTTTCGCTGTCAACAAAGGCCCAGCAATTAATAACATAAAGCATTTCACTGTTAGTACCTGCATTCAAATGCATAATTATTTTGACGATTGAAATCATGATGTGGGTTTAGTGCTTGCATGCCAGGGAAGTGATTGGAAGGGTAGAGTTGGGACAGGAGACTGCTTATTCTCACAGCAGTCCATAAGTGGGTGCTTTCAGACTTAAAGAAGAGAGTTAACTGCTTGTAACACTGAAGCTGTACTAGAATAGTCTAATTAGAATGCATAACGTAGTTAGATGCCCCACACAAATAATGTTACCCTACCCCCCAGCCTGTGAAGTTAGCACCTCTCCCAACATTTGAAGGGTTAGCACCCCTCTCCCCCCTGGAATTTAGGTTTCATTGGGCCCCTAAACACAAGTACACACACAGAATTCACCATACACACACACCATCCATACATTTAATTGTGCACCCTTTCACCACACTGGCACACACACACAGGAAGCCCCCTATACATTTAAGTGTGCACCTTTTCATCATAAACTCACACAGGCAGCCAACTATACATTTAAGTGTACACCCTGTCATCATTCAGGCACACCCAGGCAGCCACCCATACATTTAAGTGTGCACCCTTTCACCAAACACTCGAGACGCACACCCAGCCACCCATGTATTGAACTGTGCACCCTTTCACCATACACTCACACAGGCAGCCACCTATATATTTAAGTGTGCACCCTTTCAACATACACTCACACATACACGCGTCATGGGGTTGAGGGGAGCCCTATTACTTAAAAAAGAAATTGTTTCTTTTTGAAGTCACTGCAACTTCATAAAGTAATTATTTCTGTTACAAACCGAACCATAATGGAAATAATTTCTTTATGAAGGCAGTTTGACTTCAAAAAGAAATGATTTATTTTTGAAGTCATAGAGCTCCCCACCCCATGACATGGCGGCCTCCAGCCTATAGGCTTCAATGTAATGGGGTGGGACAAGCCCTCAGAGACTTCAAAGCAAAATAGTTTATTTTTGTAGTTACTCTACCTTCATAAAGAAATTATTTCCATTATGGTATCGTGCAAAATGGATAGTGTACATCGCATTCTAGGATTTTATTAAAGATGAAAGTTACCCCTTCTAACCATGCTAAAACGATGTTTGTGGGATAAACACAACTAAATTTATTCATGTAAATGTGATTTTGGCCTTCCTGTGATGACCAGAGATGTAAAAAGTTGATAAAAGCATGCAAATTATGATTCATATGACACCCATAAAGTGCCATGTTTTTCACTGATATGATCCCGGAATAAATGAAGGAAAACTGTATCTCTGCACAGGAATGATGTGCAGACTCATAACCAGTCTCATTTTACTCGCTTTAAAATGTAGTGCTCAAAAATGTATTCATCCATGTCAAGATGTGAAAATAAAAGGTACTTGCCATGTGGTGAGATTTCTAAGTCTTAATGCAGACTGAGCCCACCTGTCAAAGTGAGATGATGAAGCTCTTTCCTCCCCTAGCTATCCCAAAGCACTCCCCCACCCCCTTGTTCTATCAACACACAGGTGGGAGTGGGGTAGTGGAGGCTAGCCAATCCCTTTCATGGGAATTATGACAAGTTATTGATGTCATTTGCCCTATAACTTAGCCAGCTGGCCTCGGAGCTGGACTTCTCTCACTAATTCCATGAGGTGACCTGCTGCCGTAATCTGGTGAGAATATCCCAGCAGAGATTTGGAGGACTCAGAGGAAATCTTTGACTGACCTCATGCTGTCCCAGCAGTGTGTGCTGATGCTCCCCGATGCACAGTCCAGACCTCTCGTGTAAGTAGAAATACCCCAAGCCATAGATTGTGTAGGCCCTGTATTCTTTCAACATTGTTTTAGTTATTTCCCCATTGAAAATCCTCTGTTTTCCTGTATAGATCATTAGCATATTTATCAAAGTAAATCAATTAATTCCCCCATGTAATTGACGGGATCTGTATTGTTGGTGTTCAAACCCAACAACCTTTTCCCAGTGTGTTGTGAGCCAGTGTAGTCATAAAGATTTGCCTAAAGAATGAATTCCAAAAACCCCTACTTCCACGTGTGTGCACAGGGTGTTAGGTAAAAACGAAATTGTCCCTGTGGTCCCATTGTGCAAGGTAAAAATGAAATTGTCTCTGTGTATCCATTGTGACCTGCAAAATTAAATTGTCCCTTCATTCCTATTGTGATCTAAAAGACGAATTCCCATTTGCATATTCTTCACACATTATAATTGTGCTAAACATCCAAAAATCAATTTTCCCGTTCTGTTCTGATAATAACCATAAAGCCCTGTGTGTTATTGTCAGGTGTAGCAAAACACATTTTCCCCATTGCATTTCTGTCTCCTCTATTGGTTCTGTGATCAAATCTTCCAAAATCCGATTTTCACATTGTGTGCTGACTAATATGCCAAAGCCTTGCCTGTCGATTTCTAGGTGTAGAAAAACAAATTCCCCATTTCTTTCTATTCTTTCCCATAACAGTGGTGCTAAACAATTCAAAATCGATCTGAACCTTTGTGCTCTGCAAAACAAATTTTCCCATTGCCTTTCTGTCTCCCCCATAATGTTTCTGTGAGCACAACCCAAAAAACAATTTCCCCATTGTGTTTCCACTCCCTGTCAATGGCTTACATTCAAAAGAGTCAAGCCTAGTGGATGTTTGGATGGTGAGGGTTGTTGGAAGAAAAGCATAACTTTGTTTGCAGTCATTTTCATTGTGTGCATTGAACTATTTGCTTGTAGTGGGTGTGATGTAAAAGGAAACTCTTGTAACGGCATATTCTAGTGTTATCTCTGTGTTGGTGCTTTACAAAAGTTTTTTTGTTTTTGTGTTGTCACGGCTTTGGTGGCAGATGCAAACTTTTTGTCCTAATTTGACTTAAATAAATGAATTAATAAAAAGCTTATTAATACACACCAGCCCAGTTCCTAGTCCATTGTGGCACCGGGTATTTGTTGGGGTTGTGTGCGAGACTGGTTGGAGGCCTTACAATAGTGAACTCTTCATAAAAAAATCCAAAGCGTTTTCATTGTGCTCCGCATTCATTGTGGGGGAAGGAGATCCCTGACTTGCGTGTGACCGTATAATAAACCGCAACAGATCCAAAGATCATGCGTTCAGTTTCAGCACTATTCAAGCATATCCAATTCAACAAGCAATGTTGACATCCAGTTGTTTACAGACTCATACATATTTGATAACCTGTCTGGGTCCCTGGTATAATTACCACTTAACTCCATTAGCAGTTGAAGATCATCTGTATAATTGATAAACTGTACCCCCATATTTACCAATCGGCCACAAAGGGATCCATTACTCTACGCATTTAATGAACAATACAGAGCACCATACATTTGCTGTCACTCTGCTATATAAAGGCATTGTGTGACCCCTTCCACCATTATGGTGCCTGTGGAATGGCTATTAGAGTACACCTCAGTTGAACTAATTGGAAAATGAATGTGAATACCTCCTTTGCAGCAGGAGATTTTACAATAATCAACGATTGCCATGCTCTGCACAGACTATAAGAAAGAATGTGTGTCGGTAATTTTGGCCAAATACTAGCTGGCTACATATTATGCCTGGCATGCATGGCAGTGCACTGACAATAATGCACACTATTGTTGCAGGCAGAAATCATCAACAGATGACCTTAAGATCAGGAAGAAGTTGCCAAGAGGGCATTAGACCGGATAAGTTGCCAGATTGCGATGGGAAAGCGATTCAGGCAGAAGAAGACGATGGCAATACACTTCATAAAAACAGCCACTGGGGAATCCGAATGGCTTCACCTGTGCAGAGCAGGCCAAAATATGCCTTGGTGATACTACTGTTCTACCAAGACCAAAATGTATTCAGCCGTAGCGGGCAAGCAGATGTGTGAGTAACCAGTGCAAACAATTTCATGCACATGCTCAAAGTTCAATAAAAGCTAACCAAGAAACAAATGAGATGACCGAAGCATATATTAATATAAACATTAATATGAAAATGCTGAGAGCGGGCAAGCCTTATCCCTTCCTTAACTTCCCTGTAAAACCAAATGTAGCTAATACACTGAACAGACACTCTACTTCACAATTATAGCATAATCTAAGAGGGTTTCCAAAAAATGATCACATGACTCAAAACACAGACGCTTTTATATTTCATATGTCACACTGGCACACGACAAGTTCATAACTCGGACAGAGGGAACGATTCTTGGTGTTAAAGTCGGGATTTTAACCTAGTTCCTAACCTAGTAAAGAAGAGCTATTGAGAATGACATACACACAGAAGTCTTCCGAACATACCTCTAGAAACCAGACTTAGTGCTTTCTTTTGTAAATTAGGCTCATTTAGCGCATTGCAAAGAGTAATTTTGCATTGCAATATCACTTTGCTCCACCCTGTGAATAAGGCCCTGTACAAAGTGTATTTTTGCTGTGCAAACTCACTTTTCTTCGTGCTAAACGTTCTGTGTACTACTTCTAGTTCCAAACTACTTAAAAAGAGGCATTGGCCCCTCCCCCACAAGAGAAAAAACATGTATAATGCTAGCTTTGCTTTTCTAAATCCAATGATCTTCGGCATTGAAATGATGAAACTAAGTGGTAAGGCTATGTAATAACTTTTCACCTGTGGGGTATTCTGTGCGGATTGCAAGGGGAAACAGCTGTGCTTCATCTTCTGTAGCAGAAGGCAATAGAGGGAACTGGTGACACAGACCCAAGGACTTAAGAACTCTCTGTATCCCCTCTCTCCATATGCGTTTCTACTTGTAGCCCATGCTGTGATCTTATATTACCGCACACCTACAGGAAGTCACACACAGAAATGGGAATGATCTACTACCAGCGTATGCCATGTTAAACAGCGTTTCTCTCACAAGTGCTTTCCACACCTCAAATACAAATAAATAAGGGAAATAGACAAATACAATTATGTACTAAGGGACTATAGTTAAACGTGTGGAATCCTGGGGAGACAACCTCTCTGGCTTGCTTTTCTAAAGCAGGCTTTTA
Source organism: Ambystoma mexicanum (assembly GCF_040938575.1). Taxonomy (NCBI): domain Eukaryota; kingdom Metazoa; phylum Chordata; class Amphibia; order Caudata; family Ambystomatidae; genus Ambystoma; species Ambystoma mexicanum. The sequence goes on along the minus strand of NC_090927.1, from coordinate 702,668,608 downwards.
TAAAGCCGACAAACATTGGCATAGGAAAGTCAGGACATGTCGTGGGGCAGCTGCATGAGTTAGTGCTGGGGGAATTAAAAGGGAACACCTTTGCTTCCTCATTAATAGTATGAGGAGGCAGGGTAGTGATGTTACTCACAGAACATAAACTGAACATTGATCAGGTGTGGCAGAAATGCATGACACTTTGTGGCTGTCATGTTGCCAAACTACAAGGCAGCTGCTGTGAGGTGTCAGTAGACAGGCTCATGTGCAAGAGTTCAGCCTTTATTAAAAAAAGGCCTCACCTTCTGGAGGTTTTGCCTTTTCATCTTTACTGGTGGAACCAACTCCTGTTAGGCATCTCTCTAACTACTTGGTATATCTCTTAGTTAATGGGATGCCTGGCGGGGGTCCGCGCCACAGTGAAGGAAGAGAAGGTTTGCGGTTCCTTTTATGTAAGATTTCCAGGGATCATTTCCCTTGTACCCGGTTGGGGGGGGCGGTGCATGGCAGTGGTCGGTGACAATTACCTGCTGCCTGTTGGCTTATGCCCCTTCACAGATCCCCTGGAGTTCCATGCCACTTAAAGTACTGGAAGTACACTTTACATTAACAACAAAGAAACAAACAATAACAAAGTCTGCTATGTCTACACTTCTGTGCATATGTTTCATATAGCGGAAGAGATATACAGGAACATATGTACTGTTCGTTTTCTCAACCAATATTTGGGACTCCCTACTCAGAGGGAGATGATTTTTCTAAACCAAGCATGGATCATCCAAGAGAGTTTTGGCTATGCTTTGAATATTGTATATCGATTTGAGTATGATAAGTATACAATTAACCTCTGTAGTGATAGTGGCATTGATTATCTACTCTAACCTCACCAGGCCTTTGAACAAACACTTGAAGTGAACCTAAATGGGCCTAAACACTTTAATATGTGAGAATAATATCTGTGTGTATTAGCTAACACAAAACAAAGTACACAAGCACAAAGGTAAAGGCCCACCCGTTGTGTAGTTATTGTGCCTTTCTGACCAGTTCAAGAAAACTATAGGATTATCAGAACGACAAAAATGAGACAAAAATGAGACACAGTGACTGAGAAGAATTGGCCTCCGACCTGCAGTAGAACAAGCATGATTAAAGACTAAAGTGCCTGCTCAGGCCTCAAACTTCTACAAACCAAGAGTGAACCAATCATAAAGGTGAAACAGGCACAGTTAAAGGAGATATCTACTTTGCCTTTTGTGGTAATGTGGGCCAAGGGAAGGCTGTACTCTCAAGAGCGGTGTGTAAAGGGATGAGTACCCCCTCCATATTAAACTGACTGTTGTGGAGGTCGACCACCTCTACTTCAAACCGAATGTTGACAATTTATTGGGGTGATCAATGCCTTCAAAGGTTACAGAAATTATAGTTATGATGCTTTTAGAGATGATTTAGTTTATAGAGGTGGAATGTCATGAACAGTAGAGAATGTGTTAGGTAGTACATGTTATGATACATTATCAAAGAATCTAGGTTCAAAATTAAGCAGACCTGAAGTCATGGGTAAAAATAGGTCGGTCAGGCATTTTGTAATGTGGGCAGCCATTTTGGGATTGAGGCACAAAGTCAGGCACCCTAAAATGGATGCTGTGCATATATATATATATATATATATATGTGAATTTCTGTGAAACCATGCTGAAAGGATCAAATATTTACTTCATGATAGTTCAGTGAGAGTTCAGGAGTCAAGGGCATGGTGTCTGGGCTTCTTATCGCTAATCTGACAATGACAAGCTGCGGGAGAGGAGTAGCAGTCAAGGGAAGATAGTGGGTGATGCATTCAGCTGGTTCAATTAGCAGAGAGGATATGACTGAGGCCCATATTGGGGTCTCTGGAACAGGAAACCATGATGTTGTTGCTAAAACTGTCTCAGGACTAACATCAGTAATGTCCCATTTTAAAAGGTCAGGTACAGCACACACAATTTTAATTAGTTACAGATGTAAGTATGACATTGGAGCTTTTGTGAATTGGCAGCTCAGTCAGTATACACTAGAGGAGGAAGGGGCTTGTCTTGGAGTGCCTGAACCAATGAGATTGTTCTGCATCATAGACAGGGAGCAGAGCCAACCAAGACGTGTATAAAAGGCAGGGTTTTATTCAGAATTGTAGCAGAGTCCCAGTGATGATGATGATGCATCCTGTGTTTTGCCTGCTGGAAGAAATTAAACCTGATGCCTTTTTGAAACCAGCCTGAGTGTCCTGATTTGCCCCAGAGTCTCTTCTTCACCAAAGAAATGCCAAGGCCCAGAGAGTTGGGGTGGTGGGACGCTCTTGAACAGGTGCGAATGTGATTCTATAGCAAACGAAATAGCAAAGTATAACAGTCCAAAATAAAGCAATGTCCAATCAAGGTTCTATAAATAAATACATTTGTGATGTCATCTTTGATGTCCTAGGTGTTAGTCTTTGCAGTGCACCGTGGTGGCGCGAGTTATGGTTGCTTAGCTTACCATAGCTGCCGAATTCACACCCATCCACAATACATGCTCATGCATTTCACAACTTTCAAACCATACTTTCTTTTTTCCCAACAGACAGAACAGAATGCCTACGAAAAAGCAACTCTGTAGAAAACAAAGAAAAAATAGAGCAGATAAGAATAAAACCAAGCCGTCCACATCTAAAACCATTAAAACAAAACAGCAAGTAACCTCACTCAACAAAACTAAACCAGTGAGCACTAAATAATGCACTCCTCCTCTCCCAAAAGAAAAGTAAAAACAAAAGCAGACCTACTAATGAACCTAACACTATCGGCCTCATCACAAGTCCAGCGGTAACCGTGCTGGTAAAACCGGCAGGTTGCCGGCGGACTTGTGAATTTTACCAGTGCCAGTCTTGCTGGAAACACTGGGGGATTACAACCCTGGCGTTCCGGGAAGTCAGGTGCCAGTAATTGTAATTCCCCATTCCCATTTGAGTCTGACTCAATGGGAATGGGGACCACGGAAGCACCAGCACCATTAATAACGGTGCCATTGCTTCCATAAACCTCTGCGGGCGGGTGCCGTTCCACCCACCAGTCTGTAGGTATGACCCTGGTGGGCGGGGCAGCACCCGCCCGCAGAGTCGTACTCTGCCGGTTCAGTAACAACAGTGCCGGTAGGCTTACCAACACCATTGTTACCAGATCGTCATAGTTTGAATGATGCCCTATACCTACCAATGTTAAGGTAGCCACAGCAAAATATTCCAAAAAATGTATTTTATAAACAATTTTCCACTGTAGAGTTCTTCACAATCTTATAAAGACAGCTGAAAAGTCATGATCTACCCACAACATCTACTGCAGAAGACTAATCCTCAAAGTTCTAATTGACAGGGCATTTCTACTAAAGAGAAAGTTGTTTATATTGATTTTAAACAGAATGAAACCACTAACTAAATTAATCAATAAACTACAAAAAGTACTTCTAAACACCTGCAACGTCAATATAGGTACCTTTTCAAACTTCTGAACAAAACTACCCAATTGCCATAGACAGTAATGGCCAAGGGTATGAAATGGTAGGCAACATCATTTTGGCAAAAGAAACTTTCATAGAAAAAACATCCCCAACAAACTTTCAACCAACTATTCCTTTCATCCAAACAAACCGTCCAGTGTTTAAATTGCCATACAGCTCAATGTGTAATGTACTCCAACAATCCTTAAAATCTCTATGACAATTCCTCAATCACTATGTGAAACTAAAAGACAAACCTGAAATGAAAACTTTACAAACCATGGACTCTTGTCCAGTTCACAGCCACACTGAACTTAGAGGACATTGGTTAGCCTGCATTTCAGGAACTGCTTGCAAAAGCATCTTCCACCACATCAAAATGTTAGCAACACACCATTCCGCTATTCGGTATCTTCTGCATAAACTATACTATGCAAAAAGTCCTGCTCTAGAACTGCAAAATTTAAATAACATTCTCCTACATGGAACAGCCAAAGAACTCTTTTGAGAAATAGAGCACTCCAAACTAAATACTTTGCAACTGAAGCTGAACTAGAAAATTCAGTAACTTCAGAAAACATTAATGTGATGCTGGAAATGCATTGGAGGAACAGGGCCTCCATATCCTTGTCCTTTATTGCTTTATCATGTATGTTCTGTCTTGTGTTCTGCGCAGGAGTTCATGTGGACCTCCTGGCGGTGCAGCTCTTCCTCTTTTTGGTTTGGTGAACAGACCCTTGGGATACCCTTTTGGCACCCATGGGTGGGAGTACGAACCTGTACTCCTAGTGTATGTTTTTAGGCACCTGTGTGTGGCCCACAGAGCAGGGTATGGGCTGGTGGCAGCTCCATGCTGAATTTGGCAAGTGCTCTGAGTATCCCCCATTTTTGGGATGCCCAGGCCCTGCATTTCTGATAGGAAACAAGATGGCCCCTGTAGCCTCTTGCTTTCTATTGCCTGTTACCTTAATTTTCCCGAAGTCCCGGGAAGCCCTTACTCTGTCCATTCCCCCTAACTGGCTGTTGGGTGGAAGTTCCATATATGGTAGTGTTGGGAAGTCCAGGCCAGACTGGCTGGAGCCTTCCCAATGACTGTATGTTGTGGGTGCACCCGTGAGGTGGGACATGGGTGAATGGAATGTGTGACGAATATGCATCCTGTGTTGTGAGTGTCTGGATGGAGAAGAATGGCCTGACTGCACTGTGAGCCTGATTGGCTGCCTGACTGCCTGAACGCCCTTCTGAAGGATTGGTTGCCTGAGTGTGACCCAGCAGAGTGAATGGGAGATAAACAGTATATCTGGGGACCTCTCACTGATGGAAATCGTTCAGAAGCTGAAGATGAAACTGATGCTTAACCTTGAAGCCCACTGGAAGAGGAGGAATTGCTGCTGCTGTCCTTCGTTAATCTGAAAGCTGCGGAACTGTCAAGGAGCTGATCCAAGAGAGGACCTGGCTAGGAGAGCTCTCTCTGAGCTGCAAGGGACCATCGTGCGCCAGCTGATCTTTGCCAAAGCTCCCTGGACGCCAAACCCTCGAAAGGATGGCAGTCCCAGTCTACGGTCGAAAGGCTGTCGACCGTAGATGGGGACTGCCACAGAATCAAAGTGCCTGGAATTGAAGTCCATCACCGTCGACCACCACCGACCATAGGCGCAGTGCTCCTTTGCGTAAGAACATTGAAACAAAGACACCCTTGCTCATCCTCGTCGACCGCTTTCGTCCTGCCGGAGAAAGTCAAGGCCACAGACGACCAAGGAGAATCTGCCGGTGGGTTTCCCACCACCCGAACACTGCAGAGACGCTGACGACTTGACGCCCTTACTGGGCCAAAGTTCTTCTTTGACTCTTTGCGGCAACAAACACTCGTTGTCGAGGTGCACCGCATGCCTGAGCTTGCAGAAGGTTTTTGACCGATCGTTAACGAGCACCGCAAGGACCGAAGCTGCTGCAGCAATGACAGTATTCACCCCTTCACTAGCATTCGACGACCCATGGCTCCTGCCTTAAAGGGAGTGCACTCAAGAAGGCCCCGTCAACGACGCATCGAAGAACTCTACCAAACCACGTACCTTGGGGTTGTGGAACCTTTTAGAAGGAGTCAGGACTATATCGAGCATAATTGGCCTGGGCTTGTCAAATACGCTTTATTTACAGGTTGCCCAGGTCGGGGGATCCTCACCCAGAACTGCCTCATGGTAGTGGGATAGGCAGTTCTGCCATTGCTTGATTTAACTTGCTTTCTTTATGTGTCTATCGTTGATTCATCTTACAATCTGATTCGTATGCTATTTGGGGCTTTTAGCCGTGGTCGCATTTTAAAGGAAGCAATAGAAAGAGTGGTACCACATAGACTTGTATATATTTGCCATTACAGTATTACCAGAGTACAAAATGTGTCATTGTGATTGTGTACATAACGTGAACCTTATTTATATAAAGACTGTGTTTTCACAAACATAGTGTGTGGGCAAACCTTTGAGGATGCTTGGGCACTACACTGTACTTAAGAACCAGCCTGCATCACCTCCTGAGAGCTAAGCTTTGATTGCGTGCCACGTTTTACCAATATAGAGAAACTTGGCTGGGGTGCTCTGTGCCTCTCCTCTGCCATATAGAGAGCAGGAGTACAGATAACCCCCGTCCAGTCTTTACACTGGTGGCAGCGGTGGGATGCTAATGTTTTTAAGAATCAGTGTGTAACCTTGCCACTTACAAAATATCTACACTTTGTTGAATTGGGGTTTAGTTGTGTACCAGATAACTACATTACAAGCAATGGAATCTATTGCAAATGGTAAATTGACTCGGATGAGCTTAGAGGCTCTCCAGAGTGCTTGTGAAGCCAGGGAGTTAGACATAGAAGATAAGTCTAGGGCAGAGCTGATAGCTGCCCTGGTGGACTACCAGACTGAATGTGAAGATCTTGAAAGGCAGGAATGTAACCAATGAGGCCCCTACCCCTGGGGGTGTTGTTGAATCTAATTCTGGGAATGCCACCATTCCTGCTGCCTCTGTTCCGAACCCCAGCACTGCTCTTCAGGGGGAAGCCCTGAAGATTGAAGTTTTCAAATTGGAGCTACAACGGGAACAGTTAGCCTTTCAATAAAGAAAGTTCGCAACAGAAGCTGAACTGAAGAAAGAGGAGGTGGCACAGCAAGTGATACTCAAAGATAGGGACACTGAGCACCAGAAAATTCAGCTGGAGAGAGCTAGAGTGGAGACTTCAGCAAAACCAGTTAAGAGTGTCAGGTCCCCAGCCACCAAGTTTATCCTCCAATGGATTGAAGCATTTCAGATGGCTTGTGGAGTCCATGGTGTTGATAAAAGAAATTGGGCTAAGTGTTTGTTAAGCAGAGTGCCTCAGACTGGGAAACTGAGTGTGGAAGAAAGGGATCAGTATGAGTGCATGAAGTCTGCTTTCATTGCCAGGTTTGGCAAGACACCTACCCAATACCTTAAAAGGTTCAGGGAATTTAAGATAAGAGAGAATGTTTCTTGGATTTATATGGTGAGTGCTGCACATATGCACATGATGGGGTGGATTGATGGTTACAAGGTGAAAACATTTGTTGAATTGTCCCACCTTTTGTTTTTTGAGCATTTTTCTGAAGCCTGTTCACCAGAGCTGCATCAGTATGTTGCTGACCAGAACATTTTACATCACTTTATGCTGGCCAGGCTGGCTGACAAGTGAGTGTACCACCGGGTGTCCCCTAAGGACTCCAGTGGGAAGGACAAGGAAAAGGAGACCTCTAAGAAAGCTGAGGAGTCCCAAAAGCAATCACAGTTGAGTAAACTAAAACCTTCCTCTGCTAAGACCCAAAAATATAGTGGGGATAAGTCCTATGTGGGTGGGAGTAAGAGTAGTGGTCCACCTGCTGCAAAGCAGGCTCCTAGTGGTTCCAGTACCGCACCCTGCATTCCTGACAAAAAGGGTGACCCCAAGTGTAAAGGTAAGGCACTTGAAGTCCAGGCTGTCAGCCTGACCTACCCTAACCCCATGCCTAAGGTGGAGGCCATTGTCCTCCCCTCCTCTACAGGAATCATATTCAGTGCTCCTGTAGATATTTCTCTGGTGTCCCTTGGGGCAGGGACCAGTACGCAGAAGTACTGTCAACCATCCCACAGAACACCCATAGGTTTTTGAGAAGTGTCCTTGAATGGCCAGCCTTCTACTGGTTTGATAGACACTGGGGCAAGCATGACAGTGGTGGACAGGACCCTGCTCAAGCCAGAGGACTATGTAGGTGCACCTCTGAGAACTACCAGGTTAGCTGGTGGGCCTCCCAAATTATCTCCTGTAGCCACAGTCACATTCATGATTGGAGACAAGACAGCAAAGCTGACTGTCCTGGTTCCCGACAATATCCCTGCTAACATTTTGTTAGGCAATGATCTAGTAGAGTTGGGGTTGATCTCTGATGGTCTCCCCATGACACCAGCTGCAGTCACTAGGTCATAGGTGACACCGGAACTGACTAAGAGTTAGGTACCCAAGCCAAAGGCGAGGCCCAAGACAAGAAGGAGGAACAAGAAGGCCATCTCTGTGAAGGGGCTCCTTCTCCTCCTGCTGCTCCTGCAGCACCCGTTGGGATTCATGCTCTGGACAGGCTGGGTCCAATGGTAAACCCAAAGTCAACTCCTGAGGGAGATGAGGCAGAAGACCCTCCTGCGGGGGATGTGCTCAACCCAGAGGACCACCCTGACCTTCATTGCCTGTTGGCTGAAGGGGGACCCTCCCGGGCGGACTTCTGTAGGGGTCAGAGAGAGTGCCCCTCTCTCAAGGGTCTGAGGAAACAGGCCCTGTCCCAGGCACATGGAGACGTGCCTAGGACCTTCCGGATATATTTGGAGGGTGAGCTCCTTGTTAGTGAGCCCACTAAGCCTGAACCTGGTGCCCTCAAGAGGTTGGTAGTACCCAAGGTTTACAGGCCCTTCCTACTGCAGTTGGTGCATGTGGTGCTCTTGGCTGGTCATCTTTGGACCAAAGGCTCTCTGCCCATTTCTACTGGCCTCGGATGGGAGTAGAGGTGGAGTCCCACTGCAGGACCTGCCCCACTTGTAAGTTATATGGCAAGACTGGAGGCAGTGTCATTGCCCCACTGCAGCCATTGCCAGTGGTTGGCACACCATTTGAGAGGGTGGGCATCAATATTGTCCACCCCCTTGACCCTTCTACTTCAGGTGGACATTGGTTCATCCTGGTCTTGGTTGTTCATGCCACCGGGTACCCTGATGCTATACCCCTTCAGACTATTACTGCCAAGGTGATTGCCAGGGCTTTCCTGGGCATCTTCACCAGTGTTGGATTCCCAAAGGAGGTTGTCTCTGACAGAGGATCCAACTTCATGTCGGGTTACATGAAAACAATGTGGAAAGATTGCGGAGTTACCTACAAGTTCTCCACCTCTTACCATCCCCAGACCAATGGTCTGGTCGAGAGATTTAATAAAACTCTCAACGGCATGCTAGGTGCTTTGGAAGAGCCCCTAAGGAGGAAATGAGATCTCCTCCTGCCATGCCTACTGTTCGCTTACAGAGAGGTACCTCAAGCGGGTGTTGTTTTCAGCCCCTTTGAGTTACTCTTTGGCCATCCAGTGAAGGGGCCCCTTGCCTTGATCAGAGAAGGTTTGGAAGCCACCGCTCCAGGACCTGCCAAGCAAGTGGGGGGCTATGTGTTAGGCCTCAGATGGAGGATGACACAGATGATGGGTCAGGAGACAGCGAATCTCAAGGACAGCCAGGAATTGAACAAATACAGGCATGACCTTAAAGCCTCGCAAGTGGATTGGACTCCAGGACAGGAGATCCTTGTGATGGAGCCTCCCAAGCCTTGAGCTCTGGCAAATAAGTGGACTGGACCCTTCAGGATAATCTCTAAAATGGGTGAAGTCAATTATCTGGTTGACATGGGAGTCCCTGGGATAGCCCCTCAGGTATTCCATCTTAACAGGCTGAAACCTTTCCATAGGCGAGCAGAAGTCTCATGCCTCTTGCTAGTTTCAGAGCAAGAAGAGGTTGAGAGTGAGCCCCTTCCTGATTTGCTGCATAGCAACCCTCAGTATGGCTCAGTGGAGAGAGTGAATCTCTCCCCAGATCTGACTCCAGAGCAGCAGAGGGCCTGCAGGGCTTTGCTCCAGCAGTATATGCCTCCCACTGACACCAGGCCTCACTCCATGGTGCAGGCACAAAATTGAAACACAAACAAATCCCAGTATAACTGCGCCAAGTACAGCAAAATAAAAATCGGGAGTCCAAGTGATTTGTATGAAAGAACAGCCTTACAAGTCCAAGATTAGTACAAGCAACAGCCTAACACGTGTTTCGAGCCTTCAACGGCTCTTCATCTGAGGCTTAATAGGGATAGAGCCTGAAATTTAAGCTGAAGGGACAATGCCCAAAAAGTACTCTGAAGGCTTTGCAATTGCGATTAAAGCTGGTCGGCTGTTTAGACAGACTGAAGAAATCAATGATTGACACTGGTGACAGCATACCTGTCAAAAGCAGATGCTACAGGATGTCAGACATTGTTAAGAACCACACCCAGGCTGAGGTCACCAAAATGTTGGATCTGGGTGTTATTGAACCCCCAACCAGTCCCTGGTCCGGTCCAGTGGTCCTTGTCTCCAAGGCAAGTTCCCAGGCAGGTACCAGGGATTTGGCGGTTCGGTGTGGACTACAGAGGGGTCAATGACGTCACCAAAACTGATGCACACCCATTTCCCAGGGCTATTGACCTCGTGGACACCATTGGTGCTGCCAAATTTGTGAGCACCTTTTACCTTACCTCAGGCTTTTGGCAAATAGCTCTGATGGTCCATGCCAAGGAAAAGACTGCATTCTCAACACCTGAGGTGCACTACGAGTTTAGAGTTATGCCTTTTGGGTTTACAAATTCCCCTGCCACCTTCCAGAGATTAGTCAATCATGGGCTCAGTGGGCTGGAGGCCTTTTGTGCGGCCTACCTAGATGACATTGCTGTCTACAGTTCCACTTAGGAAGAGCATTGGACTCACCTGGATAAGGTGTTGCAGGCCTTGAAAAGGGCTAACCTCACTATCAAGGCCACCAAGTGCCAGATAGCTCATGGGGAAAGTCACATGTCTTGGTCATGCGGTAGGGGGGAAAATCCAACCTCTCCCAGTAAGGTACAGGATGTACATGACTGGGAGACTACCACTACTCAAACCCAGGTAAGAGCCTTTTTGGGTCTCACCGGGTATTATCACAACTTCATGGTGGACTTTGGAACCATAGCTGCCCCTCTGACAGCTCTGACTTCGCCCACACAACCAAGGAAGGTTAATTGGACAGAAGACTGTCAGAGGGCCTTTGCTGGCTTGAAAGAAAGTCCGTGTATGGCACCTTTGTTGTGTGCACCTGACTACAGCAAACCCTTTATCATCAAGACGGATGCCTGCGACACCAGAATTGGAGCTGTCTTGTCCTAGTTAGATGATAAAGGGAGGGAACATCCAATCATTTTCATCAGTAGACAACTCAAGGGTAGAGTACTTATGTGGGCTACAGTTGAAAAGGAATGTTTCAGTATAGTTTGGAGCCTTATGCGTTTTAGGCCCTACCTTACGGGGTCTACCTTCAAGGTCCAAACCGACCATAAGCCCCTGAAGTGGCTTATGCAGATGAAGGGTGAAAACCTGAAACTGCTCAGGTGGTCCATTAGCCTGCAAGGGCTAGGCGTCACCATAGAGCATAGATCAGGGAAGAGTTATGATAATGCAGATGTCCTTTCCAGAAGGTATGTTGACCATCTGGATGAGGGTGCCAATCTTGTGAGAGATTCAACGCCCTCACCTCAGTCTGGGGGGGCGACTGTGATGCTGGAAATGCATTGGAGGGACAGGGCCCATGACTCATTTCAAGCTGCATTAAAAGCAAATGAAAGCAGTGTAAAAAATGTCAATTTCAAACAATACAAAGAAATGTTGGGCAATGAACGCCAACAAAATGAAGAAATTGTAGTTCAACTAGATAAAGACACTCCTGAGGGCAGTCAACCTTCCCTTACTGGAAGCCAAGAACCACTTGGAGAACTACTCATTCTAAATGAAGCAGAAATAGCCATGACTGAGGTAGAAAATACCATGTATCAATCTAATTAACCTGAAGCAGACTTGTTAGTGCTCAAATTACAGCTAAATGACTAACAACTCACCATTTATCTGGAAGTCACTGAAGAAATTTAACATGGTTTTAAACATGAAACTAAAACTTGTAGCTGTAAAAATGATAAACCTCCTTTCCTATATGTAAATGGTGAATCTGGTTCTGGTAAAACACTCTTAATTAAACCAATCAGCACATTTCTACAAAACTTAAGAAACAACAACCTTTCGACTGTTGTAACAGCCCCCACACGTTTAGCTGCGTACAACATAGGAGGTGTAACTTTACATCAACTACTGCTCCTCCCTGTAACACAAACACAAATTAGAATACTACACATTATCAGCAGAAGCTGCTACGGAATATGCAGAATTCTGAAACAAATGAAATTGCTCCTGGTAGATGAAGTAAGCAAACTCATGTTGGCTTTACTTCACCTCAGATTGCCAAAAAGTCCTAAAAACCAACTACGAAGAACTGTTTGGAGGAATACATGTTATTGTTTTTGGAGACCTCCTACAGTTAACACCAGTAAAAGGTCAACCTATTTTCAAAACATTAGGACACAAACAATGCCGTAACACACTCGGCAGCATTGGAAATGTAAATCTCTGGCAACATTTTCACTACAGATAACTAACTCAAAACATGTGTCAGTCTGCAGACCTCACCGCTGCTCACATTTTAAAAAGCATTAGAACTGGTCTGCTTACTAAATATGCAAAATCCATCTTAAATAGTAGATTAATACATGGGCAAAACACATCTGCTCCTGATTCTATGGAACAATTAACTCAACAAAATATAAAATGCATGTGCTTAATGTCAACCCTTGCAAGCTGTAGTCAATTCATCGAGACAATGTTAAAAAAAACAATGCAACCCATAGTGCATATCAACACCACAGACAAACTAGAAGTGCACGGCATTACACTCCCTATTTGTCAACAAGCGACAGGACGACTAAATAGCTTAGAAAAATGTATCTCCAACACAGCCGGATTAGAAAAAGTATTACCTATGTGTCTAAACTGCAGAGTAATTCTAAAATGTAACTTTGATGCAGAACAAGGTTTATTCAATGGAGCAATTGGTACAGTTGTTGGCTTCCAAACATAGCCACATGACAACAACATTCAATTTGTCAACATCCACTATGACACACTTACAGAATTAAAAGAAATTGGCTGCACAATTGCATGTTTCCTTCTTTCAAAGACATGTACTGCACACATAACAATTCTCTCTATCTCTTGTATATGCTGTCACTATTCACAAATTGCAAGGTCTAACCCTAGATCATGCATTGATTGACATTGCCAGCACAGTCTTTAAAGAAGGCATGAGTTAATTAGTACTTTCACGTCTGTGTACACTTAATTGTCTATTCCTAGATAACTTTGATGCAAACAAAGTCAACGCTGACATTCCTTGCATCCTAGAATACAACATGCTACATGCACTGTACACCCCATCTAGATATGTACCCTGTGCCTCAAAAAATAAGACCTTTAAAAAGAAAACAAATACAAACAGAACTTATAAAAGATCTCCCAACAATACTGCTAAAGAAACAATGACCAACTGCTGCTCCATCAAATGATACAACCACAAAACTGTCTAGTACAAACTCAACTACATGCCGATCAGAAGACAAAGAGACAAATATCTCTTCTGAAAAAATAACTGCAGGCCCATCAAAGGATGCAGAGAAACAACTCTCTGGTCCATTTAAATTCAGCAAAACAACTGGAGAGAATTGCTATGCAAATGTAACAATCAATCTTCTCTTCCATTTGCCACCAATTGCTCACAACATTTACTTAAACAGCTTGGACCAGTTGAGTTTGCCAATGCTCGTCCTTCATAGAAATGCCACAAATAATCCTGACAGCACTTACAGTGTCTCGGGTAAAGGCATAAATTAGACTACTGTGCAGGAATGGTAATATTTACCATGAACACACAGGAAGATCCACAATATTTCCTTATGTACCTACTACAAGTACTGGAAACCAAAAACGTCCCTATGAATGAAATCTTCCAGATTTCAAACATGTGGAAACATACATGCACTCTGCAACCATGTTTCACAAGAGCACATCCCTAATGACGATTTCTATATGTATCTATACCAAACTGTGAATCCAATCCATTTGACTTATTATGCCCTTTTTGCAATTCAGACAATTGTTCCAGCATACAAATAAACTCACATAGCCAAAATGTCACACCAATGCTTCTAAAGTGCAATGCAGATGGCACCATAAATAACTAAGCTAACTAGCTTCACACACAGCCAAGTATCACTTGGCAAACACAACTTCACAAGAGTAGGCATAATATACCACACTGGCGCCACAACCAATTCAGGCCACTATACTGCATATGTCAAAAAAAGAAATGGTTGGTTTGAATGTAACAACCCCTCTGTTACTCCAAAACATAGGTTACAGCAAATTTAATTATTGCCTACTTAATATTCATTCCACCAAAATGTACACACTAAACTGCAGCACAATAAACAGTTAGAATATGCCAACAGGTATCTAACTACTTCAAAAATACCCTTCATTGCCATAGACTTCAAATACACCATCACAGTTCTTGTTACTGCAAAAACTATTGTAAAGACTAATATAGTTAGAATATGCCAACAGGTATCCAACTACTTTAAACATTTCCTTAAATACAGCACATTTCAAACTGATATACTATCACACTTACACTCACATAATTGTAATAGGTCTTTTTTATCCTATATGGATTTTTTGCCTCAAATACCCAATGATTATTTCATGTCATGTCAATACAACAACAGTGTAGCACACACTCATGTTTTACCAAACATACTACACAGATGTACTATTTATGAGGGTCAAAAAAGTAAGTATGTACAATACACCTTCAAAGAACAAAACTTGCTCTGAACCCCCTGTGATTGAAATCATGTCCGCGGACACCAAAATTGACCAATGACTCAACAGCAAAGGCACACCTTTTTTTATCCTATTAAAAAAAGCTCCATATCATCTTTATTCTACTCCCCCACCCTTTCCAGGCCCTCTTTCATCCCCCAAATAACCCCAAATGTGTTTTCCAAGCTATTTCTTCACAGCGTTGTCTGTGGACTACCAAGGTGTCTGCAGACAACCACGGCAAATGCACACCCTTTTTTCACCTATAAAAGCAGCTCAATATCATCTTTATGCCACTCCCCCACCCTTTCCAGGCCCTCTTTCGGCCACCAAATAACCCCAAATGTGTTTTCCAGAATTTTTCCCCAATACGCTATCCGCGGACACCGGCTGCTGTCCACGTACCCAACATGGCAACCGGTTAAAAAAATATGATGCACCTCACGCTTTTGAGCATCCAATCAGCAGGTGTGTATATGGCCGTGGACATCACGCCGCCTCCTGATTGGCCCTGGCATGTCCGTGGACACCGAATAGCAAAGTGAGTCCGCAGACTGGACCCAGATGTCACTAATATTTTTTTACCTACTTTTTGCCCATATTTTTCAAAACTACTGGACGGATTTAACCAAATTTACAAAAACACTCTTTCGGGACCAAGCCACCGATCCTAGGGACAATTTGATACAAATCCATTCAGCGGTTTGGGCTATAGGCATTAGCACAATTTTCTTTCCATTGCCTCTATGAGGATTTTCACATATTGTGGCACCCCCATACAACTTTGCCCCCCACAGAAGAAAACACACCAAACTTTGCAAAATTCGGAGTGGGCCATATACTTTTAATGCAAAGTTTTGTGAGGATTTGTACAGGGGGGGCAAGGTTATAAGCTGCCCAAAGAGTGTTCTTCCCATGAGTTGAGCAACTTACCTATAACTACCGGGCCGCTAACGCAGGCCCTGCAATATATACCTACTTTAATTAAAACTACCATATGCAATAAGAACTATAAAGAAAACATTACAAAAAACACCCCTTTGGAAATAAAACAGAATATGTAAGAAGGCAAGATACAACACCCTGTCTAATGGGACAGGTGTAGAAAAGGCAATAAAAAACATAACGTTCAAAAAGGATACGTTCTCGGGTTGCACCTAGCTAGTCTCTATGTCTCAAAATGGACCAAGGAGACAGTTATGAGGCAATAATATGATTGCAGTGTCTTGGCTGCTCGACATCGGTGAACCTCGCCTCTTGGCGCTGTTCAATGGTTCGGTTTGTCCTGAAGATGGTGCAGTTGCAGTTGTCCAGTTGTAAGCAAATATTGACACAGGGTCAAATTGTAGAAGGCTGCACTGCAGAGTGGGACGGGGATTCGAATCACAATTTGAGTGATGTACACTACATTATTGGCATGGAATTTATGATATGAAAATCTGATCGGAATATTACCCTTGCTAAAATGAGATTACCTGCATCAGTGTATTTACTAATCAGAAATCAAAAAAAGCCAGAGCTTCCACGTCCTTGCCAGATGGCAATTCCTCACAGTGAAATACCCACGTTACTGTGCAATCTGATGGCATTATCATCGGTTATATGTCCTGATGAAAGAAACGAGCAATGGTTTGCTTAAGCCGAGTACGGAATTTGGCATATTTCAGTAATTGCATGTAATGTCCAAAAGAACTTTGTTCCAAGGTTTTTACGGCGTAAAACCACAGGACTTCATATTTGTAAACACCATTTTTCTAAATGCAGGTAATGGATGTTAGTGGTAACTGACCATAAAAAAGTGAAAACATCACTGAAGCGATGCAGCAGAATTACAGCAGTGAGAACTGCAAACATTCTTCTAATTAGAGTTGTTTGTTTTTAGTGAGGTCGCACTTAGGCTTACTTTATCCCTGTGGTGGGAGCATGGTTGCTATCCCATTCTGACAGGTGTTACATTTACCTCACATATCTGGGCCAGTATTATTTTTCCAGAGCCTTTCTTTTGAATACTTGAGATTTTCTAGTAGTGTTCTTTCTTTGAACCCACTGAAATAGTTGAAACAGTTCTTATTTTTTACACTCCTTTTTTGTGATATTTTTGTGTGGTTATATAGGGTCCGGGGCCCAGTTGCAATAACTTTGGAGTTATAGAAATCTGCAATACAGTGATTACTGGCGATTTTTACGGAATCACTTAGCGCAACTCAGTCCAGCCGTGGCCCATATGTAGATGTTTGGCGTGGACTTCTTGGCTACATTTCCATTGAATAATGAAACGATCAAAATGGAACACCTTTATGCATCAATGATTCGTTTCTTTCCAGAGACAGAGCAAGGGTTCCCTGGCTAGACACACACAGCAATTCTCATCGCTATAAGCAACCATCTCAGTTATGTGGCCAACCTGCTGTTTGTACAGCATAATATCAGCCTTTAGGGACCATGCCACAGCTGTGGGCGTCCCATTTCTGAGTAACAGCAACCACTCCCATCTAATTATCTCCTTCTGGCAGTTGGTGGGCTTCAGCACACATTTTCATACGGGCAAGTGAAAGCACTCGTGCCGTCCCTCCTTGCAGTTTTTTTTTGGCTTCACATTTGCCTTCTATCCAGATGCCCTCTTTTTGATGCTTTATTAGTCAAGTGTAAAGGTGGAGAAACCTCTATAATTCTAAGAGTAGCCTGTTGCCTGCCTGTTGATCCCAGATTTGTCCACTTATGTAGTTTATCTTAACACAGCGATTTCAGTTTCGGGTCAAAACGTGCTATTTCCTGAACAGAGGTAAAAATTGGAAATTGTACAAATGTCCTTGGACTAGCAATGACAGACGTGTTTAAACCTTTTTTCTAACTTTATCAAATGTTCTCCCGCTCCTTACTTCTCCCAGGTCACCTTCTCTATTGTTCTCCAACTCCCAGTCAACACCTCCCCTACCCTTCAGCTACTTTTAAAGCATTGTCTTCTTCTCCTCCCACGTGTTCCTTCTGCTTGTCTCAAGTTAATCAGAAATTCCACACTACCAGGTTTTTCTATGCATGTCTTATATTCTCCTAACTGTGCCCTGTGGTTGGTCTAAGGACTATGGATTTCTGGTGTGCGGAGTCCAGACTCTGGCTCTTTGATTGGCCCGTGTTTCTCCCTAGGTTGTGTTTTCTGAATGTTTGTGCCTCTGGCCCCACCCCTTTTTTTAAATCATGAACTGAGGCTTCTTCCCAGCAGACTGTCCTCAGAGCGCACTTGTACCTAGATGGAGTATCCAGCAGTCGTCGAGGCCTGAGCTTTCTTATCTTCAGCTTCATAAACCTACACCACAATGGATGGGGGAACAGGCTTTTGGGTTCACAAGTTGGTTGAGGCATGTGGCATGTGAGCTACTACACCCTTTAGAATCCTTTCCCTGTGGGAGGGATGACCCTAAAGGTATTCCACCTCCGTTGCTTTGTACCTCTACCAATTGCATTGATTTTCTTTTAGGGGCCTGTTGTCTAAGCAGCCCTTATGGTAATTCACTGCCAAGCTCAGAAGAGGGATGTTGTAGACCAGGGGATCCTGCCGGCAACATCTCCTGTGCATTCACGCAGTGGGTGCTGGCATCTGGCCTCCTTGGTCAACCCATCCCCTACCCTCGGCACAAGGCAGGACACTTCATCATAGAGAATAGGAGAGGCACGATAGTGAAAGTTATCACTGTTCCAAACAGAGACCCTGTCACAGGGGACACATCCACACATGGGTGTGGCTGGGAATATAACATTACACCTGTTCATAAATCAGAGGTGCATTGACGTGTGAGGCGGTAGCCCTAGCTATAAGGCAGTTTGAGGAAAATTAGGCTTTACCAGGGCATATGCATGAGGCTATATCTTGGCCTATGTTCCTATTTCAAGATATATTTAAAGCTGTACTAGAGCATACTTGAAAGCACCTGAAAATATGAGGATGTACCAGGGCATAGTATGAATGTATCTTGTCATATAATGGAGTGACAGTGTATATAAGTGTGGATCCAGATAGCTGAGAAAACACCTTATCATCTATGTGTGTTGATTGCTACAGGAGGCCGTACTGGTATCTATAAGACTGTGCCAGGGCATAAAAGTCTTAATCAGGTCATAGAATACTCTATGTAATTGTAATTGTAATTGTTTATTCATTTATATTGCGCGCCAGGCCCGTGGGCATCTGGGTGCAGAGCAGGTTACAGAATTACAAATAACATAAAATATAAGCAGATATACAGGGTATATACTTTTACTTTACTTGAATCAATTTATAACGCGCTGTCATGAGGCGTGAGGGCACAGACAAAACCAACAAATACAACAATATAACATAAAAACATAAAACTATTGCATTGGCTAAGGTGAAAATAATCGTGGGTACATGAATTCCAGTCAGAAAAAGATAGGCACAATCAGGTGGGGTAAGCTAGGGAGGGCCCAAGAGGCATAGCATATGAGCAGTAAAAAGGAGCAACATGTAAAAAAAAATCTTACAATATTAAATTACAATATGAGCCTCCTCTGGGAATGTATTTGCAGCGTCTTAGGAAGGCTGAGAGGGTGCTACCTCCACAGCTGACCAAGACACTGTCACAATTGGGTTGTGTACACCAGTCATTAAGGTCCAATCTGCGCCGAATCAGCAGGTCAGCCATTCTGACTACCCCAGATCCAGTTCTCCGTCGTAGCCAGGAACGGACCTCAGACTTCGGAATATTGGTGATAACAATGTTCCTTTGGTCCATGATGAAATCATAAGTACTCAAGTCAATTAATTTAGGCATTTGTGACTTTTTTGATTGAAGACTCCACCGGGATACCTTATTGGAGTTAACAGTGACCACTGCTAGTTGTTTAACTGCTTGTTGGCCAGATATAGGTGCCTGAAGAGAGATTTCCTGTAATGGGTCTATGCAGTCTACTTTAGTGAAATTGGCACTCTCTTCAGTAACTGATATTGACCCCTTGGACACTAAGGGGAACTCGCTGGAGAGACCAGTTTGCGTGTCCTGGTCTATTGTAGCCCTTTTTAGATTTACTTGGCAAGCGTTGTCTGATTTAGGAAGCTCTGACAATGCAACTGGCCTAGAAGGCACGGCTGTCTGTGAGGCCGGGGTCACTTTGGAATACTGTAGATCAAGCACCCAATCATTCAGAGCGTCCATCAGAATACCCAAGTCAGAAGGAGTAGTGCATGAGAGGAGCTCATTGGCAATACTAGCCACGAGAAGAGGCCATTGTTCGAGTTGGGCAGTCCCAAATGGGAAACAATATGAATCCCCAGAATCCACTGTTCCCATTCCCCGTGAGCAATCTTGTAGACGCATATCACCCAGGTTCCCAGGCAGTGGAACCGTCACCCCACTCACCCCACGCTTTTCACTCAGTGACATGGCAACAAACAGTGACTCGTGTAAGGAAGCAGACAATGCGCACTATACAGGTGGTGGGGGTGACCACAACACCAGGTAGTTTATTATATCCGCCATGAGGAAACTTTTGATAAGGGCTTTTTGTAATCAGACACTGAAAAGGGGCAGAGCTTACCAGGCTGAGCTAACATGTTCACCATTTCTTGGTTCCTGGACATCCAGTCTGGGGGTGCTCTGCATTACATGGGTACACCATGTGAGGGCTGTAGGAGATTTGGTGATCCCCGATGGAACCAGCACGGAGACCAGCGGAGAGCCGCGGCAGGCCCAGCTAGAGCCGCTGGAGCAGGAGCTGCTGGTCCATACAGCCAGCCCACGCGTGCAGTGCCAGAGGGTTACAGGAATGGACCTAACCCGAACATCAAGCCGCACGGCCACAGAGGGTAGTCGCCGCCTCTGACGTTCTCTCGACATTCTACAGTGTGCAGAAATAAACAGGTGAGCAAGGATTCAATGTACATATATACAATAGATATATTAGTTAGTTGCTGTATCTCATTTAGGTGAAGTCTGCAGAGAGAGGTGTCTGTGAACAGACCAGGGGTCAATGGTCAAGGGAGTGCAGCCACTTCTTGACGTTGGTCTTAAAGCAACGGAAAGGAGATATGTCTCTTAGCGAGTCCGGAATAGAGTTTCATAGTTGCGCAGCCAGGACTGGAAAGCTGGCGCCTCGTGCTTTTTTTAGCTTGAATTTGGGTATTCTGAGACTGTTGGATTGTGTTATTCTGATAGGTCGTGTGGAGGTGTGCTTAGTGAATGTGTCTGTGAGGTATAGTGGAGCCTTGTTGGACAGACATTTGTGTGTAAGGTTGAGAGATTACATAGGATGCATCCTGGGAAACTGAGAAGATGAACCAAAGAGCCCAACAGACCCTGTGAGGGAAATATCAAACGATGCAGCATGCCGGATACGGGAGTAGAAATACTAAAGTGACCAAAATACCCTGTGTAAGAGGCAGAGGAAGACAGGTGAGGAGACACCTCTGACATTAAATTCTGGGGTGTGCAATAAAGATCCTAAAGTATGACCGAGTCATTGGGGAGAGGAAGAAAAGCCTGATGCTTGTATTGTTGGGTAGACAAGGTGTGCAGTCACATTGCATGTTGGGTGCTCAGGTTAGAACCCCTGGACAATTCACCTAAGAGGCGCGAGCCTATATAATCATCCTGACAAGTGCTGATTACTTTAATAACGTTTTTAGAAATATACACTTGGTTTCTTGCAAAGTCTTTTTGACTGTTCACCACACATGTTCGGATGTATGTGGTCATAGGCGACATGCACCTCAGCCTATGATGCTGTTCTAGAGATTATATGACTGTACTTGGGAAGGTGAGCCTGTGTCTGGGAATAAGTGTGAGTCTCTACCAGGGCATAAGATACGGGAAAACCTTGGTATGCCACTGTACCAGATCTACGTTAAAATAATGAAAACAACAATGAGGCTGAAAACAACTAATTTCTTTTAATCAATTCGAATTTTCTTTCTTCTTTTTTGCATTTTCTTTTCGAAATTTAATGCAGGGGAGACCTCCTGAAGCCCCCCACATCTCTCTACCTTAATTTATTCCCTAACGCAGCCCCCCATCTATTTGTTTCAGAAGAATTTGCAAAACTACCGAACAATGTGATAAAAAAACTCTGTTTTCTGCTTCATTTTTGCATTCGTTTTTTTCAGACGATATTCCTGTACCAGGGTCTCGAAGGCAAAACCATGTGAGATACTGGCTCCCAGCAAAGAGCCTAAGCTTTTCAAGACCCTGTGATCACCCACAGATGCCTCTCCCACTCTGCACCCCTGTATCTGTCAGAAAGAATTCACCATGCTAATGCAACCAGACCTAAACGGGCCCAATACTCACACCAGCTCACGACCCCAGCCTTTAAAAGAGTCAAAGCTAGAGGTGCTAGCTTTTCGGTGTTAGCACCCAAGAACTGGAACGCATTGCCACTGACGCTCAGAAAGGAAACCTCCTTCTCTGTGTTCGGAAGAGCCTTGAACACAAAGCTCTTCAATTAGACTTTACATTAAGAGTTCCTGTGTAACCTTGCAACATACCTACTGTAATACTGTAATACTGCCATTTGCATTGCTAGTTCCTATGTAACTTCATATCCAAGCGAATCCTCTGTAATAGTGCCACAATGCCTCAGGGCGGTTGCGGGCTTTGTAAATTAAAAAAAAAACAAATATATATATATATATGGCTGTATTTGGACATGCATAGATTTATCTGGCCATACAATGAACTCATCACTGTAGAATGTACCAGCACATGCACAGCTTGATTTGCACACCCATGGCTATTGCTGACACAGATGAGATGCCACACTTGGGTTTGTAATGCCTGTATGGACCTTGGCATGTGATGCCTGTTCCAGGAGCAGTAAGGCTGTCCAAAGACTTTTAAGGATGTACTGGGGAACAAATATTTATGTACCTTGGCGTTAGAGAATGTAGAGGGGATGGCTTTGTCCGAATAATGTCAGATTAATCTCACAGTGAAGGTGACCCTATTCTAGAGCTGTGGGCTCGTATCTCAAAGTCCACTAAAGCCAAGAGTAACTATTTTATAGAATGCAATGCTCAGACCTCATGGACTCATGACATGCAGCACACGCAGTCCAGTGTGAAAATAGCTGGAAGCTGGCGGAAGTAGGCAGGAAGGGTAACTACTCAAGGTGTAGAGTAAAAAAGATGCAGTGCTCAAAATGTCGAACGTAAAATGAAGAACACACAATATTTCGAATTTGAAAATTCATTATTAAATAATGTTGAATTAAAAAAAATGAACTACCATAGCCTGAATGGAGAAGACGAGGAGCGCAGCAGAAATAAACAGTACTGATCGGTAGCGGGTTGATGTGTATTAGGTATTTACCCCCATTTTAGAGGGTAGAGGTGAGGAGGAAAAGGGTTGGATTATTCATTAGGTGTTGAAAAGAGCAGATGCATGACAATTTACCCTTATTTTTAAAACATACATTTTGACATTGCCGAGTTTATATCACGTCGCCATTCGACCTTAACGTTTTTCATTTAAGAACTTTGGATTGCATTTTTATTACTTTTAAGAATTCTCCATAGAACGTTTGTAAAGTGGTGTGAAACCTAAAAAAGATTTTGCTCTGCAGGGAATATCATCGGCATATGAAGAGAAGAAAATAGCAAGAAATAGAAATAGTCTACTATGCTGGATCTGAATGGATTTTTTTTAACCTATGCTGGACACCTGACTTATTTATCGCCCACACAAATGCTGTTTATACGTTTTAAAACATTGGGCCTCATTACGACCCATGCGTTAAGGGGTTAACGGCGCTGTAAAAGGTTGCGGCGCCATTAACCCCTTAACGCCTTACTACGAGGTCCCTTTGCGGATCCCGACCTTAACGGCTGGTCTGTACCAGCCGTTAAGGTAGGGACCCGCAAAGGGACCTTGAAGGTAATTACGGTACTGCAATTTGCGGTACCCTAATTACCGCCTTCCCCATTCCCATTGAGCCCTCTGGGGCAAAAATGGGAATGGGGAAGGGCCAATGGTAAATGGGGAATTACCACCCCGCCAACCGTGGAATGGGGTGGCAATTCACCATTTCACCATGGTGGATTTGGTAAATTACCGGCGTTAACCATGGCGCTAATAGCGCCATTGGTTAACGCCAGGGTTGTAATGAGGCCCATTGTTTTTTATATCAGTTTCTGATTGAGTAAGAAGTCCATATTTTGTTTGGAGATTTTAATATTCTACTTACACCTACCTTATCAGGAAGGGTAATCCCTTTTTATGATACACTAGCAAAATATACCCGTATTCGCACAGGTTCTGTAGACAGACAAGATAATGCTCTCATCAATTGTCGAAAATCAATGATCCTGTAGATCGCCGTTTCGAATCGCATATCGCTTGATGTGCTTTGCACTGTGAAGTAAACTGCACTGAGAATGGGCGCGTGTGCCTGGCTTACATACCCCGGAGCAGACGTGGAGAGGAGGCGAGAGTTGGCATGTTACAGCATACTGGGACCTTCGGTGCGCTCGCCCTACCTGTCGCGTCACCCTGGTGCTGTACAGTGTGTTGCGGTGCAAATATCGATGAAATGATGCATCCTAGTGCCTTGAAACGTGGTATAAGGAACACACTAACAGATTTTCTATTTTATTTATGTAGATGATCATGTACTTTTGATTTGGTCCAGCTTATTAAATCTCTGACTTATGTTAAATGTAACAAATAGGTTTTATTATTTTGTCGTCTCTTTTAACCACCACTGAGTCACAATTTTCAATTGTCTTGTCCAGCTACCTTGTAATTCCTTTTCATTTGCAATCTATCACTTCTTTATAATTTGTTCAATAAAAGACCCAGAAGATTACTAATGCTTCCTCTTTTATGGTATTTATGTTTTCAACATTTCCATCTGTATATTTCCATATTTAATCTTTAGCATTTTATCTGCCTTGATCCACATTTATATTTCCTCTGTAAAAAATAAATAGCAACTACTGCTTTTCCATGTTAATTCAAATAAAAAAATGTAGCACATAAATGCCTTTAACAGGAGGCTCATAGAGCTGGGCTCTTGAACATAAAAACAAACAGCCACTCCTTATGCTGATGTAATAAACATCTCTGAATCCCTTTAAAGAACTTTGGAAGGACATACATCACTTTTTAGTCTCAATCACATTACTTTGCACAGCCAATGGCCTCCAAGGCATAACTGACAACTTGATGATCTAATGAAAACACATGAATGTTTTCTTTTTTCTGTTTTTTACAATGTGAG
The DNA here is from genome assembly GCF_040938575.1 of Ambystoma mexicanum. Classification (NCBI taxonomy): domain Eukaryota; kingdom Metazoa; phylum Chordata; class Amphibia; order Caudata; family Ambystomatidae; genus Ambystoma; species Ambystoma mexicanum. The sequence continues at coordinate 702,643,841 of NC_090927.1, read as the reverse complement.
GGTCTAGAAGTAAGAGACGGGCGCAAGGGTGGCATGTTGATTGGCAAAGACCTTTATTCATAATAGAAATGGGGGAGTTGAAGGAAATCCTAGGTAAGTGGGGTTTCCCATGCTCAACAAATCTAGCTAGTGAAACTGTCAGTGTCAGGATGTCCAAAATAAAGTCCACCATCCTGTGTCCAAATCCTAACCTGTCCATCACAAGCTAAACTGAACATAAGCTGATAGGGTAATGTCTCTTGGCTGCCGTCCTGCAGCCCATCTTTGTAGTTCTCAAATAAAATAAAAGCAATGGACATGTTCCACAAGACTTAGTTATTGATCCCTTTTCCCCCAAAGTCTTTCCAGCTTTACACAAAAGTATTCCTGAATCTTCACTGGTTACAAAAGAATCCTTGTCTGTAGCTGTGAAGCCTGTTTTCCTAGGCACTGCGCAACAAGGATAAATGACCTGTATTCTGTCCCCCAAGCCGTGCTGAGGTCCTTGACCACCTTTCCTCAATACTCCCACCTTGATCTACTCTCCCGCCAAGTAGAGTATTTGATGATCTCGTTCTCACCGTCTGACCTCAGTCTGGCCCAGAGCCTTGGTGTACTGTCCTGCCAAGATCCCAGAGTGTTTGTTGTGCAACTCAATCTTGTATTCCTCTGTGTTAATGCTCGGGGTGCTTTTCCTCTGTAAGGGTCCCAGACCCCCTTCAATTGGGCAGTTCAAGGGGGCAATTATCTGTATTTGCTCTTGCCCCCTTCCGCAGCCTTGGTTTACTCTCCTGCCAAGGCCTGTGCAGGCAGCTTATGTCTGGCAAGTTTGTATCTCTCCTTTTCCAAGTTTTGGGTGTGCTTTCCACATGTGTGTCCTAGACCCCCTTTTTACAGTTCTCTGCATTCCCTGGACTCTGTGAACCCGGTCTCCACTCCTGACACAGGCTTCATGCCGGAAGGAGTTCTCTCGCCTCTTGTTTGGGTCCCAGACCCAAGTACCACTGCTCAGGGCTTTTCGTGACTCGACGACAGTGCTTCAGCATCCCAATCCTTTCCCCTGTGGGCTCACTGGTACTCGTTCTGGTGTTCTGGCTTCCCCGACTCTGCTCAGGCACTTTTTCTGCTCCTGTGGCTCAGCTCAGGCATCTCCAGCAGGCAGATGGTTCTCATTTGGTATTCCAACTCCCTCGACCATCGGGAAGTGTGCTCTGCTTTTCCCTGCCTCGTTACAGCCTCTACGGAGCTCTCCTGGGCATGACTGTCAGTGGGCTACCTTCTCACTCCGCTCAGACTCTCCATCTCCTGCATGTTCGTCCGGCTGCCGCACTCCCAGTCTCTACTGAGAGCAAGAAGAATGCCATGTTCCATTCCTGGTTGGGTTTTGAATGAACTCGAACCAATCAGGTGAACGAAAAGACTAGATGGAGCACTTCGGTTCTCCGGAGTGCTCGGCACTACTCAGTGCCTCTTCCTCATCTCAGTACCATTATTCAGCCAGGGTTCACCGTAGTTCTCTGACATCTTGTGAGTGTCCTTAACCTCTAATGGAGATATGTCACAAAAGTGCATTGATGCACTCAGAGGAGGGGCGAGAGAAGGGTTTGAAGAAAAGGTGTGAGGGTTAAAGGGAGACTGCATTCTCCCTTCATGTTCACTTCTCTCAGTGGGGTCCACCCTCCCAATGAGATCCTCATGCTGAGTTCCACCTATAGGGTACTATCAGGTAGCGGTCTCACCATCCTGGCCTCATGGAAAGGGGCATCCTAATCTAAAGCAGTGACGATACGTCAGGATTCATCACTCACAACTAGTAAATGCATAAAGAAAACACAGTGATATTCATCTGTATTTATGAGTAAAATTCAGTAAAATGGAAAACTGTGATCCTTCACTTAACTCAGTAGCAAATGATGGTCATAGTAACATTGTATTTCACCATTATCAATGCTATATTATTATTATTATTACTATTATCATTATTAATAATGTATTTATTGAGCGCAGACATAGCTGCTGGAAGCAATGGAGCACTACATAATCATAGGGGAAAGAACACAGTCATGGAAACATAGAAAAGGTGAGTGGGAAGGAAACAGGGGAAGGCGAGGGTGGGCAATTGGCTACATTAATCTGTATACCAGAGGACAGGCGGGGGTTTTTCGTACAAATAACGTCACAAGTTAGCAGAGTGTTTGGGGCCCTTCCGAACCCTTCTCCGCGGCAATGACGGAGAACTCAGCCGTGTGGTAAATAAACCGCATTTGTTCTCCAAAAGACAGGGATCATACAGGAAACAATAACATCTCTAGTAATCACAGCTCCTGTGACCATGTCACTTGGTTTGTTTCTTAGTGACATCACAACAACCAACCCTTCCCAAAAACCTAAGGGCCGTATCGATTGGGTAGCTCGGGTGATACCACCTATGAAAATCCCCTATCTGAGTTATTCCATTGGTCTTCCCATATCAGGTTGGTTTGCCTGCGACTTCCCCAAAAACTATCTATTACTTTGTTTCAGGGTCGCACAATGACCATTGGCCCCTGCAACATTATACACCACTCCCAGGTTGGAGTGTCTGGATTGGCTGGAGTGCGTCTTCCCAGGCCTGGGACCCTGTTCTGTTCACAGCACTCGGCGGACCTTTTCAAGGTAATGGGAAAAACTGTGTGTCCCCATTGTTGCCACTGATATAGCCACCTGACCTGGGGGAGTGCCTGCAGGTTGCAATGTTCTGTGGACAACACATGTATCCGTCTTGTCTGTTACAATGGGAATACCTCCACTTCCCACCATGAGTATATGGCGATTTCTCGGCTCGGCTGGCTCACGTCAGCGAGGACCATGAAACTGAACTTTTTCGGTCTGCAATTATTGAGGATTTTGTTCTGTATTTCACATGTGGCTCACTGCCTCGGAAATCAGGAATTATCCACCTGCCCTTGTTCTTGGCTTGCGAACCCCGGCTCTGAGCTTCGTGCTGCAGAGTCTGCATCTCTTCTTCCATGTTTGGAGGCCTATGGCTTCATGAGAATTCACTGCATTCCTTCTATGGTTTCCCTATATGTTCCAGTACTTCCCTTTTAGAGATTAGGATTGATCTAGCCCTTATAGGTTCCTTATGTGTCACCTAGCTCCTTATGGGTAATTTTGATGAAGTGATTGCACGCTAGCTCCATGTATGCTTTGCTGTCTTACATCTCTGCATTTAGCTGGTGAAAAGGTAAAGCTGTTGACAGTATGTATATGTGCCTGTCCTACATCTACAGAATGGTGTAAGCATGTTCTTCGTGTGTGCATGTGTGTATGCGTAACTTCGTGCAGGCGTGCAAATTTCCTCTGTGACTAATGTTGCTATTTCATGTTGTCACTAGCGACGTCAGCACGACTGGTTGTTATTATTAGTCAACCTGTGATGAGGCACCTGTCTCTGTGAAGACCTCAGCTGGATAGGTTTTGAATGGTTGTCTAAGAGAATATCTGTTCCCATACTTGGTATACATTGGTACTCCCGGTAGTTGGCCAAACAGCGAGTGGCATCTCTAATTTCTTATCCTTTGGGCTGACATGCACATAGGGGATGTGAGGGCCTTTCCGGGCACCCACTCTTCAAATCTACAAGCAACCATGGGAGGAGACAGTGAGGAGCAGGCCATGAATCTCTGGGTGGGAAGTTCATGGTGTATGGACTTAGGTGTTAGGGAGTGGCCATTTGTCATAGTGGAAGGTCTTTCATGAACTGTAGAAGTGATAGGGCAAGTCTTATGTTGACGGGGAGGAGGTTCCAGAGTCTTGGAGCGTAGACAGTGAAGGGCTGTTTTCTGGTTCCTTCCTTCCTGCACCATCAGAGTTCAATTCTGCAGATTATCTAATATCTGGAGGATTGCAGGCCTCTGGAGATGCTGAGTTTCTCAGTGAGGTAGCTTGGGCTCCTCAGGGTGACATTCCTCTAGATGATGCAACAGGATTTGAAGATGATATAAACTTGCAGCGGAAGCCAGGGCAATTAGTTGAGCATCGGGGTAATGGGTCAAATTTCAGAGGCCTTTAATTGTAATTGTAATTGTAATATTTATTTGTAAAGCGCTTATACACAAGGGAAGTGCTTCAAAGGGCTTCAAGGCGGGAATGGAACAAGGGGATATCGTAGTTATTCTTAGGCCTTGAAGATGCCGAATGATCTAACTGCAATAACTATCATACTAGGCCAAAGGTATTTATACAAGCATAAGTGCATGACAAAGATTGGGGGTAGAGGACGTGGCGGGTGCAGGAGAGAGAGAAGGAACATGCAAGACAAAAACGGTTGGTCATCAATGCGCCTATGCATGCAGGAAACAACCTAGCTAGGGAGGGGAGAAGGGGACATAGGGAAGGATAGGACAGACAAACATGCTAAGCCAAGAACATTTAGGGTCGTGAAGTGCTCAAGACAGATGTGCAAGGGAGGGTGAGGGGGGAAGTGGGCCCAGTCCATCAGGGGCCAGGGTTAGGTGCAGAGTGATTGCCACTCTCACGGAACATATTCTGAGTGCAGTAGTGAAGGCAGAGTGCAGTGGCTGGGAAGCAAGTGCAGGATTGGCAGGGGAGCCTGGGACCTGTAAGGCTCTGGAGGTGCATCAGTTGACCAGTCAACAGACTGATTTGGGAAGAGAAGGCAGGAGGGAAGCAGTAGAAGTGAAAGGAGGTTAGCAAGGGAGAAGGTTAGAGGAAGAGGAAGAGAAGGTCCGGCTCAAGACAGAAAGAGGCAGGAATGCTGTTACATTGGGAGGCATCTGCAGAGGATAAGGATCTATCCCCAAATCTCTGTTTGGAAAAATAGCTCACCCACAGAGAGTTGGATGAGGCTGTGCGGAGGGCTCAGGAGGGAGACTATTTAGGAAGAGAGCATTGTAGATAGAAAGGGCCCTGGCTCCAGAAAGCATTGTGGACTATGCAGACTGACTTGAACTTAATCCTTGCAGCCACATGGAGCCAGTGGAAGGATTTCAGCATCGTAAAGATGTGGTCCCTGGCCTTGAGGCCAAGGATAAGTCTTGCAGTTCTGTTCTGGATAAGTTGAAGAGGTCGGAGAGTAGAGGTAGGAAGATTGATAAAGAGACTGTTGCACTTATCCAGTCTGAAGAGAATCAGGGATCTGGAGACATTGATCCTCAGGGGGAAGCTGAGAAAAGGTAAAATACCTCTGAGGAGGTGCAGCTGGTAGTGGGACTTTTTAGACATGTCTGAGATGTGAGAAGAGAAGGAGAGAGTAGAATCGAAGATGACCCCCAGATTTTTGCCATCACTAGTGGGTGAGGGCACAGGACCAAGTGTGGTCAGCCAGAGTGAAAGTAGGAAAACGGGGGCAGGGGACCCCATGAGGAAGATCTCTGTCTTACTGGCATTAAGGCAGAGATCATTAGCAGCACACCAGGACTGAATTGATGAGCGAGGAGGAGGACGATACCGAGGTTAGCCTGAAAGAGAGCTGTGTGTCATTTGCATAACACTGAATTATAGCGGATAGAAAAGAACCGAGTTCTACCTGGGAAGGACAGTAAGAGAGAAAGGATGCTAGCCATGCCAAGGCCAAGGCCTGATCAGTGTGAGATGGTTATTCAGGATGTTGTGGTTTACCCTGTGGAAAGCAGAGGAGAGGTCAAGAATAAAGAGCACAGATGGAGAGTTAGAGTCAAGGTTTGCTACCAGGTCTTCACAGGTGTTCAGAAGAGCAATTTCCATGCTCTGGATGCTCTACAAACAGACTGATAGTCATGGAGACAACCAACAGATTCAGTGTGGAGGTTGAGCTGAGAGATAGCCAACTTATCAAGGGGTTTTCCCAGGAAAGGAGTGATGGAGATTGGGTGATAGTTTCTGGAATAGTAGGGTCAGCAGAGGGTTTTTTGAGCAGAAGGTGCACAAGAGAATACTTGAGAGAAGTGGGGAACTCTCCAGTGGCGAAAGAAGGGTTGCAGACGTCTGCCAAGGCTGGAACTAGTGAGTTAATATTATCCTTGATGGTTTTGGAGGGGTAGGGGTCCACCAGTTTGGAGGAGGCTTTCAGAGACTGGACTTGTCTAGAGCCTTCCTCTGGTGTGACAGGGGAGAAGGAGGAGAGAAGAGGGGAGTAGTGGGGGTGGCCGAGAGGGGCCTGGGAGAAGATTGTTCACACGTGCACGCGGAGGAGAGAGAAGACAGGATGTCCTGTGTTTTGGTGGTGAAGTTTGCATCCAGGGCCGGCAAAGGCCTGGGTGGGTGTGGTAGAAAAAAAGGCTGCATGTGGATTGGCCAGTTCCTTACATACTTTCCTACAAAGTTTGGCTGTGTTGTTGGATGCCGCAGAGATGTGGGCTTGAATATGGGCTCTTTTCTTGTACCGGTTGCAGAGTCTATATTGTCTTTGCAGAAGACGGCAGACCAGCTTTTCAGAGGGTGCACCTGAAGATCCCAATTTCCTTTCCGCTGCCCTGCACTTGCATTTAAGGTCAGCCAGGTCAGAGTCATACCAAGAGTTTTGCTGCTGCATGCAGGACACATCTCAGGGTTGACACAGTAGTCACTAGAAGTCCTTTCAAAAGGGCATTGCCATCATCCAGGTGGGAGAGGACCAAGGCTTGGACAACCGATCTCAAGTTGTTTTCTAGGATAAAGTTCTTGATTTTCTGCAGGAGAGAAATTTGTTACCAAGATGTTTGTGTCTTTCTTGTTATGTGCCATGTGAATTTTGAATGAAAGAAAGTAAACAAATTAGTTCACTTGTATATGGACGTTGGAATAGGGCTTAACAGTTGATGATCAAAGATCATGTGATTGTTTTTTCAGCCCAGTTCTATGGGTTTGGATAAGCAGTATCAATAACTTTTCCTCTATTCTAAGATGCTGGGCCACATTACGACCCTGGCAGTACAGTATGGATGGTGCCGTATGGCACCGGCACGTCCATACCGTACTGCCTTATTCCGAGTTTCCCTTGCGGGTTCCTGACAGCCTTACCTGGCGGGCTGTGCGGTACCTGCGAGCAGAACTCGTGATTGCACCGGCATTGTTATAAACGGTGCCAGTGCAACCATGCTCCCAACCTTTACTGCCTCCTGCAAATGGGCAATTACCGGCCCCTTCATCTCGTAATGGGCCGATTATTGCCAAATCGCGGGAGGCGGTGCCGGTAGCAAGCATGGCGGTAGCCGTGCCTGCCATACAGTCACAGCTACCGCCATGCTCGTAATGAGGCCCGCTGTCTCTTTGGATCACTGAATCACTGAACAAGGTATCCATTATAATAATACCTTCTGTATATCTTTCTACATCTTAAGGCATAGCCATTGGTGATTGTAGTTTTTTCTTCCTAATTCTGCACTGCAATTCTTCAGCTTGTAGTCCTTGAGGTTGAGCCAATATAAAGTTTCTAACATGGGCCTTTTATTTTAGAGATTACCTTGCGAAGATTTAATTTTACAATTTGAGAAGCTCTTCATTTGCCACGTTTTTCCTTCATGTTTGAAAACAGGTTTTTTTGCAGGCTGTACATTGTCCACGTGGATAATGTGTAATATCCGATGGGTCCCAGTTTCTTTTGGTTCAGTTGGTTTTCAGTTGTTCTTTTTGCATGGAAATTACTCAGAAATGTTTCAAGTTTTTAGATTTTCCTTAAAAGCAAGCATACGTTTTTCTTTTAGGATTGCCTGATGTTGAATCAGCTGCCAGGTCTTGATGATTGCCTATGTAAAGGACGGCCTATTCCCTTTTCAATGTAGAGACACTTACGATTTTTAAATCACTTGTTTTCTTTTTGGATTTAACAAGTTTATTTCTGTTCCTAATGATTGCTCTTCTCTGCACTCATGTGAATCGCTTCTTGAGTTATCCTCTTGCCTATAGCCTGGGTTGGAGGATATTTCCCGCTGGTTTTGCAGTTTCCCATAAGGTGTAGGAATTCTCTCAGCGCTAGATTGTCTTGTAGGCCTCGGGGATGATCACATGCATAATGAAATAAGGTGCTTGTGTCTGTTGACTTTCTGTAGTACTTGTGCTATAAAATGACTTCTGCTATGCAGGAGTACAGGGATGACCCACACTACTACTAGACCAGGAGAGATCCCATTATAAAACAGGCACAACGTGACAGGTATACTAACTTTACGTCTTGTGGTAACGTGGGCCGGGGGTAGGCTATACTCCCTAGATGTGGTGTGAGGTAGTACAGAAGCATTCAAGCAACACTAGTACTGTGATACCAAAATAAAACAATATCCAACCAATGTTCCATGAAAACAGAGTCTTTAAACTAAAAACACAAACACACTAATAAAAACACTAGTAAGCCACATCTTTAGGAGAAGGCAAAGAGAGGACCCACAAATAATTCCTTCTCTTGTCATGCACCCTCCCTCTGGAACTCGATCCCGATGTCCGCTCAGAATGGCCTCATAATTCTCCAGTTTCACAAGTCTCTCAAAACATGGCTTTTTCAACTACACCTGACCAAGGACTAATTCCAATGGATGCACACACTGATGCACAGGACTGAACTCACAGTACTGCGCTACTATTAAAAGATGCCAGCCCAAATTCTGCCCACCCACACTCTGTAGAGCGCTTTGCTGCTCTCAAGCTAGGTCTGCACTTTAAACAATAAAGTAAATTTAAAAAGAATGGAATGTACAGGGTTTGACAGACAATAGTCTCTGCAGCTATGTTAACTTAAAAATCTACGTCTTAAAAAGGCAAGGTGTGGGGTCTTAAATTGTCTCTAGGGCTCTTAAATAAGGCAAGGTGGACATAATGGCTGTCAGTACATTTATGTTGTTCATGGGTTGCTCAGCAGAGTCAAGCCCAGCATCCTAACAATACAAATGGTTTGTGTCAGCATCAAGAAGGTCTAGTCTAATGCTCGCAATGGCTTGGGGTGGAAATTGAGATGGTTAAGTCAGTTTGTCGGGGTCCAGTTAAGCCCATCCCCCCGAACATAGTCCTGAATTCTAAAAGCCTCATCATGATGCTGTCGGGGAAACCGTCAGAAAGACTTTGACAATAACCATGGCCAGGGTTCACTTCACTAGATTCTCCTCATAAGCTGCATGGAGCAGTAAAGGACAGGAGAGTATGGGCACACTCCAGGTTTCTGTTCCTTTTTCTGTCACACACTGAACAGTTGGATCACCAAGGTCCTAGACCAGCTGGCACCAGATAAAGACATTCAGAGCGACTCAGCAGCAAAATGTTTCACAGAAGAACTCAACAAACTAAATAAACAACAACTGCAAAAAGGAAAAGCAATGGAGAGAATACAACCGACAAGACAAAATAAAATAAAATACCAACAACAGCTCAAACTATACAAATCAACAGTTCTCAAAGCAAAAAAATACTATTATGCCACAATAATACAATCAGCAAACAATCCACAGAAAGAACTCTTCAAAATCATCAGAGATGACAAAAAACGAATCTTGCAAGAATTCCACCATCCTGACACAAGCACTTTGTGACAACATCACCAACCACCTGGGATCAGAAATAGATTCAATCCAGGAGACCTACAACACAGCTCAGGCAAATACAACCACCACTGCCGGACCACAGACACCTGGCGAAACACAGACTACAGTAAAACTTGCCTGCCTAGAACTAATCACAGAAGAAACCTTTGCCACACTGATCAAGGACACCAACCTTGCAGGATCCCCAAGGGACCCCTGCAGCCCTGACATCTTCAAAGGAATCCTCCACCACAGATCCCCAGCAACACACTTCCGGAACCTAATGAATCTATCACTCAAAAGAGGAATAGTAACGTCCGCCTTCAAATCAGAATACATCAAACCACTGGAAAAAAAGGAATCAGAAAGCGCAGAAGACCCGGGCAACTACAGACCGATATTCAACCTGCCCTACCCGGCAAAGATCCTGGAGAACCATGTATACAGGACCCTACTTAAATACGTTGAAACAAATGGAATAATTGACTGGTCACAAGTTGGCTTCGACCAATGAGACAAACAGAATCAGCAATCCTATCAATATGGGATGACCTGAAAATAAACGCAGACGATGGCGCCTAATCTGCCTTCATACTACTGGACATATCAGCGGCATTTGACACAATCAGCCAAGCAACACTAATTAAAAGATTGATGGAATGTGGCATATAGGATTCTGCACTTATGTGCTTTACCTCATGCCTAACAAACTGAACTGAAAGAACCTACCTACCACAGTTTACCTCAAACACCAGAAATATATCCTGCAGAGTCCCTCAGGGATCCATCCTCTCTCCTTTGCTTTTCAACATTTAAATGTGCCCTCTGATGAAAATCATTCGAATCCACAGACGTACTGCCTACAACTACGCAGATGACGCACAACTGATTGTGAAAACAAACAGAATCCAGGAACAAAATAACTGCCTCAACAACTGCCTCACACACATCTACAATTGGATGACAAGGAACCTTAAAATGAACCAGACAAAAACAGAAATAATGCTCTCACCAGCAGGATTCAATAGAGGGAACCCACAACTGGACTGGCCGGCCAGCATGGGAACACAACCGGAGACTACCGATGTAGTACATAACCTAGGAATACTAATGGACAACAGACTATCCCTAGAACCGCAAGTCAGCAATCCACAAAAAATGCGTCTTCCTCCTAAGACTACTCAGAGTATTACTCCCCTATCTCTCCTTCCTGCACATAACCCTCACAATCATATCCCTGAAGAATTTACTGTGCACACAGCCTCTTCCTAGGAATTCCAGAAAGAGTCACCTAGAAACCCCAAAGGGTGGAAAATGCAGCAGCCAGGATCCTATAAGACTAAACAGAAGAGACCACATCACTCCAGCACTGGAAAGCCTACACTGGTTACCAGTAAAAAAAACGCATCAAATTCAAAGCACATGCATCACCCACAAAGCCTTGCACAGACAAGGAGCTGAATTCCTCCAAGACAAGATTAGCCGGTACTGCCCAAGAAGGGACCTAAGATCCAGAAGCGACCTACAAATAGAGGCAAAACATTACAAAAAAAGGAAATTCAGCAGAACAGCGTACTCACGTCTAATTTCTAACCTCTAGAACAGCATGCCCAAAGAAATTAGAACCATAGAAAACCACATCACTTTCAGAAAACAAATCAAAACCTGGCTATTCAACAGACAATGACAACCACAATAGGATCACTGGCAGCAATAACATCACAGATAAACAAGATGGGCCAACGAACCACAACCAAGAACCTGGGTAGATATCAACAGGCGGCAACCAAAGTGTCACACCAGAAGCTCCAACAAACTGTCAGACTTACTAAACGATTTCCCCTTCCTGCTCCTCCGACACAACCAATGCCACTACTCCAGACCATGGGCTAGCCCCATTACACATAAACAAGCCAAGAATCAATTCTATGTTCACACCCACCATCACTGAGGTTTCCAGAAGTACACCTAGAGAGAACCACCCCTCATAGTCCATAAAATCGTCAACAATGCAAGTACACACCAAGACACCAGATAGTCTTACAGCTGCAGCTACCTGCAACTCTTAGGGCCTCATTACCCGGTAGGCGGTGAGCCATGGCGCTATTAGCGCCATGGCTCATGCCGGTAAAATACTGGCACCGCCTTGGCGGAAAGAGGATTTACCGCCCCATTCCAAGGTTGGAGGGGCGGTAAATCCCCTTTCCACCATTGCCCTTCCCCATTCCCATTTCTGCCCCATAGGGCTCTATGGGAACGGGGAAGGCGCTAATTACGGCACCACAATTTTGCGGTGCCGTAATTAGCTCTGAGGTCCCTTAGCGGGTTGGATTTTAACGCCTGCAAAAAGCAGGCGTTAAATCCCTCAACCCGCAAAGGGACCTCGTAGTAAGGCGGTAGGGATTTACCGGTACCGGTATTTTACCGGTACCGGTAAATCCCTACCGCCATCCGTGTAATGAGGCCCTTAGTCCTTATGGACACTATCTAACCAGTGCACACAACCACAACCTACCCCAGCACCACACAACACACTGACACCAACACAAACACTAACACACACCTGAGGCAGGCACTGAGTGTTACCCATATGGTTACAACACAAAGGGCCTCCCACACCAACACCCACATATAAAACACCACTCATAGATGCTATTTCCTCCTGGTTTTGAACCTATCCTCCCATCCTATCCTCACTAACATCCCCACGCCCCTTTCTTTCAGAGCCACGTGAGTGCCTGGTGAATGCCCCTGGGTAGTAGCGGTGTGCGGTATAAATCAACATAACATAACATTCCCAACTTGAAAATGAGAAAAATACAGAGCATTTTTCCCATTCCATATGTGAACCAAGTCCAGAATTATATAGATTCAGGGAACCCCAGAGGAATAGTTAACCCACATCTGCACCTTTCAGAGGCCCAGTCATACTGGGCATAGGACTGTCCTCATTGCACATCCCACATTCCTTACAACCTCACGAGCAGACTCCTGTCCACTGATTGTACTAATTTCCATATGCCTCATTCATCCTGGCTTTCAGTGAAGAATAATACATACTGAAGGTTCCCTTCAACTCAGCCTTATGTGGCGAACCCTGCTTGTTCACTCACTGCCCATTCTTCGTTGTCCCTTCTATCATGCCCATTTCTCATCTTGCGCACGGTCCTAGATAATGATTATGCAACCATTGCACTGAATGGTCCGTCCCCTGCTCAGCATTTTCCCCATGCCAGAATAAACAAACCTTACTCTATATGGGGCAGAAAGTGGACATTTTGTTCAGTCAACATAAGCAATGTGAAGAACCTAAGTTAAATGAATGATAAAGTTATGGAAGTTTGAAAACTCATGTTATTTGACTGGATGTGAGGGGATGTCAGGGTTGTATTTAACAGTACATTTAGGTATGCAAGACGCATTATCCCAGCAACCAGTGTTTTGATACATTTTTGTTCTTTTCTTTTTTTGGTGGGTTTGGAACTCCACATCTGTGCATATCACCGTTTCAATAATAAGTGATCATCTCAGTAGTTCCGTTTGGGAGTCTGGACTCACATTGCCAGGATGCAAGAATTGTACAGTCAGTTGTTTGCTCAGGGAGTCTAAGGCCACATTCACAGCAAACAGTGAATCCACAAACAGTAGTTCACTCTGGGAAACTCTGGGAAACAGTCATCTTTTTCACAGTATGCAACACTTTCACGCTGGGAGACTGAACTCAACCACCCAGAACAGAGATATCACAGTCACTAGTTTACTCTGGGAGTCTGTGGCTTTCGCTCAGTGTGAAGCAATGTCACAATCAGAAGAAGTTCAGCCTGAGATTGGTAATCAATTTCCGTAGTATATAGCAGTTTCCTCACTCAATCGTTAAATTCCTTGGTATCAACTATTTCACTGTCAGTTTTTTGCTCTGGGATCCTGGATTCACATTTTCAGTATGCAATAGTTTCGCAATCAGTAGTATGTTCTGGGAGACTGAATTCAAATGCCCAGTACATAGCAATGTCCAACTAGTTGTTCTCCCTGAGAGACTGGACTTAGTTTCATAGCATGCACCAATTTCAAAGTCAGTAGAGCACTCTGGCAATCTGGACTCACATTCCCATTTGGGAGCATATTTAGGGTCAATGTTGCTCGCTATCTGCTCTGGAAACTTGGTGTTATGATTTCAGGATTACATTTTTGAGATAATGCATGTCTCTCTTTGACTAAGTATCAAAGCGTGTAGACTGTTCAGGGAAATTCTTTTTTTCAGTTTATTTTTTCATGTCATTCTAGGAACCTTGACTGCAAACAATTTCTCAGGCTCCCTACCTTTGCGCAACAGATTGTAGACATATGCCTTCTCGTAAATAATGAATTAATACATGAAAGGAGGAGATGTCTTTGTAGGAGGGGTAGGGTTGTAACCCATATGAACTGCTGCAACATGTGCCCGCCCCAATGATATAGTTTCACTATTATGTCCTTCATTTCTTTTTCTAGCAAACATTTTATAAGGCTGATCCTTCCCACGTTTGACTGTAGACAAACTGTGCTCTGTCAAATGCTGGTGGGTATGTGCAGTAGACGAAGACTGCAGGTTACTGTGCAGTCCTGGCAAGCAGCTGGCAATGGGAGAAAGACGACCAGTTTGACTGAAGGCATTTCCCATGCAAGTTGAGTCTTCTCGCTAGGCTTGGTGAGTATGGGCCTCATTATGAGGTTGGCAATAACCCGCCGGTGCTACTGGCAGGTTGCAGCCAACCCCGTAACACTGATTCCACAGCCGGATAGCACAAGTGGTGGCGGAACGGTAAATCCTCATTTCCATGGAGTCCATGGAAACAGTGCCGATGCTTCAGGGAGAGACATGACATGCCGGTAGGGGCACCCTTTTTTGTGTTGGCCTGCAAAACATAGAATGTGTTCCCTCCAATGTAAAATGTGAACGGATATGTTATTGTTGTGTCATTTCTGTTTCCCATGATTGAAAAAGTAACATGCAAGTTGATTATGTTTTTTTTTCTCTTGCATGCAAATATTTTATGCTAAGGTGAGATGTTCCAACTGCATATAAAATACAGGATAAATAGGTGTGTGTGCTGGGCCATTGTTTGTGTGGTCCAGTAAATCTTCTCTGCTGCTTATTTGGCAACTCAATATAACTAATGTGAAAAACAGTGTACCCAGTACTGCCGTAGGTCTGGCATTGCTCTAGCTGAGGAAAATGGTACAAGCTAATTTACCATGCGTTAGTAAATAACAATCAGAGACACATTGTTGCTCAGTGTTGCATGCTCCTGTATATGCCGAGCGTATCATAGAGATACAAAATTCCCTATACCCCCTAGGAGGGCCAGCTCTTCCTTTTGAAGACCACTGATCTAATTGAAGTATGAGCTTCGTTTCACCTGACATTTTTGTGACTGCGATTTGTACCTGTTGTGAATCTGGGTGCCCTACCTTGCCGAACTTGCAGAAGGACTTCTGTTGAACACCCCCTCTGAACAACTGAAAGAAGAGGAAAGGAGTCCTGTTTAAAAACCTCCAAGGGGTATTCGGTAGGAGGTCAGTCATGTGTGGTGTGCTTCGCATGGGCTATTTAGGGGAGCCAAGAGTTATTCATTATGGTTAAGCAAGACATCAATTTGTTTAAGGGTTATTTGACGAAGGGATGACCATTCTGGGTCCGGTATTTGGTTCTACTGTTTGTTTTTGCCTGACCTATTTTGTGATGTTGGGAATTATATATTTGCTATGTACTGGTAGAAACTGGAAAAATACTGGAAGCTTTATGATGATTGTGCTTGTCTGGTAAGGCCCGAAAAGCTCTAAGGTATATTGTGGATTCTTGTCTGGCAAAGGTTTGTTGATCCCAAAAAGAGGGGATATAAAATGTATATAAGGGGAGGATGAAACGGGATACTTTAAGAAGGTTGATTGAAAGAAATAGGGCTAGTTGGTGTGAGTACAGGGTGAGTTTCCTACAGACCTTTTCTGAACCACTCTTCATTCCCCTCCCTTCTGAAGACCACACAAGTGTGGAGTCCAACTGTGAGAGACACGGAGGCAAGTGGGACTGAGTGACAGGTACTAGAACAAGAGACAGATAAGGGCTAAAAACAATCTAAGCAGGTGGAAGCCACACCTAAGGACACATCTTCCCACTTCATGTAGCCAATTACAACAGTGCTACTTGCCCGTTTCCCGAGGTCTGGCATCTGTTAACACAAGATAACTGACATGTAATATCGGAGATAAATACCAACTTAACATGTGCAATCATCAACTTCGTCGATATGATCTTTCCACGTTCAGCGAAGATGATTGATACCTGTCGGTGAGGTTACAAACTTAAATGCAAGGTTTAAGGCAAAGACAAAGGCAAAGAAGAGGGAAAACAAGATTAAGAGACAGACGATTATGACTTTTTGGTTAACAGGAGAGGACAAAGATCTTCTGTGCCACCAAAGAGAAGACATGTGAAAGCGGCCTCAGTCTTCGTCTGTTCATGTCTGTTTCTTTCTTTCTTTCTTTCTTTCTTTCTTTCTTTCTTTCTTTCTTTCTTTCTTTCTTTCTTTCTTTCTTTCTTTCTTTCTTTCTTTCGTTCTTTCTTTCTTTCTTTCTCTTTGTTTCTTTGCTTTTCTTTTCTCGGAAGTTGGAAGTAATGATGAAAGTTGTGGCAAAAAAGTTTGTTTTTCTTATCAAACTAAAGTCAATAAATAAATAAATAATAATTAAAAAAAATAACTGACATATTTAGTTTCTTTTTTTTTATTATTCTTGATTTTAACCTAAAATGTTTTTACAAGAAGGGTCAGTAGACTTTGTCATCTTTATCTTTAGTTGGGGTTTAAAATCAAGTCCATAATATTTGCAGTGGCCGTCACCCAAACAGTCTTCTCCCCTCCAATCTGGTGGTGGATGGGGGGACCCTTGTTTACTTAATGTCCATGTACCTTGGACTCAGGCGATTTGTGTAATTTAGCTAAAGAGTTTCTTGACATTAAGGAAGAGCATCAACACTTTATACTCACTGTCATACCACAGTACAACCCTGCCTGGGCTGACGTGAATCTGCTCATGAGATTGAAAATGCCTCCAGAGGTAGTGCAGAGATTGACTCAGCATGCTAACTGGCTAATGACAGATCCTAGCACAGGGGATCTCCTTGAACAAGCCACGAACAGAGGAACAGGTTCATAACTGCTATCCCTGAGATATCCCTTAGATATGCCCCCCAAAAAATGATTGGAGATAAGTACGGAAATATAAACAGAATAAGGGCAAATCACCTGCAGTCTGGTTGAAAATGTTCTCATAGGCATCCAGGTATTACCAAATCTGATGAGACAGCTCAGGAAGTGATAGCCAATTTGTGTACTCAAGATCCAAGTCCAATGGAAGACAGTCTATATTGGATGGCAAAATAAACCTTTGTCAGAACTGATTTATCTTGCGAGTCATTGTGTAGCATGTCAGGAACAAAAGAAATAGAATATTGAGGCTAAAATCATGACTTTCCAGTTACATACTTTTAATGGGGACAAGCAGACAACCTCTGTAGTAAGGAGTGCATTTTGTGGATGACTTGAAGGCAGGCATAGGGGCAGAGGCACAGAAGTTCCAGTTCCAACACTCCGGGGACACCAGGAATAGCAGGGATATCAGGGACAGTAGGGATATCAAGAACTGCAGTAATGGCAGGGATATCATGAGCAAGAGGGACACTATGTTGATCAATTGATTTGTAATTACTTTAAGAAGCCTTGTGAATGAAAAATGAATGCCTGTATAGGTTCCAGTGAGGGGTGTTCCCAGGTTCACAGGAACCGGGGTCCACTCCAAATCCTGAAATGGGTATATCAGGCCCTTTCACTAATCACAATGTAAATTCACCTGGTCCCTTCCTGAACCCTAATGCATCAAAATGTACCCCTAGCTGTCTTCGCTACTGTTACCAGATCCAAATCTTTTCTGACTCAGACCAGAAGATAACATCACTAGTAGCTCTTTGACAACTGTGGATGGATTAAGAAGGGCCACATGTGCAATGTGAGGTAGAGGGAATAATCTATCCCCTGTTTAGTTGACACTGGCACTACCAGATTTGCAATATGCTGTGAATGTTTCCTCGATGTGCCAAGTCTGTGTGAATTCACACTGTTGGGCTGTGCGGGCTGCTCACCGAGAGATCCTGGATTGGTGTATTATAGACCCTCCCACTCCAGGAAGAATTGCCAAGACCCCAGCCGAGGCATGCCAGCGCCACACTAAGTCTGGGCAAAGTCTCACTCTTGGGCTGTTAGGCAGCGTGGCGGCAGTGGGACTGAAAAAGAGCTGTTAAGGAACTTTTTGGTATCTCTTTTGACATACTGCAATCAGTGTGTTTTTGGTTAAACCCTCTATAATGGGCAAGAGAAAAAGCTAATGCTTTACAGCTAATCCAGCCTGCACACAAACACCATCTGCTTTAATGCCTGTATCATCAATTACAGAGGCCACCAAACTTATTGTAGACATTGAGTTTCTACTTGATGACATTCGTTTTAATAATCTTCCTGTACAGCAGGGAATTAGTTCAGACAAGTCTGTAGGAGTTTCTTCATCTAACAACACTGTGCTAAAAGCAAAAGACAAACAGTTAGCCGGTTGAATGTAAAAGTGCAGGTAATACTGTTTACTGGCACTTTTATCGATCCAGCCAAGTATGAGTTTGCTGGAACACAGTCACCGGAATTACCGGCACTGGTATCATCTCGTCTGGAATTCCCAGTGCCGGTAATAACAGCAACAACAATACCAGATGTGCCGGAAACCTACACTGGTAATAACGGCACAATGGAATCACCAGCATACTAAGAGATTGGATTTGTCAGTAATACTGACTGATATTTGCTGGTAAAACCAGCAAAACCAAGGCAGAGATAACAACACCTCTGAGCAGCCGGTAAATGGACACAGGTGAAGGAAATAAGACTACAGGTGCACCTAATCCACACAGGAAGAGTACTTAAAGGGCCAGACCTTCATCAGAAGCACTTCCTAACACAACCCCGATGCCAGTTATCGTTGCAAACATGGAGCTGGAGGGACTGCATGCAAATCTACAGCTGCAGGGCTGGCGTACCAGCAGAGGCAACAGGAGGCCAGGGAGAAAAATTGGAGGAGGATCAGAATGATGGGGCGCAGGTGGTAATGCATAGACCCAGAACACCCCATGGCATGGCGCCTTCACAATCAGATCCCAAAATGCAATATGTGTTGGCCGTGCGCTGTGTGCAAGTATTTCCATGTCAGACTGGACAACCCCCTTGGCAGTCCAATACTCATGCAAGGACTAGAATGTGAAACAGTGTGGCACAATGTGAAACGGGACATGCATGCACAGATTGACCATTGAGACTCTGCGTGACAGGTAATACCACTGCTGGGCATCATGAGCCACACCTGTGTCTTTCTCCCTTGTAGGTGACCTTGGATACCCACTGCTTTCTTGGCCGATAACCCCTCTGAGGAATTCCCAGATGCTGCAGGAAATAGCATATTACAGGGCCCACGTGAAGGCCGGGGTGGCCATTGAGCAGGCCTTTGGCTTTTTGAAGGCCTGATTCCTATGCCTACAACTGTCTGGGGGTGCAGTGATGAACAAGCCAGACGAGGTAGGATAGATAGTCCTGGCCTCTGGAATATTGGATAACATCTGCTTGAGGTGCAACATACCCCTGCTACCAGATATGGACATGACTTTCTTAGAGGATGATGATGCAGCGACAGCCGGTCCCATACAAGCGCGCACTCAGTGCATGGAGGTCAGGGAGGGGTGCATGGCCCAGCAACAAATGCATATGAACGTTTTTGAGTTTGCCCTGTAAGGAAGGCATGGTATCAAACAGTGAAGACAGACACAAGTGATCACAGTTCTAGGGTGTTTATTGAACTTCAATGGGTTGCTAGAATGCCTATCTAAACCTATATCTTAGGATGGGAGCAAGCTACGACCATCAAATAATAATAACACAGTCCTAGTGGAGTCTGTCAAAGTAAAAGGGCCTATACTAATAAACCTATTGCCAATCCTTACTTCTAAATATAAAATAGTTTGGGATAACAATGTATGTAAAAGAAAAGTGTTCGGGAAATGATATGTCAGGATAGGTGAGCAGTTGGCTTCCCTTCCCCACGTATTCAGCATGGGGCAAGGCGGCACGCGCGGGCTTCGCACACTCTCTGGCTTCTTGGCCACGAGGAAACAGTTCAACACATAGGCATCAGGGCCTTCTGCCAAAGTCTCTCTCCCAATGACAGTCTCTTATTGCAGAGGGCCAGATGTAACAAACAAAACACAAAAGTTCCTTTCTTTTGTCAGGTCTTTCACTTTCACAAGTTCAAGACTGGTCTCCCTCCTTTGAGTTCGGACCACGGGTCCCCCTCGTCCGGGCTCAGACCCCTTTTCTACAATTATCACAATTAGGTCTCCCTCGTTCGGGCCCAGACCATGGACTCCCCTAGGCCGGGCTCAGATCCCTTTTGATACCAGAATCAAAGACTTTAGATTGTGCAATGGGTTTCGCTTAAACTGTTGCAAGACCACTTCGATTCACTTCACACTATTTGCACTTCACATCACTATTCTACTTTCGTTTCTCTTGTCAGAATACTGCACAGAGACCTTCAACTGAGCGCATTCACAGTGCCGGGCAACTCTGTCAATGGTATCGTATTTTTCCTTTTAATGTTCAAATATTCACCAGAAATTTATCTTCACTCGCATCTTTCATTACACGCATTTAACAATGTTTGTTCCAGCGCTCTTTTTACAATGTTGCCGCTTACAACCTTGACTTCAACACAGACCGGTCTGGCATCAGTCTCCCCAACTCACCGGCTGTGTTGTTCTCTGTCGTTTCTTTGTTCTTGGAGCCAAGGATGATAACATGGCGTCTGCTGCTTCTCCCCACTTTGGTCAGGAACGCGGGAGGACCCTCAGTATCTCTGAGACAGAATGCAGGATTCTTGATCCCAGTTTCCTGGTCTTATGCTTTCTGCCTTGAAGGTTTCTTTAAAGTAATGGCTTCCTGACAAACAGGATCAAGGGTGTTGCCCCTCTCACAAACCTCTTGTGCTTCACCATCTTTCTCCCCTCGTTCAGCTTGCAGCTCGAAAATGCTGTACCTTTGTGTGTTTTGCCTCGCTCAGAGTGTGTTCTTGTGCTCTGCCTTTTATCCATGTAGGGAAGTGTAATGGAAGTCAGGTGTGAGTGATTGTCGATAATTGCCTGACCTCGCCTGACCATAGTATTGGGACATGTCAGGTTCACGGCTCAGGTGTGAGTCTGTTTTCTCCCAGAGCAGGCTGTAAGTGTTTGTGGAGGAAAAAAGGATGCGGGGGGATTTTGACTTTCTAAATATCCCATGGGATAGGATGGGATCATGGTGTTTCAGGGAAGAGAGGGATACCATGTCTCACCATCCGGGGTTCCTCACCCACTTCCCGAGGACCACTGACCCAGGTGATCCTCCCTCACTGGTCCACCCCAGGGGTCTGGATCCAAAGGCGATGGCTGTGCCCTGGTCACCTGAGAGAGAGATCCATGGGGACTAGAGGGTGAGGCACCTTATGGTTTCTCACAGCCCTCCACTCTGCACACCCCTTGCACCTTTGTAAATAACATGCACCATCACAGTAAACTCTTTTTTAAAAAAGGAATGTCCAGTCATTGCTTGAACTGAAATGTTTTGTAGTGAAACATGAATAGTGGCAACCCCCAAACACATGCCTCCCCAGCCCTCCCCACACAC
Source organism: Ambystoma mexicanum (assembly GCF_040938575.1). Lineage (NCBI taxonomy): Eukaryota > Metazoa > Chordata > Amphibia > Caudata > Ambystomatidae > Ambystoma > Ambystoma mexicanum. The sequence goes on along the minus strand of NC_090927.1, from coordinate 702,622,606 downwards.
CCGCTCTCTCCAAACACACTCCTGCCCACAAACCCCCTCCCCAAACACCCCTCTCCCCACACACCTATCCTACCCAAAACACTCCCTTTCCCACCCTTCCCACACACCCAGTGATTCACCCTACCAGTGTTCTAAATTCACAAGTGGCGCCACTTCCCAATGGGACTCTTTGCATGCTCTTTTGTTGTCTGAGTCACTGGTAGCGACGCCGTGGGGTTCCAGGGTGGGAGCATTCAGTTGTGGTGACAGAGCTTGGTGGGTCAGATCCCTTGCCTCACATGTGCTGCAAGGTCAATTGTATGCTCTGGCTAATGGCATCAGCTGTGGCAGAGGTCACCTCCTTGCCCTCACACACCTTTTGGGCAAAGGAGATGAGGGCGGCAGTAGCATGTCAGAGGGACTTGGCAATTCAGCGGTTTGACACCTTAATGCATTCCTGCATCAGGCACATCTTGCTGAGGTGCTGGCATGCTATGATGGTGATTTCTGACTGCCTGTCCTCAATGGCATGTAGGTGTGTGTCCAGCGATCGGGTACTGGGCAGTGGCAGTGGTGGAGGGCTGTGTGATGGGTCAGGGCTCTAACAGGTGGAGGGGTAGGATGTGTCATTGTCCTCCTTCTCATCATTGGTGGTGTCCCTTCCACCATGTACTGGTGGCTGCAATGCCTGTAGTGGTGTTGAGGGCACAGGAAGGACATCAGCACAGGGTGTCCAGACTGTGGCCTGGTATGGCCTGCCAGAGGTGGCGCATGGGGCTGGGGCTGGTGTGTCTCCCTGCTGACCGGTGGTGGGGCCACTTATCACTGGTGTGTTGAGGGTGGCAGACACAGGCACAGTTGATGTGCCACTTGCAGCAGTGGGTGGTGATGGTGGGGCAGCTGAGGCAGCCAATGGTGGTGGGCTGATGCAGGGGTTGGTGTACCATTGCACTCATGCAACAATCTGTGTGGCCTGCTCTATTCATGTGGCCTCATTGGGTCTTGGGCCTAATGTGTGGGCATGCGGATTGCCTGTTGGCATGCCAATGTGCCTATTTCCATGTGTACCCTGGGCCAACGGTTCATGTCATGGACTTCCTTGCCACTCTTGGGCACTTCTCATGTGTCCTTGTGTGGGGCTGTACATGTTTGCTGCAGTGCCCGTGAATGGCTATGTCTACATGCATCCCCTGGCATGTGTGAGTGTGATCTGCCTATTTGCTATGACTGACATGTTTTTGTCCTGTTCACTTGTACATTAGGTGGTTCTGTACTTGGGGAGAAATGTATTTGGACAAAATATTTTCTTTTAAATGGGGTTTACTTACCACCTCCCTCTTGGGTCCCAGCTCCTGCCTCTGCCGTCCCAACCCCTCAATGCCCTCTCTGTGCAGGAAGGAGTTGCATGTCTCCCCGCAGAGCATGAGGTAGAGGGGTGACACTCTCCCTCCTAGTGTGGCAGCCGTCTCTGTCCTGTGCTGGGAGAGGAGGTTCCGGAACCTCAGACGCAGATCATCCCAGTGCTTCCAGCAGAGCCTGTTTGGACAGGGGACAGTGCCCACAGCCGTCACCCTCTCAGCCACCTCCTGCCAAATGGCAGTTTTTCTTTACTGGCGAGTTTATCTGTGGCCAGCCCCAAAGAGTGCCTATGAGTGCTGCACCACAGTGTCTGCCAGTGCAGTCAGCTCTGCCTCAGAGAATTTTGGTTTGCAGATGCAGATGATAGGTACTGTTATGTTTACCACCTCCTGTAGAAGTGGATGGCAGTTAGAAGTGCGGGATTCAAAGTGGATTGTCACGGCTGGCGAGCTTCCCATTCCGATAGTGACAGCATTTTCGTCAGTGACAATATTTCCAGCATTGGTAATTCTGGCACCGGTAATTCTGGCAGATTGAGTGCCGGTATCGGTATTACTAGCACAAATCTGCTGGTAATACCACCAGATGGCTGACAATGCCTGTGATTCCTGCTTGCTGGTATTACTGTTGCTGGCATGGGGGTGTGCACTCGCCATAGACTCGTAATTCATCCGGTAATTCTGATGGCCACCACGCAGGGGATGGTTATACCGGCATGGTGAAGCTACTGGCGTTCTACGGGAAAACTCGTAATGAACCCCAAAACTATCTTTGGAAACAGATGAGATTTAAGCACTACCAAATTCATGGTTCATTATGCGGTTCCCTACCTGGTGAACCAAGAAGGGTGTATTGATATTGATATTGATATTTTATTCATATCGCTCTCATACACATGTGTTTCAGAGCGCAAAGAGGCAAGGAAGGGGAAGAAAGGAGACCAAAAACAACAATCTTACTAGGCCCAGTGACTTTGAGAACATGCAAGTGCAAGGGAGAGGCAAGGGGGAAAGTGCAGGGCGGAGGTGGGTAATGGAGTGTGCTGAGAATATGAATCAAAACAACAACAAATTGTAGAGCAGCCAGCAAGTGGCAAGTGCTAGGTAAAAGGTAGAGAGCGGGGATGTCTGATAAGTGCAGGGAAAGGGGGGTACTATAGAGTTACAGATACAGACCCAAAGTATAAGGGTTGTCAGGAGGCAGTGCAGGTGCGTTGCAGGGTGGGCAAGTAGGTGGCCCAAAATCAGAGGGTAGCCAGGTGCACGATGCCTAAGCAGAACAGATCAACAGGGGAGAGGAGGAGAGAAGGCAGAAGCAAAGAGGAAGGTCTTGAGGTGCTTCCGGAACTGGAGATGGTTCGCCCTCAATTTTCAGAGTAGCAGGGAGGCTGTCCCTATCACTAACACCTATTGCAACACTTCCTACAGACAGACCCTCACCGACATCCTCTTTGTTGTTCCTTCGCCAGATCTATGGACCCTTTTTAAAATCTCTGTGCTCTGTCCTTTCTCCTCCCCCCATTAATGGTGTAGAACCTTTAAATACCCTGCTGAGATCCACTTGCTCGTAGTGGCAAATCAGGAAATGTTTGATGACTCTTCTTTCTCTGACAATTGGTTCTCGTCACTTCAAGTAACAACTCAGCATAAATTAGCAGAGGACATGATCCTATCTAATAGGGATTAAACTCTTAAAATCAAATCATCAAAACTAGATATGTTAAAAGGAGTCAGAGTCGACCAAGTTCCTTCTTTAGCTCATCCTGTAACAATTGTGCCAGGTCTGAGAATTGCAGACGTCTTTAGATGCAATCATATGCTGGATCAAAGGTCGTTAGAGCGCTCTTTATCCTTATCTGATCAAGCCTGTCAGTTTTTGCAGAATTATGTTAAAAAAACGTTCCTCCATTCAGCTTTGGAGAATCTTTTGCTTTAATTATCGGCTTCAGATCTGCAATTAAACATTTAAAGGTACTTAAATCATCTAAAGACACAACGCAATCAAGTAGTAACCAACCTGAAGAAAGGAAGTATTGTGCAAAACACAAATCAATTGTGTTGCAGTGTCTTCCCAAACAAGAAAACAATGGGGTCAGTCTACTTTCCACCAAGGCTATGATAAGATTAATTCGACCCAACCATTGTTCGGCATCTAGCAAGTTGGCACTTCCCTTTGCTCTGGGGAATCTTAAATCAAATAATTACAGCAGAACTACTATCAACAACAGTGGGAGAGAAAAGCAATCAGATCATATCACCAGGACTGCTAATAAGGGAATTCAATCAAATCTGGAGGTAATTGCTGGCTAGGTGCCACCAAATGTATTTTGTTTTGTAAAAGTGCCTAAATTGGTCAGCCCAAAAAATGAATACCCTGATGAACAGCCCAACAAAATTATCCATTGGATCATGTATGTGAAGGGGTGCCGGTGGATCATAAGAGATTATATTTCTACAGCATCAAGGCTCCCAGATCCTGTTGATCAAACTCATGATGTAATAAGGATTTTCCTAAAAAAACATAGTTTGGATGAGGATCTTCTTTCAATTGATTATAGGGTATATTCACCAAAGGGTGCTAACATTTCCATTTGTGAATTCATTGAAACCACTTTGAGTTGTAACCCTCCAGTACATCCAACAATTACAGTACAGCCTCTTTCAGTACTTGTGTTTTCAGACCCAATACATTGGCAACAGTGGACGATAACCACAATTGACAGGTTGAGTCAGTTAAAACCGATTGATATATTCCCCCCGCATGCGCTACCCTAACCCCAAAGAGGGTTTGTTCCCCTTTTGTCCATATTTTCCTGGAATATAAGCAGGGTGTCTAAAACTTGGAAGACATTGATTGGCTTGAATTCATTAACCAATAAGCTGTTATCCTTTTTTAAGAAACATGCACACTTAATCATTTGCATAAATGTGGTTTTAATAGTTTTCTGCCAATGCTGTGAAGAGTTCAAGTGGTTGACCAAATGGGGGGGTTGACGATTTGGGTCTTAGCAGTTTATAGCTATCACTAAGAGATGGTTGCTAACTTTCCCAGACTGATGCTTTTTTTAAAGTGCTGGAAAAAATGTTGACTAAATATAGACCAAATATAGATATTCTTCTAAGTGGAACCCAGACGCTGCTATAATTGTGCAAGATGGCTTGAATTTTCACGTTGAGCCTTTAAACGAATGTGCAGATGCAAATAGCGAGGAAGGCACAGGGTGGAACTCACCTGGTATTGCGCGTGGTCCGCTCCACTCCCAACTTTTCGAAGCTCTAATGCTATCTATGCTGTTTATCAAACTAAGCCTAAGGTCTATGAATGGGAGGCTCCTGGGTTACCGCAGTGCAGCCACCACATTGAGGAGAGGGCAGGTGATGTCAAACATAGGCTATATTCTTCTGAACCTAGAGAGCTGGTATAAGGCAGATAGACTGAATGGGATTGACAACCAGAAAGTGACCATGATCGCATCCGTCAAACCTTGCATCAATTTGAGAAATACTCTGGCCTAGGGAGCGGACATGGTCATAAGTACCCTGCTGTAAAATTCCAAGCAAACAACTAAAATGGCAGAATTTAGATCAGGATAGAGCAATACCATTGATAGACAGACCTAAACTTTGGCAGGTTTTGAGATAACTGGGGCTTCCAATCCGTTTGCTGAATGCCCTACAGACACTTTATTGTGATCCAAAAGCAGAAGTTAGGTACAGATAAAGTGGTGAAGGCACGGAGGCATTAAGCATGGTTGCGTTTTGGCATCATTCTTGTTTATAATTCAGATTAATTTGTAACTATAATTCAAAATATTGATTGTGACGCCCCTATTATAGACACTGTAGTGATTGGTATTGTTTTATTTGCGCATGATGTGGCTGCTCTTAAAAAAACAGCTAATTGCACTAAAATTCTTTAGTAAGGATTTATGCAGCCAGCTATGACCTGGGATCGTAGTGCTTCCTTGTTGGAGTATTTGTGGAATTCACAGTATTTGAGCTTGATGCGTAGACGCATCACAAAGTTGTCTAGCGACTGCCCTTTTTCCTGTCTCGTGGTATGGAACACATGGCGGTCGTAGTCGATGTTTGTGTGGGGTGTGAAGTATTCCGATAGCTTCCCATGAAGTTCTCCATATGTGACGGTGTCTACATTCATCAGTTCACCTGCTATGTCTCTGACGGCCGAGCCTACCGTCATGAAAAGCGTGTTTTTTAACATTGCGTCATCATTGAGGCCGATTGCCCCAGTGTAAAATTTGAAATCTCTGAGCCATATGACCCATCTGGGTCCCAGATTGGAGGTGTCCCTGACATCGAATGGGCCAGGTATGGGCAGGTTTTGAGAAGCGGTACCTGAACCTTGTGCCTGTTGTTGGTCAACTACTGTGGCTCCCGATCCACCGGACGAGGATGCTGCTGGGCTTGTTGGGGCCGACATGTCCACGGTTACAGGCGCGCTCTGGTTGGGGCCTGATGTGTCTCTGTGAGGCCTCGTGCTGTTGCTGCGTTGTGGATCACGACGAGCTGCCTGGTGGCCTTGAGGGTTAATGCGCTGTAGCACGCGCCTTCTGTGTCTTCTTCAGACAATCCCCGTGTGTTCCGTGGCCCCCCAGGGCCTGCCGGGTGGAGGGAGGAGATAGAGAAGGCAGGGTCGCTGCTTGCGACACGTGTGGGCCAGCTGGGCCCTCCGCACAGGCTAATTGCGCACACGCGCATGGCCTGCGCTCGCCGTGGGCCTTCAGCACCATTAGCGGGTGCGCCCACGTGTGCAGGCGGCCTCTGCGCACACGCACACGGCCTGCACTCGCCGTGGGCCTTCCGCACCGTTCGGGGGTGCGCCCACGTGCGCTGGCGGCCTCCGCAGGTGCGCCATCTCCAGCGGCGGGTTCTCGCTGGTATGGAGGAGCGCCGACGCACCTGCGCCGCTCGACCGCGGTCCTCTGCGTGTCTCCCGGGCTTCGGGAGCAGAGGTGCGCCGACGCGCTGACCCCGCTCGACTGCGGTCCTCCTGTCGGCATGGGCGGGTACCATGTACCCCTTCGTTGCCAATGTTGGGTTTTGCTCGGACCCCTTTAACCGAGTAAATGACGTGTCACGCAGGAGCCGGGCCAATGTCAACCTTCTCTTTATTCTTACAGGCAGTAACTGCCGAACTTCCCCTCGCCCCCTCCCTAGCCCAAAGTCACTTCCCTTCCCAGGGAAAGATAAGACCGCAATGGCGGTCTGCCCACACAACGATGTGGGCGGGTTGCAAGCCCTTGCAGGAGACGACCTGACAAATGGTATGCCAACATCCTAATGCCATGAAATTAAATCCCCATCTTAAGTTAAACAGTGAAAATATTTGTCTAGATGATACTTTTAACTATTTAGACACCCGTATTTCTTACAATGACTTGTGGAATGAACAACTGAAGCAAAGTGAATATACTCTGAGACGAAGGGTGCGAGAAACGTTCTTGCTTATACATAAACTAGGGGGTAAATGCCATTTCACCTGCGGTGGTGGTGCACGCCCAGGCGCACTCTTTAGTGCAGAGGAGGTTAGGTTTGGCACAGAGGAAATGCATTCCACTATTGCTAGCCATCTCCCTCATCCCCATCATTCCCTATATTTTTGGAAGTGGTGATCTGTCCCTACATTTTTGGGTACATTTGAACTCAAGTGCTGAGTTAGTTCAACAGAAAAGAATGTTATGGTCGATTGCATATCATTTAGTGGGCAGTAGTTGGAAAGGGCTGAAATGTGTAAAATATATTTTGCTGGTGCTGGAACTAAGCCCAAGCTATTTATGTAATAAGCATGCCAACATTGGCGATAAAATTAACGTTACGTTTAGAGTAGCTTTTGATGACTAAGCCCTGTTACATTTTTTAAATCTCAGAGAGATCAGTTGTAAGACCAGCTTATATTTGGACATAAAAAGTAATTGGAGTTTTGAACAGTATCTTTCCTGGCTGAAAAATACAACACATAGGAGGTCTTCCCTTGATACTCTCCCTCTAGCGGCATTTCCCTGCAATTGGGCGCATTGTACTGATATTATTGAAACAGTTGCTCACTTCACGTTTTTCTGTATTTAATGCAAATTAGTATCCGGCGAGGGGGGGGGTGTGATGGCTTCCCAATCAATGAGGAGGCTCAGAATGGAGTCTTTACCACACCGGGAAAGAGCCTGCGCCGAGCCTGCTCAGAGCGGGAGGCTGCCATCTTCCCTCGCTCGGTAGCAGGTAAATCCGCTACCCCACACCTTGTGCCCCTTCATCCCCATCCCCTTTTCCACATATTCAACCCCCTCATCCCCACCCATTTACATTTTCCTGCTTGTCCCTCTTCCGCGCATCCATACCACATTTCTAATCAGCAAGACTGCTTTTATTTAGCTGATGATGAGATTGACTCCTATTGGAAGATTTTGCGTCTCTCTGTAACATTGAATACGGTCCGTTTTCAGCATGTACAGACGTGTCAACAGTAAATGAACTGGCCATCAGATGTTTATGTAATTTTATTCTTTAATCTGTTCTTGCTGTTTTCATATGTATTTAGCAGTTTAGTGTATTCTAAACTCAAATTTTTAGTTTTTCTTTAATTCTATTTATTGTACTTTGTATGCTGGGGATGAAATGTATATAACCTTTTGGGAATGTATGTATTAATGTGAGTTCTTTGTTGGCTTTTTGCAGAATAAAGTTATTATGTCTAATCCTACCATTATCCACATATATATTGATGGCACTAGGCATTTCCAAATTTCATGCACTACATCAGGTCACAGAACCCATTTCAGTAACAATAGGTCCTATAATGGATACACACTCTTTTCTTCTCAGCCCCTTAGCTCCTGTTAAGCTACTAGGTAGAAATATGCTGTGTAAGCTCAGGTGCACTATCTACGGCACCCCCAAAGGGCTTCAATGTGTTTTCCCAGTAAAATGCTTGAAGGCCTTGAACTGGATGATCTCCAAACAGCCCTTTAAGATGAGTAGCAGTACCCTCGAGATAGATGGCGATACAGATTCATACTCATGCATCAAATAATTAAGGCAACTCAATAGTTTGGCAAAGTGAGTCCGTTTAATGACAAGTTAATAAAACCGGGAGTACAACGAATATCAGAAATTGCTTGATCTTCTATCTTCCTTTACTTTTAGAAAAAACACAATATTTATAGAAAAAACTCGTCATTGCTGACGTACAACCTGCGCACGTACTAACATCATCCTACGTGGCAATCTTAAAAACCTAACATGCAATGTCATTGGTTATAGGAAGGCAATTTAACAAAGGTACTATATCTGTGTATGGTAAAGAGGAGAGGGGATTGGATAATCAATGTCAGGTGGGGCAACTAAGCCCTCCCTTCAAAATGGCCACTATGAACGTCACTAAAAGTACAACATCCCATTGGCTCTACTCACTATAGGACCTTAGATTACATGGTCCACTATGATTGGGTTGCCATCAACCCCACTCATACTTTTCCACCTACGTCTAGCAGCACAAACATCCAGGTGCAGAGACGCTCGTCTTCACCCCAGCTTCCGAACAATTATGCTACAATTAATAATCACCTCAGTAGTCATATGTCAATTATTTCTTTGTAGTTTGGCCTTGAGTCTGCTCTGTGCTCAGAGAACTTTCAAGGAGTATGGGCATGGCGGGGATTCACGAATAGGTGTGATAGTTTTAACCTTCCATCCTGTCTTTGTCACGTGATGGGACAGAAATCGGCTTTTCTTTATGTCTTTTCGTATATTTGATTTAATTCTACCAGTTCTCTGACATCTGTGGTTTATCTTGACCTTTCTGAACAGGATCCTCTGTTCTCTTCTCTCCTTAATGGTATCCACTGTTGGCTTATTTCAGCCAGATAAGAACTCAGCTTCTTGGCATGGTAATCCTTAGCTGAGTTTTGCCCTGTCTTGATTCTCGATTTTCTTGCTGCGACACACTCCATCTGAGGCCTTTTGTAACCTTTGTTCAGTTCTGCTCATATGGTAGTGGACTTTCATTCATACATAAAGTGCTTCTTGAGGTATATACTTGTAAACGTTGGTGCTTGCCGCAATCTATCGACTATTTAGCATAAGCAAGCTTCACAATTTCTTTGCCTCTTGTAGTTAGTTGCATCTGTACTCATTTAAACTAACTGAATATCTTCATCATGTATGTGGCATAGGTTTCTTCATCTTGACATCAACTTCTTCACCTTGGGCTCAAGATGTCACTTATCCATGGTATCTTCTCTATATTTCGTCTATTGTCAGTGTCCTCAGGTCATTATATCTTCTATATGTGCGTCAAATTGATTTATTATGATATCACCATTCATCTTCCTTCATCATCTTCTTTGCTTCTTCAGGTATTTTATTCAAACAACCGTCATATTGTTTAGAATGTAGGTATGGCTTCTTTAATGGATACCTTACTGTCCAGGTTTTCTTAGGTGCCGGTATATTAATAGGTGCTGGCATCCTAACAGGTACTGGGCAGAGCCCATGTGCTGGTCTATGCTGATTTAACTATTCTTCATACGTCAGATACTTTGGTGTGAACTCAATAGGTAATGGGAAGGGGGCAACTGGAGCGGGGATGATACTCGACACTTCCTATTCACTCCCCCCTCTGGGCGATTCATCAACTACTCTCACTTCTTTCTTTGCATCCACTTTGTCTTCATCCTTCACTTTTATTTCGTCCTCTGGATCCAGACAATTTGGTCTGAAGAGATGCTTTCTTGGGGTCCATATCGTTATTACTCCTTTCCAGCAACCTGCTGTTCTCATGTGCTTGTCCTTGTTGCATGTCATCAGTTGGCATTCTCCACTTGGACTGCAATATATCCACCTTCCCACATATTTTCTATGATCTCTTGGATACAGGAATTTGGTTCCGTCTGGTGCATAAATGCTGGCCTTCACAAAGTCTCTTATTTCTTCATCAGTTGGTTCTTTGGGCTTCCATCCTGATTCAACATCAATCATGATCTTCATCCCTATGGCTTTATTTGCAGTCTTCTGGCATTGTGAGATTATTAATTTGATCACACAGCATCCAGTTAATATCATCACCAACAGGACTCCTAGGAATTTGAATGCATCTGCCATCCATTGTGGAATTCATGAAAACAGTGCTCCAAACCAACTGTCATCATCAACTTTGTCAGCTTCATCTATCATCTGATTCTGTAGTTCTTTCAGCATATCTATGGCCTCTGTTAAGGTTCCATTCTCGTCATTGTGTGAAGGTATAAATGTGCAACATAATTCTCCGATTTGTGCACAAACACCTCCATCCATAGCTGTGATCATGTCTAAGACATATCTGTTCTTGGGTGTCATCAGTCTGATTGCTCTCAACTCTTCTCTGATTGCATTGAATCCTTTTATGGCCATGTTGATGGCCTGGAGTAACTCCCATCTGGTTATCTGCAACCATTTAGTATTTGCTCCAACCTGAATTCTTGGCATCAAGATCGTCATGAACACTGATGAGGTCAGGCTGAAAATCCTGTGTTCATATGGGATAGCATCAAAAGCTTCTATGGATTTTGCAGAGAAATAGTTTTGCCTCTTCGTTCTCTTCATAAGTTCCACAGATCTCTTTTTCCTCATGTGAGCATCTGCTTTCGGGAAACTGTCAATGTTCGCATCACTTTTTAGAAGTACCAACGATGGAACATGGACATTCACCGATGTACACATACCTCCCCAATTCTTTGGGCAAATTCATCTATGTCTGGGTTCCACACGCCCAATAGTGATCCATGGTCACTGCAGTACCATGCACCATTCCTTGAACATCAAAGACTCAACTACAATTGCGATTCTCTCCCATTTTTCTTGTGCCATTATATCTGAAACAGAATTTTGGGCTCTCCAATGGTATTATCTGCAATGGTCCTCCTCTGTCCTCGACCCATGCCAGTAGTTTAGCAAGGTTTGGCCATAATGGCTTGCATCCATTTTGCACTATGTAAATGGTAGCCTGGTAACAACCGATCACTACGCATGCTCTGCAGATCACTACTCCCTTCTCCCATCCGTCTGGTGAAAGCACTGTTCCCCAGATTTGTATTTGGCCTCTGTTTTTCCATCTGCAAGTTTCTTCTGAAGTCTTTCCTGCAGTCTCCAATTTCTTGTTCACTTGTCTTCTGATCTCTGCTCCTTTTACTCCAGGTTTTTCTTATCTGATCACAATATTCTTTGTTTTGGCATTGTTTCTTGTCTTTATGTCTTGAACATAATCATCTTCATCTGGATCTGTTTTCTCAGTCGCTCATTTGAGAATAGCATCACTTCCCATGAACTGACCTCTGGTCTTGCACATTGCTATATGTGACAGACAGTGTGCTGTCTGAACATCTATCTCGATAGCTAGAAAGATTTTTGACTTTCCCATGCTGTAGGGCAGAAGTGCACATACAAAGCATTCCTCATCGGAAGTTCGTCTTCCAACTTCCTTCATATATTGGTACCATGTGTGGTTTCCCAAATGTGCTGTGCTATCCAGGTAGTCATTCAATTTGTTATTGTCTTATTGTGTGCTTCTTCTGCCTCTTATTCTTTTGATATGAGCTTTCACAAGCATGTCACGTAATACTTCTGTATAACTCCTTCTTGCTGGAGGATTCTCAGGCATCTCCATTAATGATCCAGGCGTTTCCATTTGTAATGTTCGAGTAGGAGATTGTGCAATTTGCTTCATCCTTTCAAAATACCAACTAGGCCTGAAAATGTCTCTTATATTTCTGCCTGTGTCTTCCCTCCAGGCACTGCCCTGATATCATATCTCACAGGTTCAGGTTTGCTTGCAGGTGTTGTCTCTATTTGCTTATTCTTTGAAGCCTTTTGTCTCTTTAAAAGTTAATCTTTCTCCATTTGTCTCTCAACTTCTCTTGGTGTAAAACTTCTCCCTGTTGTTTGTCCAAACTTCCCCCATTCTCTAGAATGTGATTCTGAAATCATTTACACTAGACCAGGTGTATTTGTACTCATTATCTGTATAGGTGTAACTTTCATCAATCCCTTGTCTGGTTTACATTGCTGACCCTGTCTCCAGCGTTTTAAATCTTTTGCTAGAACTAGTGTCCTGTGTTTGTCATTGTTTACCACATCCATTTCAAGCTCAGTCACTCTGTCGTTCTTTCTTGGAACAGGAATGACTATATAAGGTCTGGGCGCTCTTCTGGGTATCAGGTATCAGGCATAGATCCTCAGGTGGGTGCACAGGAACAACACTTTGTACACCTATAGAAAATGCAGTTCTGATGGTTAATGACAGTAATATGATTATGAATACAATGCATGCATAGATAATGCATCTGTAGGTCATTTTACCACATTTGTTTCTTGGGCAATATGAATGTCTCTCCTCCTGAGGGAGATCAATGCTGCTACTTTGACTTGCCATCTCGATCATATAAGGAAGGAAAAATTGGTTTTGTTAATACATTTCCATTATTATCACCCCTCTTTGAGTTCTGCTGTCTCTGCTTCACGGATCAATAGTTCTGGACCAGTTGTCCTCTGACTCTGGGTAATGGACTGTCTCTTATCTCTGGAAAGAGTTCTGCTTTTGAAATGTAATGTTCCAATACTGAACAATGAGTGTTCTATATAGACTAGTCCCCAGTCTATACCTCGAATCTGCTTCACTCCAGAAGACATGTTGCTTCTCTGTCAGCAAAAGTGTATTTCTTGTCAACACTTCCAGGATCTGTCCCTCAAATGAACATTTCTACACTCTTCTGTGATTTTGATGAGAAGAAAGTGCAACTTGTATTATTATTATGCTATGTAGAAGCATACTCAAGTTTGTAGTTTTGGCTGGATCACAGATAAATGTGAGCACATCAACATTAGCATGTCTCCCGACAGGGTCTGGAAAGTCTTCAATTAAATGAAAAAACACTGCATTTGCCAGTCTATGATTCTCTGGTGATAGGGACATTTGTCTTGTCCTTGCTGTACTCTGGAAGTAAAAGAAACTGTTTTGTGATCACTGCGAGCAGTCTTCTTACTATTTTTTCACTATCAGGATCTTGCAAAAATTCTGTTATGCTTGTAAGTCTCCCCACCAGCGACGGGTAGGACCTCAATACCAATTCAAAATTGGTCAGTATGTTCCTGGTGAGGTCTCTATTGTGTGATACCATAAGTAAGTCCAAACAAAGACTCTGTATTGAATGACTCGAGATGCTATATTCTCTTGCAATTTATATATCCTCGATCAAAATTTGGCATAGCTTTTCTTATCAAGGCTTCTGTGTGCCTCCGTCCAAATGCAACAAGCTATTTGTGACTGAATGAATGTAAAATCTCTTCTTCTGCTCTGCAACTAGGATGCACAGAGTGTTCGTATTTTGTCCTTTTTCCCTTATTTTGGTCAAAGGAAATGTCTTATTACTGGGCCACAACCTTATCACAAAGGTTCTTGCTTTTTCACTTGACTGGTCATGCGTCCTTCTTCCTCGTCATAGATCTCCTCTGCACGTGCTGTGGTTCTTCCCCGTTCTCTGTAGTCTCTACGGGTTGGGGTGCGGGCAGAGGGGTCTCTCCCATATATGTCTTGATATCACCAAGGAAGATCCCAGCTCTTCTTCCCTGTAGCTTGACTGCAGATGGCATCACGTCCTCCACAATAAAAGGGCTTTGGAATCTTGGCTCGTCCCACCTTTTCCTTGAGTGATTCTGAACTAGGACGGTATCCCCAGGGTATAGTTGAGGTATACGTAACTCCGAAAGCTTGTCTGTTGTAGTATCCCCTTCTCTGTCCTGTACTGCCCTACACCCTCCTCGTCGCTGCAGCTGTCCTGAAATTACAGAAAAACTGGAAGTCATACAGTTCAGGTAGTTTTGCATTTCCAATCCTAGCACTCCTCCTGTTGGCTGAGCAACACATTTAGCTCTAGTTCGAGTCATTAATGGCGTCCGCATTCTTCTGCCTGTCACAATTTCATGTGGCGTAAGATGGTGGTCAGAACCTGAATGGTTTCTGAGTGCATACAATGCCAGTGGAAGGCAGTGCAACCATCCTTTCTTCAGAGTAAGCTTCAACTTGGCTATCCTTTTCTTTAACAAGCCGTTGAGCTTTTTGCATATTTCATTCCCTTGTGGATGATACGCAGATGAAAACTTGTGCTTTAATCCAAGCAAGCTGATCTGTTCAAATACTGCGCTAACAAAATGAGGACCATTATCTGACCTGGCAGATGGGGAGCAGGTACTAGTGGATCTAGGTCATCTGGCCTAAGCCCCGCCCACCTGGTACCTTCCTGCCTGCCGTTCTTTTTCACCACTTAGCAAGCCCTGCACAACTGGTGCTTTCCTGCTTAGCACTCTTTTTTTACCACTTAGCAAGCCCCGCCCACCTGGTGCCTTCCTGCTTCCCGCTCTTTTTCACCACTTAGCAAGCCATGCCCACCTGGTGCCTTCCTGCTTGCCACTCTGTTTCCCTACTTAAGGAGCCCTCCAGCTTCTTTTCCTTTGCAGATGGGGAGCAGGTGCAAGTGGATCTAGGTCACCTGGCGTAAGTCTTGCCCACCTGGTGCCTTCCTGCCTTCCGCTCTTTTTCACCACTTAGCAAGCCCCGCCCACCTGGTGCCTTCCTGCTTCCCGCTCTTCTTCACCACTTAGCAAGCCCCGCCCACCTGGTGCCTTCCAGCCTGCCGCTCTTTTCCACCACTTAGAAAGCCCCGCCCACCTGGTGCCTTCCTGCTTGCCGCTCTTTTTCACCACTTAGCAAGCCCCGTCCACCTGGTGCCTTTCTGCTTGCTGCACTGTTTCCCTACTTAAGGAGCCCTCCAGATTCTTTTCCTTTGCAGATGGGGAGCAGGTACAAGTGGATCTAGGTCACCTGGCCTAAGCCCCGCCCACCTGGTGCCTTCCTGCCTGCCGTTCTTTTTCACCACTTAGCAAGCCCCGCCCAACTGGTGACTTCCTGCTTTGCGCTCTTTTTCACCACTTAGCAAGCCCCACCCACCTGGTGCCTTCCTGCTTCCTGCTCTTTTTCACCACTTAGCAAGCCACTCACACCTGGTGCCTTCCTGCTTGCCACTCTGTTTCCCTACTTAAGGATCCCTCCAGCTTCTTTTCCTTTGCAGATGGGGAGCAGGTGCAAGTGGATCTAGGTCACCTGGCCTAAGCCCCGCCCACCTGGTGCCTTCCTGCCTGCCGCTCTTGTTCACCACTTAGCAAGCCCCGCCCAACTGGTGCCTTCCTGCTTGCCACTCTTTTCACCACTTAGCAAGCTCCGCCCACCTTGTGCCTTCCTGCTTCCCGCTCTTTTTCACCTCTTAGCAAGCCACGCCCAACTGGTGCCTTCCTGCTTGCCGCTCTGTTTCCCTACTTAAGGAGCCCTCCAGCTTCTTTCCCTTTGCAGATGGGGAGCAGGTGCAAGTGGATCTAGGTCACCTGGCCTAAGCCCTGCCCACCTGGTGCCTTCCTGCCTGCCGCTCTTTTTCACCACTTAGCAAGCCCCACCCACCTGGTGCCTTTCTGCTTGCCACTCTTTTTCACCACTTAGCAAGCCCCGCCCATCTGGTGCCTTCCTGCCTGTCACTCTTTTTCACCACTTAGCAAGCCCCGCCCACCTGGTGCCTTCCTGCTTCCTGCTCTTTTACACCACTTAGCAAGCCACGCCCACCTGGTGCCTTCCTGCTTGCCACTCTGTTTCCCTACTTAAGGAGCCCTCCAGCTTCTTTTCCTTTGCAGATGGGGAGCAGGTGCAAGTGGATCTAGGTCACCTGGCCTAAGCCCTGCCCACCTGGTGCCTTCCTGCTTCCCGCTCTTCTTCACCACTTAGCAAGCCCCGCCCACCTGGTGCCTTCCTGCCTGCCGCTCTTTTCCACCACTTAGAAAGCCCCGCCCACCTGGTGCCTTCCTGCTTGCCGCTCTTTTTCACCACTTAGCAAGCCCCGCCCACCTGGTGCCTTCCTGCTTCCCGCTCTTTTTCACCACTTAGCAAGCCCCGCCCACCTGGTGCCTTCCTGCTTCCCGCTCTTTTTCACCACTTAGCAAGCCCCGCCCACCTGATGCCTTCCTGCTTCCCGCTCTTTTCCACCACTTAGAAAGCCCCGCCCACCTGGTGCCTTCCTGCTTGCCGCTCTTTTTCAACACTTAGCAAGCCCCGCCCACCTGGTACCTTCCTGCTTCCCGCTCTTTTTCACCACTTAGCAAGCCCCGCCCACCTGGTGCCTTCCTGCTTCCCACTCTTTTTCACCACTTAGCAAGCCACGCCCCCCTGGTGCCTTCCTTCACCATCACTCTCTTGTGGTCAATGCTGTATTTGACTTTTATAGACTTCATTCATTCACAGTGCGTCACTCTTTCTCAACTCTCATGCTGGACTTCCTTTGCATCTTGTACTCATGGTGGCCCTGAATCATGCTGTTCCCATCTTCATCTTGTATATTGGCTTGCAACATTATTTGTTACTAATGACTTCTGCAATTGTATTCGCTCTCCACTCTTGCTTCTCCACTCTTTTTGACTGCTTACTCTCTTCTCTCCTCCTTTCCATTCTCCCTTTTCCTATCTCCTCCCCTTACTTTCTTCTATGCACTTACTCTATCAGAATTGTCCCTGGACCTAATATGATAGCAACCTCATCTGTTTCCTCCACCCTCCCATTACTGTTTTTTTCCTCCCCACCACGCCTCCAGCACTATCTGAAATGTCATCAGGCCTAGTATGATAGTCGCTTGTTTTGTTCCCCCCCTCCCTTTCTGCACCCCTCATCCTCACCTTTTGTTTTTCTCTGGCTCTACCAGAAATGTCGTGAGGCCTAGTACGGTAGTCGCCTGTTTCCATTTCCTTCCCACTCTCCTCCTCCCTTCCTTATCTATGTCTTAGCTCTTGCACTATCTGAAATGTCGTCAGGCCGAGTACAATTGTTAATTTCACATCCTTACTGTTCATGGCCTGTAAGAATGTGGTTGTATTTTCCCTTGTTCCCTCCCTTGCCTTGAAGCGCTTTGAAACACATTGTGTATAGGCGCTATATAAATAAACAATCATATTATATCATATCATATCATACCTCATCACTTCACTAAAACTCCCTATCTGGGAAACACTTTACTCACCAAGAATTTGGCCGCACAGGTAGAGTCTGGGTGTATACATGGACCTGCTTCTATCCATCTAGAGAATGGACACACCACAACAATTAGATACCTGGACCAATTACATATTTGAATCATATCAACATCGTCGATTTGCAAGTGCTGAAAAGGACCGTTAGACCTTGGGATGACTACTCTGATCACATGTAGTGTATGCCCAGCTGTACATTTCTGACAAACTATGCAATTTATCATGAAAAATGCAACATGCTCTGCTAGGTTTGGTACGAACCAGTCTTCGGCAATGGTTGCTGCTAGATTCTCTCTTGTTATATGCTCTGGATAGTTTAACTGTTGCAGTGCTATTTTCAATAGGGCTATAGGCATTACTGGTTTACCAGTGCTGTCCTGTCACCATAAAGCCTCAGACGGGTTTAAAGAACACCCTCTTCGCTTCCAAAGATTCTTTTCTTCCTGTGGTGCCCCCCCATGGAACTCCATTAACTGTGTATTTGACATGTTACTGTAGCCTTCCGGCTCACTCCTTACAACAATCATTTTCTCATGCACATCAGGCATTCTCACATCCATCATTATTTCATCTTCATTTGCCACATGCTTGGCTTCAGTGTCTGCTGCTTGATTTCCGCATGAGATAAAATCTATCCCTTTCGTGTTGGCTGCACATTTTATGACTGCTAAGAGCACTGGGAGTTGTAGTGCCTTAATCAGCCTGTCCAAGAAGGCAGCGTGCTGTACTGGCATGCCGTCCACTCGGAGGTAGCCCCTCCTTTTCCAGCACGCTAAGCCTGCGTGCACTGTCGACGTCACATAGGCAGAGTCACTGTACGCCGTTATTTCCAGGTCTGCATGATTCTCAAACACAAGTATCAACGCCAATAATTCTGCAGCTTCTGCTGAATAATGAGAGGGTAAACATGCACTAATAAGTACTCGAAATTCCCCATTTGCAGTGTGCTTCACCACAGCGGCTCCTGTATACCTTTGTCTGTCATTTTGATTGATCCTGGAAGAACCATCAATGAAGACGCTTTCTTCTTCTGCCAATGCATTTTCTTTTACTCTGGGGATCTCATCATAGAATTCTTCATAGTTTGCGCACTCATGTATTAGCTCTCCTTCAGTAACTGGCTCTGCTATAAGTCTAGCTGGGTTCACTATTCTGCATCAAACTATTTTAATTGCTGGATTTGATATGACCACTTCATAAGCAGAAGCTCTTTGTGATGTCAATGTACTTTTTGATTTCTATAAAATGGCAAATAATGCGTGCTCTGCGAATAACGTCAATGAGCACCCCATTGCGGTGGTGAATGCGGCGGCAGACAAACTTTGTTCGCACAGAAAATGACCTCTCATCACTGGGTCTAAAATCCCACTGTA
Source organism: Ambystoma mexicanum (assembly GCF_040938575.1). NCBI lineage: Eukaryota > Metazoa > Chordata > Amphibia > Caudata > Ambystomatidae > Ambystoma > Ambystoma mexicanum. The sequence continues at coordinate 702,603,792 of NC_090927.1, read as the reverse complement.
GTACGCCAGGGGCTTGTACCCCAACATGGTTTTTTGCATAAGGACTGCTGTCATAACAGTACCATTTGTGTGTGAAAACAGGTAGAATTCCTCTGCATAATTGGGAATCCCTAAAACTGGTGCCGTGCAAATGGCCTTTATTAATTCTTCAAACCCTTCCTCCATGACCTTAGTCCACACGATTCTTTCTTTCGTTGCCTGTGCTTTCTTTAAGACTTATAATAAGGGCCTGGTATAAGAACTGTAGTCAAAGACCCATGCCCTGACATAATTACATAATCCTAGAAAACATTGCATTTGCTTTATTGTCTGTGACTTAGCTGTTTTCAAAATATATTTAGCTTTTTTAGGAATGACCTTCTTACCCTCATGTGAAATCAATTGGCCTATGTACAGCACTTCTTGTTGACAATACTGTAAATTCTCTTTGTCAACTTTATATCCTTTCTCAGCAAGGGTAGTCAATAACTCAATGGAATCGTGTCTGCACTCTTCCTCTGTTGTGCTGCAAACCAGAATGTCATCCACGTATTGCAAAACAACACTCTGTAATGCAATATTGCTCAAGTCCATCTGCAGGACTCTATTGAAAATTGAAGGAGACTCGCAATAACCTTAAGGCAGCCTTGTGCTTTTCAGACGAACTTGTCTAAAAGTGAAAGATGTCAAGTCTTGCAAGTCTTTGTGCAATGGGATTGAGAAAAATGCATTTTTCAAGTCAATCACTGTGAAATAATATGCCTCAACAGGTATGTTACATAGAATTGTAGACGGGTTAGGGGCTAGAGCGAACTCGGCCTCTACTATCTGGTTTATCAGCCTTAAATCTTGTATTAAATGCCAAGACCCTCCCTTTGATTTTTTTAATCTGGTAAACCGAAGTATTGCATGATTACTCTGATGTCACTAAGATGCCTTGATCCATCATGGCAGAAATTGTCTTGAAAATCCCTTCATCTGCCCCCCTAGACATGGGATATTGTTGTGCTCTTGGTAAAATTGCTCCTGGTTTCAATTTAATCTTCACTTCTCCAACTCCTTTCAGTAAGCCTACGTCATAAGGGCCTGTAGTCCATACTGAGACAGGCACCTTTGTCATGTCGTCATCAAAATATTCAGGACGTTTTTGTGCCATCATCATCCTCTGGGGCACCTCTCTTTTAATAAATTTCACCCAATAAATGAGGCTTACCTCAAATGTCATCTCATCCTCTCCTAGTTGTTCTTCAAACAGATCATCATCAATGATGTCAGTCAATCTGTAACCTTCCCCAATGTCGATTATTGCTCACCATTGTCTGACTTCATCATCACAGCCATCAAGCAAAGCCATCTCTCCTCGCACTATGGCTGCGTGTATTGTTAGGGGAAACACTTGTCCCTTTTCCTCATGTATAGGTATTCTTGGTCTGAACTGAAACGCATCCGAGGTTCTCATGGTTCTGTCTGCAAGGCCTGGTAGTCATGACATTAATATGCGCACTCCAAATGCGAATATCTCAGGTTCTAATGAAATAGCTCTCATAGCCATTTGTCCTGCGTACGCTCTTATCATTTTGCACATGTTCAAATAATGCATTCCTGGAGTTGAACACACTATGCCCTCCTCAGTGAACGAAATTGTCACATTTAACTTTGTCATCAAATCTCATCCCAATATATTGACAGGCGTCTGTCTCAAACATAATAGTGGCACTTTCATGTCACATTCTCCTATAGAAACTGGAAGTTCTTTTGTGAAAGGAACGCGGCTTGTTGCTCCTGTAAAACCTTGGGTATTCATGGCATCGCCGGATAAAGAAAACTTGCCTTCACATATACACGAGCGTGTTGCACCTGTGCCCACTAGGAATGAATACTCTTTATCCCCTATAGTGACATCCACCCTTGGTTCCTCGTGAGGGTTTAGTGTCACTGATGAGATGGAGCACATCAGGTCTCCAGTGAGCTGTCCTAGTCCATGTACAATTTCATCCCACAGTAAGTGAATGGATTTCCTGCATCACAAGTGGCATTTCCTGCTCTAGAGTTCAATACTTGTCCTGTGCCTGTAGTCTGTAGAAGTTGTATCAGGGACTGTTGAGACTGCCCTAGCAGGAAATTGGTCACAGTCTGCTGTGGCTGTAAGCTTTGCTGCACTCTTGGCACTTGCTGCTGTGCGTTTGATTCTGCGCAAATCCAACCCCACCCTGCTGCGAAAACGCATTTGTGGATTCATCATCCCCCGTCTTGTAAATTGGTCATTTTGCACCATCCCTTGACTTCTGCACATATGCGCTAGATGTCCTGTCGTCCCACACGTCCAACATGTTGGCAGTGGCCTGATCATTTGCCCATTTTGCATATTCTGATTTCCGCCTTGCATATTCTGAAAGCCTCCCTGATTATTTTGCCATCCCCTTCCTCGGTAGAACTTCCTCTTGGGTTAAACCCATTATTACTTTGATCGAACTGCCTTTGGTTATTGACTTGCTGCATATTGGATCCATCTGTGCTAGTTAACATTGCCCCTTCAATGGCATATTTCTACCATTTTTCTGCACTAATTTGGCCTCTTCGCCTTTCCTTGCATCATTCTTTTTACGATTTTTCTCTTGCAGCAATAATGCACAATGGTCAGTTGTATTTCTGACCATGGCTTAGCTTCGATTCCTACTAACTTCTTGAGCTGCTTCTGCACCTGTTCTGGTCGCCGTTGACATTATATATATGGTAAAACATTGGTATAGATTTCACCCAAGATTCAAGAGTTTCCAGTACCCATGCATCATGAAAAGTGTGAATTTAAAGCAACGGATCATCTCCCTCTTGCATCTTAAGCATCATTATAGCTCCCATGTCAGAAGTATCCGGGTATAGCACTCAAAGCGCTTTCCATACCGCGGTTCTGCAATTGTTAAACGGCACTCCATCATGCGCGATATTAACTGTAGTCACACTAGGGTAACCTGCATGTGTCCACACATTGTCAGCTCTGTCACCAAGTATGACGATCAAAAGACCCTTGATATCCCCTCTAGCCAACATATTACCTACCATCATTTTTTCTAACTTGTGTATCCATTTCCCAGCTCCAGATGTTTTTTTAGATTCTTTCCATCCATTTGTGGCCATGGTATATACTGTGGCCTTGTCCCTCCCTTCTCTAATAAGAGAAAGTGTGAAGCACTAAACTCCTTTTCTTCCATAATCATTTGTCTGTCTACCACAGGGGTAATATTCCCACATTGCCATCTGCCTGGCAATGTCCTTAACCTGCTTACATATGGCAGGGGAGACACCCCCCTCTGACCGTGTGGCAGTCCTTCATGCCAATCTGACTGTGTCACAGACTCTGGCACTTTGGATGTGGACACGGTTGAATCCAACCATCTTTTTCCTTTACCCGTAGAGAAACGTCTCTCACAACGTCGCTCTGTGTCTCTTTCTTCTCTTTCTACTCTTCTCTTTCACGGGCTTCCCTTTCTTCGTCTTATATTGACTGTGCCCAACTCATGCAGCTTCTCTCATCTTCTTCATTTCTATTTAGAGTCAGCCGACCTAACGACAGCTCTCTATGTCTGCTGCTGTGTGAAGAATCCTCAGTATCGTACAACTGAGTGCTTTCAAGGCGCTCAACCTTTCCCTTTCCTTGGCTACTTTTTCTAGTCCCATCTCATCATATATTCTATTGATTGTTTCTCCGATGCTTCTGGTGTCAAAGTCATCTGCACTCATTTCTGCCTATCCTTTTTTCTCACCCCTTCATCTCTCAATCGTCCTTTCTCCTTATCCTTTCTCTCTTCTTCGTCTCGTTCTCCACTTTGTCTCATGTCCTGAATGCCTTTACCATCGAGTTTCAATAACATTTGACTTCCCATCCATTCTTTCTGTGCGAATGCCATCTCATCAGTTCTATCTTCATCTCTTTTCCATCTCTTTACCTCTCTTCCTGTAAATAGAGATGTACCTGCTTGTGCTTGATCACCTTTTTCCTTTTCACGTCCCTCCTTGTCCCTCAGGACTTTGGAGGTAATATTGCTTTCCCTGTCTTTCTCTGGACTTTCGTCAGTATTTTGTGTAGGTGACTCATATGATGGGTTGCTATATCCTGTTGCTGCTTTAAGTTCCCTTAATGGGTACAATCCTTCGTCTTTACTAGCTTCATTTTTTATTTCAGACGGGGTGGGTGGCGCAGAAGGCTCTTCACCCCCCTCTTTGCATATATTCTGTATGCAATCTAATGGTGGCTCCTCCTCCCTTTCTCCGTGGTACATCTCCCAAAGTTCTAAACTAGCCAGGCGCTTGTCTAACTTTTTGTCAGTGTATGTGGCATGTAAATATGTCGTCATGTGTTGCAGGACCATTTTAGATAGTGATCCACCTTGGGGCCGCGGCATACACATTTTGTCTGAGGTCCCTTTAACCCATTCTGCACTGTATTGTTTAAGCTTAGGTGCGTGTTTTGGCAACTGTTTGCACATGCTTATTAATGGAGTGATATCTTCCATGATTAATTCATTTGTCCCTTATTCACATAACACTTGCTTATTTGTTCACTTCACACTTTATTACAGTTGTATCTCAAAAATCAACAATATGAGCGAGCACCGATCGTCGCAATCTCCAATCCTGTTTTTTCAACAATATTTTTTACTTTAATCTTGCTAAAAAAAAACATCAAACTATGTCATGCAATAATTTCCTTCTACAATCGTGCAATTTTCATACTCTTTTTTTCCACAAAAAACAGTTTTCAACTATGACGTCATGATTTTATTCAAACACATAAAACAAACAGACAAACCCTGGCCGACTACAGAAATCTTATGCTGTTTACTCACTGAAACGCATCTTTCCCTTATGTTTATTTCAACATGGAATTTAAGCCTATCTCTTTTGGATCGCCTTTAATCAATCGGTCTTCTACGTCATCCTATTAATCAGGACTTCAGATAAGGGCTTCTGCTAGCATTCTTTAAAATTTAGGAACTGCGCGTATACTCTTATCGCGGCCACACTCACGATAACTCTTTATATTGTTCGGCCACACTCGAGTCAATATCTTTCCCCATATATATATATATATATATATATATATATATATATATATATATATATATATATATATATATATATATATATATATATAAAGATATTGACTATATATATATATTACACTTTTATTCTGATTTTTTTTTTCCCCGCCTCCCTCCGTTACCTTCCCTTACTTGTTTTCTAAGCATGCATGCTTTGCCAAAACTTTCAGTCTGTTTTACTCACTGTTCGCATATCTTTCATCTACGAACGCTCGGGACCACCGCCTTCATTACCGCCTCTCTGTGCGGCTTGTCTGATCCGCTGCTTGTAGAAGTGGGAGGGGTTTTTGGGGGAAAGCAAGGAACCCGTCAAACCTAACCTGCAGGGGATTTTCAATTAATCTATCCACTATCGATGGGGAGCTTCTCATTCTGTTAGCTGGATGGCAAAGGATGTGTGATATTGCAGAGGACCCGAAGTTACTTATGTCGACGGTCAATGGGTATCTTTATCTAATCTAACTAATCTCTGCTACCAAGTGAACTGGATGATCTCCAAAAAGCCCTTTAAGATGAATAGCAGTACCCTTGAGATAGATGGGGCTACAGATTCATACTCATGCATCAAATAATTAAGGCAGCTCAATAGATTGGCAAAGTGAGTCCGTTTAATGACAAGTTCATAAAATGGGGAGTACAACGAACATCAGCAATCGCTCGATCTTCTAGTTTCCTTTACTTTTAGAAAAAACACAATATTTATAGCAAAAACTCGACATTGCTGATGTACAACCTGCGCACGTACTAACGTCATCCTACGTGGCAATATTAAAAACCTAACATGCAATGTGATTGGTTATAGGAAGGTAACTTAACATAGGTACTATATCTGTATATGGTAACATGGAGAGGGGATTGGATAATCAATGTCAGGTGGGGCAACTAAGCCCTCCCTTCGAAATTGCCACTATGAACGTTAATAAAACTAAGACGTCCCATTGGCTCTACTCACTATAGGACCTTAGATTGCATGGTCCACTATGATTGGGTTGGCATCAACCCCACCCATACTTTTCCACCTACTTATAGCAGCACGCAGACAGAGCATCCAGGTGCAGAGAAGTTCATCTGCACCCCAGCTTCCCACCAATTATGCTACAATCAATCATCACCTGAGTAGTCATGTGTCAATTATTTCTTTGTAGTTTGGCCTTGAGTCTGCTCTGTGCTCAGAGACCTTTCAAGGAGTATGGGCATGGCGGGGATCCATGCGTAGGTGTGATAGTCTGCCTGCCTTTGTCACGTGACTGGACACTGTGAAATCAACTTTTCTATGTGTCTTTTCATATATTTTTATTTAATTCTAACAGTTCTCTGACGTCTGTGGCTTATCTTGACCTTTCTGAACAGGATCCTCTGTTCTCTTCTCTCCTTAATTGTATCCACTGTTGGCTTATTCCAGCCAGATAAGACCTCAGATTCTTGGCATGGTCATCCTTAGCTGAGTTTTGCTCTGTCTTGATTCTCGATTTTCTTGCTGTGACACACTCCATCTGAGGCCTTTTGTAACCTTTGTTCAGTTCTGCTCATATGGTAGTGGACTTTCATTCATACATAAAGTGCTTCTTGAGTTATATACTTGTAAACGTTGGCGCTTGCCGCAATCTATCGACTATTTAGCATAAGCAAGCTTCACGATTTCTTTCCCTCTTGCAGTTACTTGCATCTGTACATGTTAAAACTACCTGAATATCTTCATCATGTATGTGGCATGTTTCTTCATCTTGACATCAACTTCTTCACATTGGGCTCAAGATATCACTTATCCATGGTATCTTCTCCATATTTGGTCTATTGTCAGTGTCCTCAGGTCATTATATCTTCTATATGTGCGTCAGTCTGATTTATTATGACATCACCATTCATCTTCCTTTATTATCTTCTTTGCTTCTTTGGGTATTCTATTCAAACAAACGTCATATTGTTTAGAATGTAGGTATGGTTTCTTTAATGGATACCTTACTGTCCAGGGTTTCTTAGGTTTCATTATATTTAATAGGTGCTGTCATCCGAATAGGTACTAGGCGGAGCCCATGTGCTGCTCTCTGCTAATTTAACTGTTCTTCATAAGTCACATACTTTGGTGCGAACTTAATAGGTAATGGGAGGGGGCAACTGGAGCGGGACGATACTCAACACTTCCTCTTCAGCCTTGTAAAGTATTTAAAGACACAGCACACTTCAGACCAGGATTCTTTCTACTGGTAGGGGATGTGGTGCACAATAAAAACGCTTTTACATTTATTAATTTTGGATTCTGCTTTGAGAAGGCAGCCAACCTGTCTCACACCCCTCTTGACAAACAACCTGTGTCGTAATGGACCAAGAACCAGGCCGGTGTGTAATAATGAAATATTTATGTATTTTTAAAATTCAAATGCGAAATCAAACAAATCAAATTTAGGCCACAATCACCAGTGTGGTGATACTATACAGCAAAATGTTCTAATACAATTACTTTCACTTTCTAACATCAGTTACAAAAGTGGAGGTGGAAGCAAGATCACTCTTTGTCATAATTTTAGATTGCACTGAGGTTGTGCACTTCCCCTGCAACACTCCCCCAAACACCTGCTGACCAAGTTTTGTGTGGGTAGAAAGGAGAAGCAATGAGTCAGAAATAAGAGGCAAAAATCAGATTTGAATTCTGACCTACCACCCCAGAATGGGAGGCCAAAACGAAATGAGAAACCCTTGAAAAAAGTGCAAAAAAGGCACTCGAAATTCGCTGGATAGTTAGAGATCAGTTTACATGTGCGGTAGAATGAATAAAACAGGAATCTGTGTAGCTGGGCTAAAGAGGCAAGAAAGCTTACAAGCTATAAGGCAATGTACTAAACAACACAAATACAGGTGAGGAAATCGACTTCGGGAAGGAAAGCAGTGCAGCAAAAATCACACGTGGCAGAATTGCAATTTCTTCTTTTTCACGGGTACAAAACAAGCAAACAGCTTAGAAAATTATTCAAACAGTCAAAATCGGAAAACGGTTTTTCTGATGGGGTATAAAGGCACATCACAGATAGGACACTGAAGTGTATGGGTTACTCTCATGGGGGGACAGTATGAGTTTCTTCATAGGAAAGGAAAATCGGATTTTAGAATGGAAACTATTTCACAGGCAAAAATGGCTTTGTTAGCAACATGATTTGTTCTACTGCAACTGTATTTTAGTGGCTAAATTATTTAAGAAAGACACTGCACGCAAGGAGGTTCATTTGCACTGTTAACCTATTCACACCGCGTTCATCCTTTTGGGAAATCAATTAATTTATTTTAAAAAAGTACTAAGGGCTTACACAAAGGACTGAAATAATGTGAAAAGAATTACGCTAACACATGGAGACTAACACAGATTCTTTTAAGAACAGGATACACCAAGGATGCTAACAATTTGGGAAGTTACAAGGCTACTTATAAGATTTTTATAGGGTTTAGCCAGAATGCAAGGCAACAGAGCCGGGTATGCAGTTTTTTGTACTCGAGAGGGTGATACTTAAAAAATGCACTTGGGTTGGGTTGTTTGGACAGCTTAACCGGGTCTCTGGACAGCGGGTCAAGGATCTGGTCACCTGGGCAGTGGCTGGGCAGCAGCTGGGGTCTCCTTTAAGGGAACAGTGGGGCAACAAGGGTCTGGTCACTGTGGACAGCGGGATGCATCAGCTGGGCAAAGATAGGTCTGGTCACTGAATTCTCCCAAAGGGATCAGCAGCCTTTTCTCCTTTCACCCTGAAATATTGGTATTTTTGTAGAGTTTTATTCTGGATAGGTGGTTCTGGATAGGTCGTTCTGCCTATATCTGGTTTCTGGAGTCTTGCAGGGTGTATTTTCAATGTTGAATGTCTGGATCTCCCTATGCCTCCCTCTTATATAAGCAGGATCACATCAGACATTTTTTACTATGTGGGCAGAAGTAACCTGGACATACCTCTTGGATGGGATAGGTCAGGCTTTTCCTGTCGCCACCTCCCTCCAAGCTGATTGGACTGAAGGAAGTGACATCAGTTTTAGTGTGTGTGTTTTTTGATGTGCTTTGCTTCACCACACTTACTTTTGCCAAAATAAGTTATGGAACAAAAACCCTTATATTTACAATTGTTATCATCATAAAAATCAGCTACGTAGATCCCATATTCCATTTAAACACCAAGTTTGTACGATGATGCTTTGCCCTTCGGGCACCATTTCGCAATTTTTCCTGGGAAACATTTTACCAAAATTTCTACAAATGGCTACACATAAGCCTGATAATGTCTGGCATATTCTCTTCAAATTTTACTTCTGTGTCATGTACGCTTTCCCCAGAAATGCCACTTTAATGCCATTCACGTCCACCACATGCCGAAAATTACACTAAAAACTATCATAATTTCACATAACTGCTTATTCAGATTACTGCAATAAGTGTCTTAATTTAAAAAGTCTTTTAATTCAAATGGATGGCATTTGTCACTGTAGGGCGGTCCATCAAATTTCCACAGCTAGCCTGCCCCCTGTGTGTCAGTTCTGAACAAACGGGTTAACATAGTGCCATTTGATCCTGGGCAGTTGAAGCTGATTAGAGGTGTCAAAGGAATTCACACTTGTGTGACAGGGCGAGTTCCTTTTTGTCCATTGTTCTTTGCAGCAGAATGCTGGTCAGTCTGACGAGGTCGCATATTTCTACACCTTGGTCCTTTCACATTTGTAAAGGGGCTTCCTTTCCCAATAGGGCTGGGTACCTTTGGGTACCTTCAAAGTGGCTGCCTTGCCAAACTGGTTCTGGAGTCTTCAAATACATTTTTTTCTTTTCTCTCATTCTTCCCCAGAACCCAAGTCCTTTTGAAAATAAATATAACATACATTTAAACCACCCCAGCCCCACACATATAATACTGTTTCTGTGTGAGTATTTGCAATGATTTCACATTTAGCTTTCAGAATGTCATTTCACTGCTTCGGAAAAACAAGTGTACAAGTGTGCTTCTTAGCTCATGTAGATTTTACAAAATGGGGTTTTCCTCACATTTACCTTCTGAAGGCTTTCATAGTTCGGGTCAATTTCTATACACAGGGATACGCTTTGGAAATGGGTTCTTTGAAACTGACACCAGGCAATGGAGAGAGAGAGAGCTTCTTTTGAAGTGCTTTGCGTGTGTTCATTTGTTTCTAAAGTGAATGCTAGCCATGCGGACTGAAATGAAATTCCCTGCTTTTCACAGACTTTATTTGACAAAACAATGCGTTCAGGGAGGGATGGCCCTCATTTGATGGTGTTAAACCTGAAATAGATGGATATGGCTATGTTTTACTAGAACCAGACTATTTGATGTTTAAAGATGAAAGTAGCACCAGTGAAAGGTCGTTTGAAACACAGGACATTTTCTTGTGCAGTTTTGAGTTTTGAGATGACAACACAGCAGCGCTGAGCCATTCTGCCTTTGAATTCTTCTCTTTGGATTCACATGAAGAAAATAAAATGCAGCCATTCTCAGGGGGTCTATGTTCCATCTCGCCCATTATGTGCTCAGCAGACACAGCACAGCCATTATTTTTTATAACTGCTAAAATGCAGTTTTGTAATGCAGGAGATTTCTGTTGGGCTGGTAAATGTACCCCACATAACCCCCCGCCCCCTGCTTTCCTGGGACTTCTTGTTGAGGGAGAGTAGGGCAAAGTAGGGTTCATCTGGTGGAGTTCTTCTTTCATCAGGGAGCAGTACACCAAGATCTTACTTACGTCTTTCATTGGAGGGTGTGGAGCAACACCCCCTTTCCTTCTTTCCCTTTCCTTGTCCCCGGGGAGGTCCTCATCGGTCTAGGAGGGAATGGAGTTAATAATGTAATAGGAGCTAGATAAAAACAGGTTTTAGAATATTTCACTGGCAGTCTTCCCAGAAGAATTTCAACAGTGGAACAATGCATACATTTACAATTATATGGGGTATTTGAACAATATCAGCAAACAAATTACTTAATAAGGCAAAGACATGATTGAACTTTTACACCATGGTTTCATTATACATTTTTGCAATAACAATGAAGAAAAGTACTCCCTGTTAGATTGATATACCTATGGACCTACCTATTCCCTTCTGCTTTTTCTTTTTCTTTTTTCTCATTCTCCAGATGGCTCCTATATCTGATTTTCCTTTGGCTCATCAAACAGCTGCAATGTATGTCTGGGGTGACAACTTTTTAACTGTTTAATGTGGACCCGTTTCTCTTCTGAAAATGGGACCGCGCCAGGACGGGCGGAATTCTCTCTCCTTAGTCTGGTTCCTCTGAAAATTGTACAAGTAGACCCTGTCTCCTACATGGTATTCTTTTTCGCTTGTCTTTAAATCATAGTGAGATTTCATCCCCTCTGCCGATTACTCCAGATTTCGCTGAGCGTACGCAAAAGCATGCTGAAGGTGTTTTCTTAGATTCTCAACATATTCATGTGTTGTGGAGGCGTTTATCAGTGTCTGCTCTTGTGTTCTATAGAGCAGATGCTGAGGTAGCACCATTTTTCATCCAGTCATTAGCTCAAATTGAGCCATTTTGGTTGCAGAAGATGGTATAGATCTGATGGCCATCAGGACGAGCGGTAATCCGATGTTCTAACTTGGCCCAGAATCTGTCACAAACTTCTTGAGAATGCTCACAATGGTTTTATTGTACCTCTCAACTCCCCCACTAGAGGGTGCAATATGAAGTTTCCTTTTTACCCCAAGTATCTCCCACACCTTAGTCATCACTTCGCTGGTGAAGTGACTTCCTCGGTCTGACTCCATCCTTTGGGGAAGGCCAAAACGCGAAAAGATGTGATTGATCATCAGGGCAGCTATTGTTTCTGCCTTGCAGTTTGGGACCGGGAGACATTCCACCCATTTGATGAACAAGCATGTTACTGACAACATGTATTTGTTCCCTCTAGACAAGCGAATCACGGGCACGATGAAATCTACTTGTAAATCTGACTGAGGCAGTGTCATCCCCCTCTTCTGGAGGGGAGCTGGGTGTGTTAGTGAACTTGGCTGAAATTGTGCACACACAAGACACCCCTTCAAATATTGGTCGAGGCCCTGTCCCATGTGTGGCCAGTATGCAACTTCCCGAAAGATTTCTAGAGTAGTATGAAACCCCCATTGACCAGCTGTGGCCACGTCATGGGCGTGACTTAGCATTAGGCTTTGGAATGAAGTAGGTACCACCCACTGGTCACATACAGAGATGGATCTTCTTACCAACAAACTGTCTTGTATTCTGAACATTTTGGGACACTTCATCAACACCCTGAGGTCTTCTTTCCCAATGTAATCGGTTTCTGTCAGGGGAAAGTTCACAGGGCCCTCAATGTGTTTGTAAAAATTTCCCAATAATCGGATCCCCTTTTTGTGCCATGATTAAATCAGCATCTGGGGTCTCCTTACTCCACTGGGCAGTTGAGAGTTTATTTATGAGCATTTGTTTTTGTGACCTGGTGACAGCAGTGACCTGGATTTCCCCCAATAGGGACTTGATCTCAAAGAGATCCTGTGGATGGCTCTGGTTTTGGCCAACTGATCAGCAAGTTTGTTTTCCAGTTTTGTCTCGCCCCTCTATTCTGGAATGACCCTTAATCTTCTTCAATAAATGGTCATCCCATTAGAAGTGACCAGATCATCAATATTTTGTATGAGCCTGCCATGTTTAAGTGCTTTGTTATTTGCACACAGCATGCCTCTGTTTCTCCAATTGATCAGGTGCTCCACAAACCCGTTCCCGACATAATCTGAATAAGTGATTGTGACCAGTTCGTGGAGTCGGTGTTGCATGGTAGTGAGGATGGACTGGTGAACTGCCATTAACTCTGCCACCTGACTACTGCGGGGACAATTTTGTATCCAGGAGAAGGCTCCGGGCATCATTCATCCAGGCATTCCCAACACCGGCCACTGGTTCCTTTTCCCCGTTGTTGTCAACATGGTAGGAGCATACGTCCACATAAACTGTGGGCATCCACTCGCACTTGTCTTCTTCATAGACTTTGTGCGGGGAATTCAGGTATGCCTCCATGTTGTCTTGGATTTTGAGACTTTCGTCCTAGAGACAGTTTTCTCTGGCACGGTCATGCAAGTCAGCCAGACCTTGCGCGAGGGGACTCCTTTTGATTTGGCCATATCTGACCTCCACAGGAAAGCCCTGCATGGACAGAATCCAGGAAGTAATTCTGGAATTACACACATTTGTTGCCCGGATTCTGTCACTTTGGATGCATTGCAAATGCTAGCGCGGAGTCTCCACTATGATGTGCTCCCCCTGGATGAACGGGCGGTCATTTTTCAATGCCCACTCCGTTGCCAAGAGTGTCTTCTCACAATCATTGAATTTTTCCTCTACAGAGGGTAAAGTCTTGTTTGCATAGGAGATGACTTTATTGACCTTGTCATGCTTTTGGTATAATACTGCTGTCAAGCATGTATTTGAGAACCCCGTCTCCAAGAAGAACTCCTTGTTTTTGACTGGATAAGCTAGACAAGGCGCTTGTGAGAGACGTCTTTTGAGTTGTTTTACTGCCTCGGCTTGTTCTGGACCCCACTCCCACTTGACCCCCCCTTCAACAGGTGGACCAGGAGTCGTGTGACTCTGCGTAATCCTCAATGAACTTCCTACTGTAATTAGTCAGTCCAAGAAGGCTTCTTAGCTCACGCACTGTTGTGGGGTCTTTCAGTTTTAGTAGTGCTTCCACTTTCTTCACCTGGGGACAGAACAACTCAAGGGTTATTTCATGTCCCAAGATGTTGACACACGCCCTACACCACTGTGCCTTCTGGAAGGACAGTTTTGCCTCTGCAACCCTCTGGTGGGTCATAACATAGCGGATTTCCGCTATGTTTTCCTCCACAGTTGGGCTTTTAATCAAGACATCATCCACATAGGCCAGGTTACCTCTTTCATCCAAGTCAGGCATGGCCTTGAGTAGGAAGATGTTGAATTCATTGCCAGAGTTTATGTATCCAAAGGGAGTCCGGGTCCATGTGTACTGCTGCACCACGAAGGTAAAGGCCAGCTTGTACTGGTCCTCCCTACTGACGGGCACAGTCCAGTATCCATTGGTCAGGTCATTGGCGGTGTACACCTTTGACCCCTGCATCTGAGCCAGCCCCTGGTCAATGTAGGGAAGAGGCCATCGGGACATGTGGACCCATTTGTTCAGCTCCCTAAGGTCTGCGCAAAGTCTCCATTGACCATTTGGTTTTAAAATCCCCAGCACCAGATTATTAAAGGTACTGTGAACTGGACAGATTTTCCCACGGGACTCTAGGTTTTTAATAATTTCTGTCATGGACTTCATAGATGCGAGAGGCAAGCGATATTGCTTCATGAATACAGGAGTCATTCCAGAGTCTGTGGGAATTGAGGTAGCATGTATCTCGGTGCGACCACAGTCGTACGAGTCCACTGCAAAGATATCTTGAAAATGTAAAAACACCTGTTTCAACTTTTCCTTTTGTTCCTCAGTCTCACATGCATCAACAAGGTTGACCCACTCTTCAACCATTTGTCTCACGCCTGGAAAGACTTCGGGTTTCGTGATCTCAGTGGCCTCCTCCTGCTGTGTGGAGAGGTCTCTGATGAAGGTGTTGACCTAGACAGAGGGTTTCAGGTAGGAGAAGCAGTCATTGTGGACTTGGAAGATCACCTCATCATTCCTGATGTCACAGGTCACCTCTCTCCCCCCGTAAGGGCAGGAAGTGTACACCAGGAAATTCCACCCTTGCCAGGTGAAGACCTTTTAGGCGGTATGTCATCGTCATTGTCATAGCAGTCATTGGGGATTGGTCCTATAAGTCGATTTCCTAAATCCATGGAAAAATGCATTCCAATAATGGTGCCTGCGCCTAGAATGATACTCCTAAGGCCGCTGTTATCCACCACTATTGGAATGGTTTTATGTTCTACATTAACTAATGGTGTTGGGTTTAACCCCAACCCCTGTTGTTGAAGATGGGCATTGAGGTGCACATATGCGTCTGGATTTTGAAGGTTCTGTCCTCTTTTTATTTTTAAGTCAAGTGGGAATTGTCGGGTCCATTGGTGACCTCCTCTCCAATTTGAACTTCAACCGCATACGGCAGTAAATGTGCTGACCGAAAATGCCTTTTCAGAATCATCAAAGCCCATGAGATTGCCCCCAGTCGGGACCAGGCCTTGTAAGGTCCAAATTAATTGCAAACCGATTGAGAATGTCATTGCCTAAGTAGAACGCAGCAGGGACATCTCGCGCGACCCAACAATTATGCTCTATGCTTTTATCACCTATAGATATTTTGAGCATACACCTGCTAGGCAGGAGATGTTTGGAATTGGGAGTTTCCAGGCCCATTTCAAACTTATCAATCAATTTAAATGTGGGAATGGTTGGATCTTTTGGGAGTTTCCTGAACAGTGCTTTGCTCATGAAGCTTTTTCCATTATTCAGGAACACTCTGGTGAGAACAGACTCCCTCCCCTCATTTAACTGAATAGGGAGGAACAGCTGCTCTCTTATTTTTCGAATATCAGCCAGGCTTTGTGCTGGTTTTTCATCACTTTTGACTACTTTTTTTTTTTGTAAATTATAGTTTATTACAAACTTTTGTTACAAAACATTCACTTTGATTACAACATTTACTTCAGAGCTATTCCCATTTTCTCTTTCCCATCTCTATTTATTTGTATTTCGGTGGTCTCGCCGTTCTTCGCTATCGTCGACCTCACTTTCTGTTCAATGTATCACTGAATCCATGAAGTTTACGATTGCACATGTCAAGTGGACCGAGCTTCCACTTAAAACGCGAAACCACCACTCATCCATATTCATGTTTGAGGGCGCAAACTTCACTAGATGGAGTGTTCGTAGATCTTTAAGAGTTGCACATTCTGCTATTAAATGTCTAGAGGATTCTACTGCATCTCCACAATGTCTACAGATATTATCCAAAGTGGACTGATCATGTCTCATAAATAGCATTTCCTTTACTTTAATGACATTTAGTCGCAGGCGGAGGAATTTGTCTCGATGGTAACGTGATGGAAATTGCACCAAATAGCTTGGCATTACATTCCGTTGATTCTTGATAGGTCCAAGTTTTAGTGCAGATACTAACTTATCTAGTTTTTCTAAGTTTGTCATCCAGGCCCATTCATATAACTTGCGTTTTGCAATTTGGGGTTGCGCAAGGAGCAACTCCATCTTGATGTCTGCAGCAAGCATAATCTCCCTTACTCCTTGGACCCATTTTAAAGTTACATCTGTGTGCGGGTGTCCGATTGATGAGGCAAATATTTCATATGCTGGTTCAGGATTTGGGATCTGCATCTTTCGTAGAAGCGCTAAAGATTTCCAAAGGACACTAGAGTATAATTCATCTAGCGCCAACTCGTGTCTAATGGCAATAATTGAAACATGTTTTGGTAGCTGAAGCACTGTCTTCCAAAACATGCTTTCAAGCTTGGCCCAAATTTGATAGTCTAAGTTCCACCCAGCTTCTGACCCGAAGGTGATGACGGGTATTGCCTTTTGATAGTAGAATGTTCTAACAGGTGTTAGCGAAAATTTGCCATAAAGATTGTGAATTCGACGCCCTTGAATTGCCAGCGTTTTCATACGTTGTGTGATATCCTGTACCCAGCTCCATTCTCGAATCGATTTGTTTATCGTTATCCCAAGATATCGGATTTCGTTAACTTCAGCAATTGGATTGGCATCGATCTTCCACACAAATTTTTTATTTTTGGTGCCTTTTGCCGATCCAATTTGCATTATTTTAGTTTTCTTTACATTTATTTTTAAGTCGTTTGTGGTCATATATTGGTGTAGTTTAGTTAAGAGACGTTGCAGTCCTATCTGGGTTGTATCAACTAGAACAATGTCGTCAGCATACGTTAAACAGTTGATGTGCTGTCCATTTACTTTAGGCGGAAAACACTTTACATTTTTCAGTGCCAACGGCATGTCCGCGATGTAGAGTTTAAATAAGCACGCAGCAATCGGACAACCTTGTTTCACGCCCCTATGGGTCATCACTGAGTCTGACAAATTTCCTTTTTCGTTTAGTCGGATCTGTATAGATGTCGTCGTGTGTAGAGCTTTAATGGGTTGTAATAAGTTCTCTGGGCAGCCCCACATGGTTAGCTTCTGCCATAGTTTTGTGCGATTTATTGTATCGAATGCTTGATGCATATCGATAAAGGCCATGAATAACTTTGACCGTTTTTCTAAGGAATTCAATTTTAGTATAGTTACCAAGGTCAAGTTGATTTCTGTGCCGACTCCCTTGGTAAAGCCGGTTTGACGGCAGTCATTGATATTCTTCGACTTAGCCCAAGCAGAGAGTTTCTTTTGTAAGAAGCCAGCAAACACCTTTCCGATTGTGTCGAGTAAAGCGATTGGGCGGTAATTTGCCGGATCCGCCCGATTACCCTTCTTGAAAATGGGTACTATAATCGCTGTTGTCCAAGAAGGCGGGATTTTTCTCAGCTCTGCAATCTTTATGAACAGGTTACAGATGAAGGCCGCCCATTCTTGTTTGTTGGCTTTCAGCATCATATTGGTGATGCCATCTGGACCCGCTGCACGGGAGTTGTTAAGTTTTAGTATGGCCGCAATGATGTCTTCGATATTCTCGTCACAGTCCCATTTAGCTTTGGATTCTATTTGTGCTGGGATCATTTGGTTAATTTCAGTCGCAAACACTTTGCTAAAGTGGCTTTTCCAGTCACTCTCAGCGACTCCACTAGCCATTGTGTCGGCTTGATTACGAGAAAATTTGTTCATGATTCGCCAAATTTCTCTACAGTTGTTTGATTTTATGAGCTTCAACATGGCTTCACCACGTTCTTGGTCGCGCATATGGGCATAGGATTTCACCCAGTTGCGGTATTTTTGTTTGCGTTTTTTTATCCTTATATCAGTGCCCACCCCTCCCTCAATTTTTAGTCTATGTATGTCTTTATGCAGTTTCCTTTTTTCCATCTTGACTTTGAGACTCCAATCATGGGCATGTGTTTTGTCAGGTGGCAACTTCAAAAGAGAAATTTCTTTCCTGCATGGTAAGAGCACACAATAATTTAGCACTGTATCCTTGGACCATATCAAATTTTGGAAGTCTTTGTCCAGCCTAGTTATTTGTTTGCTGTTTATTCTTATTCTATTATGCCCATTGTTTATCTCTAGGTTCTGGTTCATTTTCATTCCATCTGATTTTGAAGGGAGAGTCATAGTTAGAACTAGAGCATCATGATCGCTGTTTAATGTCTCCAAAATTCTCATGTTCTTGATTTTATGCCATGAGTGCTTTGAGATCCAGAAATAGTCCAAAGTTTTTTTGTGGCCCATATTGTTCCAGGTATATTTCGGTGGTGTGTCGCCCTCTACACGTCCATTTATCATTTCGCAATCTCGTGCGTCCATTGCGAGAGACCATAGTGCACTTCTCGATTGTTGGCGTGACACTTCTTTCCTGGTTTCTACGATTTAGCATCTGTTTGAGTCAAACCAGGATGTGTTCATGTCGCCGCAGATAAGAATGCAAATTTCACCATCTATTTGTTGATATTTATCTATGGTCTTCGTTACGGAAGATATGAATTTTTTTGGAGTTATCTGGGCAGGATTCCAATATATATTAATTAGCAGGATGTACTGGTTATTGGAGTTTTTCCCGTTTTGGTGTTGTAATAACGTACTTTGTACGAAGATGTTTGGGTTGTCCGTTTCGATAATTTCCCAGGCGGTTCCGATTTTAATCATGGTTATGAGTCCAGAAAACGGGCGGCCCTGTGCATTTTTCTTTGCCGGATTTAACAGGGTCACATATCCATCTTTAGTCGGTAAGGTCCTCAACCATGTTTCTTGTAGACAAATGGCTAGATTGTTGGTCAAATCATCCGGAAAGTCAGCATACAAATGATGGAAACCTCAAGTGTTCCAGGAAATCAGTGTTAGCGGGATTCCTTCCCAACTCTGGCATAGCTAATGATTAGTCCTTCCTGATTTCCACTTGCTTGTCGACGGTTGTGGTCCTGAGGCAGTCATTAGATGCTGACGTAACTCTTCACGGCGATTTGCGTGGATCGATATGTTCAAGGCTTTTTGTCTGATTTCTGACTGGATGTGAGATTTTTCAGTCTGCACTTCAGAGACTTCGAAACCCAAGAATAAGAGTTCATCTTTTGCCGATACGATTGTCTTACGCACCGCCTGTGATTTTATATGGAGGTAGACTCTGTCTGCGTGTGTCTCAGAGATGTACTCGACGATTTGGATGTCCTGAGAGGACACCGTTCTAAGTGCTGGAACTGAGTGAAAAAGTCGAATAACGTTTCCTCTATTTAGATTGACCTCATTTTCGTCTACAAAAACATTTTCAATAAGAATTTTTGTTACCATGGCATTGTTCTCCTTGGGCGTTGCCTGTTCAATGTGTTTTTGTGCTTTAAGTCTCTGTGTGGCCGTTTGTTTCGGGTTCAAAATCTCCTTCATTACTGAGATCCGCTCGTCGCTGACAGGGCGTTGTACTTGTTTAGCTGCTTGGCGAAGAGCTACTGATTTACCCGTCAGTTGTGCTTCAGATGCTCTCAATTTCACATGTTCAGGTACAGTATCGTTTTTGCCAGACTTCGAGATAGCAAGCCATGGATTTAGTGTTGTCTTCCTGGCCAATTCGACCACACCTTCCATCTTGTTTTGAACGATTATAGTATCGAAAAGTTCCTCCCCGCTTGGCTCGTCCTCGTTCTCATCGTAGTATGTAGAGAGGTTGCATAAATCATCAGATGACGACTCTGAATGAACAGATTCGACATCTGAGTCTATTCTTTGACGTTTTTTGAAGTTATTTTTTTGAGGTGTAGTTGGTTTGGATTCCACCAGTTTCATTTCTTTTGTGTTTCTTGGTTTTGCTAACTCACCTTTAGTACCTCTTTCGAAGAGTCCAAGTTTGGCAGGTGTAGTCAAGTTTCTTATAAACTTCTTTGATTTACTGGTTTGCTTGTTTACTGTACAATGCTTCTTTTTTTCTTTTTGTTTCTTATTAATAGGACCAGAACTGATCCCTTGCAGATTCTGCATTGGGATCTTAGTCGTCAGCGTTTTAGCTGGCCCATTGAAAATTCCGAATGATGTTTTTGCTGACGAACACTGGGCAACAACTGGTGAATGAGGTATTTCGGTTGTTTCAGGAAGCTGATTGGTTGCTATTTTAACTACATTGTCGATTGAGTCAGGAGCAGGTACTGCATTTAAACAGCTGTGGAGTTGATTAGCAGTTATGACGGAGGTGGGATCGCTCAGAATAACGGCACTCTGGACTGCGGGAGTCACGATTGCCCCGGGGATCTTGATGCCCTTTCCAAAGTTTAGCTGATAACTCCCGTCGCTCAAGGTGAAAGCCGCATCCACTTCAGGCGGATTTGATACGGGAGTCGCTTTATTAGCTTCCATAGTACTCAATTCAGTCAAACTAACTTGCTTTACACTCTTAGTTTCCAACAGGTGTTTCATACATGCAGTTAATGTATCCATCATTGTTTTTCTTTCGGCAGTGTCTTTTCCTGTGATTTCATTCAATCTGTTATGCCACAATTTAGAGGTTTCAGCTTCTTTATCCAGACGGTCTTGCAACATCAAATTCATAGTTTCTAGTTTTGAGAGCTTGGTGTTAAGCTGGACCATGTATGCACCGTTATTTTGGACTGCTTCGTGGAGATTCTCATATAGTTTTGTAAATGGAATTAACGCTAGTGAAGTTGCTGCGAGGACATTGTTGTGTATCTGTATCGCAGCTGCGGCTGACAGATTTGATTTCGAAAATGAAAGGGCCTCCTTATGGAGATGGGCTGAGTTGTTTTCATCGGGCAATATGCTCGAGTCAGAGATGCCTTGAGCTGCGTGGTCCGCAGTCCCTTTCCCCGACTTAGATGCTCTATTCATGTGTTGTTGTGTGTTTGGAGTGGAGCACTACGAGGAAATCCTTGCTGTCGATGAATTTGTAAGTTGATTCAAGTTGAGAGTATTTGCTTGATTGATGGTGTTTTGATTCCGGGGAGACAGATTTTCACCACAGCTAGCATCGCCGTTTTTGTTCCGCATTTGGTCATCTGAACATTGTCGAGCTGTACTATTCGAAGCTGTGTTCTGATGAGCATTTGTCCATTCATCCATCAGAGATTTGACATTTGAGGAGCACACTGTTTTTTTTTGTTTGTTTTTATCAATTATGAAGCTCTCAGACAGGCGTTCCTTCATTTTTTCAAAGTCGGCTTTTAGGCGTTCAGTCAGCCTGGCTTCACGACCTGCTAAGTCTACTACAAGAGCGTTTATCTTTGGGATACTGGACTCTGCTAATACCAATTGGGAGTTTGATCTTGACGACGTGTTTTGTATTAGGCTGCCAGGTACACCCTTTCCTCTCTCTGGCTTTAGTTTATTTGCTTCCAACAAGGGCTCTTGATTTATATTGAGCGTACTTATCAATTGCGGCGTTTTAGGTGTTTGCTCCTGGGCCTGGTTTACATCACGTGTTGTAGATGTAGGGTGTACAGGGTTGGACCGGCTTGCGCTGGCATCAAGGACATTACAGGGAAAAGTGAATTTGACCAGGCCAGAGTCGCTCTGGTTTACAGGTACTTCTAATTCTAGTAACTCGATATCAGTTACGTCAAACGGCGATTGGAAGGCCGTTATGTTCACTTCAATCACGTTTATAGCGCTTTCCATGTTGTTCTCCAAGTTCCAGGTAGTCCGGCCGTCGATCGTTGTCTTTGCGGTGGCGCTAAGATCCGCTTCCACGGCTGCCACACGTGGCGAGACCTCCGCTTCAACCAGCAAAGCGCCATCGGCGGTGTCGGCTGGAGGACGAAGTGGAAGCTCATTTCTTAGCCATGGTCGTTTAAGGGACATATCGGTTTCATCAACTGGTCTGGAGGCTATTTTTAAAATCTTTAGACTCTCTGACACAATGTGTACTAAAGTTTTTGGTTGTTCACCTGTTAGGTGCAGTGCTGGTATATTGCATACTTTCTGGTTTGACCCATTGGATGGATTACATGAGAGTGTTTGTCCTTTCACACGCTCATCGAGCTCTCCTCTTGACCAATCATACCCTTCAAGCGACCCTGTTTGGTCAGGTCTCCCCCCTAGCTCGCATAATGACCTCATGTTAACATTATAGTCACGCATTTGTAATGACTGCTTTAGTTTAGCACGAGTTTGAGGGCCCTGATCGGCCATTTAGAGGACTTACCTCTTCTCTCTTAGTTTCGCCGCGGACTGCTTCCCACACGGCTCTGGGCTGTGTTGTGTGCTTGATTGTATCGTCCCAGCTCGCCAAACAGCCGCACAACAGCCCTGCTATCGGCCTTGTCCCCGCCGGGCTTAACGCCGCAAGGGCAGTAGCTTCCGTGTTATGTGCGCCTCTGTAGTCACGTGATGAGTCACGTGGGCAAAGTAGCCCCGCCTCCTCCAGGAAGCGAGGGGAGATCCGGCAAGAGCAGAGAAGCCGCTCGCAGTGTCGGTCCGCCGGTAGGTTTTTCAATTAAACGATCAGCGTTTGTCCTCAGGGCAAAGTGAAGCACACACGAAGCGGGCAGCAGCTTCCGTGTTATGTGCGCCTCTGTAGTCACGTGATGAGTCACGTGGGCAAAGTAGCCCCGCCTCCTCCAGGAAGCGAGGGGAGATCCGGCAAGAGCAGAGAAGCCGCTCGCAGTGTCGGTCCGCCGGTAGGTTTTTCAATTAAACGATCAGCGTTTGTCCTCAGGGCAAAGTGAAGCACTACAGTACTTGGATTTTCAGATTGGGGATTGGTATAAAATTTCAAAGTATTTCCTTCCAGTGTGGAATGCCACTTGGAACTGGAAGGAAGGTTGATTTTCAAGAATGGAGAGGAGTTTCCATCACAAGTTTGTTGTCCTACAGCAATTACTGTATTGTCAGGAATTTGATTATTTTGGAAATTAAACTCAGTTTGATCAAATTTTTGTTCAACTCTGTGGTATGTGCCATTTACACAGATATAGTCGATGCTTTGTTTTAATTTTATTGGCCGGTTAGTCTGAGTCCAGAGGACCGTATTTACACAGTCTATCAGGGCGACAACGTCCAGAGGAGGTCATTACCTAATAGACATGGGGTCCCCTCTGGAGTCATGACTATAACCGGGTGCTTCACCTTATGTTGCCCAATTTTAATTTCCAGATCAGCAGTCCCCTCGAACGGACTGTCATTCCTGTCGAAGTTCTGGGGTGTTCTAGGAAGAGGGGTGAGAGGGATCTGGTGTCTCTCCCCCCTTCATGAATGTAGCTGCTCAAAGGTCCTTTTGGACAGAAGAATGGCTTGGGATCCAGTGTCCACCAGTGTTAAAAATGCATATTGCCATTGCACAAGGATGGGGGCATAGAATCTACCTTCTTTCTCCTCCAATGGGCAAACGAAATGGGCATTTTGGGCAAGCTTGGTGGTCAGTTTTGGATTCCGACACAGTGGGGTGTTGGACAGTTTTCTGTGTCACAGTCTCGGAATCTGTAACAAATATGTGGCATCCTGAAAGATGTGGGATTTCAAAATCCCCTTTTTCCCTTAGCTCTGTGCTGTCCCCCTTTACCTGGTGGTAGTCACTAGAACCAGTGTGTGGGGAGTATCTCTCCATTGCTGTTACATACACAGGATGACATTTCTGGGATTCAGGGATGGGTGATTCTGAATCAGTCCCCACATCTACCCAGTCTAGATTCTGGCCTCTTGGGACCCTTTTTTCTTTGGGAGGAATTCCTCCGTCCTTAAAGGAGAAGACTTTCTTCTCAGAATCCTCCAAGGATTCTTCCCCTTAAAACTGGAGGACACTGATTTCCTCCACAAAATGGGCCTTTTTGGTTTCTTTGTTTCTCCTACACACCCTCTGTTCCCTGGGTTGCAGATTTTTGGGGGCAAGAGATTTTAGTTCTGGTTCTTGGGTGTCTAGGGGCTTTTCACGGGTGAGTAAGGAAGCTTCCTCTGGGGCTTTGCACCCCCTTCCTCCTGTGCCTTCCTCCACTGGAACCGCTGGGTTGTCGGGGTTCTCTCCCCGTCCTTGTTCCGGTGTGCCAGACCCTTTGTTTGAGGTATTCGGAGCCACCATTTCATCTGATGGTTCTCCTGAGCACTCAACATGCGACTCAGATCCTGAATTAGGTTCTGACCTGGCGCTCCAGTTGGGAAACCCGCTCCAGCTGGTACGGGGGTCTTTCATCAAATCTAGGTTGTTCTCGGGAAGGATAACTATCCCTTCTCCTGGAGTATCCTGGGTACTGGGGATTCCCCTGGTAACCATCCACCCTTGGCCTCCCCTCTCCCGGATTGGGTGGTCTGGACTCCTGAAAGTGGGGAGAGAAAGGAAGGTTGTCCTGCATGTTGGGATTTGGAAGTTACCGGGGGAAAAAACTTAACCCAGGATTTGGAGGATTACTGCCCTCATGAGGGAAGTTAGGAGGGAAGTTTCCTGGGGCAGTACTCACCTGATACTCACCTGATTGGATCCCCCCCTTGGGCCGAAGGGAGTCCACACGTACCCCAAGATAGGTCTATTGCCCTTATAACTGGGCTGATAGAATTAGCAGAGTTAGAGGTCACATTGGTGGGGTTTCCTAACTGACTACCACCTTCTGCTGATTGATCATAAGGTCTTCTGTCTTCTTTTCCTCTGATTTGGCTGGTTTTGGGAATATGTATGTTTAGACCCCCCCATTTCTAGTTCCAAAATGGAGGAAACCTTCACCTCTGTCACTTTAGCAGCAGCAGGGGTGTTGGCTGGTATGGGGTTTTTAGTTGTATTTTTGTTTTGTACTGGGTTTTGGACCTCGTAGACCCGGGGAGCCTGCTCTGTTACCCAGTCCAGGGTCCGGTTATCCTGAAAATCTCTTACCAGTTGTGTCATAATATATCTTGGGAAAGCATAAAAGTAGGTGTTTATGAATTCCCTACTATTCGTGCGCACCCGCCTGGAAGTTTGCTCAAATGCGCATTTTAGCTCCTGCACAAATTCTCTTGGGGCCTGATCCTCTCCACACTGCAGATTGTAGTCTACCTTGCAGGCCTCCTGGGGGTTTCTGTGTGTGGAGAAGTGCTTCAAGATGGCCGCCTTATAGGTGGACCACCTTGAATGGTTCTGTTCTTCCAGCCCAGCAAAGAAGCTGGAGTACTCTGGATAGACTGTCCATTTGACAAAGTCTATGCAATTCTGGCTATTTTTAATGTCAAAAGAGTTCATCATCTGTTCATATATCTCTAGATGCTCCCAGACAGAATATTTGGCATGTTTGTGATATACGGTCAAGACATTTCTAATGGCTTTAATCTGTTTAATGGGGTCTTTCACCAGAGCTCTCTTTTGTTTATTAGCCTTCATTTGCCACTTCACATGTGTGCATTCGCCCTCAGACTCACAGCTGCTGTTATTTGAGGTCCCCTCTTTTTCCTCTAGGCACTGCCTCATTCGTTGAGCTTGGGAGTCTCTCTCAGAATGGTGTGGCCTAGTTTCTTCTCCCCTGTTGTACTTTGGGGTCTATGGGTCACTCCCCTTGGATTCCATCTTTCGCACAGGAGAGTGGTCTTCTGACTCCTCCCTGCTTCCAGGGTTGGTGGAGAATCCCCCCCACTGCACTGATAGAGGTTTTCAGAATACTCTTTTGGGGCCTCAATTAATGCTCTTTTTTCTGCAGAGCGAACCTAATGGTCGCTTTGTAGATGATGTTTCTTCAAGTCTAACTCTCTGGGTTTCTCCTTATAGGAGTCTTCCTGGTCAGATATATTGGTCATAATATTTTGGAATCTGTACAGGGATGCCCGTCCATCAATCTCTGATGGGCGGTGGTCTGCCTGTTCAATCATGCTGGACCTACTAGAGTCTGACTGCCTCATGATTCCTGGTTCTTGTGAATTGGTGAACATGAAGTCAGCAGTGCCTTGGGCATAACAAGTGGTAGATGAATTTGAGGCCCTTGGTACAGAGGGCATCATACTGTGATCAGGGGTGGCCCTGTACCTCTCTACTTGTTCGGAGTCCCTCAAGTTTTGATTCAGTCTAGCATACTCTTTTTCTAACAGCCCAAGTGTCTCCCTCTCAGCCCCTATTTCCTGATGGTAGGCAAAGGCTTGAGCCTTTTGCTCAGCTATCAGGGCTTGGCTGACCTCTATTACCTTCTCTTGGGCTGCTAACTGGCTCTGGAGTCCACAGTTCTCATCATAGAGGGCCTCGTTGTCTTTTTGTGCTATCTGTATTGCCTGGGAAAACTGAGACAATTTTTGTTGCAGGAGATACATCTCTTGACTCTGCACACTTTTGGCTTGGGTGGTCTCTTCTAGAGCACCTTCTACTTGTCTTGTGTGCCCCAATTATTTTTCATATTCTACTTTTAGTTCGTTCAGTTCCTGGAGTTCTAACTCTCTTTTCTCTAGGTCTATTTTTAAGTTGCACACTTCCTGAAATAGGGCATCTTTTTCCTGATACAGGGTGCCGCTCTGTGCAGCCAGGTCATCCCTTTGTTGCTTGATAGCATTTAATTTCTGGCGTTCTTAATCAAATTCTGCTTGAGAGTGGAGTGCTTTCATAATGAATTTATTACTTTCCTCTTCCAATTTCTCAATCTGTTTTTGTAAAGTAATGATCTGCTCTGAGCAGGCTCGGTTATATGTTATTTGGTGATTCAATCCTTTTCCTGACGCTCCACTTTTAATGTATCTAAGTGGCCCCTTGTTCTGAGTTGGTTTGTTGCTGTACTGCCAACTCTTCTTTTAACTGTTTGATGTTATTTTCAAATTCTACCTCAGAATTGTGAGCTCAGACTGGGTCCTATCTTCTTTACATTTCTCCTCCATAACCCCCATGTGGATGTATATGTTGGCAGTGAGTCAGGCCATTTTAAGCTTTTCTTCTTTAATATCTGGAGTCATATATAACTCAGTCAAGGTTTGATGTAACAGGCCACCATCCTGCCACACATCCATATTCATGGAGGTGACCCGTTGCATCATGTTGGCTAGCCAGACTTCCTGATCTTGCTCTGTCCATTCACCTCTAAAGAATAGCTTGTGCAGAAGGTGTTGCCTAGCCATATTAATCTGAACAGTTCTCATTATGAAAAGTGTTCTTCCTTTATTAAATTATTTATATAAGGACACATCTGTGCTCTAATTTAGTCTAGTTCAGGGATAATTTTACTTTATTTTTATACACAGGCCTGATACTTAGGGTCTAAGTTTTGGGATGGCGCTTTTACAGTGTAACACAGTTTTCTAGCCACAGAAAGTATCACTACCTTTTCTGGGTTAGCCTGCTGTATTAAGCTGTTACGGGTGGAAACACTTATCTCAATCCCGGCAATGAGCACCCACTGTGTAACGGATTTAAAGACATGGCACACTCCAGACCAGGACTCTTTCCACTGGTAAGGGGTGGGGCCTCAATAAAAACACTTTTACATTTATTAATTTCGGATTCTACTTTGAGGAGGCAGCCAACCCATCTCACACCCCCCGTGACAAGCACCCCGTGCTGCAATGGACCATGAACCAGACCGGTTTGTAATAATGACATTTATTTATTTTTAAAATGCAAATGCAACATTTTTTAGGTCAGAAATCACCAGTGTGGTGATACTATACAGCAAAACCTTCTAATACAAATACTTTCACTTTCTAACATCAGTTACAGAAGTGGAGGT
The DNA here is from genome assembly GCF_040938575.1 of Ambystoma mexicanum. Classification (NCBI taxonomy): domain Eukaryota; kingdom Metazoa; phylum Chordata; class Amphibia; order Caudata; family Ambystomatidae; genus Ambystoma; species Ambystoma mexicanum. The sequence continues at coordinate 702,576,032 of NC_090927.1, read as the reverse complement.
GGAAGTAAGATCACTCTTTGTCATACTTTTAGATTGCACTGAGGTTATGCACTCCCCCTGCAACACTGCCCCAACCACCTGCTGACCAAGTTTTGTGTGGGTGGAAAGGAAAAGCAAGGAGTCAGGAATAAGAGGCAAACGTCAGATTTGAATTCCGACCTACCAACTCAGAATGGGAGGCCAAAATGAAATGAAAAACCCTTGAAAAATGAACGAAATGGCTCTCAGAATTCACTGGATAGTTAGAGATCAGTTTATATGTGCGGTAGAATGAATAAGACAGGAATTTGTGTGGCTGGGATAAAGAGGAAAGAAAGCTTACAAGCTACATGGCAACGTACTAAACAACACGAATACAGGTGAGGAAATCGACTTTGGGAAGGAAATCAGTGCAGCAAAAAATCACACGTGGCAGAATTGCAATTTCTTCTTTTTCACAGGTTTAAAACAAGCAAACATCTTAGAAAATTAGCTAAACTGTCAAAATCGGAAATCGTTTTTTCTGATGGGGTATAAAGGCACATCACAGATAGGATACTGAAGTGTATGATTTACTCTTATGGGGTGACAGTATGAGTTTCTTTATAGGAAAGGAAAATCGGATTTTAGAATGGAAACAATTTCACAGGCAAAAACGGCTTTGTTAGCAAACTGATTTGTTCTACTGCAACTGTATTTTAGTGGCTAAATTATTAAACAAACACACTCCATGCAAGGAGGTTAATTTGCAATGTTAACCTATTCACGATGCGTTCATCCTTATGGGAAATGAATTAATTTATTCAAAAATAGTACTAAGGATTTACACAATAATTTGTACTAAGGACTTACTCAATAATTTGAAAAGAAGTACGCTGACACATGGAGATTTACACTGATTCTTCTAAGAACAGGATACACCAAGGATGCTAACAATTTGGGAAGTTACTAGGGAACTTATAGGATTTTTATAGGGTTTAGACGGAATGCAAGGCAACAGAGTGGGTATGCAGTTGTTTGTACAGGGGAGGGTGATACTTACAAAATGCACTTGAGTTGGGTAGTTTGGACAGCTAACCGGTCTCTGGACAGCGGGACAAGGATCTGGGCAGCGGCTGGGCTTTCCTTTAAGGGATCAGCAGGGCAACAGGGGCCTGGTTACTGTGGACAGCGGGATGCATCAGCTGGGTAAAGACAGGTGTGGACACTGTATTCTCCCAAAGGTATCAGCAGCCTTTCCTCCTTTCTCTCTGAATTATTGGGATCTGTGTAGGGTTTAGTTCTGGATTGGTGGTTCTGCCTGGATAGGAGGTTCTGGATAGGTGGTTCTGTCTGGATCTGGTTTCTGGAGTCTTGAAGGGTGAATTTTGAATGTTGAATGTCTGGATATCCCAATGCCTCTCTCTTATATAAGCAGGATGACATCAGAGAATGTTTCACTATGAGGGCGGAAGTACCCTGGACATACCCCTTGGATGGGATAGGTCAGGCTATTCTTGTCGTCATCACCCTCCAAGCTGATTGGACTGAAGGAAGTGACATCAGTTGTAGTCTGTGTGTTTTATGATGTGCTTTGGTGCACCACAGTTACTTTTGTAGAAAATAAGTTATGGAACAAAAACCCTTATATTTACAAATGTTATCATCATAAAAATCAGCTAGGCAGATCCCATATTTTACAAGGAATGTGCCATTTCAAACACCAAGTCTGTGAAATGCTGCTTTGCCCTTTCGGGCACCATTTCACAGTTTTTCACGGGAACCATTTTACCTAAAATTCTAAAAATGGCTACACATAAACCTAATAATGTCCGGCATATTATCTTCAAATTTTACATCTTAATCATGTACGCTTTTCCCAGAAATGCCTCTTTAATGCCATTCACGTCCACCACATGCCAGGAAAACCCACATAGTCTCATCTTGCTGATACAAAAATTATATAATAAACCGTCATAATTTCACACTACTGCTAATTCAGATTACTGTGCCTTAATGTAAAAAGTATTTTAATTCAAATGGATAGCATTTGTCACCCGTAGGGCGGTCCTTTAAATCTCCACAGCCAGCCTGCCCACTCTGTGTCAGTTCTGAAAAACAATGTTACCATAGCACCATTTGATCCTGGGCAGTTGAAGCTGAGGAGAGGTGTCAAAGGAATTCACATTTCTGTGACCGGGCTAGTTCCCTTTTGTTCATTGTTCCTTGCAGTAGAAATGCTGGTCCGTCTGCCGAGGTCGCACATTTGCACACCTTGGTCCTTCCACATTTGTAAAGGGGCTTCCTTTCCCAAAACGGCTGGGTACCTTCAAAGTGCCTGCCTTGCCAAAGTGGTTCTGCAGTCTTCAAACACATTTCTTTTTCTTTTCTCTCTTTCTTCCCCAGAACCCACGTTTTTTGTAAATAAATACAATATACATTTAAACCACCCCAGTCCCACAAATATAATACTGTTTCTATGTGTGTGTTTGGAATGATTTCACATTTAGCTTTCAGAGTGTCATTTCACTGCTTTGCAAAAACGGGTTTACACGTGTGCTTCTTAGCTCATGTACATTTTACAAAATGCGGTTTTCCTTGCATTTACTTTCTGAAGGCTTTCATAGTTCTAGTCAATTTCTATACACAGGGTTATGCTTGGGAAATGGGTTCTTTGAAACTTACACCAGGCAAAAGAGAGAGAGAACTTCTTTGGAAGTGCTTTGCATGTATTAATTTGTTTCCAAAGTGAATGCTAGCCGTGCGCACTGAAATTAAATTCCCTGCTTTTCACAGACTTTATTCAACAAAACAATGCCATTCAGGGAGGGATGGCCCTCATCTGATGGTGCTCAACCTGAAATAGATGGACATGGCTGTGTTTTACTAGAACAAAACTGTGTGATGTTTAAAGATGAAAGTAGCACCAGTGCAAGGTTGTTTGAAACACAGGACATTTTCTTGTGCAGTTTTGAGTTTTGAGATGACAGCACAGCAGCACTGAGCCATTCTGCCTTCAAATTCTTATCTTTGGGTTCACATGAAGAAATTAAAATGCAGCCATTCTCGGGGGGTCTATGTTCCATCTCGCCCATATGTGCTCAGCAGACACAGTGCAGCCATTATTTGTATAACTGCTAAAAGGCAGTTTTGTAATGCAGGGGATTTCTGTTGGGCTGGTAAATGTACCCCACACCCTCAAGGTACCGCCAGATAAGACTGCACAGTCAGAGGTAGGGGACTGGTCAGCTGACTTGCATGACAAAATAAACTCTATACCTCAATCCCTGTGATCGGTTCATGACAATTAAGTGGGTTCATCCATAATGCCAAACCTGTACACATTAGGATTGACCTTTCTAAGAGGTTGCTTTATATCCCCCAGCATCCCTTGAAGCCAGAGGCAGAAGAAGCTATCACTCAAGTTATTGAATCACTTCTGAAGTAGGGAATGATCATCCCTATCACCAGTTCTTAAAACACACGTATACTACTGGTCAAGAAGCCTGGTAAAAATACTTATAGATTTGTGCAAGACCCGAGGACATGAAATCATTATGCCAGCTTTTCCTGATGTCCCTAACATAGATACTATTTTAGCATGTATAACCCCAACAGAAATCAATTTCACTGTAGTGGATTTGAGTTCTGCTTTCTTCTCTGTTCTTATCCATAAAAACAGTCAATATTTATTTGCTTTTTCCAATGGGGGAATCCAGGATACCCGGACCCAGCTGCCTCATGGATACACTAAATCCCCTGCACCGTTTTCTCAGAATTTAAAGAAAGATTGGCTGACATCAGGTTTCTGATTCAAGCAATAATGACAATAAAAGGACGATAACCATACCCGTGGGTTTACAATTGGTGGCTGTACTGGGCAGCTAGGCAGGTGTAGTAGAAGAGTTTGAGTTAAAGAATGGATTTCAATGATACTTTTGAACTGTTTTGTTTTCTGATAGCCACTTGTTGTTTCAGAACCAACACATAGGTCAACAAGTTTTGTTCTAATGTGGCTCAGGTAGTCTGCCAGTAAAATATGTATGATGAGAATAGCGTATGTTCCGTGATTCAAAACATGGTCTCACATGCCTTTGAAGTAGCAGAATTTGTTACTCATACTAGCATTGGTTCACAGGGGCAGGCACTGTTGCACTGACACAGATGCAGGATGCCTAATCTCTGTGCTCCTCTCTGTCCCGAAATATTATCTTTCAGATCAGTGGCATAGCCTGACATTTGTCCCTCCTGATACGTATATCCGCCTCCTGAATTTTGTGGAAGAGGAGCTGTTTGTGTTTGGAGCCTTGGCTTTGATCGTGGGCAATGACTGTAGCGAGCTTGTCATCCACAATTTTGAGATAGGCATAGTCAGAGGGGAATCCTATTGAACATTGGGCCTGATATAATATCTTCACATGCAGATGATATACTACTACTGTACATTAGGAATGCCAATATAATTTACTACAGGTTATGTTGGAAAAGCTACGTTTGGTGAATACTCAGGTTTGTCATCAACTGGCCAAAGTCAAAAATCTTCCCACTCACATAGAAAACCAAATCTCCAGAGAACAGATTTAATCTTTATTGTTCACCTCACTAAATAACTTACTTGAGAATAGCTGTATCCAGGCATAGTGGGACATTATCTGCTGATAATAGTAGAGTCTAGCTGCACACCTTACAATCTAAGCTGTTTACATGGTCAATTTTTCCATGAAGGGTAGGATTGCTTTATTTAAGATGGTGGTCTTTGCAAAGCTGTTATACTGTTTCCTTAATGTCCCTATTTCATGGGGTAAAACAGTCTGACAAGCTGAACAGATTGTTCTCTCATTATGTATAGCACCCAGGAGTCATGTGTATGAAACGTTCAGAAATGACCAAAGCATATTCAATTGTCTAGATTTAAGTAACTGACTTCCAATTGTACTATTTAACATCTCAAAATTGATTTTATTTCCTATCAGGCAGAGGATGAGGAGATGTTTCTTATGTCAAAATTGAATGAAAACAGTTGGCAAAATGAATTCAAAGGCTACTGTGCTGAGTGTAGGGTATACTTATACATGACCCTTTCAACCACTAGCTACTATCCTCAAAGCAAGCAGAAAATATTGAAGCATTAAATCATGCAGCATTCATAAGGCTCAGGCATTCCAATATTTGTATTATTATTATTATTATTATTATTATTATTATTATTATTATTATTATTATTGTATTTATTGAGCGTGGCCCTGGCTTCGAGAAGCAACGGGACTCTTCACAGAGGTATACAACAATGCAGATACATAACAGAGCACTTTACAGAGGTATCCAAAAGTACAGATGCATAACAGAGCGCTTTTCAGAGGTAACAACAGAACAGATATGCAGGGGAGGTGGGACAGGGGGTCACAGAGGAGGGGTAGAGCTGTACAGGGTAAGAGGTGGATCTGTAGTTCTTTTCTGAATTGTAGGAGCGTGGGGGTGAGTCTGATTCTGACAGGGAAGAGGTTCCATAGTCTTGGGGCATGGAACTTGGGGTCTAGGCCGAGAAGGCTTGTTTTCTAGACCTTTCCCTTTTGCATCAGCAGATTTCAAGTCTGCACGTGTCCTTGCTTCTGGTGATGCGTTGTCTACCAGAGATGCTGAGTTTCTCCATGAGGTAGCTGGGTGACTTGAGGGCGACTACCTTATAGATGATGCAGCAAGACTTGAAGGTGATTCATGCATGCAGTGGGAGCCAGTGAAGGTCGATGAGGACTGGGGTGATTTGGTTGTATCTGCGCAGACCTTTGATGAGGCTTGCAGCCTCGTGAAGGGCACTTCTCATGTGCACAAGGGAGAACTTTAATAAACAATTATAGGGATAGGATGTATAGTGAAGAGAGAAATAAGTGCTCTGTCATTGAAACAAACGTATCACATCCCCACTGTTATTAGTATGAACTACTCCCAAGAAACTTTGGGAATTCAGGAAACCAGGGGAATGAAGGGAAAGAGTTTAATTTCTGCAACTACTTCTGAATGAACTCCAGAGAAGCACAAGAAGTTACCATTTTATGTATGGTCTTCCTCACCAGGAGTACACGGGTAGAATTGGATGCAGGAAGTAAGGAAAGTGCAAGTGGACCAAAATTACTTCCTCAGGGATGGGAGGAAGTTGGGAAAGAAAAGGTAACCTGTGTGCAAGGCCATATGAAAAGGTACCCAGTGACTTAATTCCTGATAACCATTTTGGGAAGAAAAATAGATCTCATTGTGGCAGTAATTCCCAACTTGCCAACACAATTAGTCTTGGGAAGGGATGTACCAGTTTGATCAATGGGTTTTGCAGGTATTTCAAATTAAAGTCAAAACTTCTATAGTGGGCCCTCCTCTACATCTTCCCAAAGTTAGAAAATAAACTAGCGAAAGAAAGAAAATTAGTAACACAGAAATTAATATAATATTTCAGCGAAAAGGAACAAGCTAGGGAGATATGTGGGATGGCTTGGAGAGGCAATTTCGTTGTTCCACAGTGGATTCCCGGAAGAACTGAGAGCAGGGCATCGTGATCTTCCTCTCCCTGTTTCCATGTGAAGAACCTCAGTCCGACCCGCATTGTGGAAGGGTATGTGAGAAACCTGAGGGTGTTCTCACTCCTAACCCCCAATGATCCTCTGCGCAGGTGGCCAGGGAAAGGCCATCCCTTTTCGATCCTGACCCTGGGGATAGAGAAGTAAGGGAGGATCACCTGGGTGGAGGGTCCTTGAGGATTGGGAGTGGGATGACCTCAGGCAAGACATGGTATCCCCCTTTCCTAGTGATGAACAACCAAACACTACCCTGAACATTATGGGCTATTTTAAGTATGTTCCCCTCAATTCACCATATGGAACATTTGACAGTGCTGAGACAAGGAAGAGGCAACTGAGAGTAATACACACAATACACTTTTACCACTTTGGTACTGGGACAAAGAAGATACCTGAAAGGTGGTGTGAAGGTCAGGCATGACCTCTTAATCAAGGTCCGGCAAGACTGATTGAGAGAGCACACCTGCAACCTGTTCGAATGTTGCAGGTGTGTAAAAGGAGGAGGAAAACGCAAGACAAGAGTAGCTTCAGGGAAGCCTGGATAATCAGCAGGGGACCTTGTTGGTAGAGAGATGAGCTGCTGGAGGACATTACTGTGGGATGGTTCGTGGTACACAGCACGACGAGACTCTGGGGACTGCAAGGAGAGGTTGTCTGATGCAGCCTATTGTGTGAGCATGAGCTCAGTGGATCAGACTGGGAGTGGATAAGGGAGCCCCTTTCCCTCTCAAAGTTCTCATTCTCTGTTGCCGAGAAGCCTGCGCAGGGGTGTCGAATGGGCAAAAGTTGGGTCCCTGTTGTGAGGACAGCTACTAAAGAGGGCAGTGAGTTTCTATGAAATAATAAACCCAATACTCAAAGTGCAAGTGAATAAACATTTCCATTGTGCTGAAATACTTTGTATCTAGTTGTGGAGTGGTCACGTGAAACTGAAGAGCACGTTTTCGAAGGTCTCCAGTCCTAGACTTTTCCCATTGTTGAACATTAAAGCACAAGAAATACTTTGTATCAGAGTGCTCAGAACGATTATGAAAGTCTCAGAGTATTGGGAAGTTCCTTTAAAGTGAAAGGCATTACTATTCTATAGTGGGCTGAATGAAAAAAAGATCGTAAGCCACACCAATGCTCAAAGAACACCAAATTGAATACAACTTTATAATTAAACAAAAACATAGCATGGTGAACTTAGCAGTGAATGGAATTGTGCAATCATTCAAAACCACGGAATGCTGAATTTCTGAAGCAACTTTACTTTAAAGTTAAATTAAACCACAATTCCATTATCAGATGAAATCTTGGAGTTAACCCCTAATATATGGAAAAGGAAATTAACCTTCATGGGTCAAAGAGAACAGCCAAGGCCCTTTTCTTTTGTGTGTTTTGAACTATGATGAAAAATGAAGTCTTCAGGAAGGGAACCTTGAGACTCTGTGAACTGTCTTTCTTGTCTTTGAGGACGAAACCTCAAAGCTCTTTCTTTTGTGCATTGAACTGTGATGCTTGGGACTTGGGGAAGGGAACCCCAAGGATTGTTTCAAAACAATATAATCTTGAACTTGGAAAAACGAACTTTGAGACTTTGTGTTGAACTGAACTCTTTGACTTGCCTTAGTTTTATTTAGGTAGGGAAATCCCATCTAAGCATAGCGCAAGTTAGGCTTTCAACCATCCTGAAATTTAAGTTCATAAATATCCTTTTGTTCAGCTTCATATCTCTTGTCTGTGTCGTACTTCATGATGCCTCACAGTAAACATAATAGTCCTACAGAGAACCCACTTCACTTGACCTGTTGCAACAAAAAAGAGGAAGTGGCTGAGAAGTTCCAGATATTTATGGACTGTTAAGATGTTCATGGCCACCAAGGATCACGTTGAACACATTGGTGGAGAACTTTTTTCTATTCTTTCCAGCTATTTTTTACACATTCTTTGCTTTTGGCAGTATCAATAAAGAAGTAAATAGAAAACTCTGCCTCATGTTTTGACCTAATGTTTTAATTTTACTATTTTGTTCCAATGGCCATGTTTGTTTTCTGCCAACATTTGTAGGAAATAGATATGAGCTAAATACCTTTAAAACATTATTTAAATGGAGAATACAATTGTACAGTTTGGTGGGATGGAAATAACAGGAACTGAAAATTGGCATTGCACGTTGTAATTTAAACTTAAATTAATAGAACCATAGTGTTAGAACTGAAAGGTTTCATGTGTTACGATACAGTAATAACACTTGTGTTCATGGGCGAACATGGCCGGTAATGGCCTGCAAGTGCGAGCCTATCGTGGCAGGGCAGACTTTGAGGGAGCATATCAACCGAGAGGAAGACACTCCAGCCCAGCATGTAAATCATGAGGCAGGTCATGGGGGATGCCCTAGGAAAAGGGGGCTTGTGTGGAGACAGGGAGAGGGAACAAGGGTGTTGGGGGTGCGGGGGTTGAAGAGAAAAAAATTGCCACACCCAGAAAAGGCGAAGGCATAGCTGGAAGCATGTGGGCAGTCACTGGGAGATTCCACCCATGTTCCGAGTCACCTGATTGGCTGAGTGCCTGTGAGGAATTCGACCATCCACAGAATGGACAAGCGGTCATCTAGGTTTTTGGCGGTGGTCAATTTAAAAAAATGTAAAAACTGAATCCACCCTGAATCCCCCACTTCTATGGCCATCCAACCCTAAAACACACTGGGAACATGTCACAGGAGGGGACCTGAAGGAAGGTGCCAACATGTAGTGAAGGAGTGCTAGTAGTCTTCACAGATGAGGTTGTTGGGCACTGAGAAGAGATTAATGGGAGAGGGCAGCGCAAAGCATCAGGCCAGCGCAAAACTGCCATCTGGCTAGCAATAGGCCGGAAGGTGACTGCGGTAGGTAGTGCCCCTGTGATGCTGTGGAATGCCGCAAAAGATGGAATGACTGAAGGGTCAGGGTGCAGGGACTTCTCTCCCAACACCGGCAGGAGGCCATGGCAACAGGAGGCGGAAACACTGAGTCCCTTGTCCTGACACCAGGGAAGGAGAAGTGCAGCAGTATCCTGGACATGGAGCGTATTGAGGGAGCTGACGGATCGCAGGCTGGTGCCAGCAGCCAGTAGGCAGGAGGTGAGTCACCCCACCAATTCACACTGAAAATGAAATTCCATAAATGTTAGCCTTAGCATAAAATGCTGTAATGTACAAGGACACATGCCAGCAGGTCCAGCAGCTGGCTCGTGCAATCAGGGTGTACTGACGGGGTGCCACATCAGCCCTCCTCCACAGCAGCCTGGGGGGATGGCACCAAGAGCACCCCTGAGCAGTTGTGGAGTGTGAAGGAGTGGCAAGCGGCCAATCCAAGTGCAATGCACCCTACTCCCCTGCTGGTGCTCTCCGTGCCAGCAGTAGTGTGGCGTGTGAGTATCCACTGCACTGAGCAGTTGTCACACCAACATGTTGTGGGCCCAGTTGGCCAGCCTCATGCTGGAATGCCTGTTAGGGAGTATTCTCAAAATGTACTAATTTCCCTTACATTTTGAGACCCCCAGTGTCAGCCTTTTTTCCCACTCTTCCATGTATTTTGTGTGTGTTTTACTTTTGTGTTCTTTGGTTATGGAGTGTTAAAACAACTCCAGTTGCATCATCTTTTTTTGTGTGTCACAAAGCACCTTCAGTGCAGTGGCACAGGGGTGTCTTTCAGACTCCCCAAGGTTTGAATACCTTCTCTGGGATTGACTACCATCTCCCAGAGCATGTTAAGTTAAATTCGCTTTACTAGTCTTTTAAATTTATTGGGCCAGCGAACACTATCTTCCTATAGAGTGTGGAGGGGTTGCTTAGCTTCCCCTGAGTCAAAACACTCATGTAACAGTAAAATGTTACCTTTTCCTACTTTAAATGGCTGGTGGCAGTGATTAAGATCAACTACCGTGATTTTTCCTGACCGCTAACAATGGTAGCTAACAATCGGGTCAGCCATGTTTTTTAATATGGCGCCACAGACCTGTCTGTAAAAACAGACTCCGGTCATCTTTTTTCGCCATTTCTTTTAAGAAAAGTCGTTCTGTCATTTGTCTTTGCACGCCAAACCAGGTTTGGTGCCTCTGTTTATTGTCCTTTGGTGGGCTTCAGTGCTGAAGTCCTCCTCTGGCGCCTGAGTGTCTGGGGTGGACAGGATGTGAGGGAGGTGCCCGAAACTCCCTGTGCTTAGTCTCCTAGGAGACTTGAATGGACTCTGGCATGATTGGCTGGCTGACTGTCTGGCAAAGACAGCCACCCTGCTGTGTGAGTGACATCCAGGGTGGAATGAATGGGGGAAAACTGTTTAAAAGCAGATCTCTGGAACGTGGAAAGCAGAGTCGACCACTGGAACGAAAGAACTGAAGACGAGCTGAAGGAAGAGGACTGCTGCAACTCCTGGACAACTGGTGAAGCCCTGCTGCAGGTCCAAATTGCCTGAAAGTCCAATCGACAGAGAAGACCTTCAAGGGTAACTTCTTCCCTTGAGTTTGGTGGGAACAACCAACTCATAAACCACCTGCACACCATCCCTATCTGGTCGAATTTTCATCAGAGTGCTATTTTCAGCCATCGAGAAAGTGCGTGAAACTTTCCTCAATTTCGAAAGCTTGTTCTTCCCTAAACATTTGTCAAACTTTTCGCCTACCCAAATTCTTCTAAACTCTGTGGCAAAGACTTAACCGTTATCCACCAAAACTGTGCTATCCTATACAAAGACTCTGAACCATTGACTTTAGCCCAGGCATATGAGAGGAATTGCTGCTTATATTTAACTGAAACCCTTTACCCTGCCTATGAATGTATTTGGGCTATCTATTCTTATAACCTTCTCTTTTTATCCCTTCAATAAGTATCTGAAGTACCGTTTTGCACCCACTTCACAGGAGCTAAACTTGTTCATTTACTTTCGGTTGGATTTTTGTGGTGTATTAGTGTGTGATATTGAGCTCCTTATGCTAGTGTAATGTTTTGTAACTGAATGCGTAAATAAATGTATATTCTTTTACCAAGAAACTTTGAGTGAGTTTTTACTTGAATCACTGTATTAGTTGGTCCTTTGTGTAACTTGTTCTACTGCTCACTTAAACTCTTGAGATAAGTCTGGCTGCTCAGCCATCGCATCCATTTTACTGTGTAGTACAGGCTTGTACCAAAGGTGCAATTGTGCTTACACTTGTATTCTTAATTGCCTGCAGCGTTCTCAAGGGGTACTGCAGGTGATTCTGCCTAACACTGGTGTGCAGCGGTGAGGATAAAGTATACTTGTTACATTTAGAGTGCTACTTATACCTTTGTTCAAATAATCCTCACAAGGCTAAGCAACACTAGTATAGCAATTGTTTTTATCATGACTGATGTGGAAAGCTACAGACAGGAGACCCTAGTGACTTTAACTGTTGATCAATTGAGAGATATGTGTAAAGCGAGGAATCTCACTGTCAAAGGCAAAAAAGTTGAAATGATAGAAAAGTTGTTAGAATACCAAAGTCTGAGGAGTGGGTCTGAAACCCCCACCCCTGCAGCAAATGTGAAAAATGTTGATGAGGATGACAATATGTCAGAGCCCAGCTCTAATATTGTCGATGAGTTAGATGAGGCAGAAGAGTCTAAGAAAGTAGGCCCTGTCTTACCTCTACCTGCTCATAGGCTTCAACCTTTGACCACAGGGACCCCATCTGGTCCAAACCCAAGACCTGAATTTGTATCTTTACAAAAATTGAGACTGGAGTTAGAATTTAAAAGAATCCAAGCTCAAACTGAAACAAACATCAAGAGCTTAGATTCAGAGAAATGGAATTGAATCATGCACTTGAAATGAAAAAGTTGTCTCTTGAAACTGGTTCTCTCCCAGAGTTCTCTAGGTCTTCCAGTCCTAAGAGGCCTTGCATGCCCAAAGATGCAGTAAGTATGTATGAGGTTAAGCTTGATATTTTGGATTGGTTGGCTGCTTTTGAATATGACCATGGGATTCAAGACATTACAGGGAATCCATTGATTCCTTGGCTTTTTTCTAGGCTACCCCCTGTTGCAACTGATGTGGTAATGGAGTTGGGGATATATACAGAAAGGAATATGAAACTGTGAAGCTAGCATTGATAGCTACATTTGGGAAGACACCTTCTCAGTATCTTAAGAGGTTTAGAACCCTCAAAAAGCATGATGGTACCCCTTGGGCTACCTGGGTAACTGAATGTTTGAAAAACCTAGATGGATGGGTTAAGGGTTACAGAGTGAACACTTAAGAAGGTATGAGGAATTTGTTTATGTTGGAATCTATTTATGATGCCTGCTCTCCTGAGCTGAGACAGCAGTTGGCTGACTCTAAGGAAATTGATCCAAAGAAGTTAACAAGGGCTGCTGACTTGTGGGTTGCCAACAGGGCTTCTCACAAGGATTCTCGGGTAACTCAGAAGAAGGATAAGGGGAAGCAGCACAAAAAGATACCAAAGAGAATTCTAATACCTCCAATCCAAAAGAGTGCCCCAAACATAACAAGGGTAAGCCACAGGTAAAAACCGAATCATGCTATTGTACCTCCTGGTGCCAAACCAGAAAGAGGTCAGAACAAACCCCCATTCATAAAGACATTTGGAAAATGTTATGCTTGTGGGTCAACTGACCATGTGAAAGGGGATCCCAGATTCACTTACTGGCTGAGGAACTCAGGAAAGTCTCAGCCAGTGTTTCTTTAGTATCCCTGGGTCTATGGGAACAACAGAACTTAGATGTGTATCACTTTATTCCAGATAATACTAAAGAATATTACAAAGACAGTGCTATTTTGAATGGTCAGCAGACCCCTGCCATCAGAGACACTGGGGCCAGCATAACTGTAGTTGATGAATCTTTTTTCAAGGTTGAAGATGTTGCTAAGAAACCCAAATTCCTAACTAAGCTTGCTGGAGGCCCTGTCCAAATGCTTCCACAGCTACCAGCTCTCATCCAGTGCAATGACATGACTGTCAAGATACTTGTAAGTGTGCAGAGTGAAGTACCTGGGAGAGTCCTGTTGGGGAATGACTTAAAAACTCTTGGAGTTTTATCAAGCACCCCCAGGCATCCCAGCAAAAGGAAACAGGAGGAGACTAGGAAGGCCGGGGGGAGTACTTTAAGAGGCTCTCAATAGGAGATTATAGAGGAAACTATAACTCCCAGTCCACATGACTTACTGACTGCAATTTCTAAGAAGAAAGAGGAAAAGGAGAAACCTAAAACCTCTAGGAAGAAACCAGCTAGCACTCCTGTGCTACCAACAAGGACATCCCATAGAGGACCGTCCAAGATCACACCTGTTTTCCCTCCACCAGCTGAGGCTGAGTGCGTGGAACAACCTTGTGTGGATGAATCAGCTGCTGAGGAATCAGAGCTGGAAGAGGACCTTGCTCCTGTTGGAGATCTGAATCCTGCAGACCATCCTGAGCTGCAGTCTTTAATGACAGAAGGTGGACCTTCTAGGGCAGACTTCAGCAGAGGTCAAAGAGAGTGTCCTACTCTTGAAGATCTTTGCCAACAGGCAGCTTCCATGCTGGATGGGCAAGAGCCAGGCAAGCATAGGTTGTACTGGGAAGATGACCACTTCTACAGTGAACCGACTGAGTCTATCCCAGGGAACTACAGGAGACTTGTAGTGCCTCTTGAAAGCAGACTCCATTTCCTACAGTTAGCCCATGAGATACCTTTGGCTGGTCGCTTAAGTTTTAAGAACACCAAGGAAAGGCTCTCTTTATATTCCAACTGGCCTAAATTGGGGTCTGATGTAGTTAAGTTCGGTAGGAGCTGTCACACTTGCCAAACCTCTGGCAAGAGTGGAGCCAAGAATGTGGCACCCTTGATACCTCTCCCTGTGGTGGGAGTTCCTTTTGAGAGGGTAGGAATTGACATTGTTGGTCCCTTAGACCCTCCAACATCTTCAAGAAACAGGTTTATCCTGGTTGTAGTAGACCATGCTACTGGTTATCCTGAAGCCATACCTAAAGGACTGTTGCAGCTCAGGCTATTGCTAAGGCCCTACTTGCTATTTTTACCAGGGTAGGTTTTCCTAAGGAAGTTGTCTCTGGCGGGGGATCCAATGTTATGTCCCACTACATGCAGGCCATGTGGAAACACTGTGGAGTAATCTACAAGCTCTCAACTCCCTACCATCCTCAGACAAATGGATTGGTAGAGAGATTCAACTGTACAATGAGGAGCATGATAGGTGCTTTAGAGGAACCCATTAGAAGAAAGTGGGACCTTCTACCGCCATGCCTTCTATTTGCATGTAGAGAAGTCCCTCAGGAGGTAGTTGGATTTAGTCCGTTTGAACTTCTTTATGACCATCCAGCTAGAGACCCCTTGGCCCTAATTAAGGAGGGGTTGGAGAGTGCTCTTGGCCCAAGCCAGTGAGAGTCACTGACTATGTGATAGGTCTCAGGAGGAGAATGTCACCCCTGATAGCAGAAGAATCAGATAACTTGAAAGCAGGTCAGGCTCTGGTAAAGCATTGGCATGACCAGAAGCCAACATGGTTGAGTTTTCTCAAGACCAGTTACTTCTCGTTATGGTACCTACAAGGCAGAGGGCCTTACACGACAAGTGGATAGGATCCTTCAAGGTTGTGGGTAAACTTGGAGAGGTCAACTATCTGGTGGACTTAGGCAATCCTAAGGAGGCTCCCAGAGTTTTTCACACCAACCGTCTAAAAGCTTATGTCTCAAAACCAGAAGTGTGAGCTTTGCTTCTAGCTTCAGCCCATGAGGAGGGGGGGAGTGCACCTCTACCAGACCTACTCAGAGGCCAGCCTTTAGATGAGAAAATAGAAGGAGTTCATCTCTCTTCTAATTTGACACCTGAACAACAGTATAACGCTCACCTGAATCCCTCGGAGGCGCAGGTCTGGGCTGGGGGTTCTCGGAGTCTTCTAGGGTCACGCGCAGGCCTCGAATGCCACCCTGGAAAGGCCCTTTCCTCACTGAGATCTTGATCTGAAGGGTGAGGTGTCTGCAATTATGAGAGCAAGGGGTTAATATGGATATATAAGCCTGACTGGGTAAGCTGCCTTCCCTTCCTGGTACTCCCAAGTAGTTCGTAGGCTAAATGTGCTCACCTTATGTAGGTGAAAGCGGAGCTCTCCATCCTGCGTCTGCGCAGGGGCGCCGAAGCCAGTTACTTCACTGGTTAATTGTCCAGCATCTTGGTTGCAGAGGATGAAGATTTGGAGCTAGGCCGTTGTTAGCAGCACGAACGGCGGTTGCTTGAATATGGAGATCCGGAGAGCGATGGAATGGCGAAGGTATTGCAGGCAAGTAAGTAGAACATGTCAATTCGAAGTTAAAAGCACTTCTTAATGTCTCTTTTCCTTTTTCAGATTGCAGAAGCAGCTGGGTAGAAAAATGGATGTCGAGGAATGCACCGAGGAGTGAGAAAGATGAACGCTGCCCAAAACACGTGCGTATAGATGGAGTTTTGTATTTCTTAATGATGTCCTTTTGTTTTGCAGATGCGAGTAGCAGCGTCGGCGGAGGCGAGAAGAATGCAGCGCAGGTAAGGAAAGTTTCACTGAGGTTTACTAACCAATGTCTTTGCTTCCACAGGGTGCCGGAAAAAATGGAAAGCTGTAGCCCGTGGCTTGAGATGCACCGATGGACTGGGTAAGTGCTGCGCTGGTTTTTATCTCATGCTAACCTGGTGTTCTTTTCCCTTTTCAGATGCTGCTGGAGACAAAGATGGTATTTCGGAAGGTAAGATTGCGGATTTCTCTTCCCCAGATGCAGAAGTTGAAGATTCTCTGGAGCTGACACGGTGAGCGTCCTGCTGCTATTGCAGAATAACGCGAAGCACGTTGCTCTGATCGGGCGTGGTTTAAATAGCTTACTGGAGTGCTTAGGTGTCTCCTTCCACAGCAGCCTCGCCCAGGTAAGAAGTCCCAGCTTCCAGAATAGTTCCAGTATCCAGTCCCAGGGAGTGGTGCTGGCCACACCCAGAAGGTAAAGTAGTTCCAGCCATGGATGGATGAGGATTTCGTCATGCAGGTGAGTGAGCAGCATGGTCTGCAGCAGGTAGGTCCACCCAAGCACCATTCCTTACATCATGAGCCCGGCACGTCCTTTGCCGGGACTGGGTCCCCTTATGAGCCTGGCGCCACTGGCGCCAGGACAAGGTCCATAAGGCCCCTATGGGAGCCGATGGGTGCCTGGAAATGAAGTTGTGTCCCAGCTTCTGAGCAGTTGGGCTAAACCTGACTCCTTGGAGGCTGCGGTCATGACAAACAGGAGGAGTGCAAGTTTCTGTTAAATCAGTTTGTCTCCCTGTTTTCACTACCACCAGGCTTGACCCCTTGGGCCAGCGTGATATTCAAACTGGTAACTGTTTACCTGTTAAAAGCAGAGGTTACAGGATGTCAGTTCATGTAAGATCCCACATGACAGAGGAGGTCAACAAGATGCTTGATCTCAGGGTAATAGGCCCTCTACCAGTCCATGGTCTAGTCCAGTTGTTCTAGTGCCAAAGGCAGGATCTAAGGAGTTGATATTATGTGTGCACTATAGAGCTCTTAATGCAGTCACCAGGACTGATGCCCACCTTTTACCAAGAACAGATGAACTGGTTGATAAACTTGGTTCAGCCATGTACCTCAGTACATTTGATCTCACTTCAGACTATTGGCAAATAGTACTGACAGACCTTGCCAAGGAGAAACCCAAACTGAATTCCCAACCCCAGCAGGCCTCTACCAGTTTAAGGTGATGCCTTTTGGACTAAGGAATGCCCCTGCTGCATTCCAAAGGATGGTTAATCAAGTTCTGGATGGGATGGAGGACTTCTGCATGGCATACTTTGATGACATTGCAGTGTTCAGCCCTACTTGGAAAGAACATGTTGACCACTTAGTATATGTTTTGCAGGCTCTTGAGCAGGCCCATCTGACCATAAAGGCTATTAAATGTCAAATTGGTCAGAGTAAAGTGCTCTACCTTGGACATGAGATAGGAGGAGGTCAAATCAGGCCATTGCCTAGTAAGGTACAAGCTGTACAAAACTGAGCCACCCTTACTACTCAAACCCAAGTGAGAGCCTTCCTAGGCCTCACTGGGTACTATAGGAACTTCATTGAGAACTATGGGACCATAGCTTCTCCCTTGAATGTGATATCCTCTCCTAAATTCCCTAAAAAGGTCAGGTTGAATGAGGAGTGCACTCAAGCATTTGAAGCCTAAAGAAAGCCCTTTGTCAAGTTCCAGTCCTAAGAGCTCCTAACTATAAACAAACCTTAATTGTGCAAACTGATGCTTCGAATACAGGTATAGGTGCAGTCTTTAGTCAATTGGATGAGAAAGGTAGGGACCACCTCATTTGCTTCATAAGCAGGAAGCTGAAAGAACCAGAAACAAGGTGGGCAACCATTGAGCGTGAGTGCTTTGCTATTGTGTGGTCACTGGAGAAGTTTAGGTCATACTTGTATCGATCTACTTTTGTGATTCAGACTGACCACCAACCTTTGAGATGGTTGATGCAAATGAAAGGGGACAACCCAAAACTACTGCAATGGTCAATCAGCCTGCAAGGGTTTGATTTTACCATTGAACACAGGTCAGGGTGTCTTCACCAAAATGATGATGGTCTCTCCAGGATGTTTGACCGACTGGAGTAAGGAAATTCATTCAGGAGTGGATTAAATCCTCCTGTCCCTTAGTCTGGGGGGGGGACGAGTGTTAGGGAGAATTCTCAAAATGTGCTAATTTCCCTTAACTTTAGAGACCCCCAGCAACTTTGCTGGATTTCTAGGATTTCGTTTTTTTTCCTGGGAAGAGTGTGAGCCTTTTTTCCCACTCTTCCATGTATTTAGTGTGTGTTTTACTTTTGTGTTCTTTGGTTATAGAGTTTTAAAGCAACTCCAGTGGCATCATCTGTTTCTGTGTGTCACACAGCACCTTCACTGCAGTGGCACAGGGGTGTCTTTAAGACTCCCCTAGGTTTAAATACCAGCACACACTATCTTCCTATAGAGTGCTGGACGTGTTGCTTAGCTTCCCCTGAGTCAAAACACTCAAGTAACAGTAACATTTTTACCTTTTCCTACTTTAAATGGCTGGTGGCAGTGGTTTAGATCAACTACCGTGATTTTTCCCAACCGCTAACAACAGTAGCTAAAAATCGGGTTAGCCATATTATTCAATATGGCGCCCCAGACATGTCTGTGAAAAAGAGACTCCGGTCATCTTTTTTCGCCATTTCTTTTAGGAAAAGTCCTTCTTGTGTTTGTCTCTGCGCGCCAAACCAGGTTTGGTCCCTTTGTTCGTTGGCCTTTGGCGGGCTTCACTGCTCTGGCGCCTGAGTGTCTGGGGAGGACAGGATGTGAGGGAGGTGCCCGAAACTCTCTGTGCTTAGTCTCCTAGGAGACGTGTGCACTCGGGGACCCCCAACTGGCCCATAGAGCTGAGGTTTGCTCAATAGTACTTTAAGATCAGATAGCAGCACCCGTGAGATGGATGGGGGTGCAGATTAATACTCCAACAGCAAATCAATAATGACAACTCAACGGTTTGCCAAAGGGACTCCATTTAATTACAAGTACAAAAAATGGGGGGTCTCATGAATATCAGCGGATGCGTGATCTTTTCTCTCGCTTCACAACTCCAACGAACTTCATAAAAAACACATAATTTATACTAAAAACTCACCATCACTGACGCTTAACGCTTAAAAGTTGGCATGCAATGCTATTGGTTCTGGAAAGGTAACTTTAATATAGGTACTATATCTGTATATGGTAACGGAGTAAGGGGATTGGGTAAACGGCGTCGGGTGAGGCATCTAAGCTGTACCTTAAAAATGGCTACTGTGGACGTCACTGCAAGTACGACGTCCCATTGGTTCTACTAACTATAGGACCCTAGATTACTTGGTCCACTATGATTGGGTTGTGTTGGGTATTTTTGTGGAGATTTGGGGCCTGACGGTATTTTCTTACCGCCGAAAAATAATTTAGCAACAATCACTCCTTGTATTCAGATTGGGCCATGTACAACAATAATACAGTGGACATGCATTATTTCAGCACACAGATATGCGTGGTTGGTATGCGTGGTTGGTATGCGTGATTGGTGGTATTTTGGTGAGCATAATTCCTTTGTTTTATTTGTGGCCCCAATATCCAGAACCCCTTATTTTTGTTTAGATTTTTCATGTAATCACTAGAGAGACCTCAGGCTTGCATTTCAGGAACACCACATTTTCATTTTTAGTGTGCCACCATGGGCAATTTCTCGCTGTCTTATCTACGGCAGCGAGCTATCATGTGGTATTTTTCACTAACTTATATACGGTAGTGAACTATGTCCCGGGCCTCCCTTTCTGCTGACTCATAGACCTCCGGCAGACTACAACACACACAGTTAGTTATAATTGCTCATACTGAATGACATTGTGCACCCAGCTGCAGCCAAATTTTATTTTTAGCTACCTTAAAAATGACAATTGCACTGTTTAAACATCTCCCCACATCATTAGCACTGTATTGATAAATGCACAAATGAAAGAGAAAATAAACACACTACCCGTCTGCTTTCAGATATTTTTGTGTATTATAAAAGTTGCATTTAAACACGATCTCACTCTTTACAGAAATAAATGAAATAGCACAGTAACAGCATTATTTGTGATACACTGAAAAGAGAGTGGCGGAGACAAGAATTCATTTTGCAACATTAAACACATGAGTAAAGCACAGGAATCTCCTTTCCTACACTGACTGAATATTTTCGTACACACTCAGCCCCCACACCTCAGCGAGATAATTACCAGGCTTATTCAGTATGTAACTTCTTTGGCTGGTCGCCTTCTGGAGGGATTCACCCAGCAAGGACAAGCATCTGCTGTCACTCAAGCTGGGACTTGTTGACTGGAAAAGCCAGTCTCTGCAACTAAGTTGAATCTGCTTTAGGAATCAGGCATCCCCAGCTGTCAACCCCGTCCTTCTTCGAGCTGTGTCAAGATGTCTCTCCCTAGCTCCTTCCTCGAGATTAAACAAAAAAACTCTGGTTCCCTCCTACCAAAGGATCCTAACCAATAAAATTCTATCATGCCCTAACCACCCTCTGTACACAATGGCTTAGCTTATACAGTTGCAACTGTAACCAAACTGATTTCCTGCTTATTCAAAGTCTTTGCTTCCTGCAGTTACTGTGGACAGATCACAGAAAGGAAAAAGAAAAAAAAACTGATTTTCAGAGTAGGCCTCATTTTGCAGTGAAGACACATTCTTTTATTAATGAGCTATAATTATTAGTCTTGTTAGTGAGATTAGTTTGTTAATTACCAAATGTGTCTCTTGCAACATAGGCATTTCAGGTGAGAAATGGTGTGCATTTTGAAGGTACAGATGTGTGCTTTTAACTGTGAAAAATGTATTTACATTTTATATGTAAAAATCGTTTTTGACTGAATAACCTGCCCTTACTTATATGTCCATGTTACACTGGCAACACATAGCTTGAAACAACTGCATCATAGCAATGCACCAAACCCATGCAGTGGTGCTGCATGAAAAAAAAACATGCTACACATTTATCCTGTGCAGTAGTGCTGTACTCTGTGCTGTACTCTGTGCTGTAACACGCTAAATAACCTTACAGTTGGCATCAACCCCACTCATAATTCTCCACTTTGCCTAGCAGCAGGCAGAATTGTCGGCCAGATGCAGGGTGCCCCCCAGCTCACTCGGCCTTCCTCTAATTATTGTTACAATCAATCATCACTTTACTGGCCATGTGTCAATTATTTCACTGTGGTTGGCCTAGAGACTTCATCTCTGTCTGGAAAAGTTCTGGAAAAGGTCTGATATCTTCACCTGGCCCACTGCCATGCATTGGTGTGAAAGTCTCATTTCTCCTCGCTTGGCTGGTCACGTGCTCAGACACCGTGAATTTGACTCTTCTTCATGTAATTCGTGTATTTGAGTTTCACTTTACCCACCACCTGCCTTCGCTTTCTTATCTCGACCTTTCAGAGCAGGATATTCTGTTCCTTGCTTCATTATTGTAGCTACTGTTCATCCATTTTAGCTGATATGTCCTTGGTTTTTCTGGCACGATTTGCCTCTGCTAAGTTTTGTTCTTCCTTTTATTCTCAATTTGTTAAATATGAATCTCTCCTTGTGTGGCCTTTAGTAACCTTTGGTTAATTCTGCTTTGTTTGCAAAGTGGAAGTAACATGCTTCTTTTGAGGATATATGTATAGGTGGCGCTTGCCGCACTCTAACTTTCTACTAATCATAGCAAGCCGCATGATTTCCTTAGCTTTTTTGCAGTTCCAAGCATATGTACATGCGTAAACTGGTTCAATATCTTAGTCTTGGTGTGGAGGTTACTTTTGACATTGTCCTTTCACTTTAGGTCCACAATGTCCCTTGTCCATGGCGTTTTGTCTCTTCACGTCATTCTCTGGTCGTCATCTCTTCTATATGTGAGTCAGTCCGGGTTCTTGTGTCGTCACCATTAGTCTTCCATCAAGACCTTTTTGGTTTCTTCAAGGATTGTATTCAGACGATCTTTGTTTTGTTTCATTTGTTGATATGGTTTTCTCAATGGGTACCTTACTGTCCATGGTTTCTTATCGATATTTCAATAGGTGCTGCTCTTCTGATAGTTACTGGACAGAGCCCCAATGCGGCTCTCTGCTGGTTTATTTTCTCATCATATGTCACATATTTCGGCGTGAACGTTCCTGGTACTTCAAAATGTACGGTTGGAGTGCGGGCTGTATTCGGGACCTCCTTTACACCTGAATGCACTCTGGCTGACTGTCCAGCAAGGACAGCCATGCTGCTGTGTGAGTGACAGCCAGGCTGGAATGAATGGGGGAAAACTGCTTAAAAGCAGGTCTCTGGGACCTGGAAAGCAGAGTCGACCACTGGAATGAAAGAACCGAAGACGAGCTGAAGGAAGAGGACTGCTGCAACTCCTGGATGACCGGTGAAGCCCTGCTGCAGGTCCGAATTGCCTGAAGCTTCAATCGACAGAGAAGCCCTTCAAGGTTAACTTCTTCCCTTGAGTTTGGTGGGAACAACCAACTCGTAAGCCACCTGGACACCGTCCCCATCTGGTCGAATTTTCATCAGAGTGCTGTTGAAAACCGGATAGCCAGAGGGAAGGAAACCAGCTTGTGGACTTTAAGGCACTCACACCTTAAATCAATGTCTTGCTACAGCTTTTGGCCTCATCCCCGGGCAGTGCAGGAACCTCCCGATGTCCTCCTTCTTGTCCCCACGACTGAAGCTCAGGAACAGTGAGATCTGCTCAAACTGCCAGGAACAACTGCCTCAGCTACAGTTTTCTTCATTAACAAGGTACTGTGCAAACTATTTTCGGCCATCGAGAAAGTGCGTGAAACTTTCCTCAACTTCGAAGGCTTGTCCTTCCCTAAACATTTGTCAAACTTTTCGCCTAGCCAAATTCTTCTAAACTCTGTGGCAAAGACTTAGCTGTTATCTACCAGAACTGTGCTATCCTATACAAAGACTCTGAACGATTGACTTTAGCCCAGGCCTATGAGAAGAATTGCTGGTTATATTTAACTGAAACCCTTTGCCCTGCCTATGAATGTATTTGGGCTGTCTATTCTTATAACCTTGTCTTTTTATCCCTTTAATAAGTATCTGAAGTGCCATTTTGCTCCCACTTCACAGGAGCTAAACTTGTTCATTTACTTACCGGTTAGATTTTTGTGGTGTATTAGTCTGTGATATTGAGCTGCTTATGCTAGTCTAATGTTTTCTAACTGAATGAGTAAATAAATGTATATTCTTTTACCAAGAAACCTTGAGTAAGTGTTTACTTGAATCACTGTATTAGTTGGTCCTTTGTGTAACTAGTTCTACTGCTCACTTAAACTCTTGAGATAGGTATAGCTGTTCAGCCATCGCTACCACTTTACAGGCTTGTACCAAAGGTGAAATTGTGCTTACACTTGTAGTCTTAATTGCCTGTAGTGTTCCCAAAGGGTACTGCAGGTGAGTCTGCCTAACAATGCCGCATGAGTCCCATGGCAGTGTATGACTCCCTGCACCTACATGGGTGCAGCAAGCCAAACACAAAACAAAACAGAGCACCGCTGCTGGGTGCACAGCAGCGTCCCATTGAGACATGGCAGTACCATAGAGAAAGCCACTGTACTCACTCCCACAAGACGTGTGATGCCAGGGAGGGGCTGTGGGCACATGAACACATATGACTGTCCCATGTTTTGCAAAAACAAAGGCTGTGTCTGTATGCCAGAACATGACCATGAGTGCATGGCACAATATGTGTGACCCTGCAGGGCCCCGTGTGCGCATGTTATACCCAGTCAGCTGCCCCTGCATGGATAGCCCACCTTGTCCGCACACGGGCAAAAGGTCATCTGGCCATGGGTCACAGACACATATCAGTGACCATTCCCACAATGTTGTGGGAACATGCAATGGCCCCTCATCAACCATGCTCACCTGGCCACATAGGTGGGGTGTCACTCTTGTTAATAGCATGAGTGACTAGCATGTCAACCTATATGAACATATCATACCTGAAAGCATGTCATTTTTCCCCTATAGGCACTCTGGCAGCTCAGGAAGAGGTGACAGGCCCATCTGGTTCCTCTAGGCCTTCAATGTCCACTACCACCCCTGAAAGCCAGGCACATGCAGTGCTGAAGTGCAAGTCCCAGCATGCCACACCTGGCCCCAGCAAGACCAAGCCTGCTGGTGGCAGCGCAGGCCCTGCACCAACCCCACTTGCCACCGGAAGAACCTCCACACCAAGTGCACCCACACAGCCAGCAGCAGTATCTGTGCCCGAGGACACACCTGCTGGCAGGAGTACCGAAGGCACCCAGGAGGAAAACAGCCAACAGCCACAGGGTGATCTGGGACCACACAGCCCTGACAACATTCATCACCACCAGCAGGCCCAGACACTCGAGGGTGACACGAACACCCCCTCTTATGGTTCCAGATGCTACAGTCCTGACTCACCGCGGAGACCCCCACCCAAACCCCACCCAACACCGAGCAACTCTATCCTACAAAGGCTTTAACGACATGAAGAGTCAGCAACTTGAGATGGAGGCCATTGCCAACACTCACTCCTTTCACCTACAGGCCATACGTGACTGTATGTAGGGGGCCACCTGCAGGATCGTCCAATCCATGGAATTCAACCAGGCACAGGCGGTTGCAACTACTGCGCGCTGACCATGTAGGGCCAGTGTGTCAGGGAGCTGACCGAGGGTTTATCTGTATTTGTGGAGTCCATGCAGCAGAGTATGCAACTCACGCTACAGCACACCGGGAGCCAGGGTTCATACCATCAAGTTCTGCCACACCCACTGAGGGGTCGCTGCCCAGCACACCAAGGTGCCAGTCTGAGCTTAATCTGGGCGCAAAGTCACTTTGGGCAGCCCTGAGGGAGAAGAGGCACGCAACTGACAGTGTCCCACTTGTTGCTCATAGTGGGTCGTGTTGGGGTGCTGTTGGGGGGTAAGGGAGGGGGATAGTGTGTTTGGGTGGTGATAGGGATGGGGCTATGGGGATAGTGTGTTGGGGTGATTTTGGGGATTTAGGGAGATAGTTTGTGCACTAAAAAAATAAAACATAGTTAAACTTCATCAAAGCACGGACATTACTCATTGTGTCATAGTGTTTATTCATTAATGTGAGTGGGACAGAGTGGTGCATGGTGTGTGCTAGGTGAATGTCTAAGAAAAATTGTCCATCAGTTCCTGGTGAGCAACTTGTCCATCCCTGACGTCGTCTCTGGCAATGCATGCAGTCGCCTCTGTAGCAGGCACTGTATCTTCATCCTATGGGGTGGCATGTCCTCATCAGAGGGTAGAGGGACTTTCCTCTGGAACTAGATATTAGCATGCACACACCAACATGATTTTCCCCACTGTTTCTGGCTCATACATTGGGGCACCTCGTCTATCATCCAGGCAGTGGAAGCAGACTGTCAGAATGCCAAAGGTACGCTCTATACGGACACGGGTCCTTCTGTGAGCGTGTTTGTAGGCCAACTCCTGTGGTGTCTTTGGATCCCACACATGTGTCACGAGGCAGGGCAGCTGCAGGTACACGGAATAACCTGCATGGAGAGAGGCAGAGCCATCAGTCACAGTGTATTGTGTGGCAGTGACATTTCTCTGCATCAGGGCAAAGGGCATCATGTGAATGCATAGGGGCTAAATTGTGTGATATGTGTCTTATTCTATGCTTGTGAATATTGTATTACTCGCCTCATGCATGGTGTAGTCTCAACATGCACATTGTTCCCTTGCAGCTGATGTATCATCACGTGTCTGGCATTGACATGTCAAGCTGACATGGTGGCTGTCTTCTGCCAGTGTATTGCTATTGTGCATGTGGCCTGATCTGTCGGTTCACCATAGGCATTTGGGGCAGTGGGATTGCATTGAAAGCTGAATGTACATGGGCTGTGGCATTTGTTGTGTGATGTGAAGTGACACTGTGTGTGATATTGATTAAGGATCAAACAGGTTGCATTGTGATACCTGCATTCATGTGTGTGTTGGTTGTCATTACTGTTTGTTGAATCAGCATATCCATTCAGGTATGTCCAACACGTACATGGTCTGTTTGCTTTACTGTGAAATTGATGTGGATAGTGGGCAGGTTTAACTTGTACATTGACTTGGTATGGCATGCATTGTGCAGTTGTGCACATGCACCCCCACCATGTGGTCGGATGCATTGCAGCACCTGTGTGCTGATAATTATACTCACCCACTATCCATGTCCATTGTCCTCTGTGCCTCACCATGTATCCAGGCAGTGTACTGTTCTATAGGACCAGGGCATCGTGGGTGGAATCAGTGTAACGTGCACACCAGTGGGTGATGTACAGGTTGGGATTGCAGGTCACCTGCATGTTCAAAGAGTGGTAGTGCTTCCTGTTGCAGTACACCACTTCGTGGGCATGGGGGGCCTCCAAAGCCACATGGGTACAGCCCAAGGCTGTGATGACTTTTGCCATTCATGCAACGGCATGGAACTGTGCCTTCATGGCACTCACCTGTGCTGGGGTGGTGGCCAGTGAGTAAGATGTAGCGTGAGACATGCCGCAGGAGGGCATCCAGCACCTGGTCTCACACTGAACAAAATGTTGGCTGTGCCATGCCGTGCAGCATGGTCATGGAGTGCTGGAAGTTGCCACTTCCTAGGAATTACAGGACGGACACTAGATTTAGCAGTGGGAGCACAGCTCACCTGATTTTGATCCTGCTCTCTAGGTCACCCTGGATTGTGGTGAGCAGCTCACGTATGGTCTCCCTGTTGAGGTGGTACAGGGTGACCAACTGTCAGTGAGAGTCCAGCGTGAGGGCCTGACCTTGGGTATTGGTGTACGCCTGCTTGGCCTCTCCTCCTCTGACTCCTCCTCTCTGCACATTGTGCCCTGGGCTTGTTGTCCTGCCTCAGTACTTCCAGGCGCAGCGTGAGCAGCTGCATGTCTCATCTTGCAATGTGTACCGGCGTGTTTGGAAGTGTGTTTGTGGAAGGAGTGTGACTTATGTAGCCCTCTGAGTGGATTGGGTTCACCTGTGGCTTTATTTGTGCTACCTGTATGCATTTACCTCCACCTGGAGGTTGGAGGTAATTGACCCTGTTTTTGGCAGCATTAGAGCCATATTTCAGCACTAATACTGTCGTGTTAAGACTTGTGATGCAGCAGTAATTGCTCTTCTTTACATCGGCGCAGATTCCGTTGGCTGTATTAGGGCCGGCTATAATAGCACCGACTGAAATAACACCGGCTGTCGTACAGTCTGCAGTATTTTCGCCACCTCATGATCTGATCGAAGCAGTATTTGCAACAGAAAATTCATCAAAGACACTTTTAAGGCTTACCGACAAGGTCGTGATGAGGCCCTACGTCTGCTAGCTTTAGTTAGGCGATTCAGAGATCAAATAACTTAACAGAAAGAATAACCAGCAAACAAATGGGATAGTTGCTGGTTAAAGTAGATGTTAATAATTTGTATTTTTCTCTAATGCTTTATGGCAAAATAGACTGGCATATTGTCACGATACATTTAAGCAATAATGACATTATTGATAGCACCACCCAAGCCATAGGAATGTTTCTGCATGTGGCACGTTATAATAACCCTAAATAAATGCATACATACCAATAATACTATAACTGACAACATGAATCCATAATATCATCATCCCTATTATTATTATTATTATTATTATTATTATTATTATTATTATTATTATTATTATTATTATTATTATTATTATTATTATTATTATTATTATTAACAAACATGGGTGTTCTTCAGAAATCCATGTTTTTCAGATTAGGAGAAACCAACCATTTTCCAAGGTCTAACACAGATGAGCCAGAAGAAAGAGGAATCAAACAAGGGTTAGGTGATTATAAAGTTTAAACAATAGTATTGAAGTGAATGGCATATGTTATCCATTCAAGTTACAGTATCGTGTGCACATGAACACTGGGTTTATTCTTTACAGGAAATACTGTAGGCAATGGCATGGTCAAGTGAATGGCCCTTCAGCTTTCGCTTTTTGAATAATGAAGCTCTCAGAACAATTAATCTCTTTGAAATTCCCTAAGACTTAGTGGCACAACGTGCAGTGAGTTCTGGAGATTTCGGCTTCCATTGCTGGCATTCATCGCGGGAAAACACCATCATGAGAAAAAACGCTCTTGTTTGTAAAAGGAGAAAATGTTATGGTTTGCTTAGTAAGCTATATATAAAGTGCATATGTTTCAAAATACATGCAATAAATTATTAAGTATCACTTTATTTAAAGTAATGGGCCTGCTGCCCTCCTGGGCTTTGACCCAACTTTGTATTTTTCTGGGCACCTTCTGCTTGGAAACGTCACTGCCAGCTGCTTGTAGGATGAATAGTACCCCTTTCAAAGACGAATGTTCAAAAAAGGGCTCTTGTTTTTAGCAAAACAAATCTTGCCAGGGCAATTTCCGATGGAATTTGACTCGCTATTGCTGCCTCTAAGTTTGCTCACTCAGAAGAATGCCCACCAAGCGGACAGAGACCTGGGTGTTGCTGGGTCTGGAAAAGATGCGGGGCTGCGCTTATGTCAGGACTATTGGAACTCGGGGCTAGCTAGTCGTTTGGTCATAGCCCCTGAGCTTCTATCTTGGCTACAACCAAAAGACCCGGGGCCTTAACCCCCTCAAACCCCTCTAGCAACGCCTCTGGACAGAGAGTCACATATTTGACACTGGACAAGGCTGACTCATGCCACTGTCACACCAAGGTCAGTGAAAGGGGTACTATTGATTTGAGCGAGCATATATGGGTTAAAGTGCCACCTACCGTATGCTATAAGGATATTGCAAGTCACTAGGGTGTTCCATGACCAAATGGCTTAATAAGGTTACGAAACTCTGAGGTGACTTACAATGTCCTTTTTTCATATGATAGTGGATACTTTATTCCTTTTAATACATGGATGTACATTGTCGTCGTTTTTAACCGTTGGCCTCTTGTTTAATATATCCTAGAGATCTTCAAGTTGCTGATACATATAGAGAATGTAGAACCTGTTTAAATTAACAAACAAATAACAAGCAGCTTCTTATGGGTTGTAGAAAAAATAATTAAAACCATTTAATAAAATTGCATCTAAAATTTCGTTTTCTTTTTGTGCTTTAAAATAAGCAATAACATGCAGTGGTGTCCACCGGTGAAAATATTGTCAACATAAATGTAGTCAGTGAAAAAGTAATATGGTGAAAATACCTCTGCAGTGAAAAAGTCGCTAAGCAAAAAGTGGCTATAAAATTGAGCAGAAATGAAGCGCTGCTAGGGTAAGTGTTAGGGTTAAGGAGTCTTTAGTGTTTTTGGAGTTTGCCTGATTCAGATTTAGGACAGAGGTTTGGATTAGAGTAAACATTTTGCCTAGAATTAGGGCAGCAGTTAGGGTCAGGGTGGTTGTGGTAGGGCTGATGTTGCTGGGGTGTGGGCACTGGTTGGGGTACATTAAGTGTTAGGATAGGGGTTATGGTAAGGCTAGGGCTACACGAGTCATGGTTTGGGTAAGTGTTAAAGGGATAGGGAGGTTGGATAAGGAAGGTGATGTTGGCATAGGATAAGCGTTATGATAAACCTAGGGGTTAAGTTAGACTAAGCATTAGGGTAAGTGCTAGAGTTGTGGTTAGGGTAAGGCAAAAGTTAGGCTCAGAGCAAGAGTTTGGTTTAGGGCAAGTAGCAAACTGGTGATGTGCTTAGAGTTCGGCTCACTGTGCACTTTCTACTTATTTGGTGTTTTGTATTGAGTCACAAGCAAATCAAATGCTTTTGCGCCCTGAAGGCTTAGTGTTCGGCAAGGGTTCAGGATAGAATATTAGTTCTAACTATAGTTAGGGTAAGGTTTAGGGATGGAGTTAGGATAATTCTGGAGGTTTGAGTCATTTTCAGGATTACAGCCCGGTACTTTTGTGCATTTAAATATAGCTTTATTGGTAACCTTATTACTGGCAACATTTTCACACTTTGCATTGCTTGTATTTAATGACTACATTTTTTAAATCTTCTTTTTGCTGACTACTTTTTCACATGACTACATTTTCCTGGGACATTTTCACACATAGAACCCATGAAGAATATTTCTCTCAGTTGTTAAACATCCTCAGTACACACAATACACATAGTACCATAAATAGTTCCTTGTCATTTAATGGCTGGAATGTGTCACAGAACACTATTTGTCAAGAAAGGAATTTGTAAAGCTTCGGACGCTTTCATTTAGTGCTGCAGTGACAGCAGGAATTGTTCTCTGTGCAGGCTTAGGGAGTGGGCGATGTGACGTCACAACCAATGGCTAATAACTGATTACAGAGCGGCTGTGATGTCATTTTATTATTACAGGTGAGTGGTGATAGCACATCTCGCCTGTAAATGAAGTGAGATGATCCACTTATTAGCTGAAACAAACTCTTGACCTTTTACACAGCTGTTTTTTCAGCCAGTGGGCCTGTAGCAGCTTGGCCGCCAGCATACAATGGAGGGTGATGATGGAGCCTGCTTAGAAGTTTCAAATGACAATAAATCAATAGAATGTGACAAGTAATGGACATATTATGGGCTACTCAAACACCCCAATGTACTAGAATCCGCCTCAACGTCCATTCAAGAGTGCTACCCTACTTTACGGTATGGGCAATGCCGCAGGGCCGCCCAAGGCGAGGCAGGGTAACTGCTGTTACCATATGGCAGGCCTGAGAGAGGGGCAGCCCCCACCCTCAAGCCTGCTCCTCTCCTCCCCACAGACATGGAGACACGCAGTCTCCAGCATACAAAAGCAAGGGAAGGGTGAGGTGTGAACAATCACCTCACCCTTCCACTAAGCAACAAGGTGCTAAGCACCAGGAAGGTAGCAATCTGGCAAGGCGCAAGGTCAAGGACCTGCCCCCCCCCCCTCCTGGTGGCATAGACAGTCAGCTACACTGGCCTGGGGCTGGACTACAGCTCCCCCACTATGCACATCAAAGACCCAGGACTCCCCTGGGGCTTATAAATAAGAGCAGCATGCTCTAAGAAAACACTACTTGTTTGTGGACTCTGAACAGGGACCCTAACAAACAGGAGGTTCGCTGTGCACTCAGCGTCCTCCAATCTTTGTTTCTTTACCGTAAAACCCACCCACCCTACAAAAGAAGGGAGAAGAACAAAGAAAAAACAAAGAAGACCACTGTACGGTGACCATTACAAGTCGTGGGACAATAAGGTGGCACAGGCCAGAGGGGGTAACCTCTGGACCTGGTGCCCAAAAGTATGATGATATTATGATATGTGATTATTGTTATTCCATAACCATATCTGCACAATAAAATCCTACAGCCTTTTATTGCCAGCACTTGACAAATGTGTGCTCTTGCTTATTACTGGTGAGGGCAAGGGTTCGGCCCATACAATTTGCATGCATATGGGTTCAGCAGTTATTCTATTTCATTCGTTTTGGCTCATATTGGGGATGCAAACAACTCCCACTGTTCACCCAACTGATGATTAATCACATTATCATCATCATGTAGTGAATTCGGTCTTTCATAAGCTGCATAGTGTGAAGGATACAGTGGATGCTGTAGGTCTCCATAACAACTACCTCTTTACAGGCTGTGCTTTCGGAACCTGCCACTCACTTTCCTTTCGAAGAGTATTATGTATGTCAGCTGCAGCCCAGTAGTTGCTGAAGCCTGGGCTCCATTCCAGTAGCAGCCCTACTTAAGGGTGGCTTGAGGAGCGGTCAGATCGCCCATGGGGCCAGACAGGGTGTACCCGATGGAAGGATTAAGTCCTGGGACACATGGAATGGCAGCCCAGGTGAAGCATCTTGGGCTTCAATTCATATTAGCCATCACTTCAATTTCACCTTAGATGAAACTCTATCAATATGTGTTCATGTAGTAATTTAATTCGATTTTTACACTTTTGAACACGTTTTGTAGGATGTTAACTCACCTGAATTCTGTGCTTGACATGATCACTTCAGTCCTTTTTTAGGTTCTCAGGAAACTACTATGTTTCACAGTTAACATCACCTTGGTGGTGATGTAATTATGTCACAACATGACCACGACGTG
Organism: Ambystoma mexicanum; assembly: GCF_040938575.1. Lineage (NCBI taxonomy): Eukaryota > Metazoa > Chordata > Amphibia > Caudata > Ambystomatidae > Ambystoma > Ambystoma mexicanum. Next base: position 702,543,903 of record NC_090927.1, on the reverse strand, counting down.
TTTCTGGGCGTACATCTAATGGCCTAACATTCACTCACCACATAGCTAAATTGAATTCCTTTTGTCTTTATAGATCAGGCAAACTGACCAGAAGCAACAATATAGCAGTCAACTATGATAGCATGTCTGCTCTTGAGAGCGCAACCTCGTGTTTTCATTCTGAGATACTTCAATGTATAGTAAGGTTATTCTTTCAAATATATGCATTCATTTTGTTTCATTTTGGCATATGGAAAAGGGCATCACCTGATCCATTTAATGACACTTGTATGAAGAAATAAAATAAATGCAGTTCGAAAAGCAACTTTTGAACCTGTTATGATTTTCTGAATTTTCCGAGATACTTGGGTGTGGACATTGCGTCAAGAAATACATGGATCCTATAAACACTTTACCTGTTACCAAAATATTAGAATTCCAAATCTTCAAAAATAGTTCAAATGTTGTGGACCATGCATCCACCAGCAGTTCTGAGACTGTGCTTCGGCTGCTATTCCTCAGTTAATTTCAGCTGAGAATGCCCAAATGTATCACTTTGCAGAGTGTGACAGCCCTTTCATTGAGCCAATTGAGTATGGGATGATTAGTGTTGGTGAGTACTTTGTGAAGTGGTGTGCCACATGGTTCCTTATTGATCTTGCTTACCCAAACGCAAAAGTGAGCAATGCAGACTATCAGATCAAAGCACAACATCTTACATTGAATTGCACTATGGGTATATTACATTGGTTCTCATTGTGGATCCTTATGGCTAGCAGGTGGGCAGGCTTTCTTTCTTTTCTGTCTTTCATCTAGGTTGTTTTTCTTGTTGATACATTTCTACGTTTGGCCCCTGTGTCCATGTGGTTTATTTTCTTTGTGTATATATTAACACTGCTGTGCTGTGATTTTCTCTTCAGGTTTGGTGTACTTCTAGTGTTGGTCTGTTCTCATTTCCTGTTGTATGTTTCTTCCCGAAGGAACACAAAAGAGGTGATGGCTGGAAGGTTTACAATTAATCTTAACCTCTGGCATTGCTCTGGGCAACCCTCCAGCTATCGCTCGTTGCCGGCTAAGCCATTATAGAAAGGGGAAAGATCATATGCAAATCAAGCTTGGTCCCACCCCTAAATGGGCAGACCAGCCCAAACTGCTAGGTCACATCCCTTTTGCGTGAGACCACAAGGCTCCCCAAACATGTTTCAACCTCACTGGGCATCACCAGTGAGGAGTAGCTTGGGTCTCTGGGCCCAGCAGGCACAGGACCCACGTCTGGACATACCCATCCCCTCAAGGTGACTAAAGTAAAACAAAACAGGTGATGGCTGGAAGGTTTAGAATTAATCTTAACCTCTGGCGTTGCTCTGGGCAACCCTCCAGACCATTGTTCTTCGCCTGCCAAGCCATTACAGGAAGGGGAAAGACCATATGTAAATCAGGCTTGGTCCCACACCAAAAGGGGCAGTCCAGCCCGAACTGCTAGGTCACAAGACCACAAGCATCCCCAGACATGTTTCGGTCTCATTAGTGGTAGCTTGAGTCTCTAGGAACAGCAGGCAGGTGTGGTGTGTCTAAATGGCATTTACAGCGTGCGGTTGGCCCAGAACTTTAGCTCTGGGCCAAGGTATAAAGACGCCAGCCATCTTTGGTTGGTAACTGGGAATGCCTGAGGCGGGAAGACCTCCCGTTTTATTAACAGTGGCATGTGCGGGTCATCTGACACTGGGTCCACACGCGCCATAAAATCCCCTTCCAATTGTCCTCCAAACGTTTGACAGTAACCAATATTAATGAACAATGTCACTTATAATACATGCGATTCACCCCGCTTACTCCATCACATAGTCTCTCAGCCTCTCCAGGAGTCTGTGGCCGGCGCACTGGGGATATCTAGCCGGACTGAGAACCGTGCCGACGGCGCTCTCTGCGGCAGGGCCATTGTCGCTCCAGGTGTCACCTCTTGTTGGCAGCTCGCTGTCTCTGTCTTGGAGCTGGAATGACTGTCCTCACTCTCAAAGGGGGATCCATTGTCCGACCCCACAGAATCCTGGAACCCAAAGGTGGTGAATGTCTCTTTCAGCACTGGTATGATTGCCCTGGCCGCAGTGAAGTTCACAAAGTGCCCCAGCAGGTACCTTGAGTGCTGGGACTGAAGTACAGTTCCAAAGTCCATGCTGAGGGCTTTCCACGGGGCATCAGCGCATGCTGGGGATGCGTTGGGGGGTCATGGAACCTCACTGCCTAGAACCAGGTGCATGCAGCAAAAGCACTGTCGACCTTTCTCCCCATCTATGGGAACCCCACCTTCTCACAAAGTCTCCCCACCATCGTGGTAACTCCTTGGTGGCCCACTTGGGTGAGTTCGATCACCGCCTTGTGGAGGGACACTGGGATCTGCTGCATCCCATGGAGCAGCAAGAGCTCTGGCCCTATCGTGAGCTCATTCTTCACGTTCCATAGGCCGTGGCAGAAGGCTTGCGCCTCAGGTGTGCAGGTTTTTCATCTATCGTCCCAACCTCAGCTGTTCGGCCAACCCCTGCATGCCGGCGACTTCAGTGATTGACATGGACATGGGGGCTGCTGCCTGTGTAACCATTGCAGCCATGGCCTCCGTGTCGTACACGGGCATCTTATCTCCTCCGGCCGCCCCTCTCATGTATCAGGACAGGTAGTCCGCTGGATCACCTACGACCGCTCTGAAGGTCAGCGTTACATCTTACTCCTGCAGCTGGAGGAGGCAACGCTCAAGCCTGATCGGGGTCAAAATACGCCATAGTAGCATCGGTCATGAGAGTGTCTTCGGTGGCATCAAATGCCTCCTGTTCCACCTTGTCCCAGCTTCAGTCCTGGTATTATTTTGTTAGGATGTGCAGGGGTTACGTGAGGGTGGCAAGATTTGGGATGGACCTTCCACAAAAAATGACCATTCCAAGATAACTGCGGACCTCAGAGGGTGAAATTGGCGCAGGTGCTGCCTTGATGTCATCCACTTTCTTGGGGTCAGGAGACAGTCCCCGATTGTTAAAGGTGAATCCAAAGAATTCCACCCTTGGTTTCATAAACTTGCACTTCCTCCTATTCAGGGTTAGTCCCACCTGGGACAGCCTCTCCAATACCGCTGTGAGCCTGGCCATGTGCTCCTTCAGTAACACTGAGTATACCAGCACATCATCGCGCATGTTGAGGACCCCTGGGAGGCCTGCCAGCACACCCCTAATGGTGTGCTGGAAGACTTTGGCTGCCGACGACACACCGAAGCTCCCCTGCCTGTATCGAAACAGGCTGATGTGGAAGGAGAATGTTGTGATGGACCTTCAGTCCATGTGTAAGAGGATTTGTAGGTACCCGGCTTTGGTGTCCAATGTCGAGAATACCCGTACTCCCCGCAGGTCGGCCAAGATGTCGTTTAGCGTGGGTGTGGGATGACTCTTCCTTCAGATCACCTGGTTGGGCAGTCTCATTTCCACACATATGCACACCTATTCTGGACACTTTGGCTTGGCCGCCACGACAATCGGTGACACTCAGGGCATAGGCCCTTCCACTCTTTCGATGATGCTGGACTTTTCCAGCTTGACAATCTCAGTCTCTACCTTCTGCCACATTTGGATAGGTACCTGCCGGTGGTGCAGCACCACTGGTTGGATGGTTGGGTCTCGCACCTCCTGTCACTTTAGGCAGCCCACTCGAATAGGCCTAGGAACTGCGCCAGCAGACAACCTATGTCCTGGCGGTATATCTGGTGGTATATCTGGAATGTGAAGAGCACCAATCCTAGGTCTTCCATGGTCGCACAGCTGAGCAAGGTCTTGTTTGCAACCGGCGTCACATAGAACTTGGCCTGTATTGTGACATTGTCGGGCTGAACCGACATGACAAAGAATTCATCCAGGGGAAGGGATGAGGAGCCTCTGTATGTGAATATGCAAATTGTTTGGCGCTGTAACAGTGGCAGTGCTGGTGAGAGCTTCATGAACTTGGCAGCCAGCATCACGGTGACCGAGGCCCGGTGTCCACCAGGATCGACACCCTCATGTTCATGATGGTGATCGAGCACTGGGTCTTCCTCTGCTGTTGCCTCGAGTCCAGGAAAATCACTGAGATAAAGAACACCTTCTCTATGACACCTGCTCCTTCCATCCCCGACAGGAAGGCTGGTCCTGGCCTCCCGGCCTCATCCACTGCAGCCACCTGCCGGTACCCAGGCCTAGGTGGTATTGGGGGCAGTCGGGATGCTTGTGCACATCTGGGCATAGTGGTTGACCTTGCCGCACGGCCTGCACGTGGCTCCCGCTGCAGAGCATGGCTAGTCATGATGTGGTGGGCCCCCGCAGGCATCACATGGCTTTTGGCGCTCCTCTGGAGGCTTCTGTGCACCCTGCATGCTCTGCCTTCTGTATCTTCTGTGGGACCTTGGTGATCCTTTGGTCGACACCGCCTGCACCAGCTGCGGGCGACTTCCTTTCGAAGCCTCTTCCATCTGTGCCACCGTGGACATGGAGAGCTCCTTGGTTCTCCCTAGCTCCAAAATTCTGTGTAGGGGTATGTCAGGCTCCTTTCGAATCTGGTGGCACAGCGCCACCAATGAGCAGTGTTGGATGATCTGCGCCCTGATTTCATCCGTCTCATCCACCAGCCGGCAGGTCATGACTAGCCTCCGTAGTCAAGCCTGGTATGCATCTAATGACTCGGTAGGGTCCTGGTGGGCCTGCTGCAGGTGAAGCCTTGCATAGTCCCTGTGGTCGTCACAGGAGGACTGTTAGGGATAATTCTCATATATGGCTAATCTCCCTTACCTAGTGAGTCCCTCAGCAGCTTTGCTGGATTTCTAGGATTTATTTTTTTCACCTGGTAAGAGTGTGAGCACTTTTCCCACTCTTACATGTGTTTTGCTGTGTGTGTTTGACATTGTTGTGTTCATAGACTGTGGAGCCTCACCTACTCCACAGGCATCATCTTTTTACTGTGTGTTACACAGCACCCTCAGTGCAGTGACTCAGGGATGTCTTTTAGACTTCCCAACTCAGACTCCATTTTCTGGGGCTGACTACTGTCCCCCAGAAAATGTAAAGTTGCCATTAACTTGACTAGTCTCTTAAATCCACAGACCCAGTGCAAACCATCTTACATGGAGTACTGCAAAGGGTTCCTACTTATCCCTTTTTGTCTGTCTCTCTTAGAGCATTGTTTTGCTCTCTTTCCATTAAGACTTGGTTGGTAACTACCCTATTTTTCCTACCGCGTTTTTCTTAAATAACCCTGGTATTGTTTTAGGCTATCTTGGTAGATTCGAACTTAAACCCACTTGACCATATTGTTTTTAATATTGTTCCGGCTGGGTTTAGTCACCATTTCTTTTTGGAAAAGTCTTTCTCGTGTTCGTCTCTACGCACCAAACCAGGTTTGGCTCCTGTGTTCACCGTCTTTTCGCGGGCTTCTGCACAGAAGCCCTCCTTTAGGCGCCTGAAAGTCTGGTAGGCAGGATGTGAAGGAGGGGTTTTAGGACCCCTGCCATGGGTTCCCTTGGTAACCCAGGACGCACTCCTGTTTGATTGGCTGGGTGACTGTCCCCGCCGGGACAGCCACCCTGCTGTGTGATTGACAGCCAGGCTGTGTGAATGGGGGAAAACTGCATAAAAAGCAGGTCTCTGGGTCTGGAAGAGCAGAGTCGCCACTGGGATGAGAGAACCGAAGAGGAGCTGACAGAAGAGGACCCCTACCACGACTGAACCGCCTGGTGAATCCCTGCTGCAGGCCGAATCTTCACACTCCAACGACAGAGAGGATCTTCCAAGAATCTTCTTCCCTTGAGCTGGTGGGACCAACCAGTTCACTCAAACTCCAATCCAGGACCCCCTCTTCTGGTCGAATTCATTGTACATAGCTACAGTGGGCCGGATAGCCAGGAAGGTCGGACCCTGCTTGGGTTTTAAGGAGCGCACCTTTTATTTGTTGCTTTGCTCTACTGCTGGTTTCTTCCCTGGGTGATGCAGGATCCTCCAGTCTTCCTACTTCGTGTCAGTCTGACAGTCGCTTCAGGAACCGTGAGCCTGCTGGAACTACCAGGAACGTCCGCCGCAGCTACAACTTCTTCTCCATGTAAGGTACTGTTCAACAGCCGGTTGTTCGTTTTGTCCAGCCGTGGTGGAAAGGTGTGAAACCTTTCGCCAACCCGAGGGCTTGCCCTTCTCTACTCTTTAAGCTAACTTTTCTGCTGACCAACTTCGTTCTGAACTCTTGGCAAAGACTTAACCGCAAACTACCCTGAGCTGTTGGATCTTGAGCAGAAGACGTTTGTCCTATTGACTTTGGCCCTAAGCCTATTTGACTTGATTCTATCACTGTAGTTCCTCTTTCTAGATTGCCCTGCTTACTTACTTGTTGGTACTGTTCCATTTCTACCTAATTTTGTCTTTCCCTCCCTTTTTAATTATCAGAGTACCATTTTGCTCCCACTTCATTTTGTGAGCCTAACTTGTCTGGAAACTATTGGGAGTGGTGTGGTGTATTAAGAGTGTGATTTTAAACTGCTTTACTTTAGTGAAATGCTATACAAGTGAAGTGTAAATAAATGTATATTCTATTACTTGAAAACCTTGAGTCAGTGTTTGTTTGAATCATATTGATTGCTGTCCTTTGTGTAACTATTTGATACTGCTCACTTACTCTTGAGATTAATCTGGCTGCTCAGCCATTGCTAACACTTTACTGTGTAGTACAGGTTTGTACCAAAGGTGAATTTGTGCTGCCACTTGTAGTCCTAATTGTGTGTAGTGTTCCCAAAGGGTACTGCATATAATTCTGCCTAACAAGGACACACTTTCTGCCGGCCCTCGCACTACCTCTTCCAGTTTTGTGAGGCCTGAGGCCGGCCAAGGAGACTACCCGGCAGTGCGTCCAGGCGACTTGAAGAGTTCTGGAGCTCCCGATCTGACCGGCATACCTGGGACTCCCGTCCACCTCGTCGCCAGTTGTTGTGGGCCCATACTGTTAGCTCTGGGCCACGGAATAAAGACATCAGCCGTCTTTGGTTGGTAACTAGGAGTGTCTGCCTGAGGCGGGAAGACCTCACCTTTTATTAACAACGGCATGTGCGGGTCACCTCACATGGTGTCCACGCGTGCCGCAACACAGTGCAGGGCACATTTCCTCTGCCGGGGGACTTTTTTTTCTTTGGCTGTTCTCCGTTTTGTCATAACCTGATACCATAAGACGAGGGAGCAATGTTGGCTTCGTTGATTTAATTACTAACTGATTGCTATTTTGAAATTCCAAAAGACCTATGTAAATGCGGCTAAGATCCACCTGCAGATTTGAAAGTTTCTCACGAGGGAAGAATAGTCAACAGAGCGAGGCACTGGTTATCTGCTGGATATTGATAAGGACTGAATTGTCATACGCTTTATGCTGAGGAACTGAAAGCACATTCGGGTACTGGAAATTATTCTCCAGGACGCAGTAGGCCCAATATATTCACATTTTCACAGTTGAAAGGTACATTGCAATGCTCTAGTATTTTCACCAACAAATAGGCTACATTTAACATCTATCTATGGAAGTATCAGAAGGACGTTTATGGAAGGGTGGTTTCTGTTCTTCATTTGCAACATAAAATCATAGATAAAACAATATTATTTGGAAATTACATCAGAAGATCAATTACATATTCAGACTAATTTATCATTGCTAGTACATAACAACCACCAAGATAATTACATCCATGCAATACAAAGGGACTATGGGCCTCATTACGACCCTGGCGGAGGACCATGGTGCAATTTGCACCATGGTCCATGGCGCTAAGCTGCCAACGCCGCCATGGGGGTTGGCGGACTTACTGCCCCATTCCGACCTTGGCGGGGCGGTAAGTCCCCAATCCCCATTTACCCTTCCCCATTCCCATTTTTGCCCCATAGGGTATAATGGGAGTGGGGAAGGCGTTAATTACGCCACCGTAAATTACGGTGGCGTAATTAACAACAAGTCCCGTAGCACCATGGATTTTTCCGCCTGCAAAAAGCAGGCGTAAAAATCACCATGGCGCTACGGGAACTCGTAGTCAGGCGGAAAGGTACGCCATGGTTTACGCCGGCGTAAACCCCTTTCCGCCAGGGTCCTAATGAGGGCCTATGAATGCAAACAGGTTTAAGACCAGCACATATAACATTTTAACATAGAAATCAAATTCAATTGCCTCAGCATTAAATTAATTTGAAGAACAAAATGTATGGTTAGTAGACAAGTGCAACAACTTTTAATATCTGTAAAGTGGGTTAACTCATTTTCAGACAAACTTAATTTCAGAAAGGGCGGATGCAGAGAAATGCGCGCAGAATTCCTGTTCAGGTCTTTTTCGCCACATCCTCCTGTCCTAAGGCCCAAGTGGCACAGAAACTGCAGCCCCTGTGCTGAACACGCTGACTGGTCCTCATGGCTCTCCGCCTATCTGTGGGAAAGCTGCAAGACTGCCTTCTTGAGCTCCCTGGTCCATATTTTTCCCATTTGTAAAGTAATGCCTTAACCTCACATTGTCATGAATTGCACACTAGACTGTGCTCTGTATGTTCTCACATTTTTTCCACATCTTTATCAAATATTCACGGTGATGTAAGTTAGCAAAGCAATGGCAGTCAGATACTTTACACATCTATTCAATGCAATGGATTCATGTTTCAAAAAACAATTCATAAAACATATAGCGTTATATCAATTTCTCTCTAATACTTGCTAATCTGGGAGAAGTGTGGACAGGGGTGAGGATGAGCCAAACGGAGGAGACCATACTTTTTATCTCTGTAAGCAGTTTTAGCTTCCCTGGCTGTCAGTTCATCAAATAGAGAAATTAATGGATTCTCATTTTAGGAAGACCACGAAATCCGCCCAAATAGCCCCATACATATGCTCTGCTTGCTCCAGGGAGGCCAGCTTTTTAAGCTCCTTAGGTGCTCGGACCAGGATTCATTTTCCAGTTGGGCAAGCTCAGCTTTTTCACTGCCCTAACACTTTTCGTTATCCACATTGATATGATTGGGGACAGGCAGTGCTTTACGCTCAACCAGAATCAGTCATCTACTTGGACATGCCTATTCGTTGATCTGTAAACACTGGGATCCACTGAGAAAGCTCCTTTCTCCAAAAGTCAATAAGTGGGAAAGATAATAGCCTAGGAAATAACAGCAGCAACATGAGCAGTCATCATCCGTTCCTAGGTCATGCGTTTACAGGAGACCAGATATGCACAGGAATGTCCACTATTTCCAGGCTCAGGCACAACGCTTGTTTTCCTCGAGGGCAGGAATCCTGATGTGCTTTCAGGATTTCCTTAATTAAGGAATCATACCAAAATGTTGCCCTCACAATTACGACGGCCGAAAATGCTGATTTTATTTTTTAGACCCCCTTACACCACATATACATGTGGGGGTGTATAGAATATAATATTAATATGGAGGGTGCAGGGGTCTCCCCCCGCATAAATATGTGGTGTAAAGGGGTTTAAGTCAGCATTTTCGGCCGTCGCAATTGTGAGGGTCGCAATAATCACATAGATCCCTAATTAATATTCCTGATGAAAAATATTCATACATTTAGAATCATTGTATGAATATTTATCTCATTAATATTGATGAGTGGTATCCTGAAAACCTGCCATGGATCCAGCCCTCAAGGCCTGAAGTTTGACAACCCTGTGCCTTAGCCGGTCATGCTTTGTGAATTGGATTTGCTGCTCACGGTGCCTATCAGTTTTGTATTCCACAAACATGTGGTCTTCACTTATGATGGCACTATATGTGTGAGGCAGACATGTTGCCCTCATGATCGTCTGTCATGGACTTCATTATTTGCACGAATGGTTCTGCACTGCCAGATCGCTCAAGGACATATTGGCGCAGTGCCCTCTTCACCATTGTGTACTCAGCCAGTTAACCCTGTATTGACTGGATTGTCTGGAAGAGACCATTTCAATTTGTGTCCGCTGGCTGGCCAAGCATGCAGAGTTTCCCTTCCAACCAATGATACCACACTTGTGCCAGGTCTGGTAGGTTGAGTAAAAGATTTGCACAGATTGGCGAGCAAAGCATCATTCATGGGCATCTGTTCAGCATTTCAAAGACCTTGCAGTGCATACCCTTGAGCACTTCACTGGTGCTGTACGACTTGTTTGTGGAGACCCTCTTGTGTTGTGCAGAACATCTTTCAAGAAGCTTCCACCAGCTCAGCATCTTTTAATGGTCCACCTGCCCATTGCTTCTTGTTACACCACTCAAACCAGTGGCATGGCTTAGCCAGGGGGCCTGCCTGTTGATATTTCCTCCAGCAGGCAAAACTAAAGCCTCCCCTTTGTGGATGCAGTTTCATTTCCTCTAGGGAGAGCATAGCCCCGTTTTCCCCGACCCTATCAATTAGCCTCACACACTCCACATGCCTTTCCATAACCAATTTCATTTCACGGCGGGGACACCGATTTGAAAGAAAATGTCCCCATTGTTCCTCTGATAAATTGCATCCTTTCTTCATCTTCAGCTCTTTATATGGCCGCCGTTTCACCTCACTGTTTTAGGGTTGCTTACCTTGCTTGTGCCACCTCCCAATCTATTCGAAACGTGGAGCGAAAGTCTTCAGGCCTTATTATGAGTTTGGCGATGTGGTGAAAAACCTACAGAAAAAATTCTGCCACTTTACCACCAAACAGACTCATTACAAGTACGGCGGTGTGGCAAAAATGGTGGTAACGGAGCAGTAACTCCATTAAAGATGCATTTCCTGCACCGCCATACTAAAAGTTAGGCGGTGAAGTGGAGGATTCACCTCTTGTTGGAGGTAAATCCACCACTGTACTGCTGAAAATTGTTAAAATCAGCAGAATTACCACCAGTGGTAACTCTTCTGAAATCCCCATGAATTCCTATGGACTCCAATTAATGGGGATTTACACCACCTACCACATAATCCGGGTTCATTCCACTGGGCCCAGTAGGGGTAACAGTAAAGCTGGTTGGTGGTTTCAGCGGATTTACTGCTGAAATACCATCAAACTTGTAATGAGGCACTGCAATTTCAGTGAAATTACTGCCAGCGGTAACTGAGATGAAATCCTCATGGAGTCCTATGGACTCTATAAATGGAGACTAACACTGCCATACTGCCACTTGTAATCCGGCAGTAATTTAGCCAGACCAAGTGACAGTAATAGTAAATCTGTTTGGTGGTATCTCGGCAGATTTTCCGCCAAGATACCACCAAGCTCATAATGAGGCCCAAATTGTGATAGCCAATGTATTATGTTTGAAATAAGAATTTTACAAGCAATGACGCATATGTGTATAGGTTTCCTGCTACTTTTCCCAGCTGGAAAACCAGGAGTTGATAATTTTAATCTTAACCATATTTTCACATATTTCCATACCATAGTTTTCTATGTACAGTTAATTCATTATATCCATTGTAATTCCTAGACCTGAGACAAGAAGTTCTCTCTTTCATCAGACTACCGTACTTGATACTAACATCAATCACACATTAATAACAGTAATCAGGATATAACAAAGCACAAACTGTCCGCGACCCAATGGCATTCATATTGTTCTTATGTTGCATAGCTGCAGGTAGTGGGATCCATTGCAAGAGAACATATATGGCATAGTTGGCAAGTGATGCCTTTAGACATGCCATGATGCTAAATTGCCATTAACTATTATTGGTGCAGCTGCAAAGTTCTAAAGACGTTTTTCCATCCAGATATTCTTGGGACTTGAATCATAATTCCTGAAGCACTAGCAGCAGGTAATCCCAATGAATTTTATTGGCAGTCTAGACAACATTGGCAGCTATAGTGTAATGTTCTTCAATGAGTCCAAATGGAAAATAACGTCAATGATATAAGAATGTGCATACACTACTTGAGCCATGAATCTCTCATATTTTATTTCCATAAACGCAGAAACAAACCTGTTAGCTAAGCAGATAATAGCTTCTGTAGCATGTTCATATAGAACATCAGGTGCTAATGGGATAGCCTGCTCTGAACATCCAGGTCGCTGGCGCCAATCATAATGCGGGGCTAACAGTCTTTATCTGCTGGGACAAATTCAATGAACGGCTTTTCCCACCTGTTTTACTATTTATTTATTTATTAACTTTTTTTTTATATAGCGCAAACAAGGCAAAGCATCTGAGCGAGGTATACAATGACACATAAAATAATACCGACATGGTAAAAATAAACAGTAAAAACAACAGAAATGTAAACAATCTAGCCTTAGCATCAACTCAGCCTACTTAAGAAGAAATAAAACACAGAGTCGACAGAATCAGAAAGTAATATTTATTTCTATTTATTTATTTGTTCGTTTGTAATGCGCCGGAGCCCACAGGCATCAGGGCGCAGAGAAGAGAGAAAGAGAGAAAGAGGGGGAAAATCAGAGGGTCAAACTCACTGGGGTCCTAATTATTCGAATAGGATCGTTTTCAAACGCTTTCTAAAACTCAAGAGGTTGCGGTCTGCACATAGACCCCAACCTTCCAGACAATGCTTTCAGTATTTTCCTAAATTTCAGATACTCAGCTACTTTAAGTGCATCAACAGGTAGTGAGTTCCAGTGCTTCAGAGCAGCACCCGAGAACGATATTTTTGAGGTGTAAGCATGACGAAACAGAAAAACATCCAGACACAGGGAATCAGAGCTTCGAAATTTCGGAAGACCACAGCAGTCTTTAATTCGTCAGATAGATAGGAAGGAGTTTTCAGACAAAGTGCTTTGTGTAAATGACGTAGCAAATCAAAAATAATTGTCTTATTCAAAGGCAACCAATGGAGTTCCATTAAAATAAGAATACTACTGTCGTACTTCCGTGCCCCAGAGACCAGACATGCTGCTGCATTAAAAACGTCTTTCAAAGGTGCCAAAGAAGAGATTGGGAGTACAATCAAAACCGAGTGATGAAAATAGATGCGGGCCAAAATAAGGAGGGTACCGAAATATGACAACGAGTAGAAGAGATAAAAGATGTTACAGCTCTTAAAGCAAATACATGATGTGTAGCACTAACATGAGGTACTAAAGTCAATCTAGCACAGAGTGTAACGCCCAATGAATTGGCAACAAGAGAGAATTCCCAGGAAGATTCAAAGCGATGGACATTACTAAACCATTCAGAGGCAATCACATTATGAGATGGCGTTGGGCACTTAGGTTTGGACTGGTTAGGTTTCAGAAAATGAGTGGACATCCAGCCTTCAATATCCACAAGGCATTCCATCAACCTAGATAAATCATTCTCTGGTGAAAAACTCAAATATAACAGAGTGTTAACAGCAGACTCGTGTATTTGCATAGGTCCCCTATGGTTTCCATATACAGATTAAATAAGAGAGGAGCCACAATAGTCCCTTGAGGGACCCCAAAAGGCGATTATACAAAAACCAAGAGAACAACACTGTGATGCTGGAAATGCATCGGAGGGACAGGGCCTCCGTATCCTTGTCCTTTTTCTGTTCTTATCGTGTGTTCTGTCGTGTTTTCCGCGCAGAAGTCCATGCGGGACTCCTGGCGGTGCAGCTCTCTCTTTTGGTTTGGTGAACAGACCCATGGATACCCTTATGGCACCCATGGGTAGGGGTGCAACCCTGTGCCCCTAGTGTATGTTTTTGGGCACCCGTGGGTGGCCCACAGAGCCGGGTATGGGCTGGTGGCAGCTACATGCTGAATTGGACAGGTGCGCTGGGTATCCGCCATTTTAGGGTACCCCGGCCCTGCCATTAGATTCAGTTGATTCCTGATAGGAAACAAGATGGCCCCGGTGGCCTCTTGCTTTCTATCGCCTGATACCTTGTTTTCCCAAAGTCCTGGGAAGCCCTGACTCTGTCCCTTCCCCCTGACTGGCTGTTGGGTGGAAGTTCCGTATATGGTGTTGTTGTGAAGGCCCAGCTAGACTTACTGGAGCCTTCCCGCTGACTGTATGTTGTGGGTACCGCCTGTGGGTGGGACCTGGGTGAATGGGGAGTGTGACCAATATGCACTCCGTGTTGTGGCTGTCTTCTTTCTGCCATGAGAGACAAAGACTGAGACAGCCCTGCCCGAAACTGGACTGAATGCAGTGTGTAGAGTTGAATGGCTGAGTACTTGTCTCAATCCACATTCCTTGTTGTGAGTGTCTGAGCGGGAGAAGAGTGGCCTGAATGCCCTGCGTGCCTGATTGGCTGACCGACTGCATGAATGCCCTTCTGTACGATTGGCTGCTGAGTGTGTGCCAGCAGTGTGGATGAGAGACCGAATAGTATATCTGGGGACCTCTCACCACTGGAAATTGTTCAGAAGCTGAAGTCCACTACGACGAGTAACTGGAGTAACTGACGCTTGACCTTGAGGCCCTGCTGGAAGAGAAGGATTGCTGTGGCTCTCCTTCACGATCTAAAGGCTGCTGTGTCTCCAAGGACTGACCCAGAGAGGACCTGGTAAGGCGCCCTCTTCCCGAGCTACGAGGGACCATCGTGCACAGCTGACCTTTGCCAACGCTCCCTGGTAGACAGACCTACGACAGGCTGCCGACCCGATACGGGGACTGCTGAGGAATCCCAAAGCGAAGCGCCCGGACTGTTGTCCGCCACTGTCGACGACCGCCGTCGCCGACCGGAGCCGCCGTGCTCCCGTTTGCCTAAGAACTTTAACTTGATCAACGGACGCTCTCGTCTGCATCGCCGTGCCGTCTCCTGTGGGAGAAGGCCTGACCATCGACGCGCCGAGGAGTATCCACCGGTGGGTTTCCCGCCACCCAAATACCGCAGAGACGCCGACGACTCGACGCCCTTGCTGGGCCACAGTTCTTCTTCATCTCTTTGCGGTCCAGAACTATCGTCACCGAGGTGCCCCGCACGCCTCTTCCTTGCAGGACGCCAACGCTCTGTCGTCAACGAGCACCGCTCGGATCAAAGCCTGCTGCCTCATCGACATCGTTCTACCCGGTTCACGGTCGGACGTTCGGCGCCCCGTGTCTCCCGCTTGAAAGGGGCGACATTCAAGAAGGGCCGCCGATTCCCCGACACCGAACCCCGAGTCCGCGACGCCTCTCGACGATCCATGGCTCCTGCCTTAAAGGGAGTCACTCCAGAAGGATCGGTCGACGCCTCGCCGACGAACTCTACTCCACCAGGTACATTGGGGGGGTAAAACCTTGTGGGAGAGAACGAGACTCTTGAACAATATATGGACTGGGCTTGTTTTATATATCGTTATTTTACAGGTTGCCCAGGTGGGGGGATCTCCACTCAGAGCTGTGTCCAGTAGCGAGGACCAGTCGTCTGCCTATTGTTTCATCCGTCTGCTTTCTCTCTTCTCTCTATTGCTGGTTTCATTGCTATTGATCCGTGTGGCATTTTCACAGCCTTGTTGAATGAACTCTAATCGAATATTAGTGGTACCACTTTAGAATTGTAGATATTTACCATTGTTGATTTTCCGGAGCACAAAGTGCGTTATTGTGATAAGTGTACATAACCTTTGAATATTAATTATATAAAGACTGTGTTTTCAGTAATACAGTGTGTGGACATTCCTTTGTGGGGGCTTGGGGATACACTGTACTTAAGAACCAGCCCGCATCACCTCCTGAGAAGCTAGGCCTTGATTGCTCGACCAGCGTTACCATATCAGAGAATCTCGGCTGGGGTCCTCTGTGCCTTTCCTCTGCCATATAGAGAGCGGAAGTACAGACCCCCCCACCTCGTCCTGACAAGCTTGGTGGCAGCGGTGGGATGCTTATGGTTTTAAGAATCAGTGTATAACCGTGCCACTTACAAAATATCTGCACTTTATTGAATTAAGGTTTAGGTGTGTTCCAAATAACTGCATTACAAGCGATGGAGACCATTGCGAATGGTAAATTGACTCGGATGAGCTTAGAGGCTCTCCAGAGTGCTTGTGAAGCCAGGGAGTTAGACTTTGTGGATAAGTCTAGGGCTGAGCTGATAGCTGCCCTGGTGGACTACCAGACTGATGGTGAAACTCTTGATGAAGGGGGGGATGCAACCAGTGAGGACTCTGCCCCTGGGGTTGTCGCTGAAGCTGTTTCTGGGAATGCCGCCATTCCTGCTGCCTCTGTTCCGAACCCCAGCAATTCCATGGAACTTGAGTTATTAAGGATGAAGTTAGCCTTTGAATATCGCAAGTTGGAAATCGATGCTGAACTTAAGAAAGAGGAGTTGGCACAACAAGTGGAGCTCAAGAATAGAGATCTTGAACTCAAAAATAAGGATCTTGCGCTCAAAGATAAGGACACTGAATGTCAGAGAATCCAGTTAGAGAAAGCTCGAGTGGAGACTTCAGCTAAACCAATTGAGAGTGGCAGGTCCCCAGCCACCAAGTTTATGAAAGATTTGGTTGGTGTGTTTTTGGAGGGTTCAGATATCCTCCAATGGATTGAAGCGTTTGAAATGGCTTGTGCGATTCATGATGTGGATAAAAGAGATTGGGCTAAGTGTTTGTTAAGCAGAGTGCCTCAAACTGGATATGACTGTATTCTGAAACTGAGTGTGGAAGAAAGGGGTCAGTATGAGTGTATGAAGTCTGCTTTAATTGCCAAGTTTGGCAAGACACCTACCCAATATCTTAAAAGGTTCAGGGATTTTAAGAAACGAGAGAATGTGTCTTGGGTTGACTGGGTGAGTGCTGCGCACATGAACATGATGGGGTGGATTGATGGGTACAAGGTGAAAACTTTTGCTGAATTATCCCACCTGTTGTTTTTTGAGCATTTTTCTGAAGCCTGTTCGCCAGAGCTGCGTCAGTATGTTGCTGACCAGAACATTTTGGACCCCTTTAAGCTGGCTAGGTTGGCTGACAAGTGGGTCTCCCACCGGGTGTCCCCTAAGGACTCCAGTGGGAAGGACAAGGATAAAGAGAAGGGGGCCTCTCAGAAAGCTGAGGAGTCCCCCAAGCAGTCACAGTCGAATAAAACAAAACCTTCCTCTCCTAAGAACCAAAAATCTAGTGGGGATAAGTCCTCTGTGGGTGGGAATAAGAGTAGTGGTCCACCTGCTGCAAAGCAGGCTCCCAGTGGTTCCAGTACCGTACCTCGCACTCCTAGCACTTGTTGGGATTGTGGGGCTCTGGATCACCGAAGGGGTGACTCCAAGTGTAAAGGTAAGGCACTTGGAGTACAGGCTGTCAGCCTGACCTACCCTTACCCCGTGTCTGAGGTGGAGGCCACCGTCCTCCCCTCCTCTACCGGAATCACATTTGGTGCTCCAGTAGAGATTTCCTTAGTGTCCCTTGGGGCCTGGGACCAGTACGCAGAAGTACTGGCGACTATCCCGCAGAACACCCGTAGGTTTTTGAGAAGTGTCCTCTTGAATGGCCAGCCGTCTACTGGTTTGAGAGACACTGGGGCAAGCATGACAGTGGTGGACAGGACCCTGCTCAAGCCAGAGGACTATGTAAGTGCTCCTCTGAGAACCACCAGGTTAGCTGGTGGGCCTCCCAAATTATCGCCTGTAGCCTTAGTCACACTCATGATTGGAGACAAGACAGCAAAGCTTCCTGTCCTGGTTCAGGACAATGTCCCTGCTAACATTCTGTTAGGTAATGATCTAGTAGAGTTGGGGTTGATCTCGGATGGTCTTCCCATGACTGCTGCTGCGGTCACTAGGTCACAGGTGACACCGGGTCTGGCTGTGAGTCAGGTACCCGAGCCAAAGGCGAGGCCTAAGGCACGAAGAAGGAAGACCAAGAAGGCCACCTCTGTGGGAGGAACACCTTCTCTTCCTGCTGTTCCGACAGCACCCATTGGGATCCATGCTCCGGACGGGCTGGGTCCAGTGGAAAACCCGGACTCAACTCCTGTGGGAGAAGAGACAGAAGACTCTCCTGTGGGCGAGGTTCTCAACCCAGAGGATCATCCCGACCTTCAATGCTTGTTAGCTGAAGGGGGACCCTCCCGGGCGGACTTCTGTAAAGGGCAGAGAGAGTGTCCCTCTCTCGAGGGTCTGCGGACGCAGGCCCTGTCCCAGGCACAAGGTGAAGTGCCTAGGACATTCAAGATTTATTGGGAGGGTGAGCTCCTTGTTAGTGAGCCCACTAAGCCTGAACCTGGTGCCCTCAAGAGGTTGGTGGTACCCCAGGTTTACAGGCCCTTCCTACTGCAGTTGGCGCATGAGGTGCCCTTGGCTGGTCATCTTGGTACCAAGAAGACTAAGCAGAGGCTCTCTGCCCACTTCTACTGGCCTCGGATGGGAGTGGAAGTGGAGTCCCACTGCCGGACCTGCCCCACTTGTCAGTTATCTGGCAAAACTGGAGGCAGGGTCATTGCCCCACTGCAGCCATTGCCAGTGGTCGGCACACCGTTTGAGAGGGTGGGCATCGACATTGTCGGTCCCCTGGACCCTCCCACTTCAGGTGGACATCGGTTCATCCTGGTCTTGGTTGATCATGCCACCAGGTACCCTGAGGCTATACCCCTTCGGACTATTACTGCCAAGGTGGTTGCCCGGGCTCTCCTGGGCATTTTTACCCGTGTTGGATTCCCCAAGGAAGTTGTCTCCGACCGAGGATCCAATTTCATGTCGAGTTACATGAAGACCATGTGGAAAGAGTGCAGGGTAACCTACAAGTTCTCCACCTCTTACCACCCCCAGACCAATGGTCTGGTTGAGAGATTTAACAAAACTCTCAAGGGCATGCTAGGTGCTTTGGAAGAGCCCCTACGGAGGAAATGGGATCTCCTCCTGCCATGCCTGCTGTTTGCTTACAGAGAGGTACCTCAAGAGGGTGTTGGTTTCAGCCCCTTTGAGTTACTCTTTGGACATCCCGTGAGGGGGCCCCTCGCCTTGATCCGAGAAGGCTTGGAAGCCACCCCTCCAGGTCCCGCCAAGCAAGTGGGGGACTATGTGTTAGGCCTCAGACGGAGGATGACACAGATGATGGGTCAGGCAACAGCAAATCTCAAGGCCAGCCAAGAATTGAATAAGTATTGGCATCACCTTAAAGCTTCGCAGGTCGATTGGACTCCGGGACAGGAAGTCCTCGTGATGGAGCCTACCAAGCCTAGGGCTTTGGCAGACAAGTGGACTGGACCCTTCAGGATCATCTCCAAGATGGGCGAAGTCAATTATCTGGTTGACCTGGGTGCCTCCGGGGTAGCCCCTCAGGTATTCCATGTCAACAGGCTCAAGCCTTTCCACCGGCGAGCAGAAGTCTCATGTCTCTTGCTAGCTTCAGGGCAAGAAGAGGATGAGAGTGAGCCCCTTCCTGATTTGCTGCATAGCAACCCTCAGGACGGCTCAGTGGAGGGAGTACAGCTCTCTCCCGATTTGACAACAGAGCAGCAGAGGGCCTGCCGGGCTTTGCTCCAGCAGTATGCCTCTCTGTTTTCGCTGACACCGGGCCTTACACCGTGGTGTAGGCATGAAATTGACACTGGTGACAGCGTGCCTGTCAAGAGCAGGTGCTACCGTATGTCAGATACCGTTAAGAACCACATCCAGGCTGAGGTCGCCAAGATGTTGGATCTGGGTGTAATTGAACCCTCAACCAGTCCCTGGTCCAGTCCAGTGGTCCTTGTCCCCAAGGCAAGTTCCCAGGCGGGTACCAAAGATTGGAGGTTCTGTGTGGACTACCGAGGAGTCAATGCCGTCACCAAAACTGACGCGCACCCATTGCCCAGGGCTGATGAGCTCGTGGACACCATAGGTGCTGCCAAATTTGTGAGCACCTTTGACCTCACCTCAGGCTATTGGCAAATAGCTCTGACGGACCATGCCAAGGAAAAGACGGCATTCTCCACACCAGAGGGACTCTACCAGTTTAGGGTCATGCCTTTTGGGTTGAAGAATGCCCCTGCCACTTTCCAGAGGTTGGTCAATCATGCGCTCAGTGGGCTGGAGGCCTTTTGTGTGGCCTATCTAGACGACATTGCCGTCTACAGTTCCACCTGGGAAGCGCATCTGACACACCTGGATAAAGTGTTGCAGGCCTTGAAAAGGGCTAACCTCACTATCAAGGCTACCAAGTCCCAGATAGCTCAGGGGAAAGTTACCTATCTTGGTCATGAGGTAGGAGGGGGTCAAATCCAGCCTCTTTCCAGTAAGGTACAGGACGTACAGGACTGGGAGACTCCCACTACTCAAACCCAGGTGAGAGCCTTTTTGGGCCTCACTGGGTATTATCGCAATTTCATGGCGGACTATGGGACCATAGCCGCACCACTGACAGCTCTGACTTCACCCAAACAGCCTAGGAAGGTTAATTGGACTGAAGACTGTTAGAGGGCCTTTGATGGCTTGAAAGAAAGTCTGTGCAGGGCACCCGTGTTGTGTGCACCTGACTACAGCCGACCCTTTATCGTCCAGACGGATGCCTGCGACACCGGAATTGGAGCTGTCTTGTCCCAGTTAGATGACAAAGGGAGAGAACATCCTATCATATTCATCAGTAGACAACTCAAGGGTAGAGAACTTAGGTGGGCTACTGTTGAAAAGGAATGTTTTAGTATAGTTTGGAGCCTTAGGCGTTTTAGGCCCTACCTTACGGGGTCCACCTTTAAGGTCCAAACAGATCATAAGCCCCTGAAGTGGCTTATGCAGATGAAGGGTGAAAATCCGAAACTGCTCCGGTGGTCCATTAGCCTGCAAGGGCTAGACTTCACCATAGAGCACAGACCAGGGAAGAGTCACGATAATGCAGATGGCCTTTCCAGAAGGTATGTTGACCGTCTGGATGAGGGTGTCTATCCCGTGGGAGATCAGGCACCCTAACCTCAGTCTGGGGGGGGCGACTGTGATGCTGGAAATGCATCGGAGGGACAGGGCCTCCGTATCCTTGTCCTTTTTCTGTTCTTATCGTGTGTTCTGTCGTGTTTTCCGCGCAGAAGTCCATGCGGGACTCCTGGCGGTGCAGCTCTCTCTTTTGGTTTGGTGAACAGACCCATGGGATACCCTTATGGCACCCATGGGTAGGGGTGCAACCCTGTGCCCCTAGTGTATGTTTTTGGGCACCCGTGGGTGGCCCACAGAGCCGGGTATGGGCTGGTGGCAGCTACATGCTGAATTGGACAGGTGCGCTGGGTATCCGCCATTTTAGGGTACCCCGGCCCTGCCATTGGAATCAGTTGATTCCTGATAGGAAACAAGATGGCCCCGGTGGCCTCTTGCTTTCTATCGCCTGATACCTTGTTTTCCCAAAGTCTTGGGAAGCCCTGACTCTGTCCCTTCCCCCTGACTGGCTGTTGGGTGGAAGTTCCGTATATGGTGTTGTTGTGAAGGCCCAGCTAGACTTACTGGAGCCTTCCCGCTGACTGTATGTTGTGGGTACCGCCTGTGGGTGGGACCTGGGTGAATGGGGAGTGTGACCAATATGCACTCCGTGTTGTGGCTGTCTGGTTTCTGCCATGAGAGACAAAGACTGAGACAGCCCTGCCCGAAACTGGACTGAATGCAGTGTGTAGAGTTGAATGGCTGAGTACTTGTCTCAATCCACATTCCTTGTTGTGAGTGTCTGAGCGGGAGAAGAGTGGCCTGAATGCCCTGCGTGCCTGATTGGCTGACCGACTGCATGAATGCCCTTCTGTACGATTGGCTGCTGAGTGTGTGCCAGCAGTGTGGATGAGAGACCGAATAGTATATCTGGGGACCTCTCACCACTGGAAATTGTTCAGAAGCTGAAGTCCACTACGACGAGTAACTGGAGTAACTGACGCTTGACCTTGAGGCCCTGCTGGAAGAGAAGGATTGCCGTGGCTCTCCTTCACGATCTAAAGGCTGCTGTGTCTCCAAGGACTGACCCAGAGAGGACCTGGTAAGGCGCCCTCTTCCCGAGCTACGAGGGACCATCGTGCACAGCTGACCTTTGCCAACGCTCCCTGGTAGACAGACCTACGACAGGCTGCCGACCCGATACGGGGACTGCTGAGGAATCCCAAAGCGAAGCGCCCGGACTGTTGTCCGCCACTGTCGACGACCGCCGTCGCCGATCGGAGCCGCCGTGCTCCCGTTTGCCTAAGAACTTTAACTTGATCAACGGACGCTCTCGTCTGCATCGCCGTGCCGTCTCCTGTGGGAGAAGGCCTGACCATCGACGCGCCGAGGAGTATCCACCGGTGGGTTTCCCGCCACCCAAAGACCGCAGAGACACCGACGACTCGACACCCTTGCTGGGCCACAGTTCTTCTTCATCTCTTTGCGGTCCAGAACTATCGTCACCGAGGTGCCCCGCACGCCTCTTCCTTGCAGGACGCCAACGCTCTGTCGTCGACGAGCACCGCTCGGATCAAAGCCTGCTGCCTCATCGAGGTCGTTCTACCCGGTTCACGGTCGGACGTTCGGCGCCCCGTGTCTCCCGCTTGAAAGGGGCGACATTCAAGAAGGGCCGCCGATTCCCCGACACCGAACCCCGAGTCCGCGACGCCTCTCGACGATCCGTGGCTCCTGCCTTAAAGGGAGTCACTCCAGAAGGATCGGTCGACGCCTCGCCGACGAACTCTACTCCACCAGGTACATTGGGGGGGTAAAACCTTGTGGGAGAGAACGATACTCTTGAACAATATATGGACTGGGCTTGTTTTATATATCGTTATTTTACAGGTTGCCCAGGTGGGGGGATCTCCACTCAGAGCTGTGTCCAGTAGCGAGGACCAGTCGTCTGCCTATTGTTTCATCCGTCTGCTTTCTCTCTTCTCTCTATTGCTGGTTTCATTGCTATTGATCCGTGTGGCATTTTCACAGCCTTGTTGAATGCACTCTAATCGAATATTAGTGGTACCACTTTAGAATTGTAGATATTTACCATTGTTGATTTTCCGGAGCACAAAGTGCGTTATTGTGATAAGTGTACATAACCTTTGAATATTAATTATATAAAGACTGTGTTTTCAGTAATACAGTGTGTGGACATTCCTTTGTGGGGGCTTGGGGATACACTGTACTTAAGAACCAGCCCGCATCACCTCCTGAGAAGCTAGGCCTTGATTGCTCGACCAGCGTTACCATATCAGAGAATCTCGGCTGGGGTCCTCTGTGCCTTTCCTCTGCCATATAGAGAGCGGAAGTACAGACCCCCCCACCTCGTCCTGACAAACACTTACATGCCCTGACCGACGGAACTGGGAACCGCGCCCACACCATCTGAGGTAGTAAAAAACCTGGGAGTCCTAGTGGACAAATGCTTTAACCTTAGAACCACAACTAAACGCGATAATTAAGAAATGCTTTTTCCTCCTTAATTCAACAAGAAGAATCCTAACTTTCCTCTCCTTCACTCACAAAACACTGACAAACGTTGCCCTCATCATGTCAAGAATCGACTATGCAAACAGCCTCTGCCTCCAGAAAAAATGACAACGCATCCAAAATGCAGCATCCTGACTCCTCCTCAAACTATTCAGAAGAGACCACGTCACTCCAGCGCTAAAATGCTACATTGGCTTCCAATCAAACATTGTATCCCGTTCAAAACAATGTGCATAACACACAGGGCAATCAGCAGACAGGGAGCAGTATTCCTACAAAAGATAATAACAATCTACAAGCCAACAAGACTCCTCAGATCAAGCAATGAAATCCGCCTGGAACCAAAACCATATGCCAAGAAAAAACTAGGGGGCTCCTCTTTCTCCCACCTAGCCGCAAAAACCTGGAACAACCTTCGTAGAGAAATAAGAAACACCAAAGACCACCTAAAATTTAGAAAACTTCTAAAGACCTGGCTCTTCAACACCTTGGAATCTAAACTGAAATGACTGAAACAATCAAACACTTGAAACACAAAGAACAGACTGACAGAATATACAATGGCACAGAGAACACCTAGGACCAACTAAGGGAAACTCCTACAAGAACAAAAGACAAAGCTAGTTGGAACAGAATGCGAGCAACGACTCATGAGGACAGAACAATAGCAAACAAGCCTACCACTACCAACAACATTACCAACTCAGAAAGGGCATGGGGTACGGGCCTAGATCGCAAGTAAACTGATCCCAAAGGACTAGGTTGCAACAACGACAAACTGAGATAAAAGGGGTGGTAAAACACAAATATGGAAACACAAATAGTAGCTGACTTAGCATAATGACTGAGAGATGAGACAGCCTTATCATGCTGAAACCTAATCACCGAAAGGAAGATAACCTTCTCTAAATCACGAAGGATACAGAATCGGACGCGCATCTCTACTAACTATAACGCTACTAACCAACCCCAAAAACTACTAAAAACCTCACCACTCCTCACACACCTCTCACACTCTAACCAAACACAACCATACCTCTTAAAACCGCAGCAACCCACACCCACTTCAACACATTGCAACAACAAACACACCACAGAGACCCACACACAACAGCACACGACGGACTCTGAAACGTATACCACACCAATGTGCTCTGGAACGGTATTAACCGAACCAAAGGCAACAGTACTTCTTCGCTTCCTTGCTCTTCTCCAAACTTTGTCCTACTAACATGCCTAACCTACTCCCCCTTTGTTTCAGATATGCCAGAGCGCCATGGGACTACTCTGGTACTGATAGTGTGCAGTATAAATAGCCTTTAACATTAACACTAACAAGAACTAGCTGCTTTCTCTTACTAAAATAGGCAGAAAACCACTTCTACACATGACCGCCAGTCCCCATACGGGCTGACAAACTATTTGGCAATTTATCGTGAACGATGGTGTCGAACGCAGCCAAGAGACCAAGCAGGATCAACAAGCAAGCACAGCCTACATCTAGAATTTTATACACATCGTTCAAGATATGTAAAATAGCAGTCACAATGCTACACCCTGATCTAAAGCCAGATTGATAGTGAGCCAGAAGATCTTGATTATTGATCCATTAAAGTAGTTAATCCAATACCACTCTTTCAATGCATTTTCCAAGAAATGCAAGTGAAGAGAGTGGTCTATAATTAGCCAAGCAGACAATATCCAGATGAGATTTCTTTAATAACGGAGATACATATCCGACCTTCAGATAATCTGGAAAGCAACCAGAAACCACACAAAGATGGGCCAACCGGCAGATAAAATGGTGAAAAAGAGAAAAAATATTCTTTTATTTTAAATGCCGGACAAGGGTCATCACAATATAATGCAGCTTTAGATCTTGACATCAGTTTTGCAAATTGGGAGGTTAAATGAATTCCAACCATAAGCTGATTCATGACATTATTGGATGGTCTCAGTGAGAGACTGTGGAATTTGCAATCTGATATCAGAAATTTTTTTTTTAAAAGAAAAGAGCAAAGTCATGGCATACAATGCATGGTCAAGCAGAAGGAAGAGGATTTTTCATAGATTTCAAAAGTGAAAAAAAATCTTCCCGTTTATTTGCAGATGACCCAATCAGGGAATAATCATATACAATCTAAGCCTCACCAATCAATTTACGAACAAACAATTTGCTGATAAGAATTTAGATTGTCTGAGAATCACAGAGCAGAAGGCTTCAGGTGAATTGTGTTTTGGTCTATTGGAGCAATTTTGTCAATCCTAGATTTCAATTCGTAGTGAAATTTCTCAAACACAGAGTCAACTGAAAAATTATTATCTGAATGGATATTAATGTTCTCAAGAATAGTCGAAAGGGAAGAGTTAATCAGAATAAGGTCACATTTTAGAAAGCTAACATGCGTAGGCTGACCCTCAGAAAAGGTTTGTTTCAAATGTACAAGAAAGATCAACAAGTGGTGATCAGACCATTAAATGGTCACAATGTCTACTTTAAAACTGGATTTTATCGGGCCAATAATCCACTCTAAACTGTTCCCTTTGATATGTGTTGCATAATTACAGTTTTGCTGAAGATCTAAATGTCCAATAAAACTACCTAAATAGTTAAAATATTTACACTTTGAATTGCCCCAAGGCACATTAAACTCACCAATAAAATAACTGTTGGAAGAAAACAAACAAGCATTTGACATAAAATCCATCAATTCAGTCATGAAAATATAATTATTACACAGAGTGTGATAAATTACATAAACTGACATCAGCAATGACAGGTGCACAAACATGCAAATATAGAAGTAGAGTGAGCATCAATGCAAGTCTAAGTTATAGACATACAATCGGAGTGATGCTGCAAAATCACTTCAGGTGTGGCTGATGCCTGGGAAATGGCAGCACGTGCAATCATACATAAACAGTTCATCTGAAAACTGTGATCCAACTGTTGTCTTCCAATTATTGGATAGAGTGGGGTGTTAATCAAGTTGGAATTAGATTGATGTCTCAGGGTTTTGAAACCTTGCAGTTGATCAACAGATATCCAATTCGGGATGTAAGAAGATTGTTTTTTTGTTTATTTTACTTATATAGCACACATAACCCAAGGGTATCTCGTCGCATTTACAGTTACATGGTTACTTAGCCATTTTATATTTTACACATTTACATAGGTTACATAGGTATTATAGAATAGTCTGAATTTTACACAATTTTACACATAATTCATATTTTTCACCAATCCGGCCTGTAACACAACCATCCCGACTCCGTCACAATCACTGTGTGATTCACTCTCCCTCCATTTTTACACCACGGCTATTGAAAGGACTAAAACTCTAAACACCAAACTGTCCCTCCTACAACCAATTGACACTCCGCCGCCCGCACCGGCCAGATCCTCACCTGCAACCTCAACGCAACCAACGCTCGAATCCTTTAGTCCATTATCACCAGAGCAATTTCTCAAACTTCTATCTGCCCGCAAACCATCTGGATCACCCCTAGACCCCTGCCCAGCGAAAACTCTTAAAGGAATTTTTGCCTCCACCTGCGCAGGGGAGCACGCAAGATCTATCATAAACAACTCCCTTTCCTCCGGTATATTTCCTGAGGGATACAAAATAGTATACGTCAAACCTCTAATAAAAAAATCTTCGCTCGACCCTCTCGAGGTCAAAAACTACCGCCCAATCTCAAACACCAGGTTCCTTGCCAAACTCATTGACCGAACCGTCTACTCCCAACTAAATGCCTTTGTCGAAGCCAATAACCTCCTAGACCCTGCTCAATCAGGTTTCAGATCACGTCACGGAACCGAAACCACCCTAGCGTCGATCTGGGACGACCTCAAAATGACAGCAGACGCCGCAGGATGCGCAGCACTAATCCTCCTTGACCTATCCGCTGCCTTTGACACGATCAATCACTCAATCCTCCTAGACCGCCTCCACTCCCTAGGAATCCGTGGAACCGCTCTTAAATGGATAGCCTCTTTCCTCAAAGACAGGCACCAAATAACTACACTCCCCGGCTTTACCTCCCAAGCTCGACCTGTCGACACCGGAGTCCCTCAAGGAGCATGTCTATCTGCCCTGCTATTCAATCTCTACCTGATCACCCTACCGCCAATCATTCGCTCACACAACATCATATGTTACAACTACGCTGACGACACCCAACTAATCTTAAAATTCCTGAACTCGAAACCCAACTCCCGACCCGACCTAGCAGCCTGCCTTCTTAACATTGACTGCTGGATGACCCAAAACCACCTCCTGCTAAACCCAGCCAAAACAGAAATCATGGTGTGCGGCAACTCCGATCTTCTTCCGCACCCGCTTCCCTGGCCACCCGCCATGGGCAACGCACCGACACCCTCTAACACAGTGAAAAATCTTGGATGTACCCTAGACTCCGGCCTAACACTCTCGCGCCAAGTCAACAATGTCTCAAAGTCCTGCCACTACCACCTTAAAACCCTCAGGCGCATCTTTCCATACCTCTCATTTCCAAACCGAGTCTCTGCCGTCCAATCAATCGTTATATCCAGACTGGACTACGGAAACCCCCTATACCTCGGAATCCATGCTTACCAGCTGAATAAACTCCAAAGAGCGCAAAACGCAGCGGCCAAAATGCTACTTGCGCTAGGTCCAAGAGACCACGTATCCCCAGCCCTCAAGACACTGCACTGGCTTCCAGTAGCCCGTAGGGTGGCTTTCAAAACCTTATGCCTCACCCATAGAGCACTACATAAAACTGGACCTCAATATCTTCAAGAAAAACTAATACCATATCTTCCCTCTCGCACCCTAAGATCAAGCTCAGCCGGCCTCCTAACAATTCCTAAGACAAACTCAATCAGGATAGGCGGAACATCATTCTCAGCCCAAGCTCCAACCCTGTGGAACTCGCTCCCTCCCCACATCCGCCTAACTGAAGACCTAACGTCCTTCCGCAAACTACTGAAAACCTGGCTTTTCCCCTAAAACCAACCGGCTTCCAAACTAGCACCACCTCTCCGACCTATCAATAAACGACTAAAGTAGATCAAATTCAGGGAAGCAGATATTACGAATAAATCAATGAGAAACCGATGAAATGCACATAGCAGTATATAAAAGCTAATATGAACGCAAATACAGAGAAGCGAACAGAACTAAGGAGCACGTAGAACTGATGAGGGCGTATAAAACTAACTTTGCTGAACCAACAAACTTATAGACTAGGTCAACGCGTGGCTTGACAATAGTATACAAGCGAACGAGCATATAGAGAGGATGACCATGGAGAGCGGAAGAGTGTTGAGGGCGGATGTGTGTTGAGGGCGGATGTGTGTTGCGGGCGGATGTGTGTTGCGGGCGGAAGTGTGTTGCGGGCGGATGTGTGTTGCGGGCGGATGTGTGTTGCGGGGGGATGTGTGTTGCGGGCAGATGAGTGTTGAGGGCGCATGAGTGTGGAGGGCGGCCGGGTGTGGAGGGCGGCCGGGTGAGCAGGACGGCCTGGTGTAGAGGGCGGCCGGGTGTGGAGGGCGGCCGGATGTAGTGAGTGAAGGCGTATGTAGGGTGAAGACGTGTGTGGAGAGAAGACGTATGTGGAGAGAAGACGTGTGTGGAGAGAAGACGTGCGCGGAGAGAAGACATGTGTGGAGAGAAGACGTGTGTGGAGAGAAGACGTGTGTGGAGAGAAGACGTGTGTGGAGAAAAGACGTGTGTGGAGAGAAGACGTGTGTGGCGAGAAGACGTGTGTGGCGTGAGGACGTGTGTGGCGAGAGGACGTGTGTGGCGAGAGGACGTGTGTGGCGAGAGGACGTGTGTGGCGAGAGGACGTGTGGAGGGCCGACGAATGTGCAGAACGGACGAATGCTTAACTTCATGACGTCCATATTATACCTAGAAGAACATACCTCATATCACACCCCACGCTTACTCTCTCCTTACACCACCACCCAACTAGAACACAGAGATACTATGACACCATTCGGTATATCTGTTCTCATATCAACATCTGACGCAGCTCACTCCACATCACTCTATGTAATCACTGCTGGTCTCGCACCCCCAGCCAGGCGTTCCCCTCAGGCCCTACGCTGCCACTCTCGGTCCGGATAATTCCTGCCAGATTCAAACACATACTCCTAACCTCTCACCCACCACACCTACCGCTATGAAGCAGCTCCCACAGAGAAATTTCGCACCAGCTGCACACATACCAGATGCGCACTCGCACCTTTTGAACCCTCTCTCCTCCCTCTACTGACATGAACTTCGGTTCCCAAGGGCGTTCAACCTACCAGCGCCTTCAGACCATACCAATGGTATATAAGGCGCTATATAAGTGCAAAATAACATAACATAACATAACATAGAGCAAGGTGTGTACAGTTATACACATGGAGCAGAATATATACAGTCTAGGCAGTTGTGACAGCTAAATTAAGCAGTACTATAGACACAGTGGTACCAGCGAGCAGGCCACAGTAGGGTTAGCAGCAGTCAATGATGAGAGGAATGTATCGTGCTGGGTAGGCACGTTTCTTAGCAGTCTTGTGAGAATAGCAATTTTTTTTTTTTTTTACTGAAGTTGTAGAATGAAGGCGTAGATCTTAAGGCAACAGGCAAGGAGTTCCAAAACTGAGCGGCCAGTACAGGGAAGCTGCTTCCCCCTGCTTTCTTTAGTATGAAGTTGGGTACCTTGAGAGAGTTAGTCTGGATAGAACGGATAGGACGTTCGGAAGTGTGCTTGATGTATTTGTCCATCAAGTATTTTGGGGCCTGGTTGGAGAGGCATTAGAAAGTTAAGTTGAGGGCTTTGCAACTAATTCTGTCTATAATAGCCAGCCATTTAGTTGAGCATCTGGCATTAGAGATATGCTGCATTCTAGGGAAGTTTATTACAGTTCTAAGGGTGTTATTTTGTAACATTTGCCGCTTGTTAATGTTTTGTTTGCTAGACTCTAGGTACAGTGCATTACAATAGTCAAGCTTAGACAGAATAAGAGCTCTGGCTAGTGTACTCCGGGACCCCCAACAGGCCCATCGAGTCGGGGTTTGCCCAGAAGCACTTTAAGACAAGATAGCAGCACCCTTGAGATGGATGGGGGTGCAGATTAATACTCCAACACCAAATCAATAATGACAACTCGACGGTTTGGCAAAGAGTCCGTCTAATGACAAGTAAAAAAAACGGGGAGTTTCATGAATATCAGCGGATGCGTGATCTTCTCTCTCTTCACAACTCCAACGAACTTCATAAAAAACATAACATTTATACTGAAAACTCATCATCATTGACCTTTAACGCTTAAAAGTTGGCATGCACTTCTATTGGTTCAGGAAAGGTAACTTTAATATAGGTACTATATCTGTGTATGGTAATGGAGTAAGGGGATTGGATAAACACTGTCAGGTGGGACATCTAAGCCCTACCTTTAAAATCGCTACTGTGGACGTCACTAAAAGTATGACGTCCCTTTGGTGCTACTAACTATAGGACCCTAAATTTGTTGGTCCACTGTGATTGGGTTGGCACCAACCCCACTCACACTTTTCCACTTTGCTTAGCAGCACGCAGAATGGTAGGCCAGGTGCAGGGTGCCCCTTAGCTCCCCCGGACTTACTCCAATTATTGTTACAATCAATCATCACTTTAGTGGCCATGTATCAATTATTTCACTGTGATTGACCTCGAGACTGCATCTCCTGTCTGGAAAAGTTCTGATATCTTCGCCTGGCCTGCTGCCATGCATAGGTGTGAAGGTCTCACTTCTCCTTGCTCGGCTGGTCACGTGATTCAGGCACCGTGAATTTGCCTCTTCTTTATGTAATTTGTGTATTTTATTTTTGTTTCACCCACCACCTGCGTCCAGTTTCTTATCTTGGCCTTTCTGAAGCAGGATATTCTGTTCTTAGCTTCAATTAATTGTAGCTACTGATCGTATATTCTACTCATACGACATTGGCTTTTTCTGGCAGTAGTTGCCTCTGCTGAGTTTTGTTTCTGCCGCTTATTCTCGATTTTGCTAAATATGAAGCTCTCCTCGTGTGGCCTTTAGTAACCTTTGGTTAATTCTGCTTCTTGTGCAAATTGGAAGTATACTTATATAACGTGCTTCTTTTAAGGTAGATATGTATAGGTGGCACTTGCTGCACTATCTTTCTACTAAGCATAGCAAGCTGCACGATTTCCCTAGCTTTCTTGCAGTTCCAAGCATATATACATGCGTAAACTGGTCCAATATCTTCATCATAATTACAGCTTAAGCTTCTTACATTTGACATCGTCCTTTCACTTTTAGGTTCACAATGCCACTAGTTCATGGCATTTTGTCTCTTTATGTCATTCTCTGGTCGTCATTTCTTCTATATGTGAGTCAGTCTGGGTTCTCATGACGTCACCATCCGTCTTCCATTAAGACTTTCTTGGCTTCTTCAGGGATTGAATTTAGACAATCTTTTTTTTTCATTTGTTGATATGGTTTTCTCAATGGGTACCTTACTGTCCATGGTTTCTTGGTATTGGTACTTCAATAGGCATTGTTCTTCTGATGGGTACTGGACAGAGCCCCACTGCGGCTCTCTGCTGGTTTATTTGCTCATCATATGTCACATATTGCGGCGCGAACGTTCCTGGTACTTCAAAATGGATGGTTGGAGTGTGGGCTGTATTTGGGACCTCCTCTACCCTAGTATAATGCAACTGTCAGTAGATAGGAATGGGTTACATGCATTGATCAGTTTGCAGGTGTAACTAGTGGCAGATGCAGTAGCGTTCACTTGTCTTTTGAAGTTCAGTGCTGAGTTTAGGTAGAAGCCTAAGGTTTTTTCCTTCTCTTTGGATACATTAATATTTATGCCATGCAATGTTGAAGGTCGTGAATTGGTTACTCAGTTTGTGGAGTTTGGTTGGTGAGCCAATGAGCAGAAGCTCCATCTTCTCGTTGTTAAGGCAGAGCCCATGAGTAGCCATCCAGGCTTGAATGATGAGGTCAATTTTGTTAATCCTGGCTACGTCTGTCTTGTAGTCCCCGGTGTTTGGAATGACAATCTGGGTGTCATGTGCATAATTAGTGGAGGAGACAACCAGATTGTCAAGATCATCAAACAGGAGCTTTGTGAAGATGTTAGACATGGTGGGTGAGACACACAAGCCCTGCAGCACTCTGCAAGCTACAGGGACTGGGTCTGCTGAGTCTGTAGTGGAAAAAACTCTCATAGCTCGGTTGTCTAAGAAAGATTGGATCCAGACTGTGGCCACCTTGGAAAAGTGAGCAGAAGATGACAGGTGATTGCAGAGGACCTGGTGGTCCACCAAATCAAAGGCAGCAGAAAGGTCTAAGAGTAGGAGGATGGCTAGTTCCCCCTTATCCTTTAGCACATCCATTTGGTTTTTTAGGTCAATGAGTGCCATTTCCGTTCCGTGACTTGGCCTTAATCCTGATTGTCGTAGTCCTAGCAGGTTATTAAATTCTAAGTAAGATTGTATCTGGAGGTAGGGTGCCTTATCTAGGATCTTTAGTAAAAACGGGACCGTTGTGGTTGGCCTGTAGTTTGTGGGGATGGAAGGGTCAAGATTTGTTTTTTTTTTAAAAGAGGGACGACCCATGACTCTTGCCTTTTCAAGTCGTGGGGGGAAGGGCGTTGCTATTTTTTCTTTTTTTCTTGTAGTAAGGAGATCTTGTTACATAGAGCATCTTGGATGTTGGTACACCAAGTTTTAATTTTGATGCAGGTATCCGTCGGGGGGTTGGGAGATCGAGTTCTCTTAATATGGTGAAGAGCTCCCTTGAGTGGGAGTTAGTTTTAGTGATTGTATCATTGAAGGTGTCTGTTTTTGTTTGGTAAATTTTGAGTTTGTATCTCTCAGAGATTCTGGTCAATCACTCCTTGTTCTGGGTAGTGGGATTGTTTTTCCAAAGTGTTTCTGCCTGTCTTTTTTCATTGTGAGTGGCTTTGAGGCTCGGGGTAAACCATGAGTTGAGATGAGCTCACTGTTTTTCTTTGCATACTTTAAGGGGGTCAATTTTATCTATGGCCTGGTTGAGAGTAGAGTTATAGAGCTCTACTACAGTTGCTGGGTCTGATTTGAGTTTGGTTACATTAGTGATGGGGAGGATGAGCGGGAGCAGGTTATTAACTGTTCTGTTTCGCTTTTTTCGAGTCATGGCCGGAGGGGCCATTTGAGATTTAATGTTAGTTGTGAGATGGTCTTGAATTTTGAAGTTTATGAGAGAATGATCCGACCAGGCATTTGGCTCAACAAATGTAATGGTAGTTGTACAGTTCAGATCCAGCTGCCAATCTAATGTATGCCTTTTAGGATGGGTGGGTACATTAATCCTGAGGGTGAGTCCTGCCTCATTAATGGAATTGGCAACTGTGGTGGCTGTTGCATCATTAGGGTCATTGAGCCCCATGTTGGAATCGCCAAGTAAGATGATTTACAAGCCGGGTTTGGTATTGGTTGACAGTAGGGCAGCAATGTCTTCATTGAAGGAGGTGCGGGCCAGGTGGTCTGTATATTAAATGCATGGTGATGGTACGGGAAGCAGTTAGTGGGAGTTTTACAGACAACAGTTCACCGGACGGGAAAGGGGGATGTTGGGACATTCTTAAGGCTAGATTCGTTTTGGCCACGTAGGCAACTCCTCCTCCTCAGGAGGTTTCTCTATCTGACCTAATGATGGAGTAGTTTTCAGGTATCGCCAGAGATAGGGTGGGTCCTGCCGCTGAGTGGAGCCAGGTCTCAGTTAAAGCCAGGAAGTGTAGATGATTGGCAATGATGAGGTCAGCGATGCCAATAGCATGGGTGACCATAGATCTCGCATTGATAAGAGCTCCCTTGATTAGTGGTGTTTTTTTGGATCTGGAAGTAGTTTGTGGCAGGTAATGTCTTAGGAGTTAGGTGGCATGGGTTTTTGTTCTGTTTTTCTTTAGCTATGGTTATGGGTTTGGCTTGTGTCTTAGTTGTAGAGAATATAGGCGCAATAGGTGCCAGATAGGTAGGTGCAGAAAGGTGTGGTAACCTGGATCCTAGCCTCTGATTACTGATGTTATTAGGGCAAGGCTGATTCGGTTTGGGTCTGTTGGCAAATCGGTGGATACATTGAGTGTGAGTCATGGTATGTATCGGTGAAGAGGTGTTTGGTGTCTTTGATGCAGGTGTCATCAACTGGGGGAACAGTAGTGGTAAGAAGTACGTTGGTCTAATTTGGTCAGAATGGGGGAGTGCTCTGTGTCTTTTAGAAACATTGGTCGTCATTATGATGGAAGGTCTGTTATCCGTAGTGGTTGGAAATGTTGGAGACTTGGAATCTAGGAAGAGATGAACTCTTGGGAGTGCGAAGAAGGCATAGGTTACCGTAGTTATGACTATGAACCAGAGGATTATTAGGTGCATGGTTAGGTATTGAGAAGCGATTTTGTCCCAGACCTCTGATGGCGCAGGCGTTTAGAGGGTGCAAGGTTTGTCAGGCAGTGGGTATTTCATGCGAAAAGCACAATTCATAGGTAAAGGCAAAGTGCAAGGGTGGCATAGCAGTCGTAGGCAAGCTTATGCGATTTAGCTGTAGTAGGCTAGGTAGAAGATATGTTACGCTCACCTGGCTCCCACACAGGCATCGATCTGAACTGGACAGCTGCGGTCTCCACCAAAGTGACGCGTAGGGCCGAGATGACGGACTGGACTGGCCCACCTAGCTTCATTTGTTTGGCGCGTAGGAATATTCTTCTGCAAAAGGAGAAAGGGAATTAACCACCCGTGGAGATGAGCGTAAATCCCCCCACCCCCGCTGTTCTCCCCACTGATCACCTTTGATGTCCCCTCTTATAGTCTCACCTGATGGTTTGAAAAGATGAGCTCTCCATCCTGCATTGAGCGCAGGGGTGCGTAGATAACCAGTTTCTGGCTCGAAGGAAATGATGAGTTCCAGAACAATATTGACTCCCGGCAAGATGCCGTAAGTATGTGGTTCATAAGATTTCAAATGTCTGACTTTCACTCTTGTCCGATTCCTTGCAGGTTGCAGTTTGACCCTAGTGGAGAGTTCCTCGTGGCAAACGGTAATATTCTGGTAAGGATTTGTATTATCTAACACAGTTCGATAAAATAATGTCAATATGTAACCTGTTGCTTTCTCCCTTATTCAGGCGCTGAGAGAAAGTATGAAGTCTCGGGGAATAATGCCTCTGGCGGTAAAATCAGGTAAGTCTATTGTGGTGAGGAGGATTCTTCTTGTTAGTCCCTTTGTTTCACCTTGCTGTTCTTCTGTTTCCCCTTAGGGGCCGGGGTTCGGCGAAGATGCAGTGGAAGCTGCACCGACCCGTGAAGAGGAATAGTACCCGCGGTGGTAAAATCAGGTAAGTCTATGGGGGGTAACTTATATTCCTCTGTGTATTCCCTTGGCTCACCTTGCTGTTCTTGTCTTCTCCTTAGGTGCCGGAGTGCAGCGAGAAAATTCGGGAGGATGCGGTGGAATGTGAAGATGCTGCGAAGGCCGGTGACTTCAGCGCGGCGCTGCAGCAGGCAAGGCGACGCGCATAAAATAACTTCTTTCTTCCAGCTCGAAGGTGCGATGGATCGGGAATTCAGTTAAGGATCAAAGGTATTGCTCTTGTTCTAACCTTTTCTCCTTCTTTCTCCCTTTTTCCAGGAGCTCCAAACTCGAGGCGGGCGTGGCAGAAGACTGGATGCAGACTTGCGGGAACGGTGAGCGTTACGCTGCTGGATGCAGAATAACAGGAAGCGTGTGCTGCTCTTCGGGCGTGGTTTAAATAGCCGCCAAAGTAGTCCCAGGTCAGTATTCCTCCCCAGCCCCACCCGAGTAAAATAAAATAGTCCCCAGGTAAAGTAGTCCCTTCCAAGCCTCTTTTGGCCTGGAGCTCTTGCAGAATGGTCTGCATCAGGTAAGTTTGCAGCATGGTCTGCATCAGGTAAGTTTTAATCTATGAGCCTCTCCATATGAGCCTGGCGCCATAGGCGCCAGGACTGCACCCAAATAGCCCCTAGCAGGGGTTGTTGGGCTTGCTTGGGACAACTTGATGCCTGCTTACGTGGTTGCTGGACTTGGTCTGGGTTCCCGGGGGTAGGCATCATGACAGTACTCCCCCCCAAGGCCCATCCTAAAGTCTTTCTTCCCTGTGGTTTCGGTTTGTCTGGGAAATTTCGGTGGAATTATTTCACCAATCGGGGTGCATGAACATGGTCACTTGGTTCCCATGACCTTTCCTGTGGTCCGTAACCTTTCCAGTTTAAATAAAAAAGTTTTGACTTTATCAGTTTGGAGTCCAGGATGTTCTTAACTTCAAATTCGGGATCTCCGTCTACAAGAATGGGTTTTGGTGGCTTGGTTAGTCTTGTCCCTGGTTGCACTGGCTTCAAAAGTGACACATGAAAGACAGGGTGAATTTGCATATTAGCAGGTAAGTCCAACTTGACAGCCACCGGGTAGATAATGGCCTTAATAGAGTAAGGTCCCAAATATCTGGGGTTAAAGATCTGTGTTCCCTTTAGAGGTATATGTTTTGTGGCTAACCATACTTGGTCCCCTATCTGGCATTGTCGAGTATCACCTCTATGCCGATCAGCATCTTTCTTGTATTTTTCTTTCGCCTGTTTTAAATGTGAAGTTGCTTCCTTAAAGGCTTGTGTAATCGTAGCGTGCAGATGGTCCACTGCGGGCATTTCTAAGTGTCGGGGTGAGTCAAGGTCTGAGGTTCGAGGATGGTGCCCATATAAGGTATAAAAGGGGCTTTGTCCAGTTCCAACGTGTGCTGAATTATTGCATGCATATTCGACGATCCAAAGAATGTCTTTCCAATTACTCTCAGTCTGATGTAACATACAACGCAGGTATTGTTCGAGAGTCTGATTGGTCCCCTCTGTTTGACCATCGGTCTGGGGGTGGTGACTGGTCGATAACCTCACATCGATTTCCACCAATTGACAGCATTTTTTCCAAAAATGTGAAACGAATTGACTGCCCCAGTCAGAGACCAATACGGACAGAAATCCGTGTATGCGAACAATGTTTTCGAGGAACTCCTTGGCCAGGATTGAAGCTGAAGGTAATCCCTTTAAAGAAATAAAGTGGGCCATCTTGGAAAAAAGATCCACAATAACTACAATGGTGTTAAATCCATTGCATGGGGGGTAGATCGGTAATAAAGTCTAACGATAAGGTGTGCCATAGTGTAGGCGTAATGTCTAAAGGTCCAGCTGGTTTTTTCTTTTGGCTTTTGTTTTGGGCGCAAATGCCACAAGACATCACAAATGATTTAATATCCTTTCGCCAGGTGGGCCACCAGAATTGTCTTTTAATTTTAGCTTCAGTTTTTGCAATACCTGGGTGCCCCTCCATTAGGGTATCATGATAATGGGATATAACTAGCTCTTGCAGTTCCTTGTGTGGCAGAAATAGCCGCCCTTGGTAAAAAGGCAGATCATTGGTGACAGAGTAGTCGGGGCCTTTCTTTACCCAGTCCTGCAGGGCTGTAGGATCAAAGAGTTTCTGGATCTTTACCTGAATGTCCTCCAGTGTCTGTAGAGTAGTCATGACAAGAATCCTTTGTTCGGAAATTATAGGTACTGGTTCTGGGTTCACTTCTGCCTCTCCCATCCCTATTCGGGATAAGGCGTCTGCTTTACCATTCTTACAACCTGGTCGATAGGTTATCACGAAATCAAACTCGGCAAAGAACAATGCCCATCGGAGTTGACATGACGATTGGGCCTTGGCTGTCTTTAAATACTGTAAGTTCCGGTGATCGGTGATCACAGTAATGGTATGCCTGGCACCGAGAAGATAGTGCCGCCAAGTCGTGAAGGCGGATTTAATGGCTAATAACTCCTTGTCGGTAACCGCATAGTTTAACTCGGGTGCCGAGAACTTTCTGGACCAAAATGCTACTGGGTCAAGCTGTCCAGTTTCAGGGTCCTTTTGAGACAGGACAGCTCCCATGGGTACACTGGATGCATCAGTTTCCACTATGTATGGAAGTTCAGGGCGCGGGTGCTTTAATACAGGTGCAGACGTGAATTTCGCTTTCAGCTCTTGGAAGGCATTTTCAGCTTCTTCAGTCCACATAAAGCGTTAATTTTTTCGCAAGAGTGATGTGATGGGATGTACAACATGTGAAAAATCCGGGATGAATCTGCGGTAGAAATTGGCAAAGCCGAGCATGCTTTGTACTCCTTTAACTGAACTTGGTGCTGGCCACTTAAGGATAGTGTCCACCTTTCGTGAGTCCATTCGGCCTCCCTTTGGGGTTAGGATAAACCCAAGGAATTCAACTTCTGTGGCATGAAAAACACATTTTTCCAGTTTTGCATATAGTTTGTGCTGGCGCAATTTCTCAAGGACTGCTCGGACATGCTTCACATGGTCGGATTCTGAAGAGGAGTATACTAGAATCTCATCAATATATACGACAACACAAACATCAATGAGTTCACGAAGGACATCGTTCATGAAGTATTGGAAGGCTGTTGGTGCATTGCACAACCCGAAAGGCATCACCTGGTATTCGAATAACCCATACTTAGTGCGGAAAGCAGTCTTCCATTCGTCGCCCTCTTTTACACCTACCAGATGGTATGCCGGAGATCTAATTTAGTGTATATGCAAGCATCCTTCACTTGGTCTAGTAGTTCAGGGATCAGAGGCAATGGGTATCGGTTCTTAACATCTGGTTCGATGTGCGGTAGTCTATGCACGTTCTGAGGTCACCTTCCTTTTTGGGCACGAAGAACAAAGCTGCAGATGCACGGGACTTGGATGGGCGAATAAAGCCATTGGCAAGGTACTGGTCTAAGTATTGTCGTAGGTGAAGGTTCTCAGGTTCCGTAAGGGCATAGATCCTGCTACAAGGGGGTTGTGCACCGGGTATGAGATTGATTTGACAATCGTACGATCTGTGAGGAGGTAAGGTGTTTGCCTGTTCTTTTTGGAAGACATCCTGGAATTCTTGGTATTCGGGAGGTAGTTGCATGACTGCTGTGGTTACTGTGGCCAGGCCTGCGTTCAGATTTTTCTTTGGGTAACAGGTTTGTGCACAATCTGGGAAGGTTATTTGCTTCTCTCGCCAATCAATACAAGGATTATGTGTTTCCAACCAAGGTATCCCCAGTATTATTTGGAACTGTGGGGCTTTGATTAGATCAAACACAATAGTCTCTCCATGCCCATCCTGACCCAATAGTGACATCTCTGCGGTGGAATGAGTTATAGGCCCAGAGGCAATTTCAGTTCCATCGACTGTGGTGATAACATCTGAGGTGGTTTTTCGGCAGAGAGGTAGATTCATCCTGGAAGCCAATTCGTAGTCCACATAGTTTCCTATGGCCCCGCTATCAATGTATGCCCTTACTGCGTGCATACGCGATGGTTGCCCTGGATCTACGAGGACCATTGGTATGATGAAATGCGAGGTCTGAGTATCCTTCTTCAAGCTCGGCAAGCGGACTTCTACGCTTGTCGGGCATGGTCGTTTCCCGAGTCTGACTCCATATGGCTTTTATCAGCAGCTCCTACCACCTTCTTGGGTGGTTTTACATGGCAATCCCGTAGAAAATGCCCAGAAGTTCCACAATATAGACACAATTGCATTTGCCGTCTCCTTTCTCTTTCCTTCTGGGTTAAGGGTGCTCCTCCGATTTGCATTGGTTCTGAAGCATCTGCTCCTTTGGGGTTAGCGTGGGTTTTGACACCCGATTCTCAAACTTGGCTCGATCAGCCTTTCTGTTCTGAAGTCTGTGATCTAACTGGACCACTAAGTCTATATATTCAGCACAGTCTTGAGGTGGGTTCACGACTTGAGCCAAGACATCCTTGAGTTCTCCTCGAAGCCCTCGATGAAATAACGTGATTCGTTTTAGGCCATCCAGTTTCCACTATCAACCTATTAAAGGTCGCGATGTAGGATAGAAGGTCCTGGTTACCCCGTCGTATGGACAAAAGTTCGTTATCCAGGGCATGTCCTTGGGAGTGCCGGGCTAATAGTCTTTCCATGCTCATTTGAAAGCCCTGAAAATCCCGAAGAATTGGGTCATCCTGAGTAACTAGTGGAATTGACCAATCAGCTGCACTGCCGCTGAGATATGACAATACAAAGGCTACCTTGGCTTGATCGTTTGGAAAGGCTCCAGGTCTGCATCAAAAGTACAAGCGGCATTGGTTCATAAACACGGCAAACGTTTTGGGATCTCCGGCAAAGCGTTCGGGTGGAGCTAACGGAATATTTCCTGGTAGGTTTATTTGCACAGGGTTACTCGATAACACAGGAGCTGGATTCCCCCAGGAACCAGGTAGGGGTGCTTGTCCAGCCTGGCTTTGCAATAGTTGCCTAGCAAGGTCATCAGTTCGCTCCTTGGACAAAATCAGTTCTCTCCTAAGAGCATTGGTTTCTTGACGGGCGGAATGCACATCAGCCCTCAGTTCTCCTAGTAATTGGGCCAATTGGTCAGTTTCTGAGGTATCCATAACGCCCGGGTGGGAATTTGTAGGTAGGCTTCGCGTTCTGTTACGCTCACCTGGCTCCCACAGAGGCGTCGATCTGAACTGGACAGCTGTGGTCTCCACCAAAGTGACGCGTAGGGCCGAGATGACGGACTGCACTGGCCCACCTAGCTTCGTTTGGGGAGAGTTCCAGGTCTGCGTTCCAGTTCACGTGTGGCACAGTTGTTAAAATTCAGAGTCTTTGGACTGATCACACGGTCAGAGCCTCAGAGACATTGTGAGGTTAGGGAGTGGCAGGGGCAGCATGACGTGTCGTTCGGATGTATTGGCCCATACATTCGCAGCCAGGCTGGGCCTTAAACTATAGGGGCGTTGGGCATGGGGGCCAACTACCGCCTCTCGGCAACCCTCGACGCCTATAAGAGCAGAGTTGTGGTTGGTTGCTAGGCAACCGTATGTAACCGAAGCAGGACGCTTGCCTTGGGGGCCATTTTAGGCGCTGAGTCAAAATGATGTCCACATTGAAGGCACATGTCTGCACTCTAGGTTACCTGGCTAGCTAAAGTCAGTCACAAGTTGAAAACAAATAGCTGACAGATGTTAGCAAAACTGAATCAGTATCTGCAGCTCCAATCTCCAACTTGCCCAACTGCAGAAAGAAACCTTACAACACCTTAGCTTGTACCGCTGGCACGTTGGACACGTAAACCCCAAAGCAGGCCTCAGTGGCGAGAGAGATGTGGCGGTCCTAATACAACAGTAGAGTGGTGGTTGAAACCGGAGCGTAAGGGTGGGGTTAGATATCGGA
This sequence comes from Ambystoma mexicanum, assembly GCF_040938575.1. NCBI lineage: Eukaryota > Metazoa > Chordata > Amphibia > Caudata > Ambystomatidae > Ambystoma > Ambystoma mexicanum. The sequence continues at coordinate 702,502,443 of NC_090927.1, read as the reverse complement.
TTGGAAGGATCTGTGGGGGTAAAAAGGATGTGGAAAGGTGGGTGGATATAGAGAGCATTGTTGAAGGGTGGCTGGTATAGAGAGGTTTGGAGGAGTGCATGGTGGGGCATAGAGAGGGGTGTGGAAAGGTGGGTGGATGATGGAAGAGAGGGTTGTGGGAGGGTGGCCGGTGAGGTGTAGATAGAGGTATGGAAGAATGGGTGGGGAGGGATAGAGAGTGGTGTAGAAGCGTTGATGTGTTGGGATAGTGAGTACAGGTGTGTAGAGAGGAGTGAGGAAGAGTGGGTGGGGATTTAAGGGGTGAGGAACCATGGGTAAGGGTAGGGAGTGCAGAGGGGGGTGAGGAGGGGTTGGTGGGTGAGAGGGGTGAAGAAGTGTTGATAGCTGAGAGAGGTGAGGAAGACTGGGTTAGAGTAGTGAGGAAGGGTGGAGGTAGAAGGTGAGGAAGGGTAGGTGAGTGGGGGTAAAGAAGGGTGAAGAATGGTGTTTGTGGGTAGATTGGGGTAGGCAGGGATGGACAGGGGCAGGGGTAGTGTAGGGACGGGGGTTAGCAAGGAGTTGTTGGTTAGAATGGGGGTGGGAGTAGAGTAGGGTAGGGGTAAAATGAGAGCATGGAGATAGAGTCAGGTAGATTCAAGTGGAGTTTGAGAGTGGGAGTGGTAGCTAGAGGTGTGTGGGGGATTAAGTGGTGAGGTGTGGTGAAGTGGTGCAGTGGGGTTGAGTGGTGAGATGCGGTAGAGTGTGATGTGTAGATGGGTGAGGTGGAGTAGTGAATGGTGTAGTATACTAGTTGTGTGGGGTGTGTGGTAGCAGGAGGTGTGGAGCGGTGTTGTGGTGTACAGTGGGGGTATGGTGATTTGGAGTGGTGTGATGTGGTGGTGTGGAGTATCTATGTGGTGCTGTGAAATGTGGGTGTGGTGGGGTAGAGGTGTGCAATGTGAGTGTTGAAAGAGGTTGAGCGGTGTGGTGGTGTAGAGTATGGATATGCTGGTGTGGAGCTGTGAACTGGTAATGTGGTGTAATGATGTGGAAAGGTGGAGTGCTGTGATGGTATGTAGTGGGAGTGCAGTGTTGTTATGTAGTAGGGTTGTAGAGTGTTGTTGTCGAGGGGTGTTGGGAAATGGTGGTCGAGCAGTGGTGGTGTGTAGTGGTAGTGTGGAGAGATGCTGTGAAGTGCTGAGGTGATGTGGTGGTCTAGAGCTGTGTCGTCGTGGTTTGGATCTGTTGTGTGGTGGTTTGGACTGGTGAAGTGTGGTAGAGTGATGGAGAGGTGGTGGACTGAAGGTGTGGAGTGAGGGTGTGGTGGGTGGTGTAGTAGTGGTGTCTTGGTGTGGAGTGTGGTGGAGAGGTGGTGCAGGGATGATGAGGAGTGGTGGTGCGATTTGGTGTGCGGTGAAATTGTTTAAAGGGAGACAAACATAGAAAAGCAGAGTGGGCCATGTACCTCTGCCGACCCCGATGGAGGGAGGGCATGCTTCAAGTGTTGTCGGGGCTCGGCGATTTGCATAAAATCAAAGAGCATTTTGTGACAATACTAATGGTAACATAATTGTATGTTTGAAATATGTCTATGATAGTGTATGAAGCATGAAACCCTTTTGAGCATGTAATGCACACTTGGCCGCCCTCTGCTCATTTCATTTGCCACAGCAGTTACAGTAAAATGTCTTCACATCATATGGCAAGAACACTCATTTGGACAGTTTGTCCTCTTAGATGTGAGATTTGTTCTGTTCTGTTTGAGCAAAAGAGAATGTCTACATTCTTTGAAAGATTTATGTAGCTTGTTCAGTCACTCGGTCTCCTTATTTATGGGTTACTGCAGTGAAGCATTAGTTTTCTGCAGTACTCTTGCACAGGGGAAATAGCAATGGCTGCTTATGGGGGACAGAGGGATTGTTTAGTATTAAGAGAGGGGGAGGCCAAGGCTGCGTGAATGAACAGCGGCCAGGTATACCCTACAGCAGTAGGTATGCTCTTGCATGGAAGGTATAGGGCGCTCTTTGAAACTTACCTGAGCAGCAGATTATAAATAAATGTGTGGCTGGTAATTTGTCCATTTCATGCCACAACCATTTCCAAGTGGTATAGCAACCAGTGAGCGTGACACCTCTTCTTTCTCCCTTTTACCTGTAGCAATATTGTGTCCGTTAGGTGGTACTAGTGCCAAAAAAGTGCAAAAAACAAAAAAGTAGGGGGGGCAGATGGCACCTAGTGACAGGGCCAGTGTATCTTTTATAGATTTAGATGCTAGAATTGAAAGGGGGTTCAAGAACATGTGGCTCTAGGATAGTTTACCACTTCGATTCTTTGCCACTGCGATAATGTGCAACTGAGATAATTTACCATTTGTTAATTTACCACTGGGATATTTTCCAACTTTGAATCTTTGCCACTGGGATTTTTGGAAACTGAGCTATTTCACCACTAAGATACTTTTCCACTTGTATAATATGCCACTTGGATAATGTTTTACTTTGATAAAATGCCACTGAAATAATTCGGTACTTTGATAACTTTGACAGCTATTCCACTGAGATACCCCCCAACTCTCCCCGACTCCCCTATTGTCTTAGAACAACTCTTCTATAAAGGCTCATTGATATTTACACTGCAAAAACCCAAAGCGCCAGACTGACATTCGAACCTATGTTCCTTTGCGTTGTCTTGTTTCCAAAACGAGCGTGTTGCCACTGAGCTATCCTAGCCATGCCAATTGCTATGAATGGTGAATTGCATCTCAGCTCACTCACTGATGTAACATAATAAGTTCCTGGAATCAACGTAACCACAAGGGACTCTGAAGAAAAACTACAGGCACCCTATGACCTACAACACACAGGAAGCCTGCTCGGATCACATCTCCCCATAAACCAATCACACAAACCATGCCAAAATGCCCTACTCACAGAAAGACCACCAGGCAAGAACTACATATAAAGGTTCAAGTACCAGAAAGGTAGCAAACACAATCAACTACTTCATCAAACCACAATACACCAGGAAAACTCCTGCAAAACCCTCCAAAGAACGGAGCCCTTTCACGACATCTCGAACAAAATTGCTTTGTGTCTCACGATACCTATTCAACTACAAAGTCCACCAACCAACCTAAGAAGTCACACCCACACTGGGAGAGCAGATTGAACCCCCAGCAATTAACTTAGAAATGCCTAAAGAACAAGAAGAGAAGGGACCCACCTAATTATACATTTCACAGCCAAAGACTGGTGACACAACAGAATACTAACTTACAAATTCACATGCGCCTGCCAAAGCGACATCGACCCTACACGCAACCTACTGAAGCTCCGCAAGGAAGAACGATGAACAGCAGAGGTACCCCAGTCGAACCTCAAACCAAAATCAATCAATGGATCAAATGACAAGAGAGACCAAGGGGCAATCGCCCTGCCGATATAACTCCCAAGGGATAAGAAAAGAAGAAGATTAATTGCATTCTGATCAACTCATGATCAATGTCGAGACATAGCATAGAGATGCATGAGCTTCTCAGCATTGGCAGAATGGATATGCCTTTTCGCACAGAAACCTAGCTAATGGATGACTTTAAGGTAGTTGCACACGAATCCCTCCACAGCAGCTTCAAACTGGGGCAGGACAGCCGAGAAGGAAAAAGAGGAGGAAGCCTACACATAGTTTATGAAGGATGCCTAATAATCACAGCCACACCATTGCTAAACATCCTGGACTGTGAATCATTCTTCCTCCATCTACCAATGTACATCAAGGCAATCTATCCTTCCTACTTATTTAGCCACTACCCACATGTAATTCAACATTCCCAGAGAAATGTGCAGACAGCATAACCAGCATTGCAGTAGAACAGGATCACCTGATCATAGCAGAAAACTTTAGCATCTAGTTAGAAGAGAAGAAAAGAGAAGAAAAGCAAATCTGGCAAATCACTAACTTCCTAACTAGTCAGCAGGCACCTACAACAAATGGTGAAGGGGCAACCCACACGCCATGGATGCAATTTTCTGGAAATGATGTCTAAATACAACTGCTGCCCCATTACACATTGCTCCAGTGCGAGTAAGCACTGCCCAGAGAAATATAGCTCCAATTGAGACAAGAAACTGGAAATCGCTCAACACAGGAGTAAACACCACAAAACCACACAACTCTTTTTTGGGTACAATCCAACTGGAAGAAATAATGGAAACACTCTAAAAAATGGATCACAAAAGCCCTAGATTCCATGGCATCAAATACACACTTCACCTCTCTCAAAAGAAATTGGCTGCACCACCTCTGAGCTGTGAAGAAAATAAACTGGAAAGCAGAACAGTCATGAAGAAAAGATTATATGTCGAGAAATAACAGTTCAGAGGTATCGGTTTGTCTTGGAAGCAAGACAACGCAGTGCAACACAGTTTCAAATCCTGATCCCACTCTTAGAAACCACTTCTTGGTATTAAGCTGGTTATAAAAGAACAATTATAATCGTAATTATAACCAATAGGACAAAGTTGCACACCAAAAGCAGATATGTCTCTATAAACCAGAAATCCTAAAAGCAAAGAAAATGCACCATGCCAAACACATCTCAAAAGCAAGCAAAACACAGAAATAGATGATCAACATCATTAACGATATAAGAAACCCAACATAATGCAATAACGTCTGCACTCTACAGAAATTATGTGACGGCTTTACAGAAGACTTTACTGAATTGGTGATGAAAAGCTATAAAGTCTGTGCACCAGCAGACTCCTGCCCACCAGATATCTACAAGAACATCCTCTGCAAAGAAACACCTATACAATATATTCCTCAAACTCAAGACCCGCACTGGAAACATGAACCATTAACAGAAGCTTCAAATCCACCTATACTAAACCCCTTCTCAGATCCCACGGAAAGCACACACAACCCCACCAACTACTAGCTAATGTCAAACATCCCTTACCCGGCCAAACTCCGAAAAATTTACATACATGGGCAAATCCTAACACAGGTGGAAGCAAATCATCTCCTGGACCAGACACAAGTGGGTTTCAGACCAGACATATGAAACAGGCTGCAACAGCAGTGCTCTCCATCTGGGATGACCTAGAAATGAGCTGAGACTCCAACACTAAATCAGCACTGATACTATTAGGCTTTTCAACAACTTTTGACAAAGTCAGCCATTCAATCCTTGACTATTAGACCTTTCAGCAGCTTTTGACAAAGTCAACCATGCAACCATCATCAAAAGAATAGAAGACACAGGGCTTAAAAACATGGTGCTACAATGTATGAAATCCCTCCGGGCCCAATGAACGGAAGACACCTGTCTACCCCCTTTCAGCTCAACCTCTTGCATACTCACATGTGGTGTTGCAAAAGGATCATCCCTTTCACCACTACTCTTCAACATTTAGATTGCTCTTCTCATGAAACTCAACAAACAACACAGACTTACATGCTACAATTATACAGATGACACTGAAATCATCTGCAAAAGTGCCACCAACAAGGACATCGACCATACCCTTGCCAATTGTCTCTCGAATAGATGCATGGATGAGCAACAACCAATATAAACTCAGCCAGGATAAAAGTGAACTCCTGATCATACCCAAGACCCCTTCTATGCAACTGCCCATACCATGACCTATAGAAATGGGAACCAGACCAGAAGCATCTAAAGTGAATAAAAATCACAGAATCCTGATGGACAACGAGCTAACTCTGGAACCTCCAGTTAACAGAGTAGTGAATAAATTCTACTTCTACCTGCAATGTATCAGATGGAAATTTCCCTTTCTCACTTTTCCACAGAGAACACTTGCCATTATCTCACCTGTCAAGTCACGAAAAGACTATGCCAACATCATCTACCTTAGAATGCCTGATTACCTCACCAACAAAATACAATGAATCTGGAACGACGCAGCAAGACTCCCTCAAAGACTCAAAAAGACTGATGTAAACATTAAGATCACAACACTGGCTACCAGTGAATAATATGATCTATTTCAAAACGCTGTGCATTGTTTACAGAGAAATTCACGAACAAGGAGCTGAATTCCTGCAAGACAACATCTCCTTTTATAGATCAGGCAGAACCCTGCGGTCTAGTAATATGCCTTGCACTCAAACAATATTTGAAAATAAAATATAGTGGATCAGCATTTTAAAACATCTCAACAAAACTCTGGAACTCCTTACCGAAGGAAATATTCACAGTAGGGGAATACCTTCAGGAAAGCAGTAAAACCGGGCCCTTTAAATTGTCAATCTAACTTGCAAGACATAGGCCATTGTTGAAAGAGAGACCAAACTTAGCTAACCACTGCACACTCGGTTTCAGCTACCCAACAAGCTACCTGTGTGAATGAGACTTAAACCGCTGTCATGAGGATTGCACTCTCTTTCCCTCAATAACCCATACTGAAACCCTTTATACTCCCGCAAACATACCACACACTGACCAACTAATGATTTATTTTTTTATTGAGTTTTCGTTTTATAACAACAACAAAACAACATAATTGCATAATACATCACATTACATTACCATGAGGATCATACCCTATAAACTTCCCAACTCCTCCCCGCCCTGCCTATGCATACTTCTGCATTATTCATTATGTCAATTGTCGCACAATTTGCTTCTTGTGCGTCATCTAGTACAGCGGCTTCACATGCGTCTGAGTTGAACAGGGTCACTGTCAAGGCAAGCCCCTGCTGTATGTCCATGATTAGATCTTGCTTCTGTTCCCTTAATGCCTTTTCCCACACCCCAGTTTCAGCTGTCGACCATTTCTTTAAGTCATCGCACCATCTGGCCACACTCGGTCTCTTTACATATTTCCTCCTCATGGCTATGCATCGTTTGGCTAATATATACATTAAATCTTTAAGTTTGTTCAACGGTTTATTCTTTGAACTCCTCCTGCATCTGCCAAGCATGTACGCATCAGGAGCCTCTATATCTAAATCTATGCCACCTTGGGCCGCTTTAAGTGCCAGCCCCTTCCAAAACCCCTGTATCACCGGGCATCCCCAGAACATATGCATCATCCCAGCTTCCTCTGCTATGCATTTAGGGCATTTCTGTCTAACGGGCGCCCTTGAATTTAGCAATTGTTGCTGGCGTTAGGTATGCTCTGTGTGTGATATAGAGTTATATCAATTGTAGTCTGGCATTCCTGGAGACCTTTTTATGGTACAATAGTATGGCACCACATACTTTATCCTCAAATCTCTTAATCAATTCGGTTTCCCATCTCCCCTTACACTTTAGCTCGGCTCTCGAGTTCCTCCCAATCAGAACTTTGTAGATTCTTGAAATTTCGTGTCCACCCTTAGTTACACTAAACAGGTTTTCTATTTCCTCGCTTCCTATCACCTCGTCATTGATGCATGGCCACTTCCCCTTCACTACACTCAGCACTGCACTGTGCATTAAAAATTGCCTTATATGTAAGCCTGCGATCTCCTGTAGTTCGGCAAACGTCAACAATCCTTCCTCATTTCGTAGGTCTCCTATCGTGGCGATACGACAGGGCTCCCAACTGGTCCACACCCCGGCCCCACTCCCTTGCATGTCTGCCATCGCAGCCGCTATTGGGATCTGTGGCGAGATTGGATCTACCAAGCCCATAATTTTACAGATTCTCTTCCAAATTTGAATTCCCAGTCCCACTAGATATGGGTGGTCCCTTTGCTCTCCTCTGGGGACCCAAATCAGATCTCTAAGGTACGTGTCATTTACAGCCGGCTGAAGGCGAGTTGTTTCAGTCATAATCTCATCTCCCATCCATTGAATCACATGTCGCAACTGGCACGCCAAGTAGTACAACTCGAAGTTTGGTATTTTCTGTCCCCCTTGCTCATAGGCCCTCTGTAATACTTCCAGCACCACCCCCTGCCTCCCCCGTGCCATAAGAATTGTCTGCAAAGCTTCTCTAGATCCCGAAAGAATTGCCTCAGGATATTTTATGGTACATTGCTGAAGCAATGCATAAGTCTTGCGGTGCCACCATTTTCAATAGTGCAGCCCTCCCTGCCGCGGACAGGTGCAACCTCCCCAAAAATCCATCGGCTTCTCCGGCCCTTCTTTGGCTTGTGCTGTGTTTAAGGTGTTTTCTGATTTGGGGTCATGATTTACATTTACCGTAATGTATCTGAAGGTGTCTGTGCACCACAGCAGGGGTTGGGCTGGCAAGACCTTCTTCATCACCATCCTGGCCAATGGAAAGAGGCATGACTTGTTTTTATTTACCTGGTTCCCTGTCAGTGCACTGAACCCATCGAGCACATCAAGCACGTATGGCAAGTTGGCCTCCACGTTATGCAGATACAATAACATGTCATCACTGTACATGGACACTATATGTTGTACTGCATGTATGTCAATTCCAGTGTCACTGTATTCCTGTCTCAAGTATGTAGCTATTGGTTCGGCAGCAATAATGTATAGCATTGGAGACAAGGGGCAGCCCTGTCTCGTGCCCCTGTGCGGCTGCCACTTCTCTGAATATGTTTCACCAGTTCTGACCCTTGCCATTCATACCGTGTATATTAGCCTTACACCCTTCATGTAGATCGTCCCTATTCCCAATTTGACCATGTGTACAACCAGTTCCAGTGGACAGAGTCGAATGCCTTGGTAGCATCGAGTGATGCCACTGCTCATTGCTCCTCCCTGCCCTTTGTGCTATAGATGACATGGTGTAGTCTGCGCAGATTTTCTGCTATATTCCTGCCCGGGACATATACAGTTTGATCCCGATTGCGCTAACAGCACGGTTAGAATCTTGCTATCTTGGTTTAGCATGGACGACCCACAGTCCATGCTCTCTTTATTTGGTTTCAATAATGGGATGATCACCGCTTCCCTCATGGTGTCTGGGAGAATCCCCATTTCGTACGTCTTGTTAATCACCCTGGCGAGAAGCGGAACCAGCATGTCAGCATAAGCCTTATAAAACTCCCCTGTCAATCCGCCTGAACCTGGGGCTTTTACGGAGGGCAACATTCTGATTGTGACCAAGACCTCTTCAGGGGTGATGGGCTCATCTAGTATATCTGACTGTTGTGGTTCCAACCATGGCAGCTTTATCATGTCTAAGACATCTAGTATATCACACTCGGCCGCTGCTTGGGGATCGGCATATAGTTTCTCGTAAAACTCAGAGAAGACTGCATTTATACCAGCTTGTGTATTAACCTCGGTTATCACCCTGCGCATGGCTCCTTTCCAAGTATCTTGCGTGGTTGAACTTCCCTAGCCTATCCCAATGCATTAGGCATGCCTGTTGCAGAGCGATCTCCTCCTTTATATGTTCCGTGTCTGTCCTTGCCTGCTCCTCTAATACTTGGAATTTATCTTCAATTCCCTTGAGGGTGCTTACTATGGACTTTTGGGTTCCTCCAGAGGCTGCAATCATTTCTCCCCTGATAACTACTTTACATGCCTCCCAAACACTGCCCACATTTTGTACACTCCCCTCATTAGTCGTTATAAAATCTGTAGGGTTTTTCCTTATCTAATCTCGAAACACTTTGCTTCATAGTCTCCATGTAGGTATGGGTGGTCTCGAGGCAAACACTGTCCAAATGACAGTGAGTGGGGAGTAGTCCGACAGGACCCTAGCCGAATATCTGGCCTCTGAGAACACCTGCCCATGTTCCTCCTCTACGAACATGTAATCTATTATTGTGTGGACTCTATGCAGGTCCGAGTAATGGGAGTATTCTCTACCCTCTTTGTGTTGCTCTCTCCACAAGTCCTTTAGCTGGAAATGCTGCAGCAACGAGACTAACACTTTGGCTGGGGGGGGGGGGTGTCTTTTATGCTTGGTGTCAGATTGGTCCTTGGTAGGGTCTATGGTGCAATTAAAGTCCCCACCCCATATCATCAGCCCATCTCTATAAGGGCCCAGCCTTGCATATAGCGACCGAAAGAAGACTGTGACGTCATGATTCGGTGCATATGTATTCACAATGCAAATTTCACAGTTTTCAAGTATGCCATGCATTAGGGCCATCCTACCCTCGTTATCTGTTTTATTGGTAAGGACTTTAAATGGGATGCCGGGTCAAAACAAATCAAGACCCGCCATTCATAAATTGAGTATGTGGAGCCCACAAGTACACCTCCCCATTCCCTTGCCAGTTTCTGTTGTTTCTCTGCATCCAGATGTGTCTCTTGCAATAGTTTGATCCCAACCCTATTCCTCTTAATGTACATACGCATTCTCTGGTGTTTAATATAATTATTTAACCCTCTAACAGTTCATGTCATGATTTTAACAGTTTCAGCCATTATGTCTCATGTTCGACGTATCATGTGAGCAATAAATCTAGAGTGGTCATTAGAAATCCTTGTGCATAGTATATCCCAGAGTGTGTCAGGGCTCCCCCAATCCCTTCCGCCTTCCCCCTTAACAACCAACCACTCTCCCCTTCCCCAATGCAAACTAAGCTCGCAAATAACGTGTCCAGCATAGCTACCCCTGCTAGGACTTGCATGCTTCCGCTCAATTTGACACGTTCCCTAGACTAGTCTCATGGTGCCCTATGGGTGAGCTCTATTTAGTGGCCCGAAAACTACTTCTCAAGTGGGTAGTGGGTCAGCCTTGGCATTCCCTCTACTAGGTATCCATAAATCTTCCATGCTGCTCCTGCTATTTTCTATCGGATCGTATTGCTAACATACAATTCAAAAGTGTTCCCATTGTACACCCTGAGCATATCCCTACCCCACATTATCATCATAATAGCTCTAAATCTGCTGTTTCGATCCCCACAGTGCCTTCCGCATATGTCAGGCCCTCTGGCTCTGCTCCTCTGCTTCTGGTAGCTGTGCGTTGTCCATCCATTCTTGCGCCTCTGCAGCTGTCTCAAAGAATAGGCCTTTACCATTATGGATCACTTTTAGTTTCGCTGGATATATTAGCATGTACTTTAGTCCGGCTTTCCTCAACCTGGCCTTTGTAGAGATAAATTGTGCCCTTCTCTTTTGGAAATGGAAGGTGTAGTCTGGATGTACTGCGATCTTTGCTGATTCCCTTTTTATCGTTACTCTGGATTTCGAGAAGGCAAGGATCTTTTCTCTGTCTATAATTCAGCACCTTGGCTTTCATTGGTCTGGGTGGGGCACCTGTTGTTGTCCTTCTAACGAGGGAACAATGAACTCTTTCGATCGTAAACGCTTGCATGAGTGTTTGCGCTCCAATTTCCAGTATCAACAGGTTTTCTACATAGTGGGGTCTGATCCTTCATTTCCCTCTGGCAGTACCACAATTCGTATGTTGTTTCTGCGTGCACGGCCTTCCGCTACCTCTGTTCTGTCCTCCAATAACTTCACTTTCTGCATGAGGATGTCCACATCCTTAGTTGTCTGCTCTCAGATGTTGATGTTTTCCTTAACTTGTTCTTCCAGCTTGTCGGTGCGCTGTGTCGGTGCTATGGCTTGGACATCTCAGCGGAGCAATGCCACATCAATAGCAACCGCGTCTATATTGTTTTCCAATGTTGCTTGGAGCACTGTGATTGCCTCTAGAATCTGCTGATTTCCGGGATCCGGCATGTTCACAGGGGGCGATGTCCGGCCCTTCACTTTGTCCCCGTTGTCTTTCTCCTGTCGGTGTGCAGGACCCGAAGTTAAGGTTTCCAATGTGGTCTGCTTATTCTTTGCCGTCTGCTTTGTCGTCATCTTGCTTGCTGTGCCAGTCGGGCTTCAGGGTCCCAGTTGTTACAGGGGTTGGTTCCTTGCACTATAGGTCCTAGGTGAATGGTCTTCCAACGCACTGCCAGGGAAGAATCTTTAGAGTGCCATCTCCATGTGCGTAAGGGGATGCGAGGCCTGAGGATCCCAGGCATCCTACTACCGTCTTCCACTACCCAACATCCGGTGTGCGTTGCAAACCATCAACGCTTAGGATAGCTGCGTCGTGTATGAGCAAGTGTTTATGGGCACAGTCCAGTGTTCTCCCCTTAAGCTGAGTGTTAAATCCGAGTCAAGGCCCGTATGGGGGGCATGGGGCTGGTGATCCGGCAGCCTGCTATTCTGCTGCTGACTACGTACAAATCAGGCATGGTCACACCACAAAAGGGGCAGTCCAGCTCAACCTCTTAAATCAGATTTCTTCTGCACAAGACAACAAGCATCCCTAGAAATGTTTCTGCCTTGTTGTGCATCATCAGTGAGGAGTAGCTTGGGTCTCTAGGCCCAGCAGGCCAGGGACCCATGTCTGGGAATACCCGTCCCACTCGGACAGGATAAATGTTGCCATGGGACCAATATTTAGTCTGTCAGAGACTTCTGGACGCTTATCCACTCGGCTACGCCAGGCGCACTACCTGACCAACTAAATGGAATCACGGCGGCAGCATGAGAGGCCCACTTTGCAAACTTATTCCAAGAGTTAATACCTATGGAGAACAAAATACCTGACACTACCACGCCTTGGATCAATATCACCAACGAAGACGAGATCCTGTCACAGATAAAGAAACTAAAACCATCCCGCGCTCCTGGCCCGGACGGGATAACAAACGTCGATCTTAAAACTCACCCTGAAGCATGGTCACACCTCTTGAGTATAATCTTTTCGCGCTGTGCAACTTCTAGATCAATACCCCCATCATGGACCCGTGCGAACATAGTCCCGATTTATAAGAAGGGGAACAGAGCGGATCCATCCAACTTTCGCCCAATAGCCCTTTTGGATTCGATAGGGAAATTATTTGGATCTCTCCTCCTGCAACATTTTCTCAGATGGGCAACCAATGCCCCCTGTCAAGACCACTTTCAAACAGGATTTAAAAAAAATCTGGGTACGAACGCGAACATTATGATACTGAACATCCTGAAAAGCAAGATATTCGAAGGTAAACCAGATTTATACATCACGTTTATTGACTTAACACAGGCCTTCGATAAAGTGAACCGTGCCAGATTATGGCAGAAACTTACCAACTGGAAATGCCCACCAGAGATCCTGAACCCGATCAAAGCCCTATACTCTGACACAACTATGAGAGTAAGATTAAACCAACAAGGACTCCTGTCGGAGGAAATAAAAACATTGAGAGGCGTAAAACAGGGTTGTCCCCTCGCCCCTGCGCTCTTCTGGACTTATCTGGGGGACTTTCAAACCTCCGAACCAGGGAAAGGCAATTGACCTTAAATTTGGTCGTTATTCCATAATTCCAGTAAGGGACTTCTACAAAAAGAAAGTTATCCCTACAGTAACTTATTGTACAGACGCGATGCCTAATCTACCGGCAGAACTGTGGCCCAAATTGGAAGCGCTATTCTGGAGGAAAATACTGGGTCTCCCGAAATCGACACCGATAGCGCCGCTCAGGCGTGAACTTAGTCTGATATCCTTAAGTACCTCGGTGGCGTTGAATAGTGTCCTATTATACAGGAAATGCATTATGCCAGAGAGCCCATACGTTTATCGCCTGATAAACCAGGAATTGGAAATGAAAACATGTAATTCACTGTTGAGATGGGAATCTAACATGCTGGCCCTCCTTCAATCAGCTGACAGTTGTAAGGAAGAGCTGATTATCAACCCAGTAAAAACCTCTAAAAAAATCAAAGAGTGGGACTGGATTCAAACCATAGAATCAGCAAACAAATACAAACTTACCAGCCATCTTCCATCGTTCTTCAAAAAACAGGATACACTGCAAAGATACCTTAAACTTTTTCCTAGCAGAGCAGCTCGGCTCTACTTTCTGAGAATCCGTTTAAATCTCTTGGAAACAAACGAGATCCTGGCAATAAGAGGCAGATCAAACACAAGTCAATGTCGTTACTGCAAATCGCCAACAGCAAAAGAAACGATTCGTCACCTGCTGTTGAACTGCCCTAAGACCCGAGAGATCCGGGGTATCTACTTGAAGAACTGCATCTCCGACTTCACAGCAACCGACGAGGAGAATTGTTGGAACAAGTTGATTGCAGGCGACAAACAGGGTTGGGCCCTGGCCACGTTAAACATCATGCAACACATCATGACCTCAAAATGTGCCGGGGAAGCTTAGCCTCTAAATTCCGCCAGTAGATCGCACAAACAACCACAAGCTAGAACTCCCTTCACGCATGTTCTCGCCGACGCAACAAGACACCTGACGATCTATTTAATCAGCTGTTCGCCTAGTTTCTCTTTGAGATCCGAGACCTTCCTGAAACCAGATATCAAAAAAAGGGAAAAAAAAAAAATATATATATATTGAAGGGGAATTTCAGACATTTATCCTTCGTTTTGTAAAAATCCAAAGGGATTAAATACAAAAAAAAAAAAAAAAAATATTTAGTCTGTATCAGGGATCTGAAACCTTTATCTCACAAGATGTTGTGGACTGTGGCTGCCATGATCCTGCACCATTGCCTTGCTCTTCTAACAGGCTCAGATGTGTTTCCCAGAGACCAGCCCATCCTCCTTCAACTCACCAGACAATTAGTTGTCACCTCCTCTTCATCATTTCCAGCCTTCATTTAGTGTCCTCATCACCGGCATTCCTCAGCTAAAGACAACGACAAGGGCATTGCCTGTTTGTGCCTAAAACACCAAGTGGGTGGTAGTATGAAACTGCCTGCCAAGGCCAAGGTGCAGGTAATTCAGATTGAACATGCCTGCCAATCAGATTCAGGTGTGAGCCTTTCTGGTCAGCAATGTATATTACCAGTCTTTCACAAAGGGTTATGGGACTATTTCCTTCCTCAAAATCATGCATGCCAAACAGTTTTCCAGAACTTAAAATATGGTTTGTGCAGGATTTCAGTCCTAAAGATCCAAGATTATGGAAGTGCATTCATTATACATACAGGCATCTTTGAATCTGGAATTGGTGCAGTTGTACCACAGCTAAACTAAGAAGGGGTGAACAACCAGTTGTCCACGTTAGCAGGCGACTGACAGAGAGAGAGAGAGACTCACTTAATTATCCAGACTGACAAAGACCACTCGGGTGGCTAGTGACTCTGCAGTGAGAAAATAAATCCCAAGTGAATGCACTGGGCCTCAGTCTGATAATAATTGTATATGGACATCCAGCAAAACCTGAACTGCAGCACTACAGTGCAGATGGCCTCGGTAGGTACCTTTGCCTTGATGATGACCCTGACACTTAAAGTGTGGTAGTTTACAATTTTTGGCTGGGGGGCCTTGGATAGGATGCCACGTGTGAGGGCGGGGTAGCCTTAGCTTTCTTGATTTGTATATTCTGCTAATCAGACCTCACTCTCATATGCCCCATGCCCAAAATTACAGTGCACACTCTGCTTTGATTGTCTCCTGATATTCCCCAGCATCTGCCTTTCGATGGCAACAGGGCAGGTTCATAGGTCACATGTGCATTCCTGTTCAAACACGCTGGTGCTCACAGCGCAAATAGACATGGATGACCTTTTTAACTGTGGGCACCTCTGGTTTAAAATGTCATAATTGCTTCCCACAGAGGTCTGCTGGCAGTTTGTATAAACTAAACATAGCCATGTCTGGTGTTGAGCTAGATGGTGGTTGCTGGGACTACACAATTATACGGTCACAAGAAATGTATGTCATTTTAGTTTCAGTTTAGTGGCCAGTGATTATTTAATAGTGCATAATCAACTGTCTGAGCTTGCTGTACCAAACAAAACCATTTGGTTCTCAACCAGGAATCCCTCTTTTTGATTATCCTGAGAAGACTTGTCACATTCTCCAGGGAACAAAAAATATCCCTGGGGGTTTAGCCAGGGAACAAGTGCTTCAAAGACAGGTCTGCCCGTGCAATGGCCAGGGCTCATCAGGGTGCTAATTGCTAGGGTCCTTCTGATGTAGGCAGACAGAGAAAAGGGCAGAATTAGAACTGGAGTAGCCAAGGATAGCGTTAGTACAGGGGTCTAACTCTTGATTTTAAAAAGGATCCCAAACGTCCTGTTCCCCTTCGCACTTTCTGCAGACAGAGCACACTGGGTATGAGATCAGAAGACATGGGAGACTTGTTTCAGCCACCAGGATTGGACCCATAACAATACTATTGGCATGGACCAATCTAATGTGACATTTGGCCTATTTAGGGGGGGAGAACCAATTCTTATTGATTCATCTGAATGAAGATGCATTTGTCTAAAACTACGTTGGGAGATCAGCCTGCCCCAAAGTCCTCTGCCATAGAGGTGAACCATCCCGAAGGAATATTTGGTGTGACTGCTATGGACCAAGACCTATTACCTGCCCGAACACTGGAACCAGGATCCTGCTCACTGGAAGTAAAGGATCCTGGTAGGTTCTCTCTGCTGACCTTTCTGGCATGGAGGTGCAGAGCCAAGAACTCTCCTTGTTCCTGGGGCCCTGGCCAGGGTCCCTTAGTGACATAGGAATCCATAAGTGGTCCCTAACCATCTTTCCCCCCATGAAAAGCTGTTGTGCCAGTTCAACCATACTCGACTCACTGCTGCCTCTGCAGCACCAGAGGGGCTGCCTTTCGCATTGGTAAGAGCTTCTATTCGCTTGCCTGCTTTTCAAGCCATTCCGACCTTGAATAGACCTGTTAAAGCTAATCACCCTGACTCGATTTCACAACCAGCTAAAATCTGTGCAAGCAACAGACTTCACACGCATCGAACTCTAATTCAATCCAGCAGAAGCATCAACTCAACCTAAATGAAATGCCAACCTCACCCTCTAGAAGCCTTCCACTTGTCACATCTCAAACATCAACTTGGTCCAGCAGAAGCATTGTTTTGACCCAACCTTACTGCTAGTTCAACCCACAGGGAGCCATGGACTTGACCCGTCTCAAATGTTGCATTGTATTGTATTGTATTTATTAGGTTTATATAGCGCTTTACGCCAAAGCACTGCACATTTTAAACAACAGGGTACATTTAACGATAACAATTTAACACTAACAGCAGAAGAAAATAACAATTTTGAATTTTGAATCAGACCAAAAAAACAGTATGTAGAGCAATTAGAGAGAGGGGGAGGGGAGAGTAGTGGAGTAGAACTGGGAGGAAGAGGATGGAATGGGTAGGAGGAGCAAAAGGGGAACGGGAGGGGCAAAGGGGGTGTGGAAGGAGTGGAAGGGGGTGTGGAGGGAGATGAGTAAGGGGAAGAGAGAGAGGGTGGGTGAGGGGGAGTGATAAAGGGAAGAGAATCATGGTGGAGAATGGAGAAGGAGAGATTTAAGGAAGGAGCGGAAAGAGGAAAAGGTAGGAATAGAGCGGATTGAGAGAGGTAAGGAGTTCCAGTGGAGGGGAGGTAGGAGATGGAAGGAGCGGAAACGAGAGGAGGCACAAGGGGAAGGAGGAACAGTGAGAACGAAGTGGTCAGCAGAGTGAAGGGAGCGAGAGGGAGTGTAGAAAGAGAGAAGGGAAGAGAGATAAGGGGGAGCGAGATCATGGAGAGATTTGAAGACTAAGCAGAGGAAATGAAATTTAAGTTGTGAGTGAAAGGGAAGCCAGCCAAGGGAGGATAGGGAAGCAAAGATAGAGTCTTGGGAGGTGAGGAGACAGAGGGTACGGATGGCAGAATGGTAGATAGATTTGAGGGGGGCGAGATGTGAAGTAGGTAGATGTTGGACCTGATCCACTGGGAGCCCTAACCTCAAATTGTCTAGATGCAACCTTACCATTGGGAAGCATGGCCCGACTTCCTCAACAGTGGTTTGATTGTAGCAAAGGGTCCTAAGTGAAAAGATCTTTTTAAAAAGATCTTTCCCCTAAAAGACTGATTTAGAAAGACTGCTCTGTGACCGCACAGAGCAGTCTTTCTAAATCAAACTGCCACGCCCCTGCCGCACACCAGTGGACGGAACCTGGAAACGCAGGACCAGGGCAACGAATAAGTGTGTGATATGATATGATATGATGTGATAGTTTATTTATATAGCGCCTACACACAATGGGCCTCATTACACGGATGGCGGAGAACCATGGCGCTATTAGCACCATGGTTCATGCCGGTAAAATACCGGCACCGCCTTGGCGGAAAGGGGAATTACCTCCCCATTCCAAGGTTGGCGGGGTGGTAATTCCCCCTTCCACCATTGCCCTTCCCCATTCCCATTTTTGCCCCATAGGGCATAATGGGAATGGGGAAGGCGCTAATTACGGTACCGCAAATTGCGGTACCGTAATTAGCTCCCTGGGTCCCTTTGCGGGTTGGTTTTTAACGCCTGCAAAAAGCAGGCGTTAAATCCCCCAACCCGCAAAGGGACCTCGTAGTAAGGCGGTAAGGATTTACCGGTACCGGTATTTTACCGGTACCGGTAAATCCTTACCGCCATCCATGTAATGAGGCCCAATGTCTTTCAAGGTACTTCAAGGCAAGGGAGGGAACAAGGGAAAATACAATGACACTCTTACATGCCATGAACAGTAAGGATGTGAAATTAACTTTCATACTCGACCTGAGAACATTTCTGATAGTGAAATAGCTAAGACATAGATAAGGAAGGGAGGGGGAGAGTGGGAGGAAATGGAAACAGACAAGCAACTACCGCACTAGGCCTGACAACATTTCTGGTAGAGCTGGAGAAAACAAAAGGTGAGGGAGAGAGTGCAGAAAGGGAGGGGAGGAACAAAACAAGTGACTATCCTACTAGGCCTGACGACATTTCAGATAGTGCTGGAGGGGCTGGGGGGAAACAAACAAGGGGAGGGTGGAGGAGACAGATTATTTTATTTGGTATCATACTAGGTCCAGGGACACATCTGATAGAGTAAGTGCATAGAAGAGAGTAAGGGGAGGGGGGATGAGATAGGAAAAGGGAGAAAGGGAAAGGAGGAGAGAACCGAGAGTAAGCAGCCAAAAAGAGTGGAGAAGCAAGAGGGCAGAGCAAATACAATTGCAGAAGTCAGTAGTTACACATAATGTTGCAAGCCTGCATACAAGATGAAGATAGGAACAGCATGATTCGGGGCCACCATGAGAAAGGGTGACACACTGTGAATCAATAAAGTCCATAAAATTCAAATCCAGCATTGGCAACAAGACAGAGATGGTGAAACCAGAATGTATCAGGACAGAATGTTGCAGACGTAGGCTGGAAAGGGCGGGGGGGGGGGTCCAGGGTAGAAGAATTGAGCAAAACAGGCAACACCTTTATGCATGAAGGGGGGGCACAAGGGAACATTGCGGGGGGGCCAGAGGGGTGGGGATGGCCTGTGGGGACAGAGGGAGTAAACACATATTGGTGCTTGCTTACCTGCTGTATGAGCAGGGGTTCAGGCCCTGGAATCTTCCTGGTCTGAACAGGTCCAAACAGAAATTGCCCTTTTCTCCATCTGCCCTTCGCTTTGGACACCCGGGCGAGAGATGCCTTTGATCTAAGAGTAAAGAGCAGGAAGGAAGAGGCAGGGCTAAGAATGTGAGCGGTGCTTAGGCCAGGTGACCTAGATCCACTTGCACCTGCTCCCCATCTGCAAAGGAAAAGAGGCTGGAGGGCTCTTTAAGTAAAGAAAAAGAGTGGCAACCAGGAAGGCTCAGGTGGGCTGAGCTTGCTAAGTGGGGAAATAAGAGCAGCAACCAGGAAGGCACCAGCTGGGCGGGGCTTAGGCCAGGTGACCAAGATCCACTTGCACCTGCTCCCCATCTGTGCGTGTGTGTTGGTGTGTATGTATGCGTTATGGTTTGGGGAGGTGGTGGGTATGGGGTTGTGCGGAGCACAGGGGTGAAACCCCCAAATATAAAGAAAAAAGGAAAACCGCATTTTAAAGGTCTCAAGAGAAAAAGACCCTTATAATGCCGGTTTTCTGATGAAAAGAAAATCGGTCAATGTAAATCGGTCTTTATCGCTTAAGATCTTAAAAAAGAGGTGTTTTGACATAGAACCCAGCAAAGTACCCAGAAGCCTGGTTCAGCGCTGTTGAGGCCCAAACTGAAGCATTTAAAAAAGTTGAAGGGGTCCTGTTTCCCTGTCCTGTCTTAAAGGGACTTAGCGACTTGTAAGACCCCATTCTCTACCCTTTTAAAGACATCTCCAGTAACGTTTACACTTGCTTCAGAAATCAGCCTCTGTGCACCCCTCTCTTCAAGTCACAGTGCCCCTTTTATTTGAAAGTCTGCATTCTTTGTGTTTTCTCTTACTGGAGGGTGTCAGCAGTGTTTTTATTGGTTGTGTGTATTTGCTCATTTAATTAAAGAACCCTGTTTTTATGAAAATTTGTTTGGACATTCTTTTATTTTAGTAACACAGTACTACTGTTGTTTGGAATGCTTCTGTATTAGCTCACATCCCTCTCGGAGCAATATTGCCCAAGGTGGTGGGCCCCTTAACGTCGGTGGCAGTGCCATTACTAACAGGGCCGGCCTGCTGCTTAGGGTAATATTGCTATTAGCACCCACTTAGTTTTCTATGCAGGTGCTAAAGTTTTTTTTGTTTTTAGAAGAAACTTGCCTCACTGCTCGTCCAGGCGCAGCAATGTTGTTTCCTCAAGTCCATTTTCAATGTGGGCTTGTACCAGACAATACAGTCTGCGTTTCGAGCATCCTGATTGGCCAGCACCCCATTACAGGTTGCTAATGAAGAGAATAGCCTGCCCTTGGCTTGTGCTACCATAAGAGGTGATGGAGGTGTACCTGTCGGGCTGTGCCCTTTTCTGCCTTTATGATTGGGATCACTGCTCGTTAAGTATTAGTTTTAGTATTAGTATTAGTATTAGTGTGGGGTTGAGTAGGAGCCATATTAATTAATCATTCTTGTACTTCATCAGAGCAATAGTCATGTTGTCATACAAGTAACAAAGGCCAAATCGCTTTCGGAACTACAAGGAATGAAAAGTCAGGGGCAGAACGACATGATAGTAGCCTCAGTCAGGATAAATCTAATGATGATATTGGAAAAAGGTTTACGTGCATTGTTGGCCTCTCTCTGAGAGGAACATTTACAAGATTACTAAATAAATGATAGGCAAGCCACCATGTAAATGCAATTATTGATCCAGTCAGAGAATTGTAGGCTAATTTTTCCAAAAATCAAGAAGTGGACTATAAATGTTTTTGGCCATGATGAAACAAAGGCATCTAAATGTAGTTGCAGATTAGATCATGTGTAGACATAACAATGGCAGCTTCTGAATGAGCATAAGACAACCTTGCTTTCGATGTAAAAATAAATTGTATGTTTATGTTCGTCCCTCTCCTACTTAATACGGAGAATTGTCAGCAGATTAGCTGGCCCATGGGACTGAGAAAGAACTTTTGAACTTCGGTTCTTGTTGGTAATTAGGGGAGAGACAATGCACACACTGGGACACGTATCGAAAAGGACATTAATACAGAAACGTTTCGATTTAATAGAGGAATACAATTCAATTAGACAAGCAGAGCTTGGAAAAAATCCCAATTTCCAACACAGTATAATAACCAACCCTGGCCCAAACAGGTTCCAACAGGAGTACTACTCCTAGCAATATGGCCTTTAATGGATGCCAAGAGATGGATGCCTTACAGGAGGTACTTTTAGCCTTAGAGAACAGATCACATGGTCAGCACTGCTGCCAATCACCACATTCAAGATGGGATGCAGCGTGGAGAGATCGTTCTGGAACCGGAGTCCTAGGTAATGACAGACAGATGCTCCACATAGTCACATGCAAACACCAACACCCAGAGCAAGCCCTCTTTAAACATGCTAAGTATTAGAAAAACTGAACTGTCACCTTAGTCTAGTGCCCTTTTTCTAAAACGGAATTGATATCTTCGGGGCAAGTTTTATGGCCTTCCACCCTCTGGTTCTGCCATTCTGCATGAAGTGCTGTGCAAGACACACCACTATGAGGTTCCATTTGCTACTGAAGCTCAGTTCCCAAAGATTCTCACATCCTTCAATAAATCATCACCACACACAGATATAGCGATTGCTAGATGGTCAACTAAGCCTTTTGCACAGTTGCTCCGCTCTTCAGTAGTTGTGTTAAAAAATCAACTACCACTGGTGAAGAATAACCTCTCTGCAGCACAAAATCCCAGCATCTTTTTGAACTTCAGACCTATGGAGGGTTAACCGTGTATGACAAAAACTCTTGTAATGAGTGGTCACAACCCATCTCTCAGCCCACTTGGAGACCAACAATTTTATAAGTGCTTTCCAATCATTCTTCTGACCTTGACAAGGAACTGTGGAGATTCTACAGAGGTGATGTTAATCAAGGCTGTGGGCCAATCCTGTCAAAATGTTTTTTATCTCATTACATGTCCTTGTGAGTTAAAATATATTGGCAAAACTAACAGGAAATGTAAGACACGAATGACAGAACATCGAAGTTGCAGCAAGAATAAAGTTATTGCTGCTCCTATGGTGAAACATGTCCTAGAAATTAAACATACGCATGAAGATTTTAGATGGGTCATCCTTAAAAAAATCCATGGCTCTACAAAACAAGAGATAGATAGGAGACTCTCTAACTTTGAACAAAAAATGATTTTCAAATGTCAGAGTCACATTGGAGGGCTAAACGAGGAAGTGGAGTGGCACCATCTGAGCCTATGAGATGCCCACCATCAAGGTGTGTTTCCTTGCAGTTACTCAGGACTTTGTGTGATTAGCTCTCTGTTGTATTGATGTTTTGATGCTTTTATGTGGCAGTATTTCAACCTAATGCCTGGTGAGACTAGTTGCTGTGTAGAATTTTAACCATTCGTCTAAGGTATAGGATGCCATTCCACATTGTATATTTTCCATGTTTTACTTTAACCAATGGGGAAGGGTCTGCACATGTGTGTAAACTTGTGTTGCAAAAACTAGATTCCGGTAGAGGCACAAAATCATCTCATACATAAATCTTGTTAAAAAATGTTTAAACAAATATAGTTGTGTTTAAAAGTTCTGTTGAAGAAACAGGCATTTCTGCTGTATATTTGTCTTCATGAATGCATAATAATGCTGTCACCACCATGGAATCGTGTTCGTACCATTACTCTGCCTCCCTCTGTCTTTGCCTATTCCAACATGGTGCTCCATTTGGGATTTGGGATGTGCTGTCTACTCAGGTTGAGTCTGACCACAAGTTACTGCATTTCTCTGTACTATGGTAGCTATGCTGTGTGTCACGAACATTGTTGTGAGCTCTGTTGGTATTTGAGTGTATAGAGAGATCGAGTCAGTTTCCTGTGTATAGGGAGATCGAGTCCATTTTTTTTGTTTCGGACGTTTACCCGCATTATGTGCTAGATGGCGGCAGTCCGCTCTATGTGTCTATAAGAGACGCCAGCGCATACGTAGATATGGCGCTTGTTTCTGTTGGGGTTGCGGTGATCGGCTACAGGAGAGTCGGGTCCCGGATGTGTTAAGGTAATGAACATGGTCTTATGTGGTACATTTTGAGAGCTGCTTATAGGTTTCTTGAGGCTACGGTGTTTACATACCCAGTATATACTTACCTTTGCAGATTCGAGATAGCGTGGTAACATTCTGTGTAGCACACGAGCTACGTTGTAAGCGTTGAAGTCAATCCTACAGGGAAGATGGGATTACCTGTGTCGGGGGGAAATTCTGCCGGGGTCGGCCGGACCGTCCGCAGACCTCCAGGCAGGGAGGCCCCAACTCCTCCCGTGTGTATCCCAGATAAGATGAGATAGAGTATGAGACGCACACAAGGAGCAAGGTGACTCTGCTGTTTATTAGACAAAACGGCAGGGATGGGTCAAGGAGCGCACGCGTTCGTCCTGACACACACTCAATCGTGGGGCTCGCAGGCCCTTTTTACTGTATTATGACGCGCTGCTTGCGTCACTTCAGAAAGTTAACAAAAAACCTATTGCCACTCTTAATTGGGTGTTCGAGTGGTAGGGTTAGTATAGCACACATATAGAGAAAGATATTAGTGGACAAGGTGTAGTCAGGTGGTATATCTGGGTTGTCCCTACAATTAGATACATGAAAATTGTTACATGAAGGCTCCTGAGGATTGGCTAAATGTGCTGGCGTCAGTGATAAGAGCCCCATGTTCTGATTGGTGCGCCCGTGAGCTTCCCAGCCTGGGACCACCGTCGTTCCCAGCTCTCGGTGTACCTGTAAGTTGCAACAATGTTTCACTATGGGTACATGCAGACAATGTGAGGACTTATTCATAGCTAGACAGGGTACCGTTCCCACTGTTGCAGATGTCCATTGAGCCTTTCAAGTGTATCTGCCAGTGTCTCGTAGCGAGGGATCCAGACGCCTCTGTTCTCCCGGGTTTGGCATCTCGTCAGGTTCGGCTTGATCACGTGGGGAGGGACCGTGAAAGAGGCATAATTCTGCACAATTAATATTGTTTTTCTACTGTGCGTCTGGTTTAATTTGTCGGTGTGACTTTAACGTTGGTGCGCGGAGTGCGAGGTTGCAACATCGTGCCTTTGATGATTTGCTCTTGGAACGTGGGTTTGCAACATTGCGACCTTGGCTGGTTGCTTCGCCAAGCTCATTCTGCAGGATCAGCAACTGACTCTTGTCTTGTTGATGTCCACGGGAGCTCTTGTTTGAGGCCTACTTTGGCCCGGTGCATAAGTTTGTCCGTTTGGTGCACAGGTGCTTTAGGTTATAGGAGCATATAATTCCATAATCGGTATTGTCTTTATTATATTTCTCATCGTTGTACCTGATTTCAAAGAGAAGCGTGAGCAAGCTAGTAAAAGTTCATGACGCGTCTTGCGTTTCTGCATTCTGAAAGCCTATATAAAAATAATAAAGATGCACGTCCGTGAATATGCCTGTCGCCTACGTCATAGCACTGAGTATATTCTTCGTGTAGGTTGGTGTGGGAATGTCCAGTGTGTATATTTGTACAGATGTGCTTCCCGTTGTCTAGGTCGTCATGGCATCTCTAACGACGTGTAGATTTTAGTCTAGTTGATCCGTGCCGCAGGTGTCGGCATGGCCAGTGCGGGCTGCTGGGCAAGCAGATGGACACATCCGTATGTTCCTGTACCAGGGTATCTGGTCGTCTGGTAAATGGGCAAACTCTTCTCGTGGCGGGTGTTTGGGTCGTGACCCTCTAGGCCAAGCGCGAGAGGTGAAGGACGGGAGCCTGGTTTTCCATTCTCCCACTTCAGTCCCCCCTCTGGTCGACTTGTCGACCACAAACATATCCTTCTCGTTATCTCCTCTTACTCGCCATATCTTAGTTATTCCTCCGAGATGTCCATAGTGGTTTACATGATCTTCAAAGGACCAATACATATATTCACAGGTACCCCCAGGAGTACAGTATACCCATCTTCCTATGTAGCTCCTGGGGTTTCTTGGGTTCTCGGTCTTTACTGACGGTGGGTCTAGATGGTTGGTAATTATTTGGGTGCGCAGCTTCTCCCTTTCCTGTATAATTACACCTGTATGCTGGCCGTCATCTGCTGGCATCAAGGGGTGCATTCCCACCATTTCCAGCAACTCGTCAGTAGTGCGTGCCTTTCGTGCCTTCCAAAATCTAATTATGATCAGGGTAGCTCCAGCCAATATAGTACAGCCCACTATTATTTTCAGTCCATCTGACAGCCAGGATGGCATCCACGACCATAATAGTGAAAACCAGCTCTCATCCTTGTTCACACCATTGCTTTCATCCGTCATTTTGGAGTGCATCTGAGCTAATTGTGAAACTGCTTCTGTCAGTGTACCATTGTCAGCATCATTGGCAGGTATGAACGTGCAGCATGATTGTCCTATCTTTGCACAAACTCCTCCTTCCATTGCTGTGAGAAGGTCCAATACATATCTGTTCTGTAGTGCTACCATCCTTACAGCTCGCAGCTCCTCTTTTATTGCGTTGAACCCATTTACTGTAGAATTGATGGTCATCATTAGTTCCCATCTAGTTATTTGGAGCCATTTTGCGTTTGCGTAAGCCTGTAATCCCGGGTGTATTATTGAGGAGAAGAACATTGCTGCTCTGCTGAATAGTCTGTGTTCTGGCGGTATTGATGTTAGTGCCGTTTCCGACCTTCCCCACAGGTAATTTCCTGTCAGCGGCTCTCCTTGTCTTTTTCTTCTATTTAGGACAGTGTCATTGCTGTTGGTCCTGTTCCCTTGCTCCTCCTGGAGTGGTGCAGATCTCTTTCTTCTCTTATCCCCTTCATTCATTCTAGGAAATTTCGCCACATCGACGTGCTTCTTAGGTACCACTAGTGATGGTACATTGACGTGTACCATTGTGCACACACCATTCCACAGGGGAGGCAGTGTATGGTATGCCTTTTCTCCACAGGCCCAATAATGATCCATTATTACTGCTGTTCCTGCTCCCCCCTCAGGTAACTCCGTCACACTTGCGCAATTGGTGTTATATCCTACGTCCACCTCTCCTTTATGCTGGTAACATACCTTGGGCGCAGTCAACGGTAGTATCGTTATTGGGTCTTCATCTTCTTCTACCCATGTGAGCATTGGTACATACTTGATCCACGTCGTCCAACATCGGTGATTGTGTGTCTCGATGGTTGAGATAGTTTCTTTTGTTACCATGTTGCTGCCAATCACTCCTATCTCCCAGCTGTTATCCAGATACACCTTTCCTGTTATCGTCAGTAGCGGCCTCTCCCAGCATCCTTGTTTACCCGGAATTTCAGTGGCGTACCAATCACATGGTAGATACTGCAGTGTTACTTTCTGTGTTTCTCCTTTTGCAGGGCCACTTGTTATATATTTGAATGCTTCAGCATGTAAACTGGTCTTGTGATAACTCAAGTAGGTCTTGAGGAAGTTGTTTTCATATGGGTATGAGTCTCGTGTTTTCCATGTCATGTGCACTACAGTTCCTTGAAATCTTCCTTTCGTCTGGAACAGTGCCAAGTATATTATGCACTGTGCTATCTTCTCATTTATTTCTGTGGCAACAAATGTTCGTGAAGCACTCATGGCGTATGGTATTAATGAGCAACGTAGCAGCTATCCTCAGTTGTCTGCTTACCAATGCGGGTCATGTGTTGGTACCATATGTTGTTTGTGACATGTGCTGAATCTTGTACATAATTATCAATACCTTTATTGTCTGAGTATGTGCTGCGTTTAACTCTATTTTTCTTTGGTGCAATGTTACTACTACCACCTGACGTAACACCTGTTGCAGCAAGGAACGGGGGTATATTAATACAGAAGCAGCCAAAAATCCGGTGATTATCAAAATCCCTATTATTTTTATTACAATTGCTAATCTCACCGGCATTTTGCTCTTACCTTGCTGCAGTCCTGGCAGCTTATTCTTGCGACGTTAAAGTTGCCCGCCTAAAAATTCTCAGAAATGCTCGTTTTTAAATGTTAGTTTTGTTTTGTTTAAGCTCTCCCTATCAAATAGTCATTCAGTGCCCAGGCGAAGAGCTGCTCCCACGCTACTCTAAGTGATTGGTCTCTTAAGACCGGCAAGTATGGGCGGAGGTGGGGCATGTAATATTCTATGGCCAGGAGGAAGGCTGTGTAGTAAACACGTACCCTTCTTCTTTTTAGGTATGTTGGCCTTTTTATTTCGTATACAAATTGGTGTGACAATTCTTCTGGGTAGTTATCGTCTGGGAGTACCATCTACGCCTGGACAGTGGACTTTGTTAGTTAGCTTTCTACTTAATAATACAATAATACGCAGTTCCTGTATGTGCGAGAGAAAAAAGAGAACATTCACGTGTTTACATGTGTATTTGTGCGGCCAATGTCTTTCAGTTTAGGTTACAACTGTCCTTTGTAGTCAATGGGCGGGGGGGGGATGGCGTAATTATTTTTACTCTTTGAACGTGTGACCATGGGGTGGGCAGTGTAGTGATCACACCTTTCTTCGTCAGTTGTTGTCTCTGGGGTGTCTGGGTAGTGAGAAGGTAAGGGAACAATTGGGTCGTTGTCTGTGGTAGAACTTCCTTCCGCTGTCAGGGATGTTGTTGCTGTTGTTCCAATGGACCTGTCGTTGGCGCTGGGGCGGGTCTGCAGTTTGTATATCTTTACATCATGTAGATGGTTCCAAGCACGCTTATCCTTTAGTTTTACTGCTCTTGTTGATACGTCTTCTACCAGATGTGGACCGGTGAACCTTTTGTCGTTCCACCTTCTATTGAAATTGCGAAGTAGCACGTGGTCACCTTTGGCTAGTTTGCACAAGTTCTCTTTTTCTAATTCTGTACTGGCGCCTTCTTCTTTATCTCTGGTGGACCCGCCCCGCGTGCGCTCGAGCTGTTGAGACACAAACACAACACTAGTAATCAAAGACGACACATATTGATACATTTCATCACCTAGTATACTCGCTGAACTTTCGTGGTCAGTGAATGCCCTTGACGTTGGCGTTAGGGGAAGGCGCATTTGACGTCCAGTAACCACCTCGTGTGGGGTGAGGTGGTGGTCGGACCCTGGCCTGTTCCTCAGTTCGAACAAGGCTAACGGAAGGCAATACAACCAACTTTTCTTTGTTGTTTGTTGTATCTTTGCAATTGCCTCCTTCAATAAGCCATTTAGGCGTTCACATACGCCGTTAGCCTGTGGGTGATATGCACATGCAAATTTGTGCTTTATGCTCAGCAGCGCTGTGATATGTTGGAACATTTCGTTTGCGAAATGTGGGCCATTATCTGATCTTAATACTTCGCACACTCCCCACCTGGGGAAGACCTCCCTTACTATGAATTTGGCTGCTCTAAATGCATCTGGGTGTGAACAGGGCCCTGCTTCAATCCACCTAGAAAATGGGCATACTACTACAATCATGTATCTATTACCTTGACATATGTTGATCATATCAACATAGTCAATGTGGAGGTGCCGAAAAGGTCCTTCTGGCCGGGGTATGGTACCTCTTATCACTTTTAGGGTATGACCGGCCGTAAACTGTTGGCATGTGAGACAATTGCTGATAAAATTTGAAACATGAGAATTTAACTCGGGACAGAACCAATCATCTCTAATTCGTGCTGCAATTATTTCCTTGCCTGTATGGGCTGGGTGATGTAATTGGCTCAGGGCGGTATTTAAAAGTGCCAATGGTATTACAACTTTCCCAGTACCACTCTGGCGCCATAGTGCGTCGGTTGGTGACATTGTACATCCTCTTTTTACCCATATTTCCTTTTCGGCCATTGGTGCTGCTGCTTGTAATTCCATAATCTGTGTGGCTGGGAGATGGGTATACCCTTCTCTTATTAACATCTCCCTAGCCATTCCCCTCCCTCTCCCTCTCTGTGAGTCTGTGGGGTCCCATATCTCACCAAAGTATGCAGCATATTTCGCATGTGCGTCTGCTGCTGCATTCCCTTTTGAGACATGGTCTTCACCATTGGTGTGTGCGGTGCATTTTACTAGGGCTAGCTCTTGGGGGTCGTTTATTACTTCAATTAATTCAGCCAACAAGAGGGCATGTTGCACTGGAGTGCCGTCAGCTCTCCTAAACCCTCTTCTCCTCCATTTTGTTAGCCCTGAGTGGACAGTGGATGTAACATATGCACTGTCGGAATATATTGTTACACGTTTGTTAAAACTTCCTTTCAATGCCAATATTAGTGCAACTAGTTCAGCGGCTTGAGCAGAGTAATGCTGTGGTAACTGTACACATTTCATAGCCACACACACCGGAGCCTCCATCATTTTTACCACTGCTGCCCCAGTTCTCCGTATCCCATCTCCTTGATCAATAGTTGATGACCCATCAATAAACAAAAGCTCACCTCCCTCTAGTGCATTCTCTTCAACTTTTCTAGTACATGAATATATTTCATTTAGTTGGGTCCAGTCGTGGGCGTAATCTCCCTCCTCAATTATTTCTGCTAGAAATCTTGCAGGGTTAACAGTGCTACATCTAACAATCGCTAGTTCAGCCCTAGACAAAATGATCTCATAACCTGATGCCCTTTGTGTTGTTAGTGTGGACTTGGGTTTATTCAATATTGCAAATAATGCATGTTCCACAAACAGTGTAGTTGGACACCCCATGGTTATTGCTGATGCCTTTTCTACTGCAAAAGCAGCTGCAGCGAGGCCTTGTTCGCAAGGGAAGTGGCCTAACATCACGGGGTCTAAGTGACCGCTATAAAATGCTACTGGTTTATAGCCCATGCTTGTTTTTTGGGCCAATACTGCTTTCATTACTGCTGAGTCGCAATGTGAAAATATAAAAAATCGTCGCTCATAGTCTGGGGATGCCAGTACTGGAGCTGTTGATATCGCGTCCTTCAATTCGTCAAATGCCTCCCTCATTTCCATAGTCCACCCCAACCTTTTCTCCCCTTTATTTGCTTCCTTCAACCCCTCAAGCAGGGGTCCTATGTATGAGCTGTAATCAAATACCCATGCTCTACAGTAGTTGCATAACCCCAGAAATTGCTGCAGTTCTCTCACAGTCTGTGGCATGGGAGTGCTTGAGATGGCCTGTGCTCTTTGTGGTGCAATCTTTCTTCCATGTTGGGATATCAGTTGGCCAATGTAGAGTACCTGTTCCTGACAGTATTGTATTTTTTCCATGTCTACCTTATACCCCTTTTCAGCCAATATAGTCAACATTTTTAACGAGTCCTCTCTGCATTTACTTTCGTTTATACTGCAAATTATTATGTCATCCACATATTGTAACACTGTGCTTTCCACCTCAACGTTACCCAAATCCATCTGTATTACTCTATTGAAAATTGAGGGTGATTCACAATACCCTTGTGGTAACCTGGTATGTTTCCATTTAGTATTTCGGTAAGTGAAACTTGTTAGATCTTGTGAGTCGGGGTGTAATGGTATTGAGAAAAATGCATTTTTAAGATCTATTACTGTAAATCGTGATGCCTCTGCTGGAATGCCACACAATATTGTGGCCGGGTTTGCTGTTACTGGATATTCTGCTTCCACTATGTTGTTCAAGGGCCTTAGGTCCTGTATGAAGCGCCAAGACCCCCCTTTAGCCTTGCGCACTGGGTACACAGCCGTGTTACATGGTGATTCTGAGGGGACCAATATGCCATTGTTTATAAGGGCCGTTATAGTTTCATATATTCCCTCATCTGCCTCTTTTGACAATGGGTACTGTTTTACTCTTGGTAGTATTGCACCTTTTTTCAATTTTATCCGTACACCCCCTATGCTTTTAATGCATCCTACGTCATAAGGGCTAATGGTCCATAATGATTTGGGCACCTTTGACATATCCTCCTTAAAGAAAGGGACTGGGGTGCATGCAGGTGCCTCAAGTGCCATAGCAATTTTCTGCGCTATTTGTTTGTGAGCCACTCGTAACCATATTTCTACACTCATCATGAACACCATTTCCCCCTCCTCTTTTCTTCTGAAAACAGTTCCTCATCTGACACCTGGGTCAACCTACATCCTTCTGCTAGTGCTATCACTGCCCTCCATGCTCTTCCTTCTTTGTCTTGGGCGTGCACAGCAATATACTCAGCTGTTGTAATAATGCTTTCAATGTCTATTGCAAACACCTTTCCTTCTTGTTCATTAACAGGTGTTTCTGGTCGGAACAGGTAAGCTGCTGGCCTCCTCCATATTTTCCCTTCTATCCCTGGCATCCATGCAATTGCCATGTCTGTTCCATACTGGAATATCTCGCCATCTACTGGTTCCGCCCTAATCGCTGTCTGCCCACAGTATGCTTGCATAATCTGTCGTGCTGCTAGCATGTTAATCCCTGGAGTAGAGCAAATTATACCATCCTCTGTAAAGGAGATTGTCATATTTAACCTATTCATTATGTCCCTCCCCAGTATATTTACTGGTGAGGCACTATAATACAAGAGTGGAACTGACAGATCGTAATCTCCGATAGATAAGGGAACGTTATCAGTAAAAGGAACCAATCCTTTAGCCCCAGAAAATCCTTGGGTGTTCATGGCTTCGCCTGACATCTTAAATTTACCTTCCCTTATGCAAGACCGGGTTGCCCCGGTGTCAACAAGGAATGATAACTTTTTGTCACCTATCGTTACCTCTATGCGTGGCTCCTCCGCACTATTAGGTGTTACTGACAGGATGGGACACACCAAGGCCGTCTGTGGGCTGTCCTATTGGGGGTACAATGATTGGCCATTTCCTGTGTAAGGGTTGTGTCCCAATACCGTCACCCTACCCAATTGCGTTTGTTCAGTTTGGGGTTGTTGTGTTATCACTACTTGTTGTTGTGGCAGTGGCTGTTGTTGTGTTAATTGCTGTTGCTGCAGTGGCTGTTGTTGTGTTAATTGCTGTTGCTGCAGTGGCTGTTGTTGTGTTAATTGCTGTTGCTGCATGCCCTGCTGTTCTTGTGGTGGCCTAGGTTGTGCCTGCTCATTCCATGCTGATGTTCCTGGCCTGACCCTACACGTGCGTGACATGTGTCCTAGTAGTCCACAACTCCAACACACGGGTGGTTCTCTGTTTTGCCATGGGAAGCTCCCTGTGTTGTCCTGGTATACCGGTTGCCCTGTGGGGTATGAACTTCCAACTCCCCCCACCTGCTGTTGGGTATTATATCCGTATCCTCTCCCTCTCATAAATCCTCCTCTCCCTCTGTTATAACCATAATACCCAGCTCCTTGCATCGTGTACCCTCCTCCCACGTTTGGTGCGTGTAATTGTAGTGGCGGCAGTTGCTGTATTATACTTTGTGGAGGTGCTATTAGAGCTGGGTCTTGTGCAGCCACTATTTGTGTGGGGCTTTGGGCCATTGTTGTGGGCGCAGTTATTAGTGCCCCCTCCATTGTGTATTTAGTTAGTTTTTTCTGTACTAGTTTGGCCTCTTCTGTTTTCCTGTCCTCTTCCTTTTGTTTCATTTTTCCTTGCCATATCCTGCAGTGATGTACTATTGTCAGCTGTATTTCAGGCCATGGTTTTACTTCCATTCCCACTACTTTCTTTAGTTGTTTCTGAACTCCTTCTGGGAGCCCTTGTACTAGTATATGATAAAATATGGCTGGTGTTTTATCCCATTGTTCTCTAGTTTCCATGCGCCACTTCTCTTGAATATCCTGTATATAATCAACAGGATCCTCATTCTCACGCATCTTACGGGAAGTAATTGCTCCTATGTCTGATGTGTCTGGGTACTGTACTCTCAGTGCCTGCCATAGCGCATGTCTGCAGTTTGCAAATGGCGCCTCATCATGCGATGTGTTCGTTATTGTTATCCCATGGAATCCCGCTCTCTTCCAGATGTCGTCCGCTCTATCCCCTAATATTGATATTAACAGGCCTTTCACATCTCCTACTGCTAGTTTCTGCCCTGCGGTGTGTTTTTCCATTTCATATATCCACTTACCCGCTCCTCCACTTAGTGATGGGAGCCTACATTTTATATTTTCTTTATCCGTATGCTTCCATGGTACATACTGCGGTCTAACCCCTCCTCTCTCCAACAGTGGCATTAAGTTGTGTCTTGTGTCACCCTTTATGTTCCATAATATTGAGTCCTCACACCCCTCCTCCTCCCCTGTTTCCTTTACCACTTCAAATTCTTCCTTACTACCCCTCCTCCTACCTACCTCTCCGTCCCTTCCCCTTGTTTCGTCATCCCCTGTGTTTAATATGGGTATGTTTATCTGTCTGTCTTGCCTGCGGCTAGGGAGGTCTCTAAGCCGGCATGCATAGGGAGTCACTTCGTCCATGAAGGGCGCAAGCTTTATTGTGCGCAGCGTGCGTGTGGTGGTTGAGCATGTAGGGTGCGATGGGGGAGGGCGTGATGGAGATGGCGATGGTGTGGCTTCATGGGTTTGTTTTTCCACTAGTTGTTGCACCCTCTCCTCACTTTGTTCCAGCTCCTCCCTTCTCTTACGGATCCATGGCGAGTCTATGTTGGTTCTAGTGAGGTACAGCTTATCTAAGCTTTCCCTTTCACTCTTTCTTCCTACCCTCTCTACTCCTTCTTCCTCCTCACTGCAAAAATCAGTCATAGATGGTATCCCCCACTCTGTTTTTTTCCCTTTTACTGTTACTGTTTCTAAGTCTATTAGCTCCATTTCTCCTCTTCCTTTGTTACCAACTGTTCCCCCTGGTGTTGATGTTGTTGCTACTTCTCTACTTCTATATACATCCCCCCATTTTTCACTCTCCTTATTTCTCCCTCCTCTTTCCCCTTCACTCCTATCCTCCATTTCCCTACTATTTTCCTCCCTTTTCCTTTTTAATTCCTCCATCACTTCGTTGCTCATCTGTTCCAATATTCTTTCATCTTCTTTCTTTCTTTCCCATTTCACCCTTTCTCTTTCTATTGCTTTCTCTTCTTCATATTTCTTAGCTGCCTCTGATACTACCCTCCTCCTCCATATTTCCAATTCCCTTTCCTTGTCCTCTTCTTCCTTCTTTTTTTCTCTCAATACTACTCTTGACACCCTTTCTGCTGCTGCTCTTACCCTTCCATCTTCTATCCTTTGCTCCTCATTTCGTTCCCTTAATTTATCCAATTCTTTTTTTAGCCTCTTTCCTTTTCCTCACTCTCTCTTTTTCCCCCTTCTCAAGCTGTGTTAGTAATTCATTCTGCTCATCCCTTAGCTTTGCCAATTTTTCCTCTAAAATCTCTTCTCTTTGTCGTAGTAGCTCCTCCCCCTTCATCTCACTCTCCCTTGTACTATCCTCGCCTGTTCTCTTTACTGCCTCCCTTTCTTCTCCCGTTAGTGAACCCCGTAATTTTAATAATATCTGTGCAGCTACCCACTCATCATGTCCTATCTCTACAATCTGCTCTTCTCCAATCCTCCCCTCCCCCACTATCTTCCTGTGAGCCACATATGGTGGAGGGCTGTATGCCGGGTTCGAGTATCCTTCAGCCGCCCTTAACTGTCCTTCTATTTCTCCTAATTCTCTTAAAGGGTACAACCCTTCTCCCTCTGTTTTCACTCCCGGTGTTATGGGTATCTCGTTGCTCGGTTCCTTTTTTATGTCTTCTAATTTATCAATCTTTTCTCTTCCCTCTCCTTCATTCTCCGCATTCTTTTTCCTTTCACACCCCTTTTCCCCATCCGTTCCCTCTTTCATAATCTCCTTTACTTCCGGTGTTTCTCCCATAGAAAACATTCCATTTGGTCCTGGTCGGGATCCCTGGAACATCCTCCATAAGTTAAACACCTCCATATGGCTCGCCAACTTCTTCCCCTTGTATGTATTGTGCAGATGGT
Organism: Ambystoma mexicanum; assembly: GCF_040938575.1. Classification (NCBI taxonomy): domain Eukaryota; kingdom Metazoa; phylum Chordata; class Amphibia; order Caudata; family Ambystomatidae; genus Ambystoma; species Ambystoma mexicanum. The sequence goes on along the minus strand of NC_090927.1, from coordinate 702,467,446 downwards.
TTAGCAATGAATGTTGGGCATATGGATCGAAACTACCATTAGGCGGCCATGGCGTTAACATTTTGTTATCCATCCCCTGGGTCCACTCTATGCTGTACTTAATTAATTTCTCCCTATGGGGTGGCAGTGTTGTGCATATGTGTTGTAGTGGGGTAGTGAGGGTGTTCCCCCACCCTCCCGACCCTGTCCCATATGACATAGTTGTGCCCCACTTGTTACTCCTCCCTTCGCTATCAGTTTGCAATTTACAACCTTATATTGTTTACCTGGCCCCGTAAGTGTGGGGACTTACGACAATCCTTTACAAAGTATGCAATAATAATAATTAAAAAAAAAAAAATAAAAAAATAATAAAACACAAATATATATATATGTATAATTTTGTATTGTATATTCCTTCCCCTACGGCCCCCTGCGGCCGAAGCGCACGCAGCCCCCTTTGACTGCGTACCCCTTACGACGATCTTATACAGTCGTCCTTATTCCTCGTTCTCCTCCCCCTTTTACATTTGCCGTGGCTGGCGTTCTCCGTGCTCAGCCACGCCCCTCTCCCCTTCTCCTCTTCCAATCCACTCGTTTATTGTTTATCTTCGTATCCGCTCCCTCATCATTTTTCTCTTCCCCACCACTTTCAAAACTCAATGTTCCTTGTGCTCGTGATATCCTATAAAATCCCTACTGGTGACGTCACCGATGTCTCTACGCTACTAGTACATTCTCATTATTAATTTCAAAATACACTTGCAATTTACCCCCGCTAACCCTACAGCTGTCTTCCTGTCTCTCCTGGAACAAGGTAATCTCATCAATAATATAATTGGACTGCACACGCTGCGTCGCCTCGCGTGTGATACGCCCCTCAACAGGAGGGCTTAACCAGCCAATTATCTTCCGTATTTGGCAACTATGCAACTAGCTACCCCCTACAGGGAAACGTCATCTACCTATCGAGTTTCTTGCTCGAACAATAGGAAACCTCATCTACCTATCGAGTTTCTTGCTCGACCAATAGGAAACCTCATCTACCTATCGAGTTTCTTGCTCGAACAATAGGGAACCTCATCTACTCATTGATCAATAAATGCCAAATCGTAGGAAACCACACACGCCCACCCCTACACGTTAGTCGCGATTTAGGCCAATCAGTGTCTACGAGCGGCCACACGTGATGTTTCGTGCTCCGCCCCCCTCTTTCGCGTCACTGCTCTCGCACTCTTTTCACTCCCTTTCATTCCATTGCCAACACTATATTGTCAAACCTTCGCCGCGCACCTGTGCAACACCTCCCTCCTCCCTTATTTAATTCCTCCCCCCTCCCTCACAATTTCGCATTGCTCGTTGTGTGTGTCATGCTCACCAAGTTCTCTCGATGCAGGGCCGCTCGACTGCGTGCACCCCTCCAAGCGGCTCGCCACCTCCCCTCGTCTGGACCACGTCTGGACACTCGCCAACCGCGGGCGGGATACTTCTCAACCGGCTCCCGAGGGCCAATATCCGGATTGCGCTGTCCGGTCTTCTCGCAGCTCCGCGATGGTCCTGTAGTCCTCAGAAGGGGGCAACGGCAGAGGGGGCCGCGCCGCCGGGCCTCCTCGCAACGGGAGTGCCTGGAAAAAGTAAAAATAAAAGTCGATCTTAAACAGATCTCAGCAGTGCCTCCAACTTGTCGGGGGGAAATTCTGCCGGGGTCGGCCGGACCGTCCGCAGACCTCCAGGCAGGGAGGCCCCAACTCCTCCCGTGTGTATCCCAGATAAGATGAGATAGAGTATGAGACGCACACAAGGAGCAAGGTGACTCTGCTGTTTATTAGACAAAACGGCAGGGATGGGTCAAGGAGCGCACGCGTTCGTCCTGACACACACTCAATCGTGGGGCTCGCAGGCCCTTTTTACTGTATTATGACGCGCTACTTGCGTCACTTCAGAAAGTTAACAAAAAACCTATTGCCACTCTTAATTGGGTGTTCGAGTGGTAGGGTTAGTATAGCACACATATAGAGAAAGATATTAGTGGACAAGGTGTAGTCAGGTGGTATATCTGGGTTGTCCCTACAATTAGATACATGAAAATTGTTACATGAAGGCTCCTGAGGATTGGCTAAATGTGCTGGCGTCAGTGATAAGAGCCCCATGTTCTGATTGGTGCGCCCGTGAGCTTCCCAGCCTGGGACCACCGTCGTTCCCAGCTCTCGGTGTACCTGTAAGTTGCAACAATGTTTCACTATGGGTACATGCAGACAATGTGAGGACTTATTCATAGCTAGACGGGGTACCGTTCCCACTGTTGCAGATGTCCATTGAGCCTTTCAAGTGTATCTGCCAGTGTCTCGTAGCGAGGGATCCAGACGCCTCTGTTCTCCCGGGTTTGGCATCTCGTCAGGTTCGGCTTGATCACGTGGGGAGGGACCGTGAAAGAGGCATAATTCTGCACAATTAATATTGTTTTTCTACTGTGCGTCTGGTTTAATTTGTCGGTGTGACTTTAACGTTGGTGCGCGGAGTGCGAGGTTGCAACATCGTGCCTTTGATGATTTGCTCTTGGAACGTGGGTTTGCAACATTGCGACCTTGGCTGGTTGCTTCGCCAAGCTCATTCTGCAGCATCAGCAACTGACTCTTGTCTTGTTGATGTCCACGGGAGCTCTTGTTTGAGGCCTACTTTGGCCCGGTGCATAGGTTTGTCCGTTTGGTGCACAGGTGCTTTAGGTTATAGGAGCATATAATTCCATAATCGGTATTGTCTTTATTATATTTCTCATCGTTGTACCTGATTTCAAAGAGAAGCGTGAGCAAGCTAGTAAAAGTTCATGACGCGTCTTGCGTTTCTGCATTCTGAAAGCCTATATAAAAATAATAAAGATGCACGTCCGTGAATATGCCTGTCGCCTACGTCATAGCACTGAGTATATTCTTCGTGTAGGTTGGTGTGGGAATGTCCAGTGTGTATATTTGTACAGATGTGCTTCCCGTTGTCTAGGTCGTCATGGCATCTCTAACGACGTGTAGATTTTAGTCTAGTTGATCCGTGCCGCAGGTGTCGGCATGGCCAGTGCGGGCTGCTGGGCAAGCAGATGGACACATCCGTATGTTCCTGTACCAGGGTATCTGGTCGTCTGGTAAATGGGCAAACTCTTCTCGTGGCGGGTGTTTGGGTCGTGACCCTCTAGGCCAAGCGCGAGAGGTGAAGGACGGGAGCCTGGTTTTCCATTCTCCCACTTCACCTGTGTTTGTTTCATCGTGGAGGTAATGATTGACCTACATGAAGGTGATGACAGTTACATTCTGATACACCACAAACTGTAGATTCTTGATGTGATGGTGGTATTTGCTTTGTAGACACTGGTGGATTCAAGGTGACGATTTTCTGAGACACTAGAGGTTGTGATTTTGTTTGAATGGAGACTTTTGGTTTAGGCACTGGGTAATTTAAGGTGATGGATTCAATTCTAATGTTTGGTATATAAGGTAAAGCCTTGGAGGTGCTTCTTAGCGATTATAGGTTGGATTTGTGTTTCCTGTTTATTATTTTATTCTCTGTACAGATCTTGGAACCAGGAGGGTGACTTGGAGTACCCATCTACTAAATGAACTTGATTTGAGAAGTTTTATGCGAATTGGTTGGACATTGACATTAGCGCTACTTAAAATCACTTTGAGAGGTATAGTAGTGGTTGTTCTTATAAGGCAGGTTTAGTTGAGACCTGTACCTATGTCCTCTAGACATCAATATGGTGTCATATGGAGGGTTTGAGTTACTATGATTGTGTGGCTCACTGTCTTATCGGTTGGTGTTGGTTGTTATCCTTTACAGGTGGCCCTATTTTGGATCGCCTTAACTCCTACTCAGGATTACATAGTGGTGAAAACGGATGTAAAAAGTTTCTCTCCCCTGAAGAAAGTTCTAGCATTAAGAAGCAACAAAGAACTGAAACATGTCGGGATATGTTTGTTGTTAATCAACACTTTGTTTAAATGCATAGTGGATTGTAATTGTCATGTGTCTGTGAATTTTATATGTTGTGAATTGTGGTATAATTTATCCCATTAGGTTGGTGCTATAACCACCATGTGGGTCAAAATCTTGGGTTATATAGTGTGTTTTAAAACAAGTTGTTTTTACAATGTTTTATTGAATTTAAATATGATAATTAAAATGATCAAATCTATGAAAATTTGTTGCACAGCAAGTCCATTTTTTCAGTACTAATGGATACGGGTCATTACTAATCATCCTTGTTTAGACAGATGACCAATTTATCAGACTAAAGGTTGTGTACCTTTTCTCCTTTTTTGTACAAATACTTATGGTTAGCCTCGGACCGTGAAGTCAGGTTTTCAGCGGGGTTGTTACTTACCTTATGTATAATGAACAGATTCAGAAGGAACATGAGTAGGGTCCTGAGGAAGCTTTCTATTAGTTTCCACGTATTCCCAGATGCTGATCTCTCAAGCCGTAGAACACACCCATGCGGGCCACAGAAACTCCTCTCTTTCTCCCCCACACCATTGCATTATTTCTTGCTTACTGTTTAGTCTCCTTAATTAACAAATGATGTACAGAAAAGCCATGGCTGTGCTAATTGAAAAAAGGCATAATTAAACCGTGCTCCTCACACTCCTTTTCATTGCTAGCCAATTTGAGGAGAAGAAAAATCAAGTATTGTTTTTCCTAATTGGAAAAATTGTTGAGGCTAGAAGAAAGGACCGTCTGTTCATGAGAATACGTATTTATTTTTAAAGGGAATACAACAGTTCCCATTGATTTGGAATGTACAATCTTTCTTTGGAAAGATGTGTTACCTGTAAACGCTCAGGGATAAAAGCATCGTTGCCGCAGCCCATTTTGTTGCACAATGTTCCTGCTCATTTAGTGGAATTGTGCGCAAGACCATTATTGGCTGACATATGCACCTCCAAACCCTGCAATTATAGTTTTTATTAGTCTTAGGAATTCACATTTTTTGGCAAGACTTGCTGTTCAGTGACTTTGTGTCAGATGCCTCGGATTGCTGCGGGATTGCCTGCGATACTCTGAGGCGGGAAGAAATTCTCTGGATCCCATCCAAGGTGCAGAGTGACAGATGCCTGCCTCGGTGTGAGGAAAGACGCCCGACTCTGACACAATCATTCCGGGAGGTAGAGGGGCCTTGGTGTGTGTGGAAACAAATTTAGATTTTGGAGCCTCACATTTTACCAATGAGACTATTGTTGGAGGTCCTGGTGCAGAATGATGCATTCTGGGAAAATATGAGGGTTCCTGGTTTTATAGGCAAGATTAAGTGTTAAAGCCCTAAAGACTGGTTGGCAAGACGAGGTACAAGAAAAAGAAGAAAAACATGCATGTTGTGTCCTGAAGCAGAGGGAACAGGATAAAGGGGAAGGTGTGATTATGTAGGAAGGAGCCATCCAGAACCGGTCACAGGGGTGAGGGAAGAAAGTTTGGGCTTTCTGGGTCAGATGTTTAAAAAAAGAAAAATGTAGGGCTAGACTTCAAGATGTCCTGAGACGGAGGAAGATTCATTTGAGGCACACAAAAGGGGATAATAGAATTACAATGGGTTTTGAGGGCAAAAGAAGGGGTAAAAGAAATATAGACAGGAGTGATACTCCTAGGACAAGTATACGATATAATTTAAAGATGCATAAATCCAAATGGTGACCTGTTGTTGACGCTGCACGCCATTATGTAATTATGGAAGTCTCACTACCAGTCATCAGTGATGTTATCGCTCTTCCTCTGATCTGGCATTAAATGCTGAATCAGAGAAATTGTGCTTCTTTGAGGCACTGTGCACACAACTTGCCAATAGATTTTAGGGCAAAGAGTCTGCAACCTGTTTCTCCAACTCCCAACCAGGTAGGCAGCAATGTCAACGGTGAGGCATAAGAGGGGTGGCATTGAAAAGTCCTGCTCTATGGTGTGAAAGAGTGCCCACCCAGCTATTTAGGTAACCAGATATGTATTCCTTCCTTCCTTCCTTCCTTCCTTCCTTCCTTCCTTCCTTCCTTCCTTCCTTCCTTCCTTCCTTCCTTCCTTCCTTCCTTCCTTCCTTCCTTCCTTCCTTCCTTCCTTCCTTCCTTCCTTCCTTCCTTCCTTCCTTCCTTCCTTCCTTCCTTCCTTCCTTCCTTCTTTCCTTCCTTCCTTCCTTCCTTCCTGAATGAACAATAATTAAAGGAGAAAGCAGCAGGATGGGACTATAACTTCATTTGCATAATGAATACATCCAAGAATGTATTTCGCTGTTATCAAATGGTACCATTTAAAGTGTGTTGGTGGACCAGGAAGGTATGTGATAGGATTGGCATTTGGGTGGGCCAAGTACAGAACTTCCTCCTCGGTGTGACAGTTGTTCATTTCAGGGGTCAATGTTTCAATCTTTTGGATTGTTAAGTAAGGTGGGTCCATTCAAATTGTACAAGGAAGTAAACTAATAGACATGCAAAAAAGAGGTATGGGTACCACTCTATGAGAACGAACATGGTCTAATGACTTGTTCTATGGGCAGGTACCCACAGGAGAGTCCCTGCCACATTTTAGTTCACTGTACCTTTCACAAAGGAGCAATATCTATTTGCACATCAGTCTTTGCCCCACCCACTTGAGCAGTCCAGCCCTGAAATGCTAGGCAATCCTCCTGAGAGTCTACAGCCATATTTTAGCTTACTGTACTTTTCACAAAGGATGAATATCCATTTGCATATCAGTCTTTGTCTCGCCCACTTGAGCAGTCCAGCACCGAAATGCTAGGCAATCCTCCTTTGAACAGGGGTACCAACAGCAACCCGAGACACATGTTTCAGCCTAGTCGTGCCTTATCAGTGAGGTGGAGCTGTGCTTCTCTTAGCACAGTGAGGAAGGGGTCCATGTCTGGATAAACTTAGGTATCTTAGGGTGATCAACACAATGTTCCTTAAAGATAGAAAAAGAGGTACGGGTGCCCCTCTGCGAGAACGAACACGGCCTAATGTCCTATTCTATGGGAAGGTACCCACCCGAGAGTCTGCAGCCACATTTGAGCTCACTGTACCTTTCACAAAGGAGGAATATCCATATTCATATCAGTCTTTGTCCTGCCCACTTGAGCAGTGCAGCACCAAAATGGTAGACAATCCTCCTTTGAACAAGAGTACCAACAGCAACCCCAGACAAGTGTTTCCGCTCCCTATGGAGGTGCACATTTAAGCAAAACAATTCCTACAAAGTACATTATATATTGGATAAATATGTTGTGATATTGCAAGTTACCAAAGCATTGTGGGACCAAATAGAGGAACAAGGCCCAATGGCTATTCCCTTAGTTTATAAGGTCACGTCACTCTGACGTGACTTGCAATGCAATCAGTTTGGGCTATTAGGTGGCAGAGTCTCATATAAATCCAAACTATTACAATATGATATGATAGTTTATTTATATAGCGCCTATGCACAATGTGTTTCACAGCGCTTCAAATAGACTACAGATAGGGAGAAATGGCATGTGAGGATGGACAGGAAGCTTGAAGGTGTTGTTTTGGTATTTGCCAATCCATTGTCTGCCCTTGGCCATGCTAATTCCTATTGCCATTTCTACCCAGTTCCTGCTCCTCCCAGCCCAAAACACCTCCCCATGGGAACTCTTTGAGCTTGCTTTTATCAAGCCTTAGCATCATACTTGCACTCTGAAGTGCCTACCAGTGTTTTTTCAAAGCAGTCGTCTGCGAGTTAATGACTTAATTGGAATTGAAACCCACTACTGCTGTAATAAAAATGTTTTAATCAGCTATGCCTTCAGCCCTTAATTAATAAAGCACTATGCAAGTCCTTTACTGAAGTCCTGTTAAAAACAAGCATTGGCAAAGCAACAGTTTTGGCTTGTGTATACATATTAGGCATTTGCCAGCCAATGCTATTCGAGGCCGAAGTGCTCGCACCATTTTGCACCTGCTTGGATCAATGGCCAGTTAATACCACTATGGCAGTGCCGGGTAAGACCCTTTTCCATGCCTATGCAAAAGCTAATGACTCCCATTTGCAGATCCATAAAATCAATGTAGAATCTGCATTCAAACAGGGTAATATTATGCAGCTTCTAATGTGTTGGAGAAAAATAATGTATATTATGCATTGAACACGTTTTAATTTGGTGTTTTAAAATAATTAGTAACACGCAGATTTGTGCTCGCAAATCGAGCAGTGCACAGATTAAACAATGGCTGTTAAGTATCGCAGACCACTGTTTTACAAGCAAGGGATTTGATACGCTTGTTATGGCTTTGCAGTGACATCTGGAATTGTGCTCTGTGCTGAGTCAGCAAGGAGGGATTGTGTGGTCACAACGGACGTGCAAAACTGATCACAGTGCAGTGGGGAGGTCAAGATAGTTTTAGACACAATATTTGGAGCAACAGTACTGTTGCCAGTACTGTTGCTCCAAATATTGTGTCTAAATCTATCCTGAGGAATATGGGGCATTTGTCTGAGAAGAATAATAACCATTTATATACAGCACACTACAATCTGAATCGTCTTTGAGCTCAGGCGTGTCAATGTGAAATGTAATGTTATTTTTTGTAGGGTTGCGTTATAAATGTTGTGTTTTTGTCACTATGTGATGTGATATCGCCTTTATCACTATGTTCAAATTATAGGAAAACATTTCCGATTCTATCATGTGTTCATTTTGTTATACCACCATAAATACAATAATATGAATTTGAGCTTTTGATATACACTGCCTTTATATTTGTTGTACTGTTTTTTTTTTAATATAAATAAAAATTATGATAATGTTCAATTAACTGTTTAATTTGCAAATTAAATAAATGTTGTTGTAAAAAATTACATTTGGGACATAACTTTAGGTTCCTTTATATTTCATTAATTCACCTCGTACAGTAACTTCTTATAATGCATGACATCCTGCAATATCTGTACAAAAAGCCTGGAAATAATCTTATTACAGGTTAGTTGTGACATCAAAACTGACCGCACCACTGCACTGTGATCAGTTCTTGCACGTCCGTTGTGACCACACAATCCCTCCTTGCTGACCCAGCACATAACACAATTCCAGATGTCACTGCACAGCCATAACAAGCGTATCAAATCCCTTGTTTGTAAAACAGTGGTCTGTGATACTTAACAGCCATTGTTGAATCTGTGCATTTCTCAATTTGCATGCACAAATCTGCGTGTTACTAATTATTTGAAAACACCAAATTAAAACGTGTTCAATGCATTTTGTTAAACTCCTTACATTATTTTTCTCCAACACTTTAGAAGCTGCATAATATTACCCTGTTTGAATGCAGATTCTATATTGATTATATGGATCTGCAAATGGGAATCATTAGATTTATCAAGAGGGTGAGTATTGAAGGGGGTGACAGTGTGTGGCCATTTATTATAAGCAATACAATCCCTCCTATCATATGTCAATATTAATGCCAGCAGTTTGGGGTTTTGCATAGGCATGGGAAAGGGCCTTGCCAGGCACTGCCATAGTGGTATGAGAATGGGCATGGGCCCGAGTTATATAAATCCACGGGTATCAGTTTGAATCAGGCACAGACTGGGATGGGAGGGCTGGCCTGAGTAACAACAAAGATAACATTGTAGAGACTGACTGGCATGACATATGGACAGAACAAGATCACTGCAAGGAAGGACATATGTCCCACAAAATTAGTGTACATCTCTACATACAACTATGCTAACAATCGACTCTACTAAAACCTCACCCTTCTGCATACACCTCTCAAACTCTTAATAAACACAACCATACCTCTACAAACCACAGAAAACCTCACACACTTCACTACACTGCAGCAACAAATAAACCACACATAGCCTTGCACAACAGCACACAACGGATACTGACCGTATACCACACCAAGAAGTATAGTGAACAGTGTTAACCGAACTGGAGCTGCCAACAGCACATCACAGCTCCCTTGCTCTTTCTCCAAAGTTTGTCCTACTAACGTACCCAAACAGACCCCCCTTTTTATTTTCAGATTCGTCAGAGTGCCAGGGGACCACTCTGGTGTTGATAGTGCACGGTATAAATATCATATTCCTTTAACATTAACATTAACCCTGAGAGCTGAACCTTCAAACTGGGTATTCCGAAGGTCCCTCAAAACGTGGCTATTTGCCTAGACTGTTCCTTACCTCGTCTGTACCTACATCTGTTTTTCTGTTTAATGCAAGTAACTGGTCTCTGTAAAAGTGCCTCAATGCCTCTGGGTTGTTTGTGCACTTTATAAATGAAATAAGTAAATAAATGAAGAAATAAATAAGGAGAAGATCTTCCACATACCCCAACCAGCTAGTTTTAAAATGTCCCAGCCTGGGAAGTAGAGATGCTCAAATGACCACTGATATTGTTAGATATGCCATATAAGAATTGAACAGTAAAGGTGCCAATATGCAGCCTTGCTTCAGACCCTGATGAGTAGTAAGAGGAGTGGTAAGTGTATCCAGTTTGTACATTTTTTACTCGAACTGTAGTGTTAGTGTGTATGTGCGCTTATGATGTTCAACAGGCCAGGTGGTAGACCCGACTCCTTTCATTTTCACCACAATTTATATCTTTTGACTGGGTCCAATGCTGCACTGAGGTTGACAAATGCCAAGTAAATTGGTATGTTGCGCAATCGCCGGGCGCTTCAACTCATAGTGACAAGGGCAATGTTGTTATCCATTGTGTAATAGGCTTTTCTGAAACCCTTGGTTAAATGGCAGGATGTGATTACTTTCCGTAGCTGGTGCGTCCAACATGGCTAATATCTTATAACTTGATGGATCTGAGTGAGAGCCAGATTTGTAGATGGGGACTATGAGGCCCTTAGTCCATCTCATATGCTGAAAAAGGAGAAATAAAATTTGACTCCACACAACCAGGCTTTGTTTCATAATGGCATTGCAGATGCCATCTGGGTCTTGAGCTATGCAATTCTTTTTTTTAATGATGTATTTTTCTAGATATGTTCACGATTCAAGACACATCTCCATTCTGCTCCTATCCAATGGCTATCGTGTAGGTTTTCATCAGTCGAACCAAGAGTGTTAAGGATATGTTGCTCCCAATCGTATTTGGAGGCACCTCCCACCATCTTCGAGTTCCCTCTATTGCCGTTAACAAGCTGCTAGAACCTACGGCTATCTTGTCGCTCTATGATCTGAATCAGTATTCTCCATCAAGTCAGTTTCAATGTGTGCTTGTATTTGCGCAACCAATGACGATACTCAGATTTCAGTTTGTTAAAATGAGCAGCGACGGAGTGAGCTGCAGTAGCATTCAAGATGCTGTTTCTGAGGTCCTTTCTAAGTGTTCTTTGTCTGTTCCGAATCTCCTCATCAAATTCATTTATATGGACAATATTACGTTTTCCTTGTGACTTGGTTAGTTTTCTACCAGGGGTAAGACGTTTCCAAAAAGTTAAGAAACAATGTTGTCAATGAAAGCTTTATACTCATCTAAGTAAGGCCTGCCTGTTTCATTATCCGAGCTGAAATCTGTGAAGTATTGTCTTTTGGTTAAAAATTGTGGACCGACACAGATGTCATTCAAATATTCATTAGCCAGGTTGAGGTTTCCATGTTTTTTGATTGACCTTTATTGATGTTTCATATGAGCTCTATAAAAGCTGCATCTATACATAGCATCATTAAACAGACCTTCCAGGTTACTGAGGCATGAAATTGAACCTTTTGTGGCATAAAAAAGCACATTTTGCAGCACCCTTTTATATTTAAAGTGGCATTTTTGTGGCATATGTTTTATTGACTAGAGGTTGTAAGATTGGCAGGTTACAAGAAAGAGGCAACATTTGAGGCTACAAGAGAGCCACTTTGCCATTATTTGCACCTTTTGCATATATTTAATAAACAAGTCCCAGATGTCCATGACTTGACAGAACAGTATTTATTTTTCTCTACATGTTTGGTTTAATGTGGGTGCCTATTTAATATTATTAAGTCTACTGATCATTATTGATTGTAGTGGTGAAAATATTCCCCTTCTAGGTTATCCAATCCCGCAAGCAGCCACAGACCCTACTCACCAATACCCCACATCTGTGTCGGTGCACAATTTTTAACCAAAAGACAATACTTCACAGATTTCAGCTCGGATAATGAAACAAGCCATTCTTACTTAGATGAGTATAAAGCTTTCATTGACAACATTGTTTCTTAACTTTTTGGAAACGTCTTACCCCTGGTAGAAAACTAACCAAGTCGCAAGGAAAACTTAATATTGTCCATACAAATTAATTTGATGAGGAGATTCGGAACAGACAAAGAGCACTTAGAAAGGACCTCAGAAACAGGATCTTGAATGCTACTGCGGCTCACTCCGTCGCTGCTCATTTTAACAAACTGAAATCTGAGTATCATCATTGGTTGCGCAAATACAAGCACACATTGAAACTGACTCTATGGAGAATAATGATTCAGATCATAGAGGGACAAGATAGCCATAGGTTCTAGCAGCTTGTTAACGGCAATAGAGGGAACTCGAAAATGGTGGGAGGTGCCTCCAAATACGATTGGGAGCAACATATCCTTAACACTCTTTGTTCGACTGACGAAAACCTACACAATAGCAATTGGGTAGGAGCAGAATGGAGATTTTTCTTGAATTGTGAACATATCTAGAAAAATACATCATGAAAAAAAAAAGAATTCCAGAGCTCAAGGCCCAGATGGCATTTGCAATGCCATTATGAAACAAAGCCTGGTTGTGTGAAGTCAAATTTTATTTCTCCTTTTTCAGCATATGAGATGGACTAATAGTCCCCATCAACAAATCTGGATCTCACTCAGATCCATCAAGTTATAAGATATTAGCCATGTTGGACGCACCAGCTGCGGAAAGTAATCACATCCTGCCATTTAACCAAACACGTTTCAGTAAAGCCTATTACACAATGGATAACAACATTGCCCTTGTCATTATGAGTTGCAGCGCCCGGAGATTGCGCAACATACCAATTTACTTGGCTTTTGTCAACCTCAGTGCAGCATTTGACCCAGTCAAAAGATATAAATTGTGGTGCAAATGAAAGGAGTCGGGTCTACCACCTGGCCTGTTGAACATCATAAGCGCACATGCACACTAACACTACAGTTCGAGTAAAAAATGTACAAACCGGGTACACTTACCACACCTCTTACTACTCATCAGGGTCTGAAGCAAGGCTGCATACTGGCACCTTTACTGTTCATTTCTTATATGACATATCTAACAATATCCGTGGTCATTTGAGCATCTCTACTTCCCAGGCTGGGACACTTTAAAACTAGCTGGTTGGGGTATGTGGAAGATCTTCTACTTATTTATTTCTTCATTTATGTACTTATTTCATTTATAAAGTGCACAAACAACCCAGAGGCATCGAGGCACTGTTACAGAGACCAGTTACTTGCAATAAACAGAAAAACAGATGTAGGTACAGACGAGGAAAGGAACAGTCTAGGCAAATAGCCAAGTTTTGAGGGACCTTCAGAATACCCAGTTTGAAGGTTCAGCTCTCAGGGTTAATGTTAATGTTAAAGGAAATGATATTTATACCGTGCACTATCAACACCAGAGTGGTCCCCTGGCACTCTAGCGGATCTGAAAATAAAAAGGGGGGTCAGTTTGGGTACGTTAGTAGGACAAACTTTGGAGAAAGAGCAAGGGAGCTGTGATGTGCTGTTGGCGGCTCCAGTTCGGTTAACACTGTTCACTGAGCTTCTTGGTGTGGTATACAGTCGGTATCTGTTGTGTGCTGTTGTGCAAGGCTATGTGTGGTTTATTTGTTGCTGCAGTGTAGTGAAGGGTGTGAGGTTTTCTGTGGTTTTTAGAGGTATGGTTGTGTTTATTAAGAGTTTGAGAGGTGTATGCAGAAGGGTGAGGTTTTAGCAGAGTCGGTTATTAGCATTGTTGTCTGTAGAGATGTACACTAATTTTGTGGGACTTTCAAGGTTTAGACAAATGTCCTTCCTTGCAGTGATCTTGTTCTGTCCATATGTCATGCCATATGTCATGCCACTCAGTCTCTACAATGTTATCTTTGTTGTTACTCAGGCCAGCCCTCCCATCCCAGTCTGTGCATGATTCAAACTGATACCCGTGGATTTATATAACTCAGGCCCATGCCCATTCCCATGGCTCTATCTGGATGCGACGCGGTTCAGTGTCACCACCATGTCCAGATTTGATTTGTGTGAGATGTAAGTCCATCTCCGGAGATTCTGCCTGGGTTTCATGTATGTTAGTCTAGTGGATTTTATCTTCTACTTACTAGCTTAGGTGCAGGTTTCTTAGTGGGGCACTAGTGGAATTGTTTTGGCTAGCGGGAAGATTACATGGTGAGGTTGATTTGAGGTTGGCTATTTTGTAAATGTGAGGTAATTGTTGATTAGTGGATGCAAGGTTACGTTGGGTTGGCGGTTTAACACATTAGGTTATGTTGAACTGTCTGGCAGGGTTGATGCTTTGTTAGTTGGGGTTTTGTTGTTAGTTGTGTCTGTTGTCTGTGTCAGCCCTGTTGGGTATTGTTAGGTCCAGGTTGGATTGTTGCTCGTGATCGGTTCAGCCTTGCACTGTCTCTTTAGATTCTGTGTGGGATCCCCTTCTCTGCTGGTTCTCTGTGTTTTCTGTACGGTCTCAGGTTTGTTCTTAATTAGCTCTCTTTTGCATTTTTGGTTTTATTGTTTCAGTTCTCTCCATCTGGTTCCAAGGTCTTGAAGAGCCAGGGTTTGAGCCGTTTTCAGAATTTTAGGTGGTCTCTTTGGTTTCTTATTTCTTTCGGGAGGTTGTTCCAGGTTTTTGCTGACAGGTGGGAGAAAGAAGAGCCCCCAAGTTTTTCCTTAAGTATGGTTTTGTTTACAGGCAGATTTCATTGCTTGATCTGAGAAGTCTTGTCAGCTTGTAGATTGTTACTTTCTTCTGCAGGAATTCTGCTCCCTGGCCGCTGATTGCTCTTTGTGTTATGCACGTTGTTTTGAATGTGATATGTTTGTTGTTTGATTGGAAGCCAGTGTTGAATTTTTAGCGCTGGTGTGATGTGGTCTCTTCTCGATAGTTTGAGGAGAAATCTGGCCGCCACGTTTTGGATGCGTTGCAGTTTGTTCAGTAGGTATTCCGGCATTCTGAGGTAGAGGCTGATGACATAGTCAATTCTTGACATGAGGAGGGCGACGATTGTCAGTGTTTTGTGGGTGAAGGATAGGAATGGTAGAATTCTTATTGTTGAGTGTAGGAAGAAGCATTTTTTAATTATTATGTTTACTTGTGGTTCTAATGTTAGTGTGTTGTGCATTTGGACTCCCAGTTTTTTTAATACTTTTGATGCTGTGGGTGCCATTCCTAATTCTGTTGGCCACGGGATATAGGTGTTTTTCTCTTGGTATTTGGATACAATCATGATTTTTGTCTTTCCTGGTTCTATTTTGTAGGTTGTTGGCTTTCATCCAGTCGTAGATTTCTATGAGACATTCTCCTAGGGTTGTGTTTTCTTCTTGTGCATCTTCGATTATGTAGATGGTTTGAGTGTCATCTGCGTAGTTATATCACGTAAGATTGTATTTTTTGAAGATATTGATTAGTGGAGCCTGGTAGATGTTGAAATACAGTGGTAATAGTGAGGTTTCTTTTGGTACTCCGCAGTCGTTCACTCATGGAGCTGATTTGAAGGGTTTTGTCCAGACAGTCTCTGTTCTGTTTGCAAGGAATGATTTTATCCAGAGTAGTGCTAGGTCTGTTATACCTATTTCTTCTAATCTCTTGATGAGGGTGTCATGGCTTACTGTATCAAATGCTGCAGAGAGGTCAAGTAGAATCAGGGCAGAGGTTGTGTTGGCGTCTACGTTTGTCTTTAGGTCATCCAACACAGATAGGATTGCCGTTTCTGTTCCTCTCGCGGGTATGAAGCCCACTTGTGCTTGGTCTAGCAACTGGTGTTTTTCTAAGTGTTCTTGAGTTAATTTCCATACGTAGGTTTCTAGGAGTTTTGCTGGATAGGGGATGTTTAAAATAGGTCTGTAGTTGGAGAGGTCTTCCACGTTGCCAGTTGTGTTCTTAAAGAGAGGTTTAATATATGCTGATTTGTATGCTCGTAGTACAGTCCCTGGCTCGAGCAACAGGTTCAAAAGATTTTGATAGAATTCTAATGGTGTTCCTTGTGGGAGGATTAATTTGAAAATGTCGCGTGGCACGGATCCATGGGGGAGCCAGCTTTTTTGTTATCTTTTACCAGCTCGACGAATGTCTCTACTGATATTTGAGAGAAGTTTTGGAGTTCGTGCTCTGGCTCCTCGTTGAATATGGTTTTTGGGTGTTAGGTTTGATCAGTCTGTTTTGTATGATTTGTTGGATGTTATTGATTTTATTTTTGAAATGGTCTGCTAGGTAGTTGCATTGTTTCTGCGAAGGTATTGGGGCGTTGTCGCAACCTGGTGGGTTCCTCATTTCATTTATGTTTCTTTTTGTGTGTCGGTGCCTTTGGTGATTCTGTCGTCATAGTACCTTTTCTTTGCCTTTTCAATGTTTTCTTACCTTGGTCATATTCTTTTCTCCATTCTAGTTCTAGCTTCTTTTTGTTCTTTTTCATTGTGCTTAGTAGTGGGGTGAACCATTTTGCCATTGCTCTTTATCTTGAAGGGGTATTTGTATTTGTATTTGTATTTCTTTATTTATATAGCACACCTGTCCCAAAGGCATCTGAGCACATATCGTAGGTTACAACCACAGCATCAATATATATATAAACATGTCTTAGGTTACATTGGCAGCATGAGTTTACAATTACAAACATACTATACAAAGGTGAGATATATACAAAAATTACAAGCATTTGAAGTATTGCAATCCGGGTAAGGCAGTTGCAGTGAATAGGCTAAGTACTGGTATTAGAGGTTATGGTAGTTTTGGGACAGGAACCATTATTTGGCTTTGTTCATGAAGGCAAGGAACGAGGGTTCTAGTCTAAGTGAGGTGGGCATGGTGTTCCATAGTTTGGAAGCAAGGACCGGGAAACTGGCCAGATTTTTGTAGTTTGAATCTGAGAATAGATAGACAATGGGTTTGGGCTGTTCTTTGTGGCCGGCTTGAAGTTTGCAGAGAGAACCCGGAGGCCAGGTATGGGGGTGCCTTGTCAGCCAAGCATTTATGTGTGAGGGCCAGAGCATTTAAGGGATACTCTTTGCGCAACAGAGAGCCATTGCAGGTTACGTTGGGTGTCAGATATTTGTTGGTTCCTAGGGATGTTCAAGGCAGCTCTAATGGTGTTATTTTGGATGACCTGAAGCTTGATGATGTTGCGTTGGCTGGTCCCAAGATAAAGGGCGTTGCAATAGTCTAACTTAGACATAATCAGAGTTCTAGCAAGCGTGATGCAGTTAGCTGTGGTGATGAATGGGCGTCAGACAGTGATGCGTTTGCAGGTGTATGCAGATGCTGAGATCACTGCGTTAGTTTGTCTCGAGAGAGATAGGGTGGAGTCGAGATAGATACCTAAAGTTTTGGTGTCATTAGTCACCTTGATAGTGTTGCCATCGATAACAAAGGATTTGAATGTGGGGTCTAGTCTGCTCAGAGGGTTGGGGGAACCCAGGTTGAGGAACTCTGTCTTACCATGGTTAAGACAGAGCTCATGTTGGTCCATCCAATCCTGGATGATCATATAAACGTCGTTTAAGGCTTTGGTGTCAGCTGTGGTCGCCCGAGATAGGGATAAGTATCTTGCTGTCATCGGCATAATTGGTGTAGGTGACACCCAAATAGTCAGGTATATCAAAGAGCGGTTTTGTGAACACATTGTAAAGCGTAGGTGAAACACAGGCTCCTTTGGGACACCGCAGAGAACTGGAGTGGATTCAGCTGAGGCAGACAGAATAGAAGACCCCTAATGGATCGGTTAGCCAAGAAGGATCTAATCCAGGTAGTAGCTTGATCTGAGAAGTGGGCTGCCACGTTGAGGTAATGACACGGGATTTGATGGTTCACCAAATAGAAAGAGGCTGATAGGTCCAGTAGTAAGAGGAGGGCAATCTTGCCGTTGTCTTTCAGGTCCTCAATTTGAGTTTTTAGGTCTAGCAAGACAGTTTACGTTCCATGCTTGGAGCGGAAGCCCGACTGTCTAAAATGAAGGAGGTTATTACGTTCCAAGTAGTCCTGTATCTGTAAGTAAGCTGCTCGGTCTAGGATTTTTAGCAGGAAGGGCACGGTTGTAATAAGCCTGTAATCAGTGGGTACATTTGGGTCTAGTGAAGGTTTTTTGAGAAGGGGGATGACCCAAGCATCCTTCAGGTTATCTGGCACAGTGCCTGTGCTGAATGATGCATTAATTAGCGCCGTGATGAAAGGAGCTAGCTCATGGGAGGCCTCCTTTATGATGGGAGCTGGACAGGTGTCGACCTGGCAGTTAGAAGGTTTGAGTTTACTAATGATGTTCTCTACCTTGGGGATGGTTACAGGTGAGAAAATGAACGGTATAAGGGTGTGTGAAGTAGGGTTCGTTTTGTCCAAGGGGGAGATGGGTAGAGAGTTGGGCTGGAGGCTACATTTTTTTAGCATTCATTTTGGCTTGGAGTGTCGAGATTTTGTCTAGGAGCGCTTTTTGTATGTTTGAGCACCAAGAGCTCTCCTTACTGATTGTGTCAGGTGGTGTGCAAGGTGTTTTAAATTCATTCCTTTAGGATCTTGAAGAGCTCTCTAGTATTAGATTATGCACAATACGTTTGCTGAAGGTCTCCCTTTTGGCTAGGAGAATTGCCTCTTTGTAGTTAAGTGACGCTATGATAAGGTTATCCTTTTTGGCAGCAGTAGGGTGAATTTTCCAACGGGCTTCCGTGTTTCTTTTTTCTTTACACAAGGTCCTCAGATGTGGTGTGAACCACAAATTGAGGTGAGCGTTTTGTTTGGCTTTGCTACATTCAATAAGTGATTGGCTTTTCTGGGGAGATGCTGCAGATTATATCAGTAATCCATTTATATAGTAGTTCTGTTTTTCCGTCAAGGTCTGCCTTGTCCAGTTCAGTTGCGGATGGTTTTGCGAGTTCGAGATGTTCTGTTAGGTTGTTTGCTTCGATGACTTTCCAGTTTCTTTTTGTGGTGGTTGGGAATTTGAGGGGCTGGTTGGTTGATTTATTTGGTAGCATGATCACAAATGGGATGATGAGATGGCTTCTCCAGAGTATCTGTATCAGTGATAACATTTTAGTTGGCGAAAATTTGCATCAATTCTGTGTCCTGCTATGTGTGTTGCTCATTTGACCAGTTGTTGTAGTTTCATGGTTGATAGTTGCCTGATTAGTGAACTTTGTGAGTTGCCATGTTTTTCTTCAAACCATATGTTGAAGTCCCCCAGGATAATCAGATGTTCATTTTGAATGGCTATGATGGTGATGGCGACGACGAAGGTTGCATCGTATGTCAGTGGTCTATAAATCAGTATGAATTTAATGTCTGTTTTTGGGTTTGCTGATAGGTGCATGACCATGGATTTGCAGTTCTTGATGTTTAGAGGTTTGTCTGTTTTTATTTTCAGGTCTTCTTTGAATGCTATTACAAGGACTCCTCCTTTTTTCCCTTTTCTGTTTAACTGTAGGCATTTGAAGTTGTGGGGAGGCAGCTGTGGAGTGTGATTTGTAGTTATCATCCAGCCATATTTCTGTGATGAATAGGATGTTGATGCCGTTGTCGCATAGCAGGTCGAAGATCTTTGTTGTGTGTTTTGACAACAATCTTGCGTTGATAAAGTTGCAGTGGATTTTTATCATTTGATTTGGCTTGTGTTTTATTATCGCTGTTGTCTACTGACTGGTGTTTTGGTTTTCCTCCATTTAGGTCTCCGGTTGTGGTGGTGGTACAGTAGTTTTTGTGTCATCGTCAAATATCTCTTACAGGTTAAGTGTTGGGTTTTTGTTTTCTTCATGTTCCTCTTCTATATTTTGTGGCTGTTGATGGGTGGGTCCTTGTGTTTTGGTGATATATGGGGTCGGGGTGTCGATTGCGTTCTTGTTCTCTCTGGCCTCTTCCATTCTTCTTCCTCATGACTGTGTTCTGTTGTCAGTCTTTCTTGATTCGTTCTTTGGATTGATTTGTTTTGGTGAGTGATTTACTTTGCGGTATTATGTTAGGTATAGAGACTTTTCTTTTCTGCCAGAGGTCATTCTGTTTTCAGTCTTGTTAGTGGGTGTGTGTTCCGCAGTTATGGATTTGTGGTAGCATTCAGTTGGGTTTGTTCCCTATCCCATATGTCTTTCTCGTGGTCCTATTAATTTTCGTGGCATTTTTGTGTTACTTGGCGGTAGGTTGATGAGTTGATGTGGAGGTTTTGTTTTGTGTCGGGTTCCTTGGAATTATTTGGTTTATGTTCCTTTTGAGATTTCTTTGAGGTTACTTTGAGGTTGCAGGGGCAGTAGCTGACGTGCAGTGCTTTTCTCGGTTGGCTTGGTATTGGTGTTTTTGTTTTTGGGTCACAGTTATATCTTTATGTGGCACAGGCCAATAATCACAGTCCTCTCTAGATGCGATGCATGCTATTATTCACAGTTCTATCTTAATGCGGCACAGGCTAATAATCACAGTCCTCTCTAGATGCGACGTAGGCTATTATTCACAGTTCTATCTTAATGTGGCACAGGCTAATATTCACAGTTCTATCTTATAGTAGCACAGGCTAATGATCACAGTTCTCTCTAGATGCGACACAGAGTGATAATCACAGTCCTCTCTAGATGTAGCGCAGGCTAATAATCACAGTTCTAGCTTAATGTGGCACAGGCTAATTATCACAGTCCTTTCTAGATGTGGCGCAGGGTAATAATTACAGCCCTCTCTAGATGTGCGCAGGCTAATAATCACAGTTCAATCTCCATGTGGTGCAGGCTAATATTCAGAGTCCTCTCTAGATGTGGCACAGGGTAATATTCACAGTCCTCACTATTTGCAAAACTGGTTAGTACTAATAGTCTGGTGTGCTATGTTCTATGGATAGGTAGAATGGCAGAGCTTTTGGAGTACAGTGATTGGTCTACTTCCCACCCGGCCACACCTACCTTGATGGTCACTACTGGTTGATGGCTGGTCACTGGCCTCCCCTGCTGACACCTGCGGACATGATCGGGAGCTGCCACGTTTGGAGCTGCCCTTTGCCTCAGGAACCTTAGCCAGTCGCATAAATAGCCTTTTAAAGGCTCAGAATTAGGTTGGATTGTGTTGTCGGAGGCTGGGCAGCTCTTACCTTATTTTAGCTCTTGTGCAAATGACACGTAGAAGCACAGTAACCCCAGGTTACTGGGCCTGTGTTGTTGGGGATGAGGAACAACCTCATGATGAGGCAAGGAGTTTCACTGTTTGGCTGCGATATAGGGGAAGCTCGCGCCTCCGGCTTTATCACATCTGACGTTTGGTAGGAGGAGGCAGTGAGCATATGGGGTCCTAGTTGTACTAGATGAGTGTGCTTTGGAGATATATTGAGAGAGGTAGGGGGGAAGTGTTGGAGAGGCACTTATGGGTAATGTACAGGGTTTTGAAGATGATACGTTCAGTGTACTGCCTTTCTGGCTGCAGTGATGTGTTCCCTTTTGAGCATGTTAAGGGTTGCTCTGAGAGCATTATTTTGTATGACTTGTAAATTCTGGAGATTGTTGGATGAGGTGCCAGCGAAGATGACGTTACAATAGTCTGGCCTGGGGACTGATGACTGCTTGTGCAATGGATAGGCAACTATCTGTGGTTAGAAAAGGTCTGGATGCATTTAGAAATTTGGTCACGTAGGCTGCAGAGGAGGTAATTGCGTTCACTTTGTGGGACAGTGAGATGGTGGTTTCTACTAGACACCTAGCGTCTTCACTGAAGAAGGGACAAGGACCAGGATGCCGTCAATATAGAACAGTGAGTATTGGTCATTGAGATATTTTAGTAGCGCAGGGGGCCCTACCAGCAGGATCTCTGTCTTATCCCCATTCAGGCAAAGGCGGTTTGCCACCATCCAGGCCTGAATGGTGGAGCATGCAGCATTGAGGGTGTTGGAGTCTTCTGCATAGTTGCCAGATAACAGTAGGAGAATTTGTGTGTCATCTGCATAGTTGGTGTAGGCTATGCTGATGGAGTCCAGATGTCAACGAGAGGACTGGTGAAGATGTTATAGAGCATAGGGGATATGCATGAGCCTTGAGGTACCCCACATGGCATAGGTGTTGGCAAGGTGATGGCATTCTCAGCGAACACTCTCATGACTCTCCCCTCTAAAAAGGGGGCAATCCATGTTGTAGCTTCAGGGGAGAAGTTAGCTTAGCTGCGGTGTTAAGGTGGCAACAGAGGATTTTGTGATCGACCAGGTCGAATGCGGCCGCCAAATCCAGAAGGAGAAGGAAGGCGGGCTTTCCCTTGTTCCTAATTTCATCCATCTCGTTTTTTAGGTCAAGCAGCACTGATTCCATACCATGGTCTGGGTGGAAGCCAGGCAGGGGCATTCCCAGGATATCATTAATTTAATTTTAAAAAATGTTGAACGTGTAGATATGCAGCTCTGTCTAAGATTTTCAATTGGAAAGAGACTGTAGTGATACACCTGTAGTTGTTCAGGACTGAAGGGTCTACAGAGTTTTTTTTTTAGGAGAGGAAGTACCCAGGCTTCCTTGAGAATACACTGCACTATTCCTGTAGAAAAGGAGGGGTTTATGAAGGTAGTGATGAATGGTGCTTGGACTTCTGATCAGTCTTTGATGATGTGGAGGGACAGACATCAACTTTGCACCAGGAGGGTTTTAGGCTCTTAAGGATGGCTAGGACTTCTGACTCTGATCTCTTTGAAGCAGAACTGAGGGGTCATGAGGTCCAGGAGATTGGGGGTGGTGGCAGTGGCAGAGATGCAGTAAGGTGAGTGCCGGATAGCTTGATTGGTAAGGATTTTCTTTTTAAGCATGTCAAATCTGTTGAGTATAGCAATTTTAATATTTGTACACCAAGCTTCATCCTTAGGCAGGGAAGGGGTTTGGGGTGGCATGGGTTTCAAATTTCCTGTGAATGATAAAGATCTCTCTGGTGTCCAACTTAGCATTGGTGATATATATATATATTTTATTTGTATTTTGCTAGTTCAAACCTTTACAAAACAGTAATTCAAATAGTCACATGGTACACATAGTTTAAGAGAGGAAACAAAGAAAATACAACAAGAACATTAAAATGGAATAGTACAAACAGGATTACCAAACAGAAAAACAAAATAATTTAAAAGAAGAATAATCAATTTAAGTCCAATGTAGCAACAAAAGTTTGCCTTCAGGATGAGGAGATTGAGTCAATTCAGCGTGCACATAACAATGAATAATACCATAGATATAACATCATATAAAAAAAAGAATCAACAATTACATTCATATCACATGTTATACAGCCAATTGTAATTTAGAAACAAAGCATCCATGTACAATTCAGATAAAATAAGTAAATTCAGACTAAATCCAAATTTTGCAGATTGCGTCAAAATAAGTGAAAAATAAAATACATCCCCTGCCAAGTATCATCAGTTTGGCAGATCTACAAATTCAATGATTTGATAAAACCAGCCAGGGCCAACCCTTCCTGGATATTAAAGTTTTCAAGGAGGCGTTTCCATATCATATCTTCATCATAAAGGAATGGATTCATTGCTAGTGGCCCCAGATACTGGGTTCTTAAGCTCTGTAGTGGAAGGCATTCAAGCACCAACCAGATGCCTTAAGGTTTCCAATTTAGTCATACAGAACCTACACGTAGCTAACTCTGCCGTAATAAGCGATCTCCTAAGCTGGATTTCCCTTGTTGGTAACAATCTCCTCCTCACCCTTAATAGGATGCCCCTGTAATACCGATTAGGGAATTGTAACAGGATCCTAGTCAAGGTTCGTCTGTGTTCATGTGTCAGGTGTCTCATAGATGGGTAAGAGTGAAATGTATTGGTATTCTGGGACCAGTCGTAATCAAATAAAGCTTGCTTAGCCTTAGTAGGGTTCGAGATCAGTGTTTCCACAGACACACCAATCTCATTTAGGGTACATTAATACCGAGCTCGAAAGGCCATTAATACAGATGAATGATCCAAATGTCTGCTCATTAGTTGATATAAGGAGTCGGGAATGGGCGCAATCATTTTTGAGTAGAGAACAGGGAAGCCCATTGTACCCGTGCCCACAGTGACACCATACCCAATTCAAAGCGGATAGCTGAGATCGGAATCGCATTTGGCACTCCAAGGATTCTCCTCCAAATTTTTCCCTCAATTCTGCTCAAGATTTTACACAAATTATCAAATCTTAATTCTAAACAATAGGTCAATTTAGGCACAATTTTGCCTTCAAAGAACATCATTGAGGGTTTGAGGGAGAATCAGCCAAACCTTCGGTCAATTATAATAATCTGAGCTTCTAGGAGTTTAGCCTTATGTAGCAAGATTTCATTAGCTATTCTAGGGCCTCTACAGGTGGAAAAATAGAAGCCCATATTGCAAACTGAATCCACTAATTTCAGGGGCATGCCTCCAATGGTGCATACAGGTCCTTTAGTTATTCCTTTTAATTTCTTAAAGGCAAGAATCTTAGTTTTAGTTGGGTTGATAATTAGCCCGTTGTCATTGGCATAATTCTCAAAGTTGTTTAAGGATCTTTGCAGGGCAACTTTGGTGCAGTCAAAAATCAATCCGTCATCTGCATATATTAGACATACAATTTTTCCTTACCGATCTTTGGGGCAACCAGCACCTCTTTAGCCAGCGATAGAATTACATCGGTGAAGTACTGATTAAAAAACCAGGGGGCCAGAACAAATCCTTGCCTCACTCCCCGGTAGGATCGTACTCTCCTAGAGATGTCCCCCTTTTGACTTAATCGGACCTGTATGCCACGGTTTTCATACACACCGCTAATTAGTTTTAGCAGCTCTTCAGGCAACCCCCATTTAGCAAGTTTGCACCATAGTCTGCCACGATCTATACAGTTGAATGCGGCAGTTAGATAGATCAAGGCCTTATAAGTGCAGTCCTTAATTTGGAGCCAAGCCTCTTCCTGCACACAGTTGAGTGCCAAGCCGTTAATATTTGTGGAGTGTCCCTTCCTAAAGCCTGTTTGAATTTGGGCCAATGGATGATAAGTGGTAGCCCAATCCTCCAAGTGTGAGAGCAGGAATGCTGAGAAGATTTTGCAGTCGGCATCGATAAGGGAGATC
Source organism: Ambystoma mexicanum (assembly GCF_040938575.1). Lineage (NCBI taxonomy): Eukaryota > Metazoa > Chordata > Amphibia > Caudata > Ambystomatidae > Ambystoma > Ambystoma mexicanum. The sequence goes on along the minus strand of NC_090927.1, from coordinate 702,442,266 downwards.
GTTCGGTAGTTACTGGGATCAGTCCTGCCCCACACTTGAAGATAGGGACCACATGTGCTGTATTCCAGAAGCTCGGGTGATCCCTGTAGAAATGATGTCTCTGAACTCCAGGTACAAGAGGTTCGTCCACAAATTACGGTCTCCTTTAAAGGTGTTGTTTGTGAGACCGTTAGGGCCTGAAGCACAAGATGACTTGCATCTAGAGATTAAGCCATAGATAGTGGCTAGATCCAACTGAGGATCCCACATGGCATTTCCCATGGTTTCGTTTATTGTCAGGCTATTGGTCAGCGGGTGTCCAAAACTGTCCTCATAGAATTTCACCCACTCTTGTTCAGAAATTGAATTAAGCTAGGATACAACATAATTAGGGTCTTTCCCGTTGATTAATTACCAGAACGAGCTGACATCAGATTTAATCAGAATCCCTAGCATCAATTCTGCATCTCGTTGTAGAGTAAGATGTTTCAGAGATTTGCAGAAATTCCTATAGGACAGCCTGACCTTTCTAGTCAACTCATTACATGCAGCCTCTTCAGAGTTGGTACATTAAATCATTCGAATTTCCCTTCTCATAGCTCTTTTTGCTTCTGCTAATTCCATACTAAAGCCATAGGTATGCCTAGATGTTTATTTACGCTTACTATCTTGTTCTACCCCAATACCAGATACCAAGGCCCCGACTAGAGTCTGGAGCTAATTAGTGTTGAAACAGTTAATCTTCCACTCATAAGTGGATAAGTCAAGATTGTTCCTTAGCCTTGAGTTCAACAGATCAATATTACGATCTGTCCATTTAATAGCATTCCCAGCCACATTAGTAATTACTTGCGGTTGAGTCTGAAATTCCCTGATACAGACCGGCAGATCAAAGGAAGCCGTCAGGATAGAATGATCAATCCAATCATTTTTCAACACCTCAAATGGCTGGCAGAGGTTCATAAGATAGGGATGAACAAAAATATAGTCAATTAGAGAGGAATTTATCCCTCTATGCCACGTGTGCCAGTCTAATGAGGTGAGTTGTTTGGTCTTCCTTCCCACTAGGGGCTGCAAACCACGCCACTCAAGCCCAACCTTCCACATTCTGCCCAGTAATTTTTTTACTGAGTTGCCACTAGTTAGGTCTTCATGATTCCATAGGGAGTACTGGGGATCACATACAGCATTAAAGTCACCCAGCACCATAGTTCTCCCATTCACGTTTCTGTCAGTCCAGACATCTATCATATTGCATACATTCTCTACAAAGCCGTCCAGAGGTGTAATACCTGTGCCAATAGATGTTAATGATCTAGATCTTAATCTTACCATCACTGGAGCAAAGCTCAATCCCCAATGCCCCAAATGGCAGATTCACAACTTTTTCCCCAATTAGACCTAGTGAGTTATCGATTGCAATTATCAAACCCCCACGACAATCTCCCGCTAGTGCTTTCTTTCGCTGGTTGCACAAATACACTAAAACCATCTAGGGTAGGGGCAAAGGTCAGCCACGTCTCTTGGAGACAGATGCAATTAGCAAGTCTTAAATTATTCACACATTCCCAATTCAAAATTAGATGGGCATTACCTCAGGTATTCCAAGATTTAACAATTAGCAACATCTCCTCCCGGATAATTTCAGGCTCAGTCCACTTATCACGGGACCAGTTTTTGCCATAGGGAGGAGATTATAGTTGCCCAATCTACATCTCCAATTTCCCCCATGTCAACATTCTTTGTTATTCCCGGTTTTCCAGGCCTGCATAGGACTAGATTGGTTTTTACATCATGAAGGTTAGTTTCCCCCTTCTCTCCCTCCACCCACTGGACTTCAAATCCCATCAATGATAGTGCCTCCCTCTGTGTGAGGATAAGTTCCCCCACTAGGGGGGAAGCCAGGTCATTAACACTGACACCCAGCTTGTCCCTCACTCGGAATGAAACTCTCTCAATACTGATTGATGCCACCAATGTAAGTGGGGGAATTGCTGTAAAGATAGTAAGGATAATAGGACGATTCAAACATATGTTGTTACTGGGGTCAAGGTTACTACTAATCTGGATTTTGTATAACAGGCTTTTGCAGACTTTATCAGAAAATCCCATGCCTGATCGACCATTAGGTTTAAGCAGTTTTGGGCCACCTCTATTGACAAGTGGCATGCCAGATTTGTCAATGTTGTCCATGAGAGGCTTGGTGTATTCCATAGGGGCATACTTAGAAGGATAGTGTAGGCATTGTAAGATGTCCTTTACCACCAGCGAAATTCGGGGATGAGTAGCTGCTGCTGGTAACTCCACTTCTTCCACCAAAAAGCTTGATTTACCCCCTCCACATCCCTCACTTAATTTTATTGCACCAGCCTCCGGAGCACTGGTAATCCGGGGTACTTTGGCGGGCCCCTTTAGCTCCTCTTGGTGGCCTAGGGTGGCATATCTACCCACCCCATGGTTAAACTGGACCTGAGAAGAGGTCGAGGCCCCCTTACAGCAGGGTCCCCAAACATACTCAATACGTTCAAGGATTACCTGGGGGGGGTACACTACACCGCATCAGTTTATCTTAAGGGTAAAGATAATACACCTTTATTCCCAGGAATCAGTTATTTTCCTCCATCCTTCAAGGCATTTACAGTCAGCTGTGCCTCAGAGGGTTCCATACTAATGGGGCCTCTGGGTACCAAAGTCCCCCTATCAGCCCTATCCTCCAATCCTTCAGTGGGTTCATCCCACTTCGGGTCTGTTTGAACCATAGAGTCCACCCCCTTGGCTTTCAAGTTCAGTGGTCCATCTTCTACCACTGGGGATAGACAAGAACGAAAGAGTGGTCTATGAGCAGTTCTAATAGAGAGGGACCAGCTCTTATGCGCTCCTGATTTAGTTTTTGCTCGTTTTCCTCTGGCTGCAATAAGGCGTTTATGGAGTAGTCAGGGCGCCTTAGGCATTTCATTTGCCTCTTCCTTGCCCTCACCCCCCCGCCCTAGACAGTTCTTTAGTGAGGTCAATAATAGGTGCAGCTAAGCTGCCCAAGTCAGGGGCAGGGGGGCTGATACAGTTCATGTTCTTGCCCATCCTCAGGTCAGATGTTGGGTAAATAGGAGGATCAATTGTAATGGCATCATCAGAAATTTCAATAGTGGCCACCAGGTCACCACCCAGGCTTGCAGGTACAAGTCCAGCAAGTTGTCCCACCCATGTATCCTTCACCTCCCCAGAGCCAACTCCATATCGGCCAAAGCGAACTTCAGCCCTCATCTACTCTAATTTAAACATAACATCAACCAATACTGCATTAGTACACTTGAGTTCCGCCCAAATATTATCGTATAAGGAGACAAAAGAGCTCGAGACCATATTTAGTGCAGACACTGTAGGATGTGACAATTGGATGCGCTCAAAGTCCTCCCTCAAGGTATGGTGCAGTGCTCATGACTCATACGAGGCCCCTTAGCACACCACAGGTTATAATTAAGCATTAGCAGGGTGTTCGTGTATGGGAGAGTTCCCATTGAGAATATCCACCAGAGGAGTTGGTGAGTCCACGGTAGGGACATCCCTACCCTGCAGGGTTGGAGAGACTACGGATTTAGGTTGGTCATACCCTAGTTCAGCTTCTGCTTGGTCCGCAACCTCAATTATACTGATGTCAGTAAGGGCTCTTAGGCCAGAGAACTTAGGTTGCGTGATCATAACCGCACGATCTAACATTGCTTTACACTTTATAACGGGTAAAGATTTAAGTTCAGTACTGGTAGTGAGGATTTAGTGAAATAATGGTCCATCACACATTGTCCAGAGATTGGTCTTGGGGCCAGGGTAGAGTTTGGGGTTTGTTACCGAAAGGCCCGCACTCCTATTTCAGTTTGGTGGCATTGAGCTTGATTAATAGCCTGAGAGGATACATTAGATAGCGCCAGATGTTGAGTAGACTCATCCATAAATGTTCGGGGGGCCAATTAGCAGTCTAATCCAATAGTTCCTGCGGGTTGGTTCAGCCCCATCTCGTCAACATTCTGCTTTCTCAGCATGATGGAGGTAACAAAATGAGGTTTAGGCAGAGGGGGTGGCTGAACAACTGATCCAACTTCAGTATGATTACATATCACAGAGTTCCCCAGCAGAGTCCCCACATTTCCCAAATGCACTATATCCAGCACTTGGGTGGTAATTGAGTCCACTAATGAGCATTGGATAGTTGCTTGGTCTGGGCCTCCCCCATTGTGCAGGCCAGACCGCATGCTTAGTCAGGTGGATAAAGAATATACTAGTGGATCTAGTCCCAGGACCTCAGATCAAAGGGGAACACCACACGGCGAGCCCCTGCATTCCCCAGGAACACCTGCTAGCCTACTCCACTAGCACATTAGCTATTCAGCTATTCGGACTGGCAGCAAATCACCAAACTAATGCCCCCAGCTATGGGTATACAGTGAGTCTTATGATAACCCAGAATAAATCATTTTAGGGGTTGCCCAACCTTCACTCTGAAAGGTAACAGCAGCAAAACAGCAGCAAAACTAGTACTGCTGCGTTCCAGCGTGAGTTTTTACGAATTTACAGAAATGTGCAGAAATGTGCACAGCAGCTAGTAGCAGATTTACTATTGGGGACTGTTGCAATAGCCATTCTGCTCCCCCCTGCTATAGATTGACCGCAGGGGAGAGGATTTTCCACAGCTCCAATCTGCGGCTCCTGCCGCTTCCGCGGTTCTGCAGCTCTGCAGGACTGCCCCACGGCCACTCGGTCACTTGATCACTCGGTTAGTATCTTGATGCCGTAGGGCCCCCGTAGTAGTAGCTCATAGCAGCTCACCCACAGCAGCCACAGCGGCTCTCGTGTGTCTCGCAGAGTCCATCACACAGTTAGAGAAAAGGACCTGCAAATCGGAGTCAAGCCGCACTGTGTCTCGGGAAACAGCAAAAACATCCACACATAGCGCTTCCGACTATCAGAGATAATTGTTTGCTTGTAGAGTGTGGATACCTTAGTGTGCCTTAGTGTACTCCAATCTCTGGGTGTTGGATGAGGTTTTTCCAGGTTGATTCAGAAAGCCGTTTTTTGCTGTAGAGTGCAGTTAGAGGGGCAATGGTGTCTACTTCAGTGGTTAGGGTTGAGACATAGAGGTCTGCCAGATTATTGGAATCCTTTGAGGAAGGAGGCTTTAGATTTGGAGTGTCTCGCAAAGGCAGGATACATTGCTTAGTGAGCTTACATGAGCTGCGTGCAAGCAAAGGTGGTAGTGACAAAGAAGTAGGCTTGGGTTTCTTGGGTTGTGGGATGATGAAGTCAATAATATGGTGGTCAGGCCTTGTGAATGGGATGTTGGATTCAATGGTGATCAGGCAGTTGAGGTATGCATCCAGTTCAATGTGCGCCCCTTGGTGCGGTGGGATTATTGATGCAATGCCTAAAGCCTAGGGCTTTGAGGGTATTGGATAGCGAGGAGGCCTGGAGGTCCTCAGGATCATTAAGGCCCAGGTTTAGGTCCCCCAGGAGGAGGAGTTTTTTAGAAGGTCTTGATATTGTCTCCAAGGACATGGAGGAGATTCTCTTCAAAGCATATGGTAGGGCCAGGAGGCCGGTGGAGGAGGTGGATTGAAATAGTACACGTGGGTGAGGAGGACAGTTTGAGGAAAGAGATGCCTACACTCCCTTCAAAGGAGGTGTTACACTGCCTAATGGGAAGGGCAACCCCAACCTCCTCTGCCATTAAGCCATTCTTTCTGGTAAATTGAATAGCATGGGGGGATGGCTAAGGATAGGGCTGGCCCAGATGCTTCATGAATCTAGGTTTCAGGGATGACCAAGGAATTTAGGTTGCGAGAGGTGAGGAAGTCATTGATTTTGAGGGCGTGCTCCAGTAAGGACCAAGCATTGATTAGGGCACAGTTTATGTAGAGATCCTTTCCTAAAGGGATATGACCCAGCTCCTTGGGCCTGATAAGGTTGGTAGAAGCTGGACATTCCCTGTTTAGAGGAGCAGGTTGGATGCCTGGCTGTGTGGGATGGGGAATGCTAACATTCAAAGGAGCATTTCTAGAAGAGCAAACATTGAGTGCCAGTGCAAGAGGCAACATAGATAGGGCTAGTTGACATTTTGGCACAGATAACATTGACAGGAAAATTTTTAGGGGAGCAAATATACAGTAAAGTAGTGTCAGTGTAGGAGGCAGAATGGGTGGGCTAGTTGCAACACTGCCAACTGCATCCGGTTCGAACTTCGGCTCCTACCTGGGAATAATTGGATTGAGAATAATTGCTCTTCCTTGGGGTCCTCCCCTGCACTGTTCGACTCATCACTGGACATGATGGATTGCTCATCTAAACGCAAATCAACCAACACCCTATAGGCATATGCACAAAGAAAAGTGGGAATTGAAGGGGGAGATGACAACGGGGAAAGATATATGTGCAGATACAATCAAATCGAAAGAGGACACATTCACACTATGCTAGCAACAAACTTGAACAATAAGAAAAGACTCTATGGATCTCTGAGACTTGAACAAAGGCATATGGGAAGAAAGATGTCCACTACTTTACATTGCAGAGACACTGAATCAAAGGTCTACACGTGCCTACCCTTTCATCAGCATATCATCACATAAGACTGTACCCAGATTTGAAAGAACAGACCGTTTTCAGAATACCTTTTAGATGATGCAAATACAAGAGTATGCATTGTCAGCTAGTTTCAATGGCTGATTTTTCCTCCAATAATGCAAAGGATTTTGGTAGGCATTAGGTGCATATTCAAGGATGATGTATTAATATGAGAAATGGTCTAGAGGAAAATGATGGGAGGTTGGAATACATTTTAGAGTCTGAAGGAAAATGGATTAACAGTAGAACACCCATAAATATATAGTACAGGCAGATCATTGACTATATAGGACACATAACTTGAGGAGGTATACAAATATAGTATAGTGAAGCCTATAATTGTCATAATGTAGGTCTACAGTTACAAAGAAAACACCGGAATAACACCCAAAAAACAAAACTACTTTACCCACCTATATCTGGCTGTGTTGTGCCTTCATCAAAATATCTGAAGAAAAAGTAAACCAGACTCAGGGCACACATAGTGCCATATCTGGGGGAATTTAGTAAAATATTTAAACAGTCAATTAAGCAGATGTTTGAAGATGCAGTGCCCACCTATTTGAAATCCACCCATATTGGATAAGCTACTGTGAGGAGCCAGAATGAGGCATGGCCACAGAGAATTCATAGTTTTGGCTATAAACTTTTATTCAAAATAAAAAGGGGGTTGGAAAATGCCATCCTGTCCCTATTCTAGGATGTGTTTCCCTACCTCAAACAAAGCAAAAATTACCTGTGTCCGGAATACTTTTCTGCCCTCACATTCTAAACTTAAAATTAAGGTGAAATGGGCAATGTCTTTGGCCTTGAAAGTTCACAAATGTTCAAGTTCGAAAGAAAGATGTAACTCCAACACAAAGGTTCCCAATGGAAAAAGTTCAAATTTCCAGAGGATTGCTCCCTTCCCTTGGATTTCTCTTTAATATATTTTAAATTGTTAAGGACATGAGTCTTTCTTGGACTTCTCTGGTCAACAAAACAACTTGAATGCAAAACAACTTAGATGCAAGTCCCAACTTTTTAGGATACCTGATATACTCCTTTGCCAGGTCTCTTCTCCACTTTAGTGTAACTGTTTACTCACAGTCGTGGCTTTGTCTGGTGTATTCACCTACCAGAACTTTCTTATGTGATTCACTCTACACACTAGCCAACTTGACTTTGCATGGTGTACTCTCATGTCAGGGCTTTCTCGTGTTTCACTTAACACACTTGCAAATTTGACTTTGTCTGGTATAATCTCCTGCCATTGCTTTTTCATGTGTTTCACTTGACACATTTGCAAACTTGTATACATCTTGCATTCATTACCTTATTCCCCCTTTGGAAATATTGGGTTTCATGTTCACTTTCATGCATTTCATTTACTCTCATTTGTCCTTCGTAAGGTTGCCGAAATGCCCCGATGTCCCAGTTTACCTCCTGAGGACTCACTGGCTTTCTGTGGCATATTTGGTAAGGTTGCCGAAGCGCCAGGTGTCCCAGCTTCCCTCCTGAGGACTTACTGGCTTTCTATGGCATCTTTGGTAAGGTTGCCGAAGTGCCCCAGCATCCCAGCTTCCCTCCTGAGGGTTCACCAGCTTTCTATGGTATCTTTGGTAAGGTTACTAATGCACTCCAGGTTCCCAGCTTCCCTCCTGAGGACTTACCGGCTCTCTGTGGCGCTTTTAGATTCTCCCACAGGGAATGCAATGCAGTGTTTCGGCATCCTGTTCCCACTTCACAGGCTCACCGACTTCGCTCAACGGCTTCTGCATCCTTTGTGGCTCCTGCTTGCTTGCTGAGAGTTTCTCCATGTCAGGGTGGCATAGATCTCTGGTTCACACAATCACCCGGAAGTCTTCCCTCTTCCTTTCACAGCCTCCACATGCCAGAGCGGCTCCTGCAGTCTTCTTCTGGCATTCTCCCTGAGCCAGCTGGCTCTATGCATTTTGGTATAGAAATCTTTACTAGAAATTGGTAAACCAAATTAAACGTTGTACCTACTTCACACTCGTAGGTATCAGGCAGTTTTGGATAACAGGACATTTTCCTGGATCCATTTGGATGCCGTCCTTGGCAAGAAGGCCCTCCCATAATTTTTCCAAAGAAAACAAAAAAATGTATTTTCCAGTTTGTACTATAGTCTGTATTCTGTGAGTTTTGTCAGCACCAAACATAAATGTCATGTATTCTATTTTAGGTTTGCAGAATAAATCAAGATAACATCATAATGTGCTGCCATGACTAGATTTCAATATTCATGGAAAATATAATTGAAGAATAAAGTTCAGGGTACTATCCAATTGTGGAAGGTTACATTCTGCACTGTGGTAAGGTTGCTTTCAGAATTGTTGTCATTGTTCCTACACGGTCAACAGCATATAGCATGTCCCCAGTCAGCCCGTCTCGTGGCCAGCAAGGCAGCTCTTTATAAAAGTCCTTCCGGGCCGCATAAGTCAGACACGATCCGGGATGTGAAGAGCGGGGAAGTCTGCTCTGACCAAGAGGGTGGAGCGGTGCAGTAAATCCCCAGGTGGACTTGCTGGCCAGCCCTGAAGTGGAGGAAGGGGGTACGTCTTGGGCTGCTCTGCCAGGCAATCTGGGAGACAAAAAGTCCCAGGGTGCCTCGTGGAGCAGCCCAGCAAAAGGCATCAGCCAGCTCCCTGCGTATCATGACGCATTGTTTAAGGGACCGAGCCAGTAAACCCCTACAGGTCGTGGGTGCTCAAGAGTGAAAGCCACCTGAAGTCAAGATGGCCCCTGGAGCAGCAGTGAAAGCGACAGTATCCCCATGGCAACAAGGGCTGCAACAGTGATGTGGGGCAGTCCCCATGCTAAAGGAGATGGCCTGAAGATTATAAAAATGTCACGGGTGTGGCAGTGAGTGTGGATGGGGCCCCCAGCCAATCACCCACCCCTAATATTTTAAAAGGGCAGCAGGTGTGGTGGTGAGCACGGTGGCCGCTACACCAATGGGGCTACCCAGAAGAATATAAAAGGGCCACTGGGGCAGTGATGATGGTGGGTGGACCCCCACTCACACAGGGGGGCGCTCAGAAGACCAGCAAGTGTGGGTGGGAAATAAGAGGTGCCAGGCAACCACCTGTCATCTCGGGACTGGGCCCCAGCAACGCCTTTAGCTAGCCATGCATCCAGCCAGCCACCAGGACAACCCCATGAAGGTACTGTGAAAGGGTGACTGACTGCAACAGTCACCCACAATGTGAAATAAAGTTTTAATTGTGTTATATGTTGTTTATAAGCTGTATGTCAATGTATACATATGTGTATATTTATATCTAAGTAATGTTAAGTAAGATGTTATGTGGTGAATAGGGGGATTTACTGGAGTGTTATTAAGATCAAACTTTAAGCAGGTGTAGGTTATTTTTGTGATAAGAGAAAGGGGGTAGGAGGAGGTACCCTGTCATAGAGTAGCAGAATAGCACGGCTGCCTGCAAGAGGTTTCCTAGGGAGATAGGACCACCCACAGAGGCCATCCACTAGCTTCATACTCCATGTGGGTGGTACCTGAGTTTAGGTAAGGCGTCTGTTACATTAGCCTCACCCTAAGGGTCCCTGCAAGCCCTTCAAGGAAGGGTGAGGTGACATAGCAGGTCCCGATTTAGTTGGAGCTCATGCCAGGGGAATCCTAGGGTAGAAAGGGGGAAAGTCTTAAAGCTTAAATGGTTTTATAAATAAAGTGTACTCACCGTTGGGATACCTGTACAATTCACTCTGGTTTCTGTGTTCATTGGTACTCTAAGAACTCAGGGTGCCCATCTCCTATTATCAGTGATTTTATTTGGCAGGTGCAGTGTGCCCCGGCCTATCGAGAAGGACAGGTGGGTGTTGTGGGGGGTGGGGGGGTTCTGGTAGGGAATGTCTCTGCCGGGAGATGGGAAGAGCACAAACGTGCACGGATCGGGGTCGGCAATAATAGGCTACATTGAGTCTATCTAGAAGGAATTCATGGCCTATATTATCAAAAGTATCCTGTTGACCAACTGAGATTTCACATGAAAAACAGGCAAGCTTGGGACTATTTTCAGGTACATTATGACATGCAGAAACGTGTGAGGGCCTCCCAACCTTTATTTTTTAAACAATGTAAATTCCCTGCCAACGGGGAAGGCCCGTGCTTTGAAAAATAGCTCAGATCTAGGGGCAACTTTCAACTCAAAGTAAACGAATGTATCACTTACTGGTGACCAACCCTAATCACAGTGCGTACACAAATGATAAGAGACCATGTTCCTGCTCATTTCACCTGCAACTGAAAGCCCTTCAGATGAATTGCTGGTCTCCATGTTTGCCACTGTGTTTGCTAACTGAACATGTCCTGTTGTATCTCTTTTTAGGTTTTGTTCACAAAGCGTTTAGTGTCAGGCACAATATTGTAAGTACCCTGATGTTAAATGCCTTCGCTCGTTGCTGGGTGTTAATGTGTTCTTTATTTCGACATGCAGTACATCATAGTGAAAGACTGTGTAAACTCTGAAAATAGGTTCCATCCCTGTCCATCGATAACAGCAGGTTTCTTTTGAACTTGACATATTAAAATGTCTTTGAACTAAGCAAATGAGTGTATTGGATGAAATGTGGCTCCAGTTCCTGTCTTGTTTAGAAGAGGTCTTAGTCCTGATGACTGAAACTGTTAACATGTGGACGGTGCAGCTAAAAATAGATATGCACGTGTTTAACCCTATTGCTAAGGTGCAAGTGTTGATGACTATCCTTTGATGAGGGATCCCGCCAATGAGGATACATTTTAAATATTCCTCTTCTACCCTTGTTGATTTTATTATTGCATAGTTGCCAACATGTTCCATTCCAATCTGTAGGTGCTTGTCCATTCCTGGTTTTTTCTTTGCATTCTGGGACTTGTAATCAGGGCTTTATAATGGGAAACGAAGTACTACAGGTCCCAGAATACAAAGGAAAAAAAACAGGACTGGATAAGCACCTACAGATTGGAATGGATCATGTTGGCAACTATGTTATTGCTGCACTGTTTTTAAGTATTGGCCAATGCCTTCTCTTTGTGCTTTTACCAAAAAAGGGACTTTGGGCCTCGCAACACGAATTTTGGTGGGGGTAAAAACGGCAATAAAGTGGCAGTTATTCCGTCACATTACTGCACCACTTGCTAAATCATCATCTTTACCTATGAAAATCATGGGAATTCCTGCAGCGGATTTACTGCTTGCTGTAAATATGAAGAAATTACCCATCGACACGTAAGGATTGAAAAATTGAGTCCAACGCCACCGTGCCACTGCTCATGATCCCGTGGTAGCTCCAGGGGACTGAGTCGTGGTAACGTGAATCAATTTTGGCAGTAAATACACTGATTTACCTCAGAATTACTGCCAACTCGTTTTCAACAATGCTCACGTTCAAAGTGATGCTGCTATGATGCCATATCAGAAGGAAGGTCAACTATCCAGCTTGTGGCTAGTGATGTTACACGCATACACCCACTTTATTAAAACTCCTTCCATTACTTTTAAGGGTTGGAATAGGGGTGCTTGAACATCCTAAAATGTTACCCATGCGAAGTTTGAGATTATTTGTGTGGGGTCACCTGACCCCAGAGTAGTCCAGGATTCGTTGAACTGTGTATTGGGTGTCAAACTGATGTTCAAGGCCAGAAGACAAAGCTGCGGCTTTCTTCTCTTTAATATCCACTGCTCATCCTTTTCTTTCCTTTAACACCTCCAAACTTCTGATCTCTATTTTAATCTTCACTAGGATGGAATATTGCTCTGCCCTCTTAATTTGTCTTCTGCATCACGTCTCACCCCTCTCCGAACTCTCTACAATCCTGCAATATGTACCCTTTAAGGTCTTTGACCATGAGTCTCTGTTACTCCTTTGTTGTTATCTGCTTCTATTCTTCCATTCAAATCTCGACTTCTGTTTCACTATCCTTCAATTGTCTTCAAATGTCTTCGTAGGCTCGCTGCATGATACTATTCTTATTTAGTTGCCTTCTATTCTTCTACTCGCTCTCTAGGTTCACAATCTACCTTTCGTCTTGTTGTTCCTAAACCCACTTCTGCGCCTTTCATTTGTGTTCATTTCCTCTAATTGCCCCCTTTGATATGATATGATATTATAGGTTATTTATAATGCACTTCATAGCCAGAGGATTTTAAGCATGGACCCAGGGATCGAACCTTTGGTGCCCCATGTCGTTTTGCTTCCAAGGCGAACACGTTGCCCCTGAGCTATCCTCCCAAAACTCCTTTCTCTGGAATTCTCCACCTCTTGCTATTCGCTCTTCATTTACTTGTCACATCTTCTGCACTTGCCTTGAGGCCCACCTTTTTTCTGTTCTCTTTGCCTTCTAACATATGATCGATATTTTGTCTTTATGTGTAAGCGCTTTGACAAAAACGCTACATAAATGCAAATTAATTCAAATTGCAAGAATATCCAATTGGAAGCCCCGTGCCATTCAAAAACCAGTTTGAGGTTTGCAAAGACCCCACTTCCATTCTGGTTTCTTTGTGGGTTTTGTTGGGTTGGCGATTTAGGAGTGGTCAGGACAGGCTCACAAACTGGAGTTGGTGGACGAGTTCTGCAGTGTTCTTTGTGATAGTTTAGGCAGAGCCTGTTAGTCGGCTCTTCTTCTGTAGGTGCTTCTTTCAAGGGCAGTTTTTCCATAATGCGCAGAGGGTTGTTGACCTGCAGCTTATTATGTATGAGAACAAAAATAAAGTTCCCTAAAATGGCGGTACTCTCGTCCCCTGCACACTGTCAAAGGTGGAATAATTCAGCCAAACATTCAATTCTTCATTAGTGGATGAATTCTTGTGTAGTCCGCCAATCTATTACAACAACTTATAATTCAAGGTATATGTCACAAAGGTAATTGGGTATACGACAAAAATCTTTATTGAAGTGTCCCAGTGCATTTCGAGAATAATCTCTCTTCATCAGGTGTAATATGTCTACATAGTAAATCATACCATGAGTACTTTATTTTCGTTCTCTTTGTCGGGGCAGGCTTTCTCTCCCCTGCACCTAGAGATTAGAAACTTTTTTATCTCCAAGATTGCTAAATCTACCTTACACTACATAGACTTACCAGGAGTGCACTGTACACATTCTTAGGCAACTTATTGTGGATGAGCCAAGCCACCCCATTAAAACACTGAGTGCTCCCTCAGATACAGCAAGCAGATGTGTGTACACTTTTGGGCGGGCTTAACTGTCAAATGCAAACATACTTTTATTTTGACTGTTTTCTGTACCCCAGCTCGCATGTCCAATGGACTAAGCAAGTTCAGGGGAATTCTGCTTCCCCAGCCTTAAAGGGCATTTTGAGAGATGCATGCCGGTGTACTACAGGCATGAATGTGACCAGGGGGTGCTCCTGCACCTCCAAACACATTCATGTCCATTGGGGCAGCATGAAGAAGCCACTCCTGCTCCAATGTGTATGCCCCTGGGAGCTAGTAAATTCTCTCAGCTTCTTGGTTATTACAGCACGCGGCGCTGGACCCAGAGGGCCGTTGTGTCATTGATATTGATATTGATATTTTATTTGTATCGCGCTCATGCACAAGTGTTTCAGATCGTGATGAGGCAAGGGAGGGGAACAAGGGAGAACAAAAACAACGATCTTACTAGGCCCACTGACATTGAGTACGCGCAAGTGCAGGGGAGAGGGAAGGGGGAAAGTGCATGGGGGAGAAATGGAAAGTGCTGAGCAAAGGAATACAAAAATAACAGTGGTAGTGCAGCCAGCAAGCGGCAAGTGCTAGGATTAAGGCACAGACAGGGGGTATTTGATAAGTGCAGAAAAGGGGGGAACTGTATAGTTACAGATATAGACCCAAGTGCAAGGGTTGCCAGGAGGCAGTGTGGGTGCGTGGCAGGGTGAGCAAGTACGTGGGCACGAAAACAGAAGGCAACTAGGTGCACAATGCCGAAGCAGAACAGATCAGCAGAGGAGAGGAGGAGCAAAAGGCAGAAGGAAAGAGGAAGGTGCTGAGGTGCTTCTGGAACTGGAGATGGTTCTCCTCAAGTTTCAGAGTGGCAGGGAGGCTGTTCCAGAGGGAGACCCTCGCCAAAGGAGATCTACCCCCGGCTCGTTTCTTTGAGAAACGACTGACCCTGAGGGAGTTGGAGGTGGAGGAGCGAAGAGCTCGAGAGCGAAGGTATTTACAGAGTGACAGTTGAAGGTATTTTGGACCCAGGCCGCAGAAAGCCTTGTGGACAATCCAAAGTGTCATGTGGAGTCTAGACTGGGGCTGCAGATAAGGAAAATATGTATGTATCAGTGTATTCATGATTTTGTAGCTGTACGTGTTTGCACATCAATAAGAGAGTGTATGTTGTTTGGGTGGGTTTGTTAATGACAGAGTTTATGGTTCTTAAGTGAACCTGTTAATGAGAGAGTGTATGATGTTTGAGTACATGTGTGAATGGAAAAATGTATGAATGCTGTGTGGTATGGGTGCACATGTGAATTAGAGAGAGCAAATGTGCATGAATGAATGCTGTGTGAATATGTGTGCTGTGTGTTCCTACCCAGAACTGGGCCTCTGATTAGGAAGGGGTATAGAAGTAGGGATTTCTTTTCTGTGGTATCACATTTTTCATCAGGCAAAAATAGTAAAGCCAACATTATAAGTAGTATACCATTCCTAAACCGGACTTAGTGGGTGTAGACAGTCTCAAAATACTTCCTTACCGCGGCATCGCACTTTCTACCGACCATGAATGGTAAAGCAAAGATGATAAGTGTTATTACGTTGCTATTCTGGCCTACATTGGTGCAGCCAGCCTTTCTTATTGAGGCAGAATATTGCTGTTGCTTTTATGAGGGGCAAAGCCAGAATATATATATATATGCATAGTAGTACATTAGTGGCTGTGTAGTTATGGTTAAGTTGCTAATCCCATAGGAAGAGCACTTTTTGGGCAGCTTATAACTTCACTCTCCCTGGATGAATCCTCATCAAACTTTGCAAAAAAAAAGTATATGGCCCACTCTGAATGGTTTTGAAAAGCTTGGTGAGGTTTGGTCCAGGGGGGGCAATGTCATAGGGCGGGTACCAAAATGTATTTTTTTCCCATAGACTGAATGGGGAAAAAACTTGCTCACGCCTACAGCCCAAACCACTGGATGGATTTTCACCAAATTCACGACAGGAGCAGCGGCTTGGTCCCGGAAGCATGCTTTTGTAAATTTGGTGAAAATCTGTCCAGTAGTTTTTTTTTAAAATGACCAAAAAGTAGGTCACAAAAAATTAGTGATATCTATGCCCGCTCTGCTGACACACTTCCCTGTTCGCTCCACGGACAGGACACCCATTGGCTAATCAGCTTGCGTCATGTCCGCAGACATAAACATGTTCGCTGATTGGCTGGAGTGAAGCATGAGGTGCGTCGCATTGTTTTGCTGTGCCCGCCATCTTGGACCCGCGGACAGCGCGGCGATGAACAGGGAGAAATACAAATTTGGCAAGTGTGTTGGTGTGTAAGAGGGCTTGGGGAGGGTTGGGGAGTAAGAGATGGGTGAAATGCTGTAATTGTTTAGGTGGAAGGCACCCCTGATGTGTTTGTCATGTCCGCGGTCACCGCGGCTGTCCGTGGACATAAAAAAATGCAATGCAGTGACCAATATAGCCAGTTAAAATGTTTGATTCTATGGGTGTGATCTATGGGTGTGATATGCTGCGGTGGTTGTGGCCAGGGCCTAGAGTCTTGGGTGCATGTTTGGTTGTTGCAAAATCTTGGGGCAGTTAGATACCTGATGGCTTATTATAACTGTTTATTTATTCTTATAATTTAGTGGTATTCATTTATCTGTTTGGTTGTTGCAGAATTTTGGGGCAGTTAGATACCCGTTGGCGTATTGTAACTGTTTATAGTTTTCTAATTGAAGCTTTATTAATGTTTATGCACAGATTAGCTATTAGTGGTATTGATTTATTTGTTCAGTTTTTGCTAAATCTTGGGGCTGTTAGATACCTGTTGGCGTATTCTAACTGTTTATTTCTTCTTATCATTTAGTGGTATTGATTTATTTGTTTGGTTGTTGCAGAATCTTGGGGCAGTTAGATACCTGTTGGCGCAGTCTAACTGTTTATAGTTTTCTAATTGAAGTTTTGTTAATGTTTATGTACAGATTAGTTATTCAATTTTGGTTTTAAAAGATTAAATAAGCATTTATATGATTTGCTGGTGATGTCTGCTTTAGAGTAATGGTACTATAAAAAACATTCAAACCATCCACAATTCTGTTTTATATATGCAGTGTAGTGACCTGCATTGGTTGTGGCTCCTGCGTGGTAGGTTATACTTATTGTTGTGAAGGTTTTCTTACCAAGTGATACTTGACCATGTGTGAATCCAGTCAGCTTGCAGTTGTCTTTGGTACCATCTGCATTGTAACGTAGAAGCATTAATATTATGTATTTACTATGTGTTTGTATTTGTAAGGTGGAGCGATGATCTGAATTGCAGGTAGTACATAATCTGCCATGGTTTGCATTTTGTACAAGTTGCTGAAATGGAACGGATTCACAGTTAAGTATGGATACATACACGAAGCGTTCATTAGGGATTTGTTCCTGTGCCATATTGTTGCACAGAGTGCATGTATGTTTCCACATGTATGAAATCTGAAAGATTTCATTTATAGGTATGTTTTTGTTTTCCAGTGTAGTAAGTACATTAGAAATTCTTGTGGATCTTCTTGTGAGTTTATAGTGAATTTGACGATTCCAGCACAGTAGTCCAATTCTTGTCTTATTCCATATGTGTTGTCAGGATTATTGCTTGCATTTCTATGAAGGACTAAAATTTGCAAACACAATTGGTCTGTATTGTGTAAGTAAATGTTGTCAACAATTGGTGGCAATTGAAATAGAATATTTATTGCTACATTTGCGTAGCAATTTACACCAGTTATATTTGAAAATTTGAATGGACCAGATAGTTCTGTGTCCAAGTCATTTCTTCGGAGTGTGTGCTGCTTCTTTGAAGAAGTATCTGAGTTAGTTTGAGTAGTAGATTCTTTTTTTTGTTGTAGTAATTGATGAATTATTTGCTTCTTTTACTAACTTTGGAGGATTAGCAGTGAGATCTGTTGCATTTCTGTTTGAAGTCGTTTTCTTTTACAACGTTTTGCTTTTAGCGGAACAGGATAGGTTTTTTAGATGGGGGTGTATAGTGAACGTAGTCTATTGTATTCTAAAATGCAAGGAATATCAGCGTTTACTTTACATGCATCAAAGTTGATAGTGCTACGTAACTCATGCCTTCTTTAAAGACTGTGTTCCAAATATCTATCAATGCTTTATCTAGGGTAAGACCTTGTGATTTGTGAATGGTGACTGCGTGTGCTAGAGTAGAGAAAATTGTTCTCTGCGTACATACATGTCTTTGAAAAGAAGGAATCGAGCTGTTGAACATCCTGTCCTTTTTACATCTGATAGTTTCTCAAAGAGAATATTGACAAACTGAATGTTGTTTTCACGTGGGTAAGTTTGAAAGCCAACAACTGTACCAAGTGCTCAATTTACTAGTCATTGCTCCACGTCAAGGTTACGTTTAAGCATTACACTACAGTTTAAAGATAATTTTAATATTTTCTAAGGTATTTAGTCTTGTTGTGGCTTGTTGACACATGGGTAGTGTCATACCATACATCCAGTTTGTCTGTGGAGAAAATTTCAATTATTGGTTGCATTTCTTTTTTCAACATTGTTTCATTGAATTTGAAACAGCTTGCAAGAGTTGGCATCAAGGACATACAATCGACATTTGTGTGTGCTAATTGTTCCATGACATCAGTAGCACATGAGTTGTGGCCATAAAGTGCATGGATGTGCCAGGTTTTTAATATTGCTTGTGCTTCTTGGGATAGTACCCCAACTCTAATACTTTTTAAAATGTTGGCGTAGGTGAGGTCTGCAGACTGGCACATTTTTTCTGTTAATGCTCTGTTTTGGAAATGTTGCCAAAGGTTAACATTTCCTATGCTGCCAACAGTTTTACGGAAGACTTTGTGTCCTATGGTTTGAAAAATAGGTTCACCTTTCACTGGTGTTAATTGAAGAAGATCTCTGAAAACAATAATGTGTTTTCCTCCAGAGAGCTCTTCGTAGTTTGTTTTGAGTACTTCTTGTAATCGGAGGTGAATCAAAGCCAACATTACGTTGGAGAGCATGTTCACTTCATCTATTAGTAGCATTTTCATTTGTTTTAATACTCTGCGTAGTTCCATTGCAGCTTCTGTAGAAAGTTTGTAATATTCTAATTTGTTTTGGTGTTCTACTGGAAGGAGTGGTAATCGGTGTAAAGTGACACTGCCTATGTTCTAGGCAGCTAAACCTGTGGGGGCAGTTACAACAGCTGACAGTTTGTTGTTTGTCAATTGTTGAAGGAACTTGCTGATGATTTGATTAAGAATGGTTTGCCTGAACCAGCTTGCCCCCTGGCATATATTAGTATAGGTTTGTAATTTTTGGCTGGTACATTCTTTATTTTCATGTTGTATACCATGTGCAATTTCTTTTGTTAAGTCTTGAAAAATGCTCTGCTGCTCATTGTTCAGTTTTGATTGCAGTACAGTTAAGTCTTCTGTATCTTCCTCATAGTGAGGCATGGTGTTTTCTATTTCTGTCATAGATAATTCTGCCTCATATGCTATTAGTGGCTGTCCCAGTGGTTCTTGGCTTCCTGTTACAGAAGGTTGACTACTGTCGGGAGTGTCCTTATCTAGTTGGGCCTGGAGATCTTCTTCGTGTTGCTGTTCATTGTGCAACATTGTCTTGTACTGTGTAAAGTTTACATCAGTTATAGTGCTTTCATTTGCTTTGAAAGCGTCTTCATAGGAGTCATAGATATCTAGTAACGGTTCTTCTTTTCTCCATGGTTTAAAGAGTTGTAGCAGGCACATGTAATATAGTTATTTATGTTGAGGAGTTTTTAATGACTATTTGATATGATTAATTAAGCTTCGTTTGGTAATTTTCACTAAGCTGCCTTCACAATTTGTCGCTCTGTATTTACCTTTATTTTCATCGGGTTTTATATTATTTTTGTATGTGAAGTTTTGGGCTATGTGGTATAGACACGTGGTTTCCAAAGTGGTACTTCTGTTTGGGTAGTATGTGTCTAGTAAATTATTTTTCAAAATGTCTTGGCTGTTAGGATCATTTTTGGCTATTGTTTCTATGTCGTCATGTGATTTGAGAACTCTTTTTCTAGATTTAGCTGGACCAAAACTTAGCCATACTATATTTTCAGATTTTCCATACAAAGCAGTACCAGTTATATGATCTGCAGCTTTATAGCAGCCACATTCTCTATGAGAGAGCATATTTATGCCTAAACTGTACAATTTCTGAGACAGTGTTTTGTCCGACGACAGGTCATCCCAGAGGTCTTGAAGCTCTGTTTTTTCTGCTTTTGTTAAGTAGGCTGTAACATATCGTGCAACTGCATTGGAATTGTCTGCAATGTACTGCACATCTATGTTTGCATTCCATAAGAGGGCAATGATTGCATTGTAATAATTGATATATTTTGCTTCTTCTGTTCTTTTTATGTAATATGTGTTCTTAGGTGATTTACCTTTAACACTATGCCCCTCATTACAACCCCAGCGCTAAACCATGGCGCTATTAGCACCATGGTTGGTGCTGGTGTTGTAACGAGTCTGCCTTGGTGGAATGGGGAAATACCGCCCCATTCCAAGGTTGGCGGGGCGGTATTTCCCCATTTCACCATGGCCCTTCCCCATTCCCATTTTCGCCCCATAGGGCTCAATGGGACTGGGGAAGGCGCTAAGTACGGCACCGCAAATTGCAGTAACGCAATTAGCACCGAGGTCCCTTTGCAGCACCCTACTTTAACGGCTGGTAAAACCAGCCGTTAAGGTCGGGTCCCGCAAAGGGACCTCGTAATCAGGCGTTAAGGGTTTAACAGCGCCTACACCTTTTTTACGGCACCGTTAAACCCTTAACGCCAGGGTCGTAATGACCCCCTATGTCTAACTGAAGACATGAAGTTGTTCACTTCACCTGTTTCTGTAACTGGCCTAGGGAAACCAAAGCGGCATTTGGTGTAGTATTTCCATTTGTTTTTGTATTTGCAACGACAATATTTCCCACATTTGTCTCTTTGAAATTGTACAATTTGTGCATGAAGATCACTATTTGTTGCTTCTGATGGAATTTCACAAGTGACATACTTTTCAATAAACTGTAAAACATTGGCATCACTGTCTTGATCAAATTTAGGAGCATCTTTAATCCATAAAAGCATGTGAATATGTCATGCTCCTCTGGCTTGGTATACTTTTCTCCAAAAGAATTGTTGCACTTCTCCGAGGGGAGGAACAGTTTTATTACACATAAAGTATAGCATAGCAATGAAGTGATGATGGAAATATCTTGAAGCATTAACAGGATCTAGAGAGCAAAGTTCTCCAGGTGTTAGTATATCTATGTTTGTTTTGTTTTTGTTTGATATGCGTCGGAAATCATGTAAATCTTCCCATGCATATTCTGCACAACTAAATGTAACAAACCAAGTGGGTGGGCCAAGGTTTCTTATCATACAACGTACATCTCTGTGATATCGGAACCAGTACTCTTTAGTACCACGCATGTTTGCTAACAGATTTGTAATGCTTGATTGTAAAACCACATCTTTCTCTTTTACTTTTTGTAGTAATTGCGTAGCTGACATATTTTGAAGGTGGGTACCTGATTTCAATGTGTGTGCAACTCCGTAGCATAGAGTTGCTAGTTCACTTTCAAAGAGTAGGTGGAATCTGGGATCTTCAGAATACATTCGTAACGAGCGGTATTCTGATGCTGTTATCTGAATGGGTCTATCATAGTTCCTTCTTCCCTTCCCAGTAGGAAAGAGTAGAGGAAAAGCACGTGCTTCTATACTTTTTTCCCATATGCTGATTGGTTATCCTTTGGTTTGTCGCATTTGTTACGTTTCTAGTGCATCAGCTATGGTGTCTTTAGAGTGTAATGGATGAATTGTACAATGGTCTAAAATATTGGATACTGTAGCAGGATCTTGAAGTTCAAATTGACCAGTTTCTGGTGACTCTTGAATTATTTCCGTGGTTTCCCTCAAGTTTTCTTCAATATTCATTTCTTTGTAGTATTCATTATTGTCTTTTAGATATTGCAAGGCTTGTCTAACTTTATGTAAATCTACGAGTTGTTGCCAATTTTTTTGTCTTTTTTAGGTACACCATTTACTAAGACAATTAAAGTTTGCTCTGTTGGACTTTGCACTCCCACAGTGTGCACATTTTCTTTCAGATCTAATGGTAAATAAACTACTTTGCCACAAATGCCTTTCACTAATTCAGAGGGAGGTAATTTTGCTGTTTTTGGTTGAAGGCGTATTATTGCTTGAAATGGGTGCACTGTTTAAATTATGATGCTCTCATATAAATTGAGTTGTTGTAGGGGTTTTGGTAGTGGGAATAATTCCAAGTTATTTGTGATAGCACGTGAAGGAGTTTGGTTGTTGTCAAGGTTTGTAGTGCAGTAAGTGCAAAGTATTAAGCGGTCAGTTATGTTGCTAATTCAAACCATTTGGAATCTTCATTGTCTTCTATTTTGTAAGTTACATCTACAGTTTTTGTGTTACTTTTATAAAAAGTTCTGCTGCAACACACACACACATGGTTTGGTACTTCAGCGGATGTACTTTTAAATTTTAGTATTTCTTTTTTGTATGTGTGTAGTAGAAGGTTGCCATCTGTACAATTGTTGGTAGTCTGTTGTAAAGTTATTTCATTTTGTAAGTGGCTTTCACTTCCAAAATATTTTCTCTGTATATGCTCTATTTCTTCGAGTAGGTATTTGGCTGTACCATGTAGAAGATTGTTATTTAAATTGGCTAGTGCTAAAGCAGGACTTTTAGCATCGTACAGTTTATAGACTAGATTTCTTACAGTTGAATGATGTGTTGATATCATTTTGATATGATGGAACATGCTTTTGCAAATAGGTCTTGAAATGCAGGCTAATGCATGTCCTTGTAGTCTTGTGTATTTGCCCACTAGACAGGTATCTATATTTTGTGGTAGTTTCATTTTGATTTTGTCTTTGCCTTTCACATACTGATTGAGGAACTGGCATAAAGTTTTGAAAGATTTTTTAGCAATGTTACACATTGACGTGCATGGCCATTTGTATACTGGACGTTCTGGTTCAGTCGAATGGAGAGGTGATACTGAATTTTCTGGGGATACTTTTGTAAGCAGTATTTCTTGTTGCATTATGGTATTATTACGTTTTTCATACCCTTGTCCACTGCTATGTATGGCAATTGTGTTTGTTTGGTTTTGTTTGTATGCTTCTTCATTGAAATATGGTTCTGTGCTTGTGGCGTAGCTCCATTGACCTCCACAGATATTTAAGAAGTTATTTTTGTTGACAATCCGTTTATTGAGAAGTCTTTTTTGTAATTTAGTAATTCGTTTTGTTAGTGGTTTCATTCTGGTTAACACTAAAATAAATAAGTTCTTTTTGAGAAGGATTGCACAGTCTATGAGAGCTTCTAAGATTAATTTTCTACGGTAGGTTTTAAGGGTTGTGCATGATTTCTCTCCTGTTTTTATAATTTGTTAAAGGACTCTGTGCCGGAACATTTTTTCTAAAATACTTCTTTTTTGGTATGGTTACTTGCCACTACATCAAGATTTATAGGAGCAGTGTTAGCATTCTTGTTAATCACTTTCTGTTTGTTTTACATTTTGAAAGAGGAGGAAAACTGTTGTACTGGAAGTTTGTTTTGTTTTGCTTAATGACTCTGTTAGATCTTTTGTTTGAACTTTTTGTACAAATTCGGGTAGAGATGGATGCTTATTTTGGACACTTTTATTTTCATTTGCTCTACTTCTTCGTTGCTTTCTATGGACTTGATTTTTGGTAGGAATTCTTTGGGGTCTGTTGAAAAAAAAGAAGGCATGGGTTGGGCTGTTCTGCAATGTATGTGTGCTGTGTGCATGAGTGTCTGAGTATGATGTTAAGGATGTATATGGTGGTGTGTCATTGTGCATTGGACAGCTACAACTAGTTGGAAAGGCTATTTTTGTATTTGTGTGTTAGTATCCTGGGGTTCAGATGACAGTAGAAAGTAAGCTAGTAGTGAGGAGAAGCACTAACAGTAAATCTAATGGTATAGAATTAAGACAGTTCTTTGTTCTGCAATACTAACATTCTAGGGGCTGAGTTATGTCATTTGTGCGCCAAAAAACGGGGCTGTATGCGCCATTGTACCTGCAAATCCCTGTTTAACAAATGGGTATTCGTGGGTAGAATGGTGCACAAATCTCTGTTTTTTGGCGCACAAATTCCATGAATCAACCCCACAATTTGTTTCAGTAACAGTAAGAATATTATGGTAGTATTGCACTTACTTTTTTTGTTTGGAATGAGCAGGTTTCTTCTGAGTTGTTGTTTGTACTTCAGATGCTGCTGTTTTTCAAGAGAGTGGTCTTCACTGCAATTGTAAAAGAAAGAAGTTTAATTTTGTGTGTTTATAGCACTAATGTTAATTTAGACATTGATTTATATTTTTTTGTAGTAGAATTTTTGTTTGATAACTGAACATAGTGTGTGCATGCAGTTTCCTTTGACTATGTGCAGCCTTTATATTTTACTTACTTTTTATTTATTTATTTGATTTGATTTAGCTGACGTCAATCAACTTTTCAAATTTATGTTATTACAAATAAATTCAATACAAATTTGCATAATAATTACAAGGATTTACAAGAAATTTTTAAGACAATTAAAATATTTGATCAAAGAAACCAGTGTCAAAACTGATTAGTTGATAAACTCATAACACCTGGAAAACAAACATGAATGTATTAAAATGAGATTGAGACAATGATGCATTTAAAAGTAAATTTCCATTGGTAAAATGGTTTCCAGGTAATGTACTATAGATTTTAAAATTGAAAATCTAGAACTATTTACTAAAAAATTCCATATCTCGCCTTCATCCCGTGCTATTTTACTTACAATATGTTAGTTCAACATGCTTTGCAAATGAGTATAATACTAACTATATGAAACTCACTTGGTTTCTTAGGGCTGTGTTATTGCATGTTAGGAGATAGAAGAAATATTGATGTACTTGTTTTGCAATTTTTGTAAGGTAAATGGCAGAAACTGCAAAGAAAAGCATAGAATGTATGTGTTTGTGAAGGTGTGGGTAATAAAGCAGAAGGATGTGATGTACAGGGAGTGGTGTTATTTCAGCTGTGAGCTTTTCAATGATAGTGTCTATCTGTGTGAGCGTATAAAGATGCATGAACTTATCCTGGCTGTGTCTAATTTTATAATACACTACTAAGTGTTTATCTACAATTATACTGTTATTTATCCCATCTTTTAATATTATAATTGTTTAGATAGTTGTGTGTGTAAAAAAAAGAATTTAGATAGCAGACAGGTTTCAAAGTGACAGTTGATTATAGCAGATGGGAAAAATAATAGTAAATTCAGTTTATAAGTTAAACAGGTTAAGTGGCAGTTACTTTGTTTATATGCATTTATAAGAGTTGTGCATGTACTGTGCATAAAATATGCATACCTGTGGTTTTCATTCATGCATGTGGATATGCATGCAGCTGCAAGTAGAAATCTTGGAGACTTGTACAGTAGTGTTTGTAGTAGTTGCTTTCCAATGATATGAGACTTGTACTCAGAGTGATCAACAGTACATTTGAAGTGCTGAACTCTGATGATGTAGTTAGATGTAGAGGTCTTGGATGTGATTGGTGGATGGTTGTGTGACTGCTTAGCTATAGCCAATGAGGGAATGGCACAGAGAGTCAAGTGGAAATGGTAGAAGGGCTGTCCAAGAGTTACGTCCGCGGACAGGGCATGCCACACCCGAGGATTTCCAGCAAATCCTGCATGGAAAGGAGACTGTAGGTATTAGCCAATCAGGTGTTGAGGTTGTGGATTTGTGTTGAAAGAGGCTGTGTGTTGTGAAGATGGCAGAAGTGGGGAAAGTCAGGGTGTTGGTGCTTGGAGATATGTTTGTGCATGGTTTATAGCAGTATGCTCAATGCAGGCATGTGGCAAACAATTTTGATGTTAAAGGAGTGAAGGTGGTGTGGAGCACTGTGCCTGATTGCAATGCACATGAAATTGTACAAGTTTGTGAAGATATGGGCAGGATGAACAGTCCCCATGTAGTAGATTTGCACTGTGGTGCTTTCCATTTGGGCTATGTCAGTGCCCCTACTTTGTTGGCAGATTTGGAACACCTGGTTTAAGCAGTAATGAACATCCTTCCAAATGCCAAACTTATTTTTTCTGGATTAGTACCTAGTGCAATATGGGACAATACTTCTGTTTTTTGTCCTCAGCAAAACATTGCTAGGTGTGCAATCAACTGAGGCATGTGTGCTTTCATGCTTAGAGCTGGTATGGTCTTCTGTAATAATGAGAATATTGATTCCAGTAATGCTGTTTATTTTAAAGAAGATGGCATTTCTTTTTCTTTTATGGGAAATGCCATGCTGTTCTAGAATGTAAGGGTTGCTTTGGAGAAGATTATGTGAAGATTTTAGGAGTAAACTAAGAGAAAAAAGAAAAAAAAATACAAAATAACAGGTGTCTGTTAAGCATCTGAAACCCCCCCCCCAAAAATGACTCTTTTCAGAATCAACCTCAAAGGGGAAATGGGGAACACTATTTAAATTTACATTCACCACGCTCAGATTTTCGATAAGTCCGCGAACATGGTGGTAGTCCGCGGATATCATGTATTACAGACTGGGATTTTGGGGTGGAGAGACATGCAAATGAGAATGAGTAGAGCAAGAGATTGGTCAACAAAGTTTACTGCGTGTGTTGTGTAAGGAGAGAGTTTGTTAGAAAGTCTTTTTTTCTCAGAGAAGAACAGATAGCTACGACTGTGTGTTTCAGAAAACAGATTATCTGGAATTTGGGAAACTCATGGATACATTGGTTGGAGGTGCATGCAGAACGCTGTGGAGTAGCTGCAGATCTTGGATTCCCTTATGGGAAAGTGCATTGGCATGGACTGCGTGGAATGAAGTGGCTGCACTTGGTACTTCTCTGTGCTACTTTAGAGACACAGCATCATCCAGACATAGTTATGATTCATTGTGGAGGGAACAGTTTAGGACATGTGTCTGGAAGTTCTTTGTAATTTGCAATGAAAGAAGGATTTGGGAAGGTCTTGGACATGTTTCCAAATTCTCAAGTAATTTTTTCTCGTATTGCGCAGAGACAAATGTGGCTGTGTTCTTCTTCATTGGTCGACAAATAGAGAAAGCGAGGTGCAATGTAAATAAGGCTGTTTGTGCTTTTTTAAGAGATGTTAGCATTTCCTCCTTTCACAATGACAATATTATGTTTCGTGGCAAATACATTTTTCGCAGAGATGGAGTTCATCTTACTTATGCTGGTAATCAGATTTTTCTGAGAAATGTACAAAATGCATTGCAAACATTTTTGGGTATTACAGCCATCCATTTTGCAGTAGGTGTTGACCATTTGAAGTTTTTCAATCACAAACAAACACCACCAAAAGGCTCTTTTCAGAGGAACCACTTCCTCCCAGAGAAAAGTGAAATTGTTTTGATAGGGCAGCACCCCAAAATTTTAGATGTCCACGAACTGTCCGCAGACTTCTAAAAAATGCACAGGACCCTGCTCCATTTATTTGCCACTTCTATTTTTAACTGTGAATGGCGGCTCTGAAAAGAGCCTTTTTTTAAAAAAAATTTTTGGGTTTTCTACACACGACACACAAGGAAAGGAGGGGAACGGAGGGTAAGGAAGGGACACCAACCACAGGGATAAGAAAGGGCAGGCAGAGAGAGGAAGATGTAGGGAGGGCCTTATTTAGGTAGTATGCAGACCTTCTCATGCTCCGTGACCACTGCCTTGAAAGCACTCCGAAGACTCTCCCCCCTGCAGAGTACTGCGTTGCAGTACATACACAATATTGTGACCCCGGAAAGGTAAGGGTCAACAGCATCATGGATGGCCTGTGTGGCAGCTGGAGGGTTGCGCTATCCCTCAGGAGTGCCTCTTGTGGTGACAGGATTGGAACAGAGGATGTTGTAGAGGAACTCAACCTACTACATTTATCACAAGGTACAACTTTGCGAACGGCCCCACCATGCAATGACCTTAGGTGTCGCTTCATTGATGTCATACCAAAGCTGTACGAACCAGGCCTCCCACGACTCAGCACCATTTTGCACTGTTTGCAGGCGACCTTGTTCGCACATGCTTTTGGTATGTCACCATGAATGGCAAACAACTGCCACACCCAAGACTCACGGCGAGTGCTGGTATTAGGGACTTCCACTACCTCATCCTCTTCATCCTCTTCATCCTCCTCCTCTACATCCTCACGCCTGTTCCCATTTGCAGGCCCTTGGGGAGGTGTTGGTGGTGGAGGGGGTGGGTGGTGGTGCTGAGGGAGAAGCAGCACCCGCTGGAAGAACAGCAGCCATGGAAGCCATCAAGTTTGATGATGCAACAACAACACCAAAGGCAACAAAAGCAGGTCAATCTTCAATAGTAGAAAGACAGAATGAAGATGGGCTCTGGGGTGTGGCCTTTTATAGTGGTGCAGGTGCACGCTCCGACGACAGCTGTGCTGTCCGCGGACAGATCAAACACCCAAAAAAGGTGTAACGCTCACCTGATTCCCTCGGAGGCGCGGGTCTTGACTGGGCGGTGAAACCGTCTTCAGCGTTAGGCGTAGGATTCGTTTGGCTCCCGGATTAGGCCCCTTCTTCACTGAAAATTTGACCTGAAGGGTGAGGTGTCTGCAAGTAGAAAATCTAGGTATTAGTGGCTGGAAGGTTGGGAGAAGTTCCAAGCCCCTCTCTCCCTCTCTCCCCGTGGTACTGGGTTGTAGTCGCGCTCACCTTAAATAGGTGAATGCCGGGCTCTCCATCCTGCGTCTTGTGCAGGGGTGCTGGGTCCAGTTACTTCACTGGATTCGAGTTCAGCCTCTTGATTGCAGAGGGTGATTTGAGAGCGATGCCGCCGTTTGCTGCACGAGCGTGACTTGTAAGTATTAAAGTTCTTTTTAGATTGCTCTCTTTTAATGTCTATGTCTTTTTCCCTTTTCAGTTGCTGCCGGTGCCAAAGAAGATGCCCTCCCGGTTCGTGGCAATGAACGAAGCAAGAAGATGGAGAATAGGATGGCACGTAAGAAGAAAGGCTGCTCTAGGGCTGTAGAATGCACCTTAATGTCTCTTTTTGTCTTTACAGGTGATGGAATGCGGCGCGAGCAGAGTTGGGGCGAGCGTAACGCAGGTAAGTCGTTTTGCAACTAAGCGTTAGTAACCAATGTTCTTTGTCTTTGCAGGCCCGATGCCGGACGAGAAATGCAGAAAAAACGCCTTGGATGCTGCCGATGGATCGGGTAAGTTGAAGCGCCAACCTTGCTTTTGCCTAACCTGTGCCTTTTGTTTTTGCAGGAGTTGCTGAAGACTGCAGATTGGTTCCAGCAGGTAATTTTCTTATTCACAGGATCCGGAGCTGAAGATTCCCTGGAGCTGACACGGTGAGCGTCCTGCTGCAGATGCAGAATAACGCAAAGCACGTTGCACCAATCGGGTGTGGTTTAAATAGCCCACGGGAGTGCTTAGGTGTCTCCTTCCACAGCCTCGCCCAGGAAAAAAGAGTTCCTGCTTCCAGAAGGGTTCCAGCATCAATGATCCAGGGAGTGGTGCCTGCCCCACCCAGAAGAAAAAGTAGTCCCTGCCAGAAGAGAATGAAACATCATTCTGCTGGTAAGTAAGCAGCATGGTCTGCTGCAGGTAGGTCCACCCAAGCACTTTCACACTTGTTATGAGCCCGGCGCTTCCTGTGCCGGGACTGGTCCATTTTATGAGCCTGGCACCACCGGTGCCAGGACAGGGTCCAAAAGGTCCCCATTGGGACTGGCTGGCGCCGATGGTATATGTTATGAGCCTGCTTCCAAGGGTGTTGGGTTGGTCCTGACTCCTTGGAAGCAGTGGTCATGACAGCACCCCCCCTCAAGGCCCCTCCCAAATTCGTCTTCCCCGGGGGTTTCAGTTTATCAGGAAAAGTTCGATGAAACTTCTTAACCAGACGGGGTGCATGAACATGTTCCGACGGTTCCCAAGATCTTTCCTGAGGGCCATAACCTTTCCAGTCAATCAGATAGTATAGTTTTGATTTGGAAATCTTGGAGTCTAGGATGTCTTGTATTTCGAATTCCAGTTCTCCGTCCACAAGAATAGGGTCTGGAGATTTCGTCAAACGGGTTCCAGGTTGCATGGGCTTCAGTAGAGAAACGTGGAAAACTGGATGTATTTTCATATGGGCAGGTAGACCCAATTTAACTGCCACTGGATTTATTATGGCAGTGATTGGGTAAGGTCCCAGGTATCGTGGATTGAAAGTACGTGGTCCTTTGAGAGGTAAATGTTTGGTTGATAGCCAGACTTGATCTCCCACAAGATATTGAGGGGCCTCCTTTCGACATAGGTCTGCACACTTCTTGTATTGTTCCTTGGCTCGCTTAAGGTGAGACGTGGCCTCTTTAAAGGCTTGAGTGATTGTAGAATGCAGATGATCTACAGCTGGGGTCCCAAGAGTCTGAGGTGGATCAAGATTTGAGGTGCGGGGGTGGCTTCCATATAAAAGAAAAAAAGGAGTCTTTCCGGTTCCAGCATGGACTGAATTATTATAAGCGTACTCCGCAATCCAGAGAATGTCTTTCCAAGTACTCTCCGATTGTTGTAACATGCAGCGCAAATATTGTTCCAGGGTTTGGTTGGTCCTCTCGGTCTGCCCGTCGGTCTGGGGATGATGGCTGGTTGAAAGCCTTACATCAATTTGGGCTAGGCGACAACAACTCCGCAAGAAGTGGGAAATAAATTGACTTCCTCTGTCTGAGATTAAAACTGAAGGAAAGCCGTGCAACCGAACGATGTTTTCGAGGAACTCTCGGGCCAGAATTGAAGCTGTGGGTAACCCTTTCAATGGGATAAAATGAGCCTTTTTCGAGAATAGGTCCACAATTACTAAAATTGTATTAAATCCGGAGCATGGTGGTAAATCCGTGATGAAGTCCATGGAGAGAGTATGCCACGGGTGTGGAGGAATGTCTAGGGGTTGTAAGAGGCCTGCTGGTTTCTCCTTCTGGCTTTTGCTTTGGGCGCACACACCACAGGAATTTATGAAATCCTTAATGTCCTTTCTCCAAGACGGCCACCAAAAATGCCTTTTTATCTTTTCTGACGTTTTGTCAATACCTGGATGTCCTTCCATTAAGGAGTCATGGTAACATGAGATCACCTGTTTTTGTAAATCGGTACAAGGTAGATATAACCTTCCTCGAAAGTATAGTAAGTTCTTATCCGTAGTGAAGTCTTTTCCCTTGAGTTGCCAGTCTTGCACCTCTGCTGGAGTCAGAAGTTTTTTAACTGTAACTTCAATGTCTTCAATGGATTGTGCATTAACCAAACCCAGGATTCTCTGTTCCGGAATTATGGGCACGGGTTCAGGATTGGTCGTGAGTTCATCTACTCGAATTCGGGAGAGGGCATCAGCTTTACCATTCTTGTTGCCAAGTCGGTAGGTTATCACAAAGTCGAATTCGGCGAAAAATAGCGCCCAGCGAAGTTGTCTAGAGGATTGAGCTTTGGCTGATTTAAGGTACTGTAAATTACGATGATCCGTAATGACGGTGATTGTGTGTCCGGCTCCCAGGAGATAATGCCGCCAGGCTTTAAAGGCGGACTTAATAGCAAAAAGTTCCTTATCTGTAATGGTATAGTTGATTTCGGGAGCCGAAAATCTGCGGGACCAAAATGCCACTGGGTGTAACTGGTTTGTCTCTGGGTCCCTTTGCGAAAGCACTGCTCCCATTGCGAGACTGGAAGCATCGGTCTCAACGATATAGGGGAGTTCCGGACGAGGATGTTTTAAAACCGGAGCCGAGGTGAATTTTGTTTTTAGTTCTTGAAAAGCTTGTTCAGCCTCTGTCGACCACTCGAAAAGTTTATTTTTTCTAAGGAGGGCTGTAATGGGTTGGACTACTCGAGAGAAATCTGGAATGAACCTATGATAAAAGTTGGCGAAGCCCAACATGCTTTGAACACCTTTCACAGACGTTGGTGAGGGCCACTTAATGATAGCGTCCACTTTCCTTGAGTCCATGTGGACTCCATTAGGTGACAAAATAAATCCTAAAAATTCGACCTCAGTGACATGAAAAACGCATTTCTCCAGCTTTGCAAAAAGTCTGTGTTTACGGAGCCTCTCCAGTACTGCTGTGACATGTTTTCGATGTTCCGCCTCAGAGGACGAGTAGACCAGAATGTCATCTATATAGACAACTACATACACGTCAATGAGCTCTCTGAGGACGTCATTCATAAAATACTGAAAGGCAGCCGGTGCGTTGCATAATCCAAAGGGCATTACTTGATACTCGAACAGTCCATATTTAGTACGAAAGGCCGTCTTCCATTCATCGCCCTCTTTTATTCGCACCAAATGGTAAGCTCCTCTGAGGTCCAGCTTTGTGTAGATACAGGCACTTTTAACTTGGTCAAGAAGTTCAGGGATCAATGGTAACGGATACCTGTTCTTAATCGTAATCTGGTTTAGGGCACGATAATCTATACATGTTCTTAGGTCTCCCTCATTTTTTGGAACGAAGAACAGAGCTGAGGAGGCTGGGGACTTCGAAGGACGGATAAATCCATTAGCCAGGTACTGGTCCAAATACTGCCTCAGGTGAAGATTTTCAGGTTCTGTGAGGGCATAAATTCGACTGCACGGAGGAGTGGATCCCGGAATCAAGTCTATCTGGCAGTCGTAGGATCTGTGAGGAGGCAGAGAATTAGCTTGATCTTTCTGAAAGACATCTTGAAATTCCCGGTATTCTGGAGGCAGTTGAGAGTTCTCAAAAGTAGTTGCTGCCAGCTTAGTAAGGGGCTGAGGATAACAGGTAGGAGCGCATTCTGGAAACCGGATTGTCTTTGCTCGCCAATCAATTTGAGGATTGTGCTTCTCCAACCAAGGGATTCCCAGGATAACTTTAAACTGCGGAGCCTTGATCACGTCAAACACGATCTTCTCTTGATGTCCATCTTGGCTTATAAATGTCACTTCCATGGTGGTGTGAGTTACTGGTCCGGAAGCTATTTCCGTACCATCCACGGTGGTGATGACGTCTTTCACCGTCTTAGGACAAAGAGATAGATTCATCCTGGCGGCCAATTCACAGTCCACGTAATTGCCGATTGCGCTACTATCAATGTATGCTTTAAGGGCATGCATACGATTAGGTTGTTCTGGACTCACGAGGACCATGGGCATGATGAAATGCGAGGTCAAAGAACTGGTTTTAACGCTCGGCAAGCCGACCTCTACACTTGTCGGGCGAGGTCGTTTTCCGACTCAGAACCTTCGGCACCTTTATCAGAAGCTCCTACTATCTTCTTCCTTGGTTTCACTGGGCAATATCGAAGGAAGTGTCCCGAGTTTCCGCAATAAAGGCACAATTGCAATTGTCTTCTTCTTTCCCTTTCCTTTTGGGTTAGAGGTCCTTTCACAACCCCAATCTGCATGGGTTCCACGGTATCATTTCCTTTAGCTGAACTCTGTGGTCTAGAAAAAACTCGAGTTTCAAATCTGGAACGATCGGCCTTCCGATTCTGTATTCTATGATCCAATTGAACCACCAGGTCGATGTATTCGGAACAGTCTTGTGGAGGGTTCACCACCTGAGCCAGAACGTCTTTAAGTTCTCCACGCAGTCCTCTGTAGAAAAGGGTGATTCTCTTGTCCTCAGGCCATCCGGTTTCAACCACTAATCTGTTGAACGATGCAATGTAGGCCAGAAGATCTTGATTGCCCTGTCGTAGTGAAAGAAGTTCATTGTCCAGGGCCTGTCCCTGCGAGTGTCTTGCAAACAATTTTTCCATACTAGCTTGGAAATCCTGGAAGTTATGAAGAACAGGGTCATCTCGAGTCACTAAAGGAATAGACCAATCTGCGGCGCTGCCACTAAGATATGAGAGCACGAAGGCCACCTTAGCCTGGTCCGTTGGGAAAGCGGCGGGTCTGCATAAAAAATGCAAGCGACACTGATTGATGAACACAGCAAATCTTTTCGGATCACCTGAAAAGCGCTCGGGCGGAGCAAAAGGTACATTTCCTGGTAGGTTAATGTGCACCGGATTGGTAGAAGTCGTTGGAGCATGACTCCCACTAGGAGTAGGCAGAGGAGTTTGTCCCGCTTGGGCTTGCAACAATTGTCTAGCCAAGTCGTCTGTTCGTTCCTTAGAGACCACTAACTCCCTCCTTAAGGCATTCGTTTCCTGGCGTGCTGCGTGTACTTCTGCCCTCAACTCCCCAAGTAACTGGGCCAATTGGTCTGTGTCTGAAGGTTCCATTGCGCCTGGGCGGGAAATATGTGGTAAGGCTTCGCGTTCTGTAACGCTCACCTGATTCCCTCGGAGGCGCGGGTCTTGACTGGGCGGTGAAACCGTCTTCAGCGTTAGGCGTAGGATTCGTTTGGCTCCCGGATTAGGCCCCTTCTTCACTGAAAATTTGACCCGAAGGGTGAGGTGTCTGCAAGTAGAAAATCTAGGTATTAGTGGCTGGAAGGTTGGGAGAAGTTCCAAGCCCCTCTCTCCCTCTCTCCCCGTGGTACTGGGTTGTAGTCGCGCTCACCTTAAATAGGTGAATGCCGGGCTCTCCATCCTGCGTCTTGTGCAGGGGCGCTGGGTCCAGTTACTTCACTGGATTCGAGTTCAGCCTCTTGATTGCAGAGGGTGATTTGAGAGCGATGCCGCCGTTTGCTGCACGAGCGTGACTTGTAAGTATTAAAGTTCTTTTTAGATTGCTCTCTTTTAATGTCTATGTCTTTTTCCCTTTTCAGTTGCTGCCGGTGCCAAAGAAGATGCCCTCCCGGTTCGTGGCAATGAACGAAGCAAGAAGATGGAGAATAGGATGGCACGTAAGAAGAAAGGCTGCTCTAGGGCTGTAGAATGCACCTTAATGTCTCTTTTTGTCTTTACAGGTGATGGAATGCAGCGCGAGCAGCATTGGGGCGAGCGTAACGCAGGTAAGTCGTTTTGCAACTAA
This sequence comes from Ambystoma mexicanum, assembly GCF_040938575.1. Lineage (NCBI taxonomy): Eukaryota > Metazoa > Chordata > Amphibia > Caudata > Ambystomatidae > Ambystoma > Ambystoma mexicanum. The sequence goes on along the minus strand of NC_090927.1, from coordinate 702,407,539 downwards.
GCGTTAGTAACCAATGTTCTTTGTCTTTGCAGGCCCGATGCCGGACGAGAAATGCAGAAAAAACGCCTTGGATGCTGCCGATGGATCGGGTAAGTTGAAGCGCCAACCTTGCTTTTGCCTAACCTGTGCCTTTTGTTTTTGCAGGAGTTGCTGAAGACTGCAGATTGGTTCCACCAGGGAGTGGTGCCTGCCCCACCCAGAAGAAAAAGTAGTCCCTGCCAGAAGAGAATGAAACATCATTCTGCTGGTAAGTAAGCAGCATGGTCTGCTGCAGGTAGGTCCACCCAAGCACTTTCACACTTGTTATGAGCCCGGCGCTTCCTGTGCCGGGACTGGTCCATTTTATGAGCCTGGCACCACCGGTGCCAGGACAGGGTCCAAAAGGTCCCCATTGGGACTGGCTGGCGCCGATGGTATATGTTATGAGCCTGCTTCCAAGGGTGTTGGGTTGGTCCTGGCTCCTTGGAAGCAGTGGTCATGACAAAAGGCTCAGAAAATTCCAAAAAGTATTTAGAACGCCAGAGTCATTGTCTGGGACATGTGCAATGGTGAATTTCTACTGTAAAATACTTTGGAATGCCTAAAAAAGTACTTTTTAAATGTTTGGGGACCTGGACAATGTCCTCGAATCAGGACACACGCTCAGCGTGGGTGCGGTCACATGATGACGTTGTGAACACGTCCGCGAATGGGACGTGTGTCCACAGGACACCAAATGTGTAGGACCAGTCCTGCGCATGCGAGTGGGTGTTCTACGGACAGTGTTCGGGTCCTCAAACTAATTAAAAGTGCGACACACGTGAGACGGACAGTTACCGACAGGCACCATGTTCGTAGGACATATGGGTGTGGTGCGCATGTGCGTAGATGTTCTACGGAGAGTACGGACAGGTATGGTGTCCTTAGGACACCTCCATTATGGTTAATTGTGGATATTCCGGACACCGAGCATGTTCTAAGAACAGTTCCATCTTGTTTGCAAACAGTACGGACAGGTATAGTGTCCTTAGAACACCTCCATTTTGGTTAATTACGGACAACCCAGACACCAAGTATGTTCTAAGAACAGTTTCATCTTGCTTGCGGACAGTACGGAGAGGTATAGTGTGCTTAGAGCACCTCCATTTTGGTTAATTACGGACATTCCGGACACCGAGTGTGTTCTAAGGACAGTTCCATCTTGCTTGCTGACTGTACGGACAGGTATAGTGTCCTCAGGACACCCCCATTTTGGTTAATTGCAGACATTCCGGACACCCGCGCTGTCCGCGGACACCCCAACTGCCTTTTTAAAAAAAAAAATAAGACACAAAGGAATGAAGTAACAACACATATACTATTTTATTATTATATACAAATATAACATTTATGAAAGAGAGGGGGAAGCAGAAATTGACACAAATACAGGGGAATTAGGGGTTTGGAGAGGATCGATGTGAGGGGATGAAGGGATGGAAGTCTCATCATAACATTTTTCTTGGCGGTGAGGGTTTGGGGATAGTTGACTGGGACATGGAGAGGGGGAACAGGTGTATGTGGGACAATGATAGTTAATTTTTTCTTTTATGTGGTCCTCTACAAAATGTTTCAAAAGATAGAAATTTTCCATATGCATATTCATTTTTTGTTCCATGCGCTGTAGAGTATTTTCTAATGTCTCTTTTGCAGTATTATTCTCAATGTTTGTATGGTCTGTTAAAAAAAATATATGTTAAGTACACATAAAGTAATGATTATTAATTTTCTTACATAGAGAAGTGTTTACCATTAGTATCATTGTTTTCAGACATTTCCTCACGTGGAAAATATTCTTCAAGCCATTCCAAAGTACTGGACATTTCTGTGTAAAAAAATAAAATATATTACTTTTAGTGTACCAAATATAGAAAGTTTAGAAATGTATAAGAAAAATGAAGTTTACTTAATAGTTTCTGGTAAATTGTGTTCTTACTGTTGTGTAGGTCTGCTGTTGCTCCTAGCTGTGCAGTTTATGTGAGGTAATTATGCTGGAAGCATATCTTTTTTGTTTTGGTATGTTCCATATTAGTACACATGGTATTTAAATGGACGGTTGATGTGTTACATATATAGGTTGCACTTCTTATTTATTGTTACATATAATGTGTTTATGTGCAGCTTTTTGAACTTGTTCAGTGTTTATATAGCATGATAGAACAATCTAAGATACCCCCTGAGTTTTTGGGTACTGTTGATGTTGTCCGCGTCCATCTGTGCACATACGCACAGTCCGCGGACATCAAAATCACTAGGAGGGGGTTCAGCATGTTATATGTATATAAAGTAGGGGAATCCTAGTAAACAGCTATCAAATTCATAGTATGTATATACAGTAAAAAAAACTTTGATAAAGGGACATTATGGTTAAGTAGCATTACTAAAAACCTATGAAATTCAGTAAAAAAACTTTGTTAAAGGGACGTTATGGTTAAGTTGCGCTACTAAAAATCTATGAAATTCAGTAAAAAAACTTTGTTAAAGGGACGTTATGGTTCCAAGTAAAACCGAAAAAACCCTGAAATTCGTCAGTTATGGTAAGTTATGTTACCCAATTACACCTTCTGGAGAGGTTTGAAGCTGTTGGTCCTGCTACCCCACACCATCACAGTCCTGTAAATGCATCCAGACCAACCACCCCTGTAAACAGATCCCAATCACCCAGTGCTGAAATGAGGTGGCATGCCTTGAGGCTTTAAAGACTATGTACCTACACCTCACAATACTATGATGACCCTGCCATGTACACCTCTGGGGTTAGGACGAAATTACCTAAGTATAAAAGTCCTACCACCAAGTGTCTGACCCCCATTTATTCACATATGCATATGTGAGGGGGTAAAGTTAATAAAAATGTATAGGTGTAAGGTAGGGGGGCTGTGGGGAGTCTCCGCCCACATATATATGCAAAAGAATTGAGGAAAAAAAGAAGAAAAAACGGACCTTTGGTGGTCAGACTTTTGAACTCGGTAATTTTACACAGATCCTACCTCTGAAGCACCTAGTCCTTGCAGAAGACATACATGCCTGAGTTGGGTGTCTGATTAATGCGAATGACCCTTTGTTTGGCTGTGTTAAAAAAAAATATTGTTTGAAGTATAGCTCATGCGTTTTTTAACTTCAGTATTAAAAATGAATGTTTATGTTTAACTGATGGCTTTTCTCCTTTCCGTATTACATATGTCTTTTATGAATACTTATTTTACAAGTAATGCAATGGTCTGAATGTTTATTACTTTGCTACATCTATGTAAAATAACACATGACACTTTTTGATTATTTTTGTTAAAGTTATTTTATTCATACTGGATAACACAAAAGAGAACACACACATCTGTATTTCTGACACAGGGTAAACATTCTGTGAGATCTATAACGCTGGTAATGTCTTATCATTATTAACAAATGTTGATACCATTTGATCGTTTTGCTTACGATTGCTCAAATACATTTTCAAAACAGCCGGCAGCGATCAGCATTCCAACATTTGACTGATAAAGAATATACAGTGTTGCTGCACATAATAGCTTTAGAGGCTTGGTGGTATAATGTAAACACTTTGCAATGCTTTTCATGTAATCATTTAAAACACAAGCATATATGGGATGTTGCAGAAAATATGCCAGGCTTTCAAACACAATTAGTGTATCTCCCTCCAACCACAGAGCTATCCAATGCATTCCATCCTGGGCCTGTGGATCAATGTTCCACCAGGCTAACAGGGCATCTGCGGGGTAGTCACGTGGTGCATGTATCGCTGACATACACACCATAAAAAAATGTCTTGGCATGTATTTTGTTACTCATGAATCCTTTTATCTGTAGACTATACATTATTTATGAAAGATTATGTTGCGCTGTGTGTTGATCTCGAGAACACTATCAAAAATGTGCCACACTAAAAGCGAGTGTGTAGCTGTTAGGTTTCCTTCAAACTTTACATCAGCTTGTAAGTTTGCACTCCTCAATAGGTTGAAAAGTCCTGATGCTGCGTTGTCGGGTCTTAGATGGAAGGCCAGTAGCATGTAGCTGTGGGCATAGTCATTGAGTGGGAATACAACTGCTGCATCATGCATATGCTTCCCCGTAATAGACACCAGCCCCATGTACTCCCTGATTATGTGTGGAAGTCCACAGTTAGGGGCGTATGCTTTGGCTGGGAACAAGACGCCATCCTTTTGCCACATTGCATAGTTCATATTATAATGTTTGAAGTTGAATGGGCGTCGAGTGTATGTGCCTGTGAGCGACGCTGTTTCAACAATCCCCATGATTATTATTTTTGGGAGTTGTCCCAGGTAGAGGTTGTCTTGACTGGTACCTCGGCTATGGTAGGAATGATGAAGGCATAAAGGGCTGCCCTCTCAACCGGATACTTCACATTCAATATGTGCTAGTCGAATGGTTGGAGAGAAACTCAAATGTTTAATGAACACACTAGCCGATACTTCACGTTAAGGTCAAGACTGTTGATCAACAGTTTATCCTGGAAGGAAAAGTCCAAATGTAGATGTCCTATGAAATCAATAGTTCTATTGAGTCTGATGTAGCGGGTTCTCTTCACGAACCCTGTGTTGTGAACATCCAGAACAGTGGCATCGAAATGCCCTGCAGCGTCTCAGTGAAAGAGACGGGTTGAGAGACGGTTTTCCAAAGCAATGGGGCCATAACTTAATATGCTCTCTATATAGGCCCTGTATTTGTACATATTATCACACTGTGTTATCTTTCGAGCGCCCAGTGTTACGTCCACCTAGTTGAACATTGTGGCTGTAGGGTATGCAAGCATAGCCACTTGTGCATCAGCCATGATGTTGGTGCCGTCAGCATTTGTTATTTTACAAGTTAGAATCAGCATTGGGTTGTTTCAAATCCAGATACATGTCGGTCGACCCCGATACAAAGAATATTATGGGGGCTAGTGGTGATAGTGCTGTCAGGGGGGACACCTCCATAACAGAACTGTTCTCAATGCAGGTTGGGGTCAATGATATGCTGAGGAAATCAGGCTCCAACTTCACACACTCCCCAGAGGAACCATGTAATCAAGGCCATTGCTCTTTAGAAGATATCATAGCCCTTGTTTATTTTAGGGCTAACACGCTTCTTCTCAGTTTGATGTCTGCGTTGGGCCCTTGAGTTTCTTTTCTTGATGGGTTTTGGAAGGCCGTGTAGATGTGATGTGGACCTCTTGCTCTTAACACTCCAATGAGCTACATAAATGAAGCCTGATCTGTCTTGCCCCTCTTTTTATTTTTTGGTGAGGTGATTGGGAACTGCTGTTGTCACATTCTCATGATTTCTATTGCAATACTGGTAGCAGCCATTTTCATGTGTGGTTTAGCTAATTCAATGCCGCAGCATAGGAAGGGCATTGTGCCTCTAAAGAGACTTCTAATAACACTGCTGAACCCTGCCCCATACATTATGGGGCTACTACTAAAGTATGGGTGATTGTCGTAGTCAGCCTGGATCCTATAATATTCCATATAGGGCCTGGGGTCCCCATAGTACTTCACCACAGTCATTCATTGTAACACAATTTTATTAGTCTTTGACGCGCAGCGGTTGGAAGTGCAACCACATCCAGATCTTTCTGTATTTAAATGATACAAACTGCCCTTTATCGTCTTTTATCTGAAAGTTGATGGTGTCAAAATGTTTTTACACACTGGTACGAAATCAGGTTTGCTGTATTGAATGTTTACAATATCATTGTCATTACCTCTAATCTCCATGGGTCTAAGTAATGGTGCATAGCTATCCCTCACCTTTTGATACTCCACTAGATTGCTGTAAATCAGTAAACTGTAAACCTGTCAACACCCTATTGTCCCGCGGTTCTCTACGTCCAGCGTGTTGCATGATTCCTGTATGTTACACATTCTCCCCGTTGTTGAAAACCTGACAGATGTGTTCGACCTCTGGAGAAAAACATTCCTTTGCTGTAGGTCTAAACGTAACACTCTGTCACCATATTCTGTTATGGTTGATATTCTTTTGTTGATGACTCTGACAAGTACCCCTCCGCAAACTGTCCCAATGAAATGCAGATTTTGCTCATTTTATGATAAACATGGCATCCCTGCTGCCTAAAGTATCCCCAAACTGATATATTAAACTCCTGTGAGCACCACAGTCCACTGTCCTTCCAAATGTACGGGTTTGGCCAGCTTCACAGTTCTCTGGGAATGTATCTGCAGAGGCATTGCTGGGGAGCATAATGTAAAAAGGTTTAGAGTCCATAACTTTCTCGCTATGTATCTGTGGCCTCTAGAGAGCTGGCATCCACCCAAATGTTGAATTCACAGGCTACCCAAGCCATTTAACTAGATATTGCTTCCTAGCACCTCGTCCTTTAGTAGTTATGTCTTTTTCTATTCTATAAACTCTGTGTTGGACTTTGCTGACTTTTTGTATGTCCTCCCTATAAAAAAACACCTTGAGCAGCTTCCCCTAAGTAATTGATTAGTTTATATATATATAAAGACCTTCCCCGAGATCTACTCCATCTATGATAAAGATCTTATCACAGTAGTTTTGCTCATACCCCTTTGTAAAGACAGCCTTGTGTTTCGAGATCCGCATAAGTGTGTGTCTCCTTTTAAAAAAGACTTTTGGCATACAGGTTTTTCCAGACTTCCAACAAATTCTGGGGTGTTGCAGCTACAGGGGTAGATTTAATAGATCTATGATCTGTGTTGTTGTACACATTTATAAACATGACCACATATCTACAGGTGTTTTGAGCTGTGACAAAATGCAAGTGTTTTCGAAGTTTGTATAAAATGTTCTACAATAGAGGCTTTAACTTCCGAGAGGGTTATGAAATCGTGCACCCCATGTTGCGTTAGAAGCATCTGTAGCAGTTTATTTAGAAACTTGTTACCGGCGTCTGTCTGTAGATTACCGGGAACTCGCCTGCAGTTAAATATGCATTTAAAAGCTGTTGCTAGACTTGGTACTGTCCTGTCTTTTAAAGCCTCAACGGGTATTTTGATATGACATCAATGAGGGTTAGAATATATCGGAAGCCATCATTGTCTCCTTGGAACTGGCTCATATCCATAAGATCTGACTTCCATTGCTGATCGATATCAGATACCTCGGTCATTCATAATTTAAAAAGTTTTCGGACTTGTGGCACGAAGGACTCCTGATCTAAAAGCCACGCCTTGACAGTGTTCCTTGACACATTCACACCATAAGTTTTAAGTTTACGTTGCAAGCCCTCAACATCTCCTTAACTACCAACACCCTCTTCATCCTAATATATATTTGGGTAGCTTTACGAGGGACATGATCAACCCATAGCCGTTGGACATTAAGACACAAGTACATTTTAAAAACAACTGATTTTTATTGACATTTTCAACATCAGATTTGTATTAAGAAGTACACTATCAGATATAGATTCACAATGACTATCCAGGGTTGTCTGCTGCTGTACAATGCTGATGTGGATGACAATCCATCAGGCTACAAATTCTGCAGTAACCTCAATTACTTCATTAAACTCTGTCGTTCACTGCATTGATAATCAAACATACACAGTATAGAGGTGGCTGATAGAAATTCATAAAGCTCCCGATCAAGCAGCCAATATCCTTCAATGGCTAGGATATGATATTGCATGTCATACTCCGTCATCTACAAGGAATGTTCCATAGGTAGTCTTAATTGAAACCCCTTGTGTAGCAACTTCACCAGTAGACGTCCATTTAGAGTGGCATCTGTTGGAACAGATGTTTGTGATAAATAGAACATTGTTACATTCACGTTTGTATTCCCACTGTGGTGTTTGCAGATAACACAACATCCTTTTGGATATACTGCCTAGATGCTCTTTAAGTAAAGCCAACATTATTTGCTACACTCATGCACTGGGGGGGTTTCACATTAAATTGGCAGCTTCCCAACAAGTGTTCATTTTTTATTTCCTGCAAATAAGCAGACATACATTCAAATTATCTACATTCTCAATTTTCATAGGTCAGTTTATGTTGTAATGACTTAACTATATTGGATTCGAACAAGAGAATGCTGTACAAAATTACATTTATTTAAGGATCATGCTTTTTTGTCAAATAAATTAAATAACTTGGAACCCTATTTGACCAGGTTTCTGGATCCTTCACTAAGAAATCAATTAATGAGATTTAGATTTAACCTTTGGTATGCGAATGATGTTCTCTTTATATGGAAAAAAATCAATAAAGAAGAAAACATTTGCATATTTTGCTTGAATGTACCTCAACCTGAAACCATGAAACATTTGATCTCTGAATGCCCTGCGTTGTCTGACACTAGGGGAAAGAAATGTCTGCATTTATTTTCAAATGATCATATTACAACTTTTGAAAGCTTGTGGAGAGCAGTATTCAATTGCCAAAGAGTCTCGACCAATATAGCTATTGTTAAATGTTTGCAATCGCTTAATCTAACATGATCTTTCTTGAGATACAACAATACCTGTTAATTTAAAGTGGTTTTTTTTTGTTGCATATGATGTGTCATCAATACCAGTTTAACTGGACTTCTTGGTTGCTGTAAGATACATTCACTTTTTGATTTTTTAATTATAATGTTGCTGCTCACAGCATTTTATTCTAAATGTAAAAAATGTTACTTGAATATTTTTAAATGTTGTCTTCAGAATATTGATTCATAATACTGTTTGAGGTATTTATTTGTTCCCAAATGTGTATTTTATTTCCTTCTTTTTTTCTTTGATCAAATTAATAGGTTTTAATTTATTAATTTTGAAACTATTTGTCTATATGTAATATTTGAAAGGCTGTTTTTCTCAGCTATATCAAATTAATAATACAATTATACTTTTAACACTCAGCGGACACTTCCCACTAAGCTGCTTTATTTTTAAGAGGGGCATATACGCCACTTGTATAGCCCACAATGTTTTAACACACATTGTACCGCCCCTTTCTCAACCCTGACAGCTCTATTAGACGCATCATTTTTAGAAGATGTTTAGGGCTGAAAGTTTTGCATATTTTATGTAACGATTTATCTGTATGGGATATTTCCATACATTCATGAGCCTCCTGCTCTGGACCGTCAATTTTGTGCCCGGCACACCATTTGGGAAAGTGTTGTTTTAAATACATTTTCACCACTATGGCTATGAAGCCCGGAATGACTACGATATCAGCCCAGGTCATGACTGCTATGACAGCATTGTCTTTAACACAGTTGGTCTCTATTATTGAGATATATTGCATGCACAGTCTATTATTGGGATTCCTGGGGTTTTCAATTTGATTTGAGCCGCAAAAACTGTAAATATTGACAGTGTCTGCTACAGCTTGGCTCTCCTCATCACAATCATTTTTATCAGCTAGAGGCTGTAGACAAAAAAAATGCATGGTTTTAAGGTTAGGTGTCACACCCATTAAAGGTACAAATGGTTTTTTAAAAATATACCCACCATCTGGCACACCTTTCGATATAGACACTCCATGTCCTTCTGTATTCCCTAAATGTTTGGGGTTCAGGTTCACTCTGTGCCACCTCAACTCCATCATTCTGCATGATCATGGACTAATTTCCATTGTCTTAAGACTCCATTTCATCATGTTGCATATCTAAACATGATAGTACATGCTCTAAGCCCATGGGCAACTTGAGAACCACAGGGTCAACACGGGTAGCCATTTACAAATTAGCCATATCTTCAGCTGCACTTGCCTGAGTATTTTGAATGACATCTCCAACAGACCGCCCCATGACAGTGACGATAACTGCCCACAGAAAGTCTAGACATGTTCACACTGAGCTCCCGATCTTCACATTTCACCATCAAAGCCTGTCAGTCATCCATTGTATCAAGACTGTTGTATCTTCTCCTAAGGCATAGCTATCATCAGGATCACTGTGGCTGCTGGGGGTTGTTTTCTCCTTGTTGTAACTGTAGCTGTTCATAATTACAGTTTTCTTGACACAACACTGGCTAGCCCCTAGAAGTCTGAAGAGTGCATGTGTCTTCAAGGCTTACAATAAAAGCTATATATCCGTATTGCGAGACCCCACCCATAATAGCATCATAGCCTTAGAACTGCCCATTGATATATACATATTTAGCACACAGATCCTTTGAAACTTTAAGGGTGCTCTCAAAGTTGTATTTGTATATCAAATACATTGGGATTATTATCAAATGTATATAACATTCATCTCAAATGTGTATAAAAATGAATTGGTGGTTCATCAAATGTATTGGGGTTACATTTACATTTATGGTGGTTCAGTTAAATCTGTATCCAATTTGTATATGAAATGTATTGGAATTCTTATTAAATGTATATCAAATTCATATACAATGTATATAACATTTTTGGGGGGTCATCACATTTGCTGTGGTTCAAATATATTTACATGCGTTCAGATACAGCTCTATCAAATGTTATTTAAATTACAGTGCGATCATATCACATTTATATAAAACATATGTAGGATTTTGGAGGGGGAATAACAGTTATATAGGTTCAATCAAATGTATTGGGGTTCAGTGGTGTGGTACAGGTGCAGGGCCATCTGTCACTTGAAATTCTTGGTGAAAGGAAGCCCACCTTAATACTTGCAGAATCTTAACAATTTTAATCAAAAGGAAAGAACCCAATTTGGAAAGGTTTAGCTAAATCTGGAGTCATGCGAAACAGAAGACATGATATTATCAAGAAGGACAACAGAGGAAATACTCAAACTGTATCCCGAGGATAATGTGTGGCTGACTATAGTTGATGATCCTTTGCTTTATTGCCACAGCTTAATGGAGCAGTGGACAGAAATGAGTAGACTTGCAATCAAAATTCTATTGTGCCCTGCTGACAAATATAACTCCATAGACATATTTAATAATCAGGGACAGTAACAAGTTTGAACTCTTAACCATGCTGAAGATGAATTGCCACTCCCTGACCAGCAGTGCTCAAGAAGATCCATTAGATGGTTTGGAATGAACATACCATAGATTTATTTATAATATTCCTGCTGTTGCCTCAGTTGGCAGTGATACAGAGGTTAACACCATCGTCACTAGTGCTGTTTGGGGTCCACCCATGAAGCATGAAGCATGAAGGCATGCTATGAAGTTTTAATATCATACCCAGATATGTAATTAATAATTAATCCCCCAAAATGTTGCTGTTAAGGAAATTATTTGCCTTTGAGAAAGCACAGCAGCAAAAGAGCCCACCTAATCATATGAGGTTGAATGTACAGTATATCTTGCTTTACTGGAAATGTTTTCAGGATTCATACCGTACTCTGTATAGTACAGATACATTCTACATATTTGTCACATACACATTTTTGGAAAACAGTTAAATTATTGCCCATTATTGCATCATTGCAAATATAAGGATTCGCTTAATGTAATTCTTAGTTCTAGAAAATATACATTTTAAGTGGCTTTTTGCACCATTGCACTTGTATCAATCACGTTTGGCACTTCACTACCCTACAAATGACTTTTGGCAGCTACAAGAGAACTGTGGTACAAGTAGGCAAAGTAGTTTTCACATGACAACACATTGTGGTGAAGTGTCAAAGAAGGACATGGAATCTGTCACTTTTTTTGTTGAAGAAGCTTACATGTGAAACAAAAATGAATATTATGAACATAAACAAATACTAAATGCACAAAGCAATAAAGCACTTGAAAGTACTCCGGTACTATTAGATGCAGTTTATTTGCTATTTACTGACTTGTTTAAAGCGTGGACCTGGCTCAAGAGCAGCGGAGCAAGGCACAAGGTATGGGTAGATCAACATTTGGGCTGGAATCTTTTAACAGTAGTTCTGAGTTACGATCTATGTGTCGTTCTGTGCATCCAGTAGGATTAATCCTTGATCAGCCAGGTTTTTTGAACTTTGCAGAATTTGAAAAGTATGGGGGCAGTTAAAGCTGGTACAGGGATTGAGTGCCAGTTGGGTGTGTGTGAAAAAATGATTGTTTGTATTTCCTCTCTATGTAGGCAAGTTGTAATGCAAGAATGTTGGTTGATTTTCTGCACAACAGGTGTGTGCCACCAGATATGCGTAGTTTAGCCATCAGGTATGCTGGTGTGCTATTCATGACTGTTTTGTAGTTCATACATGATATGATAGTTTATTTATATAGCGCCTATACACAATGTGTTTCAAAGCGCTTCAAGGCAAAGGAGGGAACAAGGGAAAATACAATGACATTCTTACAGGCCATGAACAGTAAGGATGTGAAATGAACTATCTTACTCGGCCTGACGACATTTCAGATAGTGCAAGAGCTAAGACATAGATAAGGAAGGGAGGGGGAGAGTGGAAAGGAAAGGGAAACAGACAGGCGACTACCGTACTAGGCCTGACAACATTTCCGGTAGAGCTGGAGAAAAACAAAAGGTGAGGGAGAGGGGTGCAGAAAGGTAGGGGTGGAACAAAACAAGCGACTATCATACTAGGTCTGACGACATTTCAGATAGTGCTGGAGGGAGGGTGGGGAGGAAAAAAACAGTAAGGGGAGGGGGAGGAGACAGACGAGATTGCTATCATACTAGGTCCAGGGACACTTCTGATAGAGTAAGTGCATAGAAGAAATGAAGGGGAGGAGACAGGAAAAGGGAGAAGGGAAAGGAGGAGAGAACAGAGAGTTAGCAGTCAAAGGAGTGGAGAAGCAAGAGGGGAGAGTGAATACAATTGCAGAAGTCAGTAGTAACACATAATGTTGCCAGCCAGGATACAAGATGAAGATGGGAACAGCATGATTCGGGGCCACCATGAGTACAAGATGCAAAGGAAGTCCAGCATGAGAGTTGAGAAAGGGTGATGCATCGTGAATGAATAAAGTCCATAAAAGTCAAACCAAGCCACAAGACGGTGATGGTCAAACCAGAATGTATCAGGACAGACTACTGCAGAAGTATGCTTGAGTGGCGTAAGGGGGGGGCAGGGTAGAAGAATCAAGCAAAACAGGCAACACCTGTGTGCGAGAATGGTGGGGGCACAAGGGAACATCACGGGGGACCAGAGAGGGTGGGGATGGCCTGTGGGTACAGAGGGAGTAACACATGTTGGTGCATCCTTACCTGCTTTCTGAGCAGGGGGTCGGGCCCTGGGACCTCCTGGTCCGAACAGGTCCATACAGGAATTGCCCTTTTCTTCATCTGCCCTTTGCTTAGGACGCTCGGGCGAAAGACGCCCTTGATCTAATAGTTAAGAGCAGGAAGGAAGAGGCAGGGTTAGGAAGGCGGCAGGCAGGAAGGCACCAGGTGGGCGGGGATTAGGCCAGCTGACCTAGATCCACTTGCACCTGCTCCCCATCTGCAAAGGAAAAGCGGCTGGAGGTCTCCTTAAGTAAGGAAAAAGAGCCGCAAGCAGGAAGGCACCAGGTGGGCGGGGCTTGCTAAGTGGTGAAAAAGAGCAGCAAGCAGGAAGGCACCTAGTGGGCGGGGCTTGCTAAGTGGTGAAAAAGAGCAGCATGCAGGAAGGCACCAGGTGGGCGGGGCTTAGGCCAGGGGACCTAGAACCACTTGCACCTGCTCCCCATCTGCAAAGGAAAAGAGGATGGAGGGCTCCTTAAGTAGGGAAAAAGAGCAGCAAGCAGGAAGGCACCAGGTGGGCGGGGCTTGCTAAGTGGTGAAAAAGAGCGGCAAGCAGGAAGGCTCCAAGTGGGTGTGGCATGCTAAGTGGTGAAAACAAGCGGCAGGCAGGAAGGCACCAGGTGGACGGGGCTTAGGTCAGGTGACCTAGATCCACTTGCACCTGCTCCCCATCTACAAAGGAAAAGAGGATGGAGGGCTCCTCAAGTAGGGAAAAAGAGCGGCAAGCAGGAAGGCACCAGGTGGGTGGGGCTTTCTAACTGGTGAAAAAGAGCGACAGGCAGGAAGGTACCAGGTGGGCGGGGCTTAGGCCAGTTGACTTAGATCCACTGCACCTGCTCCCCATCTGCAAAGGAAAAGAGGCCGGAGGGCTGCTTAAGTAGGGAAAAAGAGTGGCAAGCAGGAAGGCACCAGGTGGGTGGGGCTTGCTAAGTGGTGAAAAAGAGCGGCAAGCAGGAAGGCAACAAGTGGGCGGGGCTTAGGCCAGGTGACCAAGATCCACTTCTACCTGCTCCCCATCATGCAGACTTGAACAGTATCCTTGCCTACAGAGAAGGCCAGTGTAGTTCATGTAGTGTAGGATACAGTGATTCAATCGCATTTCCACACACCAGTAATGAGGCATGCTGCAGCATGGTGGACTGCGTTTAGAGGAGACAGGTGAGTCACTGGGAGCCCAGTCAGGAGGACATTTCCCCATCGATGTGTAAAACCACAAGAGTTTTATTTGGCAAAGGGTAGCGATTTAGAGCAAGGCCGTTAGGGTCTTCTTGGCTATGTGTTTCTGGTAGGACAGGCTGCTGTCAATGGAGAAGCCTAAGCAATTTGCTGAATCCAAGAATTGCAGATCAAGGCCTTCAAAGTGCATACCATTGACCATTGTTGGACAAGTTGTTGTTTAGTTGGGAGACAAATAAGGACAAATTCATTCTTGGATGGGTTAAGTTTGAGGTAGGCAGTCGACATCCAGGACATGATAATAGCTAAGTAATCACAGAGATTACTGATGTCCGGGGCCATTTAACTCTCAGGTATAACCGAGTATCATCCGAATAGTGGTAGATGGATATGCCAGGATCTTTCAGAAGGGAGCTGTAACGCTTACCTGGTGTCTTGCAGGGCCGAATGGTGACCCAGTTGGTGCTGAGATGAATATATATACACCTGTTTGTAAAACAAACATGTGTGGTGCTCCGAGGTGCTAACACATATTTGTATCCAAAGATATAGGATGTTTGTTGTGGTGCTGATACAGGATAACCTCTCCTTGCAATGCTGCTCGTGAAGTGGTTCAAAGATGTGATTCCCTGTGGAAGACAGATTTGAATGCTTTAGGGCTAACTTCCAACCCGTGTCTAACCACTCCAGATGCAAATGCCAGTAACTTTACTTTTAGTGAGGGTTCACCAATAGCACAGCTGTATTCTTATATGAAGCTCCAGTTCCTTCGCTGGTTAGAGATTCAGACCTGCTGCAATCTCCTGTGCTTTCAGGATGCTCAGTGTTGATTAACTTTAAATGTTCCTTAAAGTTTATTATCTCTTTGTTCTTTTTTACTTTTCGTTGTATCTTCTAGCCTGTTCTTCAAAAGTCTAATTGAGGCTTTGACTGTGCAGTTAACTTGAGAATTGAAGCAGTGGAGCCCTGTGCAACTTCAATGGCTCTAGAATCATGCAAGTGCTGTATTTCTGACCCACGTATAATCACTGGCTGATGTGAAATGTTGTTGCTGCATCCTCAGCATGGGCTACGGTGAAATGTCATTGCTGCATTACATACGCAGAATCCTCTAAAGTGAGTATTTTCTGACAACTGCGTTAACTGTGCAAATGGGCTCTGGTCAACATCCTAGCCACACTGCGTTATGCTTGTGAGTGCTGTATTATCTATCTGCTAAGTCACGCTGGCCTAGTAGTGTGTTGTGAACACAGGTGCAAGTTTCGTAGGGATCGTTGTTCCGAAAATGCTCAGCAGGGTGGGAGCTTGTTAACTTCACAAGCCCCTACCTGTGGCTTACTTTAGGTTCTATGGAGTGCTTGCTGGTGAGCGCACGATTACGCTATTTTAAGATTAGTTTCAGAGATGCCGATGTGATGGGATCGCTGGGGAACAAGAGCTGGAAACAGAAGATCATGAACACGGTAAGCATTTGGCAAGCTTTGTGAAGCTTGCAAGGCAACCTGAAGCAAAAGCATGGGTAT
Source organism: Ambystoma mexicanum (assembly GCF_040938575.1). NCBI lineage: Eukaryota > Metazoa > Chordata > Amphibia > Caudata > Ambystomatidae > Ambystoma > Ambystoma mexicanum. Next base: position 702,391,728 of record NC_090927.1, on the reverse strand, counting down.
GCCTTGGGGTGAGGTATTTATAGTCCAGAATCCTTAGAACACTGCACTGCTTCTTGCTGCTGTATTTTAAGGCTAGTTCAGTGGCCATCTTGGTATTATTCCGTTTTTGCAGACTGCTGGCCATCTTGGAATGGTAAGAATAGACCACTCTTGCCAGTGATACTGGTGTGAATGTGTTCTTCTGCTCTGAATGGTGGCAAATCTCTAATACCTGATTAATTATTGGCTCTTGGGGTATTGAACCCTGACTAGGCATTAAGTTGATTACAGAATTCCCCCTTAAGGCCCCTTCCATGGTAGTATGTCAAGGTTTTGGTTTACTTGGGTAATCCTTGTGAAAAAGGTTCACTAATCTCTGGGCATGGACATTGGTCACAGGTTCCCATGATCTGACTACTGCCCGTAACCTTTCCAGTCGATGAGAAAGTACAGTGTGTTCTTCACATTTTGAGTCTAGTATCATTTTAACCTCATGTTCATGCTCTTCCTGAGCTACACTAACCAGGGATGGTTTTGTATAAGTAGTGTGAGTTCCTGAGTGGACAGGTTTTCTCAATGAAATGTGAAATACTTGATGGACTTTTAGTTTTTTGGGTAGGTCTAACTTGATCACAACAGGATTTATGATGGCAGTAATAGGATAGGGCCCTATGTATCGCAGATTACATTTTCTTGGGCTTTTCAACTGAATGCATCTTGTGACAAACCAAACCTGATCCCCAATTGGGTAGGTGGGTGCTGAATCTCTTTTTTTTATCTGCGTGTTTCTTGTACTTATTTTTAGCTTTTTTAGGTGAGCTTTAGTCTGTTGTAGTATGTGCTATATGTTTCCATGCAGGTTTTTCACCGCAGGCATTTCTAGGATTTCAGGGGGTTCATAGACTGAAATACGTGGATGCATTGCATGTAGAAAGAACGTAGTGTGGTGTGAACCCCGTGGAGCTATGTGTGGTATTGTTATAGGCATATTCCACCACCCACAAGAGGTCTGCCGAATCTTGATCTGCGTAGGGCAGGATGCAACATAAGTACTTCTCAAGGGTTTGGTTGGTCCATTAAGTTTGTCTGTTGGTTTGTGTGTGATGACTGGTGAACAGGTGGACATATATTTGTGCTAAAGCACAACACCTCCTCCAGAACCGAGAGATGAACGGACTCCCTCGATCTGACACTACGACTGAGGGGAAACCATTTAGTCAAATAATTTGCTGTAGAAATGTCTGGGCTAATGCAGTAGCCATAGGTATCCCTTTTAATGCAATGAAATTGACTATCTTAGACAGTAAATCTACCAGAACCAGAACTGTGTTATATCCTTGGCTTGTGGGCAAGTCATTTATAAAATCAAGGGATATCGTGTGCAAGGGAGCCGGTGATGCGGGCATGGGTTGTAATAGTCCTTGGGGTTTCTTTAGTGCACAAATGTCACAGGTGTTTACAAGATTGATTACATCCTGCCGTAGTGTAGGCCATCAATAGTGCATTTTAATTTTGTTGTAGGTTTTGGTAATTCCTGGATGGGCTTCTAACAGCGTGTCATGATAACTATGCATTACTCTGCTATGTGCTGCCATGGTCGGGATAAACAGATGACCCTGGTATGGCAGACCCTTTCTGTTTTGCTTTTCTGCATTCTGCATGTTCTCCTACCCAAGCTCGTAATTCCTCAGGGGTTAGTGCAATTCTGGCGTATTCCTGCATTTCCTTAAGCTCAGTAGTTGTATTAAGAGTTCTGATTATTGTCTGAGGTGGAATAATGGCCATAGGTTCTGGGGATGCGAAAGCTTGGTCTTCTTCCTCTTTCTCGCACCCTAGTCTTGATAAGGCATCTGCATTTCCATTTTGTGCTCCTGGTCGGTACGAGATAACAAAATTGTACTCGGTGAAGAAAAGCGTTACTGAAGATTTGGATGATCAGGAAAGACTGTGACTTGGTGTTTGGCTCCCAGGAGGTGATGCCTCCATTCTTTGAATGTCGCTTTAATTGCCAAGAGTTCTTTGTCCGTAATAACGTAATTTGTCTCTGCTGGTGTGAATTATTATGACCAGAAAGCTATGTGATGTAATCTCGTTGACCCTGGGTCTCATTGAGACAGTACAGTCCCCATTGCAACGTTTGATGCGTCGGTTTCCACAAATAAATTGGAGTTTTGGGTTCGGATGTTGTAGGATTGTCCCTGTTGTGAATTTCTTTTTCAGGTTTTGAAAGGCTTGTTCTGCCTCGGTATTCCAGTGAAAAGCCTTATTTTTGCACACCAGTGTGGTAATGGGATGAACAACGACAGAACATTCTGGAATAAAGCATCAGTAGAAGTTTGCGAATCCTAAAACACTCTAAACTGTTTTCACAGATGTATGAGAAGGCCATTGTAGTATTGCTTTCACTTTTCGATTATCCATGAGTATGCCTGGTGGTCAAAATATGAAACCCAAAATCCCGGCTTTGGGTACGTGGAAGGAGCATTTCATAGTCTTTGCAAACAAGCGATGTTGTCTGAGTCTGTCTAACACTGCCATGACATGTATCACATGGTCAGTCAGGTTTGTTGAATATACCAAGATGCCAATGGTGTACAGGATGGCACAAACGTCCAGTAACTCACATAAAACATTGTTCATAAAATACTGGAACACTGCCAGAGCGTTGCATAAGCTGAAGGGCAATACTTGGTATTCGAAGAGGCTGTATTTGGTGCAGAAAGTCAGTCTTCCATTCATCACCCTTTTTAATGCATACAAGGTGCTATGCTCCCCTCCCCACGTAGCTCTAATTTGGTATATTTAACTGCCCCTCTGACTTGATCCCAAAGAACTGGTTTAAGTGGTAGGGGGTCTCTGTTCTTTACGGTGACATCAGTTCACTTTCTGCAATCGATACAGGTCCAAATATCCACCTCCTTCTTGGGAACAAAGAAGAGAGGCAAGGATGCTGGGGACTGCGACAGTTGGCTGAAGCCATTGGCCAAGTATTGATTCACATATTCATGTATGTGCTCATTCTCTTGCTCTGTAAGGGCATAAATACGGCTGCATGGCACATGGGCCCTGGGTATCAGGTATATTTGGCAGTTGTATTGTCTGGGAGGTGGTAAGCTTTTGGCTTGCTCTTTTCTGAAAACCTTCTTCGTAGTCATTGTATATAATTGGAATTACCCCAATTCCCAACACTTTTTATTCCTTGTGTGGAACCGCTGCAGACAAAGGGGTACTAACTGTGGGCGATTGAGCATAGCAGTTCTGTGGATTATGGTTCTCTAACCATTGTGGGCCAAAAATGACTTGCACAACAAGCTTAGGGTGTCAGTATGTATCATTACCGGGCAGGAAGACAGGCGGGTGCCATCCACTGCTATCACGTTTTCTACAACATCCTTCAGCTGAGTAAGTACACTGATCCGGATTGGCAGGTTTTGGTCCATGTAATTGCTGATTGCGCCACAATGCAGATACGCTTCCAAGGCATGCAGTTTCTGGGGCTTTTGTGGACTGACCAATATGATTGGGTAGTCGAAATGGGAGACCTGTGGATCACGTTCAATGCTCGATAGCTTGGTCTCAACATCTGTCAGGCATTTTAGTTTTCAAATTGAGGTTATGATACTGTAGTAGTGGAGTCTACCGCCCCTAATAGGCTGTGGTTTGGCTGGACACACCCACAAGAAATAGCCCTGCTTGCCACAATACAAGCATAGCTGTAGTTGTCTTCACCGATTTCTTTCTTCTTTTGTCAGTGGACCCTGTACAGTACCAACCTGATGACACCCAGATTCTCATACCTTTATCTGGCGATTATGACACTGACTTGGCCATGGTGAATAAAATCAATATCATTCAGACCTGGATGGCCCTTCACGGCCTGTGTCTGAATGATGAAAAGACAGAACTCCTGGTCATGGGAGCAACTGTCAAACTTTACAAACTTAGTAAGCAATTCCAATCATTTAACATTGATGGGATTGATAATAAAGTAGCAAAGGAGTTAAAAACTCTGGGCTTTTACTTAGACTCAGCCCTTAATTTACACAGGCAACCCAACGCCACAGCATCAGCATCACCATATACCTGTAAGCTAATCCGGGCTTGCAAACCCTTCTTATCGACAGCCAGTTGCATTACCCTAGCGAGTGCATTAATTCGCTCGAGACTAGACTACTGTAATGCACTTTTTATTGGCTAAAGTCAATATAATATCAATAAACTTCAAATCTTACAGAACAATGCTCTTAGAACTGCGCTAAGCATTCCTAGAAGACAACACATATTGGAGGCCAGACATAACAGTAATTGGCTCCCAGCTAAGGATAGTATTCAGTTCAAAGCAATCTCCCTCACCTACACATGCTTAACCACCTCGGCAACCAAGTACCTTTTAGATACATTTGTTAAAAACACTTCCATACTCCCTACTAGGGCCATACATTCCTGCTGTCCAAAGGTCCCCAGATACAAGCTCAAGAAAGTAGGGGGAAGCAGCTTTCCTGGTATGGAAACCCAGTTTTGGAACTCCATGCCCACTACCTTAAGAGCTGACCAGTCTTTCCTCAGTTTTAGAAGTAAAACGAAAAGCTGGCTCTTTGCTCAGGACCTATAACAGGCACTAGGTAGTTTCCCTTGTCATCTGCTAGAATATCATGATTGTCTATATCTTTGTAAATAGTTTTTTGTATTTTCCTGATGTGTCACAGTGTTAACATCATTGGGCAATTATGTATTCAATGTACTGTAACTGATCTACATTGTGCGTGTTCTTACATGCCTGGTAGATTGTAACTTGTAAGTAACTTTTGCAAATGGGTTTTTGCACATTCCTGTTATACCTCAGTCTTAAAATCTGTGGTAAATAATGCCTATGCTATATTGCATCCCTATGCTGTGTACCTGTTCCTACATTACCTGTAGGTTGTAACTTGAAAGTAACCTGTAATGTGCCTATGTACCGCTGGGTGTGGAGCACTATAGAAATAAATAAACATATAACTGCATGGGGATGATTCTGTGTGGTGCACAGTGTTTTCTTTTGGTTGAACATACATCAGATGCAGATCAGATCGAGAGTGGTATGCTTGTCTCTCTTATGAATGGTTGTCTAATTGCACCACAAGCTCAATAAATTCTGATCAGAGACTCTGGGGATTTCCTAATTAAGCCAATACATCTTGTAGTTCCCCTTGAAGTCCACTATGTTTGTTTCCTCAATAAGTCTGTTAAAAGTGGTAATGTATGCTAAGAGATGGTGCGACCCCTCGGTAAGGATAATCGTTCATTGGCTAAAGCCTGTGCTTTTCTCGTGAATAATATCTCAAGTTCTCACTGAAACCCTCTGAAATTGTAAAGATAGGGTCATCTCTTTCTACAAGTGGTATGGACCAATTTGCCATATGGTCCCCCAAATACCATAAGACAAATGCAACCCTGGTGTGGTAATTTGGAAAGGATCCTGCTCTATAGAGGAAGTGTAATTTTCATTGATTCATAAAAATGGTATATTTCTGTGGGTCTCCTGTGAAATGTTCGGGTGGGACTGACGGGACTGCTGCTGGTGCAACCACTTGATTAGGAGCGGATGCAAGAAGGCTAGGGACTGCAGGGCCTGGTAAAGGGCCTTGTCCTGTTTGGGTTAAACACCTGGCCAACTCTTCTATTTTGTCACTATTCACCACTCTCACCGAAGGGCATTTATCTTCGAATGGGCTGCATGCCTCTGCGATGAGCTCTCCTAGAATGGCAGACAATTGGTCTACTTCTGAGGTCTCCATCTCATCCAGGCACAACAAAAAACATGGGTTTAGCATTCTGTAATACTTGCAGTGTGTTTTGCAGGGGCGGACAGAGAATCTGTTGGTGCTCACACGTGCTTATATCCAAAGAGATAGGATGTTTGTTGTGATGCTTTTAAGGGATAAACTCTCCTTGCAATGCTGCTCGTGAGGTGGTTCACAAATGTGAATCTCTGTGGAAGACAGAGTGGAATCTTTCAGGGCTAACTTACAACCTGCGTCTTAGTACCCCCCTTTTAACCACTCCAGATGCAAATGCCAATAACTGTACTTTTAGTAAGGGCTCACCAGTAACACAGTTGTATCCTTATATGAAGATCCAGTTCCTTCACTGGTTAGAGATTCAGACCTGCTGCAATCTCTCCTGCTTTCATGATGCTCAATATTAATTAACTTTAAATGTTCCTTAAAGTTTTTTACCTCTTTGTTCTCTTTCCTGTTCTTCAAATGTCTGACTGAGGCTTTGTCTTCGCAGTTGACGCCAGATTAACTTGAGAATTAAAGTGGTGGAGCCCTGTGCAACTTCAATGACTCTAGGATCAGGTCAGCGCTGTATTTCTGAGCCGTGTTATTATCACGGGCTGATGCAAAGTTCTGCTGCTGGGTCCTTAGCACGGGCTGATGCAAAATGTCATTGTTGGGTTACGTTGGGAATGCTGTAAAGCACGTGTTTTTGGAGAGCCGTGGTAACTGCGCAGACTCGGGATTAAAGTCCGCGCTGCAGCGCGTTATGCTTACGATTGCAATAGTGCTGCATTATCTTTCTGCTAAGTCGCGCTGGCCTGGTAGCATGCTGTGAACACAGGCGCAAGTGTCGTTGTGATCACTGTTAGGAAATGCACAGCAGGGTGGAAGGCGTTAATGTCACAATCTCCTACCTGTGGTCTGCGTTTGGTTCTATGGAGGGCTTGCTGATGAGCAATCCTGTTCATTGTAGTGATCCGTTTTGGAGATGCCGACGTGGCAGGATTGTCGGGGAACAAAAGTTGGAAGCAGAAGATCATGAACATGGTAAGCATTTGACAAGTGCTGTGAAGCTTTCAAGGCAACACGAAGCACAGGCGTGCCTTGGGGTGAGGTATTTATAGTCCAGAATTCTTACAACACTGCACTGCTTCTTGCTGCTATGTCTTAATACTAATACAATGGCCATCTTGTTATTATTGAGTTTTTGCAGACTGGCAGGCATCTTGGAATGGCAAGAATGGACCACTCTTGCCCATGATACTGGTGTGAATGTGTTTTTCTGCTCTGAATGGTGGTGCATCTGTGAAACCCGATTAATTATTGGCTCTTGGTGTATTGAACCCTTACTGGGCATTGCCTTAATGACAGGTCCAAAGAGGTTATATGTAAAGGTTGAAGAGGATTGGTGTGAGGATGGGTACTTGGGGGACACCACAGGAGCCGAGGTGTTGGCTAGAATGCAACATATTCCTCTAAACAGCCTACTGTTTGCAAGAGAGAAAGGAGGCAAACCTGTTCAGGACTATGCCTGTGAATTCCATTCTATTGGTGAGGAGGGAGAGGAGGATGCAGTGGTTGATGGTATCAAATGCAGCCGAGAGGTCAAAGAGTAGTAGGAGGCATTTCTCACACTAATACATCATTTGGAGGGCGTGGTCTACCAGCTGGTGAGGGCTGCATCAATGCTACACATGGAGTGGAATCCTGACTGATAGTCTTGCACAGAGGTTTGTAATGGACCAGTAGTTGGCCAGGTTGTCTCGGTCTAGGGTTAGTTTAAAGAATAAAGGTTGAATGAGACCAATCTTGAGGGTGTCAGTGAATGACCTTTCAGTGAGGGTGGCATTAATGATGCTGAAGTTTCTGTTGAGCACCCGCCCTGCCAATTGTTTAATAGTGGAGGCGAAGATGATATTGTCAGAGCACGAGGTAGGTTTGAGAGAAGGCAGTGTTTTTATGAGGAGAGGATATGGGTCAGTGCAGTGGGCTCGGGTGGGGGAGGCTAACCCTAGGGGAGTTTAATTCAATTGTTGTCAGATTTTGTCTATTTTTTCAATAAAAATATTAATTGCAGCACATTTTTCCTGAGCTCCTGGCAACTCTAAATTGGATGAGGGCTTGGTACAATGCTTTATTACTTCCAAGGGGGCGTTGCTCCTGTTAGAGGCTGGTATTATAGTGGAGAAGTAGTAAGCCGTGTTGGCCTCAGTGATCAGAATCCTACAGTTGGTCCTGAGAAATTTGAGGTTGGTGAGATCACCAGGTTTAGTGGTTTTGTACCACTGTTTTATTTCTCTATTATCATTGTATAACATTTGAGACAGTTGTATGTGCTCTCCATGTTTGCCATTGCAATTTTGGTATGAACATTAAAGAGCTTTGCCACATGATCACGTGGGGGAGTCAGGATTCAAACACTGGTGAGCCAAGAACACCGTTGAAAATAGAGGTGAGGTGATGGTGCTAAAGCTTTGGTAGAGCAAGTTACCTGCTCAGCCCCCTGCAGTGACAAATGGACATAGAGGATTGCAGAGGTCAAGCTCTTCTCATGGCTTTCCAGACGTGTTGCCTTTGAAGGTGGGCAGATATACTGGTATGTAGTGCAGGGGAAGCCCATGGGAACTATGCATATCTCCTGCTCCTCTCCACTGACAACAGGAGAGAAAAACGCAGCCTCACCCAGATTCCAATCCTAACAAATGCTGTGAGTACATCGCACGACATATTCCCACACATAGCAGGGATGTGAGAATATGTGTAAAGGAGGCACTACTTGGCAAACTGCCAGAGCACCTAAGAAAACTATGCAATGTCTGGGAGGTAATATGAACAGTTGACCATATTTTGCCAATATCTGGCTAATACCTAGGATATAAAGTCAGTTTATGGGCACCTAATTACAAGACCTAGCAAACGGTATGGGTAGAAGGTCACCTGATGGCAAAATCGGGCAAATGTTGCCAGAACCTGGCTCACTATAAATCCAGTCCCCTGCGATGATGTGGGTACATTGTCTTATAGTAAGAATTTGATTTGGAGGGAAGCACCTGCCACGTGATGAGTGCATGAACTGACCATAGAAATAACTAGCAAATGATGGCAGTAGATTGGTTATGTGCTGGCGGTATCTGGCAAATGGTGAAGACAACGCCAGGCATACAATGTCAATACTTGAGAACAGAAAGAAATGTTCACTATACAACAAGCAAAACGGCTGTCTTTGTCAATGTGTGTTTCTTTTCTTTTCAGCTGTATTAGCCTTGGTTGAGAGCAAACGCTCTCTTCAGCCTGACTTTAAAAAGGAAAGGATAGCAATACAATTCTTCGAATATCTTGAGGAGATAAACAGTGTGATTTTTAAATGGAATAGTAGATAGCACATTTATTGACATGTATACCGATATGGCGGTCACATACTATGCAAACATGTGCATTTTATTGCACGAGTTCCACTAGAGATTTAACTCAATGTCAGTGCAGTTTTCATCTAGCTAATTGGCATCCATTTACAAAATGTATGCCAGGTTTTGAAGGAAAAAAGATCTCACATTTACACCCGTGCCTCTCGGGATTCTTTACATAACACCGTGCAAAAAACCATGGAATTAAATGAAAGAAAAATGAAAGGCCCATTTATGTTGACTTTCATCACATTTGCGATGCTATATCTAATATTTGAATTTCTCCCTGAACAGGACTTCATACTTGCTCTCATTGTGTGCACCTAATAAACAGGCAACGCGGAACCCCAACGCCTAGGGGAATCCCCCTGGGGGTCCTTTTAAGAGAAACCCCATGTTACACAGCCTTGCAGCCAAGTGCTTAGAGAAGCACATTTTCCCCGAGACATGCTATGACTGGATGTGCTGCCAGGAAGGAAGTTATCCAGACGTGAGGTTACATTGCTGATCCAGGACCTTTAAAAGCTATTTGGAAAAGGAGGGAGGTAGTTATGTCGAAAAAATGCTGAACTTTCCATGCTTTTTGTCAAATTCATTCCATAGTTGTGGGCAGGCTTCTGAAGGAACCTTTCCGAGCAGCGCAAACTACTTCTCATTTGTTCTTGGGAGCCTGAAAGATCCATGCTAGACGCACTGGGCACGATGCACCGGGCCGCCTGGGCAGGATGCCTGTGCAGGCGAGTTTAGAGCCTCACAGGACACTGCCACTGCCTCACGTTTTCAAAAGTAGTGTAGGCGGCAGGGTCTGGCAAGGGCTGTGCAGACGAGGCCAGGCAGCTGAATGTTTCCAAGGTCACTGGGGTTTGGGAGGGCACCGCACACAGTACTTTTATTTTGCAGTGATGGCTCGGTGTGGGAGGGACATTGTGAGAATATGGAAGCAGTGCTGTAGCTCTAAATCAGCACCCCTGGGTGGCATTGATGCCACTGACTCACCGCTCATTCACTTAATACGATTAATGACTGTTAAGATGGATTTCTAAACTCTGACCTGGTGGGCAGAGGTTTAGGAGGCCACCCTCGCTTTATTGAAACAGGGGAGCCTTCTGGATAAGCCAGACCAATCTAGGTAGCTTGGCAGGCAGTCAAGGGTGAGAGTGGCCACAATGAGCACACACAGCAACGAACCACAAATTACTCTTAGACAAGTGTATATGAAAAATATCTACATTTATTGTCGGCCGGACCAAATAGAAACAAGTAACTTTAGCAATGAGAAAACAGTTATCACACAAATCCTTACACTATACAATATATACACAACATATTACTAATGCAATTCAGTACAGGATAGAACCACAACCTATGAAGAGAGAGTTAAGTTAGTACACAAATGGCATTAAGTAATTCTTCAGAGTTTGTTCCCTAGCTTTCAACCCTCAGAGGTTGGAGCCTTCTGCTCAACAGTACATTTGTGCATAAAAGCGCACAATCGCGCAGATGAACAAAAACCGGGTCTCCTTGTAGAGGCTGTAGCAAGTCAGGAAGGGGCTCGAGGCGATGAATTATTGGATCCCACTCTTCCAATAGGCCCTGCCCTTTGCGGCGAAGCAGTGTTCAAAAAGGGAGGAATAGCTAGTGAGTGCAGGCTAACCCAGTCAAGTTCGGGTACCTTTAAGGGATACCCATGCATAAAAAGGATGGGCTGTGCCAGGGGGCAACTGGTAAGTGATGCAAGTACTCACTGACCCTCAACACAGTCCAGCCCAAACTTCACCAGTTTTAGTAGAGGTTGCTAGTAGGTTTGAGTCCTGCAGTTTCACACCCTCCGGCTCTCACCGGCTGCAGTGGAAAACTATTGTTCATGATGGGACAGTTGCCTTTTCTCAGCTTCTGAAAGAGGTATGAAGACAATTCTGGTGCAGCTGGCTTCAGGGTAAAGGAGAGCAAAACAGCAGGGGAACTATAGCGACAGTCACCACCAGGTAGTGATACAGGAATCATGGATGCGTGCAGTATTACACACTCACCTTACTTGGGACCCAGAGGAGTTAGGCCTGTGAAATTTGGCAGGAGAATGCACGGGACCACACGCAAGCGAAGTCCCAAGTCTCAGGTCTGCACTTGAGATGGAGGCGGTGCTGCAGATTGACCTGAGGCAGAACTGGACAGTTCACTGGATGACCCAGGAACACTTCCAAAGGGGCTTGTTCAGTGAGTAAGCAGGGTGCGCCGAGAGTAGTTGTTCCCACTACTTCAAAGGGGCAAAACGCCATGGCAGGCCTTCTTGAGCGATGAAGAAAGCAGGGGTCCGACGGGACAGCAGAGGGCACAGGGTGCTAAAACGTCCCAAAGCATCTCCAGCGGTATCACAAGTCTGTTTATTTATGTAGGAGACTTGGCTCCTTCTGTAGTTTGATGAGAACACAGGTGACCGATGGGTTGAAACACTGGTGCACACCTTTAGCTAATGAATGGGTAAAGTATCAATTTAGGTGATTTTAGTATTTTTTAGGTGCAGGGGAGGAACTGGGATCATGGCACAAAACCCCAACAGAAAACAAAGAAATGATGATGATTCAACCTAGGAATCCTCCCGTCCCCTGCACCCTATCAATTGTTGGCCAAAGAACCAGGTGATCGACCTTCAATGGCTGCAAAACCTCTTCTCTTATCCAAGATTTGCTTCACGCCAAAAACGAGGACTTCCAATGGAAGATCTGCTCTCTTGCAGGCATCTCAGGCATGGACCAATCACGGCCCACGGTGGTCTGTCATTCAGGCACTCCAGACATCCTGGCACCGGTAGTATAGATTGGGACAAGACAGTCCCAACCCTCTTCTAGGGCACACACATGCGACAGGCAGAAGTACGCAAAAGAGATCTATTTTCGCTGGAGGCTGCATGCCCAAATAAGGAAAACTGGCGTTACTCGACCTGGGTGAAGGCAATGGACAAAATGGCCATGGGACAGAACAAAAGATTTTGTGGCTCGGCCATTTTCAGACTTGGCCACAGTCTTGTGCCAAACGCGGTAAACAAGGTTTAACTGAGTAAAAAAGAAGTAAAACATTATGAAAAGTAACTGCTGCCACCAGTTCATCCCAGGCACACACGTACAATCACCAAAAAATCCTTTGAGGGTGTCTAGGGCCTTAAAACAAAAAGGGACCCCAGGGCAGAGTACTGGAAGCTACATTGTGCACTGGTAAAAGGTTACCAAGAAATGGCACCATAGTCAAATACTAAGGGAAACATAGTTTCCCAGTACTGACATTATTAAGGACGTGTCAGTTTCCCCGTAACAAGTGAGAAAAAGCCCAGGGGAGTTCAACTGAATGCTGGGCTCCACTGGAAAATGTCAGGTTAGGATAGCTAAACAAAAGCAAAAGGTTTGGGGGTCCATACATGGAGGGAAAATTGCACATAAATGAAATCTTTCCTAACAATGACATTGACCACTTCCTTTCTACCAAAAATACTGCTTGTCATTTTTTTTTATCACTGCTTTGGTGACCTCTGGTTAGAGAGCAGCCCACTGCCACGTGCTGACGATATCTGGGCCCAATTGTTTTTTAGCCCCTTAAATCAGTAGACCTAAATTTAATGTATTAATACCTTCCCATTGCTTGTTCCAACTTAGCCCTCTTGACCATCTGGCCATTAAATTGCTGGTGACCTATAGGTGAGAACAATGGGATCTTCAGTGCCCACCTTGAACAAATATAGTCTGAGAATAACATCAACAATGTGCTGTTACCTGGTCACACTAATAGGCTGCAGAGGGGACAGGCAATTCGAGTTCAAACCATCATAAAATGGCTGATCAATATCGGATTATTGGTAAATGCAGACCCCTGTGCTATATGGATATGCTTGTGCTACTCAAATGTTTTCCCCCCATTTCTGAAATGCACACATTAGCCGTGCTCTATGTACTAGTGGGTTTGTTTTTTATTATGGCTTTCATGAAAACATTCTCGCATACCTTAACTCTTTAAAAATTCCTTTTTTGGCATACGTTCTGCCAAAATCAAGACACCTCCCCGGCCCATGAACTCGACTGAGAGAAAAAACACTGATATTTCCATGTCTCTTCACTATGTTTAGCAATTCAGCACTAAGCCTCTATGCATGCCAAATCATTGCGCAATCCCTCAGTGGCCTTGCGGAAACTCTTAGCCTTTATAGTTTACACAGAAGGAACATATTGTATTTTATCATGGCCCAAGATCAAGAGCATTTCAAGCGAAGGTCCGTGTAATGAAGCACGCCTGTTTTTTACAGCAGAGGCCTGCCCTTTAATTGCCACTGGGCTGACTTGTCTTGAGGAATAGGGTTCCTGCAATGTCAAAGATCTTGGGAATTGGATAACTTTCATAATAGCAGCAAATGATAGCACTTAGATATTGTCATATTCAAAATACGAAATATGTAAACAAATCAATAAAGGGTTTGGTATAGTATCAAGAAATTCCACTGGACTCCAATTCAATATAATTTGTTGAAAGCATATGTATGAAATATTTCTTGGACAGCAGTCAAACACATGGTGTGTACATTTCTTTAGACACGTCTGCTTCTACAGTTTCTGGATCCAAATATGGGATGTTCAGGGAAAAGATAAGTAAAGTAGATTTCAAACAAGCAACAGAGTATCATTACATTGTAAGTAGTTGGGTGAATTGCAGAAAACTTCTTTACCATAACTGGTGAATACAACTTTTGCATTTCCGAATGAAAGGACTGTTAAAATGGGAGAAAGGCATGTACTGTAAACAAATTCTGCTTACAGAGAAAATCAAGTTAAGGTTAGATATGTTATGTTAAATGATATTTATGTAGCCCCTACTGCCATTGGTATGGCCTTGTAGCGCTGTGGTGGATGAATGCCCTTTGGATGAGCAGGCCTGCAATGAAAGGAGTGGTACAATGTGTATGTGCACTTATTGCCAAATCAGAGATAGGCAGAGAATGGCTAGTTGTCAAGCAGCAGCGCATATTGCAGAGGTGTAAGGAAGAGTCCTGTGTCAGATGCTATGTGACATCTGGACCGAATTAGTTGTGGGACCCAGCTGTATTCTATGGATCACATCACACAAGAGACAAGGGTGATTTAGGTGTAAAGCAATAGTTTTAGTCATACGGCGCATATTGTAAAGGCATGGGGAGGAGTGCTATGTTGCAGACTATGTGGCAACTGGCCCGAATTTTTCATGTGTCTCAGCTATATTCTATGAGTTGCAAAACGAGCGCGGGGGTGCAGGTTAACTAAGAAACCTGTAATTCCCTAAAAGCAACTGATTACAGCTGAAGACTTTGCTGCACGTAGAGTGAAGGATAGCCAGCCTGCCTCCATGACATGAATGCAGGCGACATGCAATGCACGGATGTAGGGTGCAACACGGATACCATCATCATATTTCCATTTTTATTTACTGTCTTTCTGTTCAGTAATATCTACTATGTTGACTTCAAGCATGAAGGTGATATTTCGTAAGAGCCAGGATTGGAGGGCCTTCCTGAAAGTGAGGTGGTCCTTTATGTGGTGGATGATTACTGGGAGGGAGTTCCAGATTGTTTGCTGCAGGTATTCAGGTCCTTGGTTATAAAATGCTCTCAGAGTGATGTGCATCCTCTTTCCCAGTGGATCATCCCCAAAGTTCTAAAACTTTCTGCTTGTCCTGGTGTTTACACTGTGCAGTTCAATATCTTCTACTTGAAAACATACAACACAGACCTCCATCTGATGACTAACATAATTGTTTCCAGTCACATTGGTTTCTAGACTTTCCTACTGATCAATAACCAAAGCATTTATCATGTAGTGCTGTGCAATTTTGATTTTCCAGTGTGCTTAAAAGCCTAGCAGTAGGATTTCAAGATTGGTACAAATACATATGCCAATTATGATTTTGCCCACATTTTGGTTTAAAATAAACAAAGGGTGATTTAACGGTTTGTTTTTCAGACCCCTCTACTTTGGTCTGTGTTGGAGAAGTCATGCAAAAAGATGGGAATGAGTTTGGGAATTTTGGATTTCAGACCCCTTCCACTGAAAGGCCTGTGTTAGGTAAGCTGGATTACAAAGTTGGACTAATTTAAGAACAAAAGAAGTTGGGGTCAGCAGGGCAAAAAGGATTACCAAATGAAATTGTAGGCTATAATTTTCAGCGCACACTGGGAAGTGAGCTTTGTTAATTTCAAATTTTACCAAAATTAACCCATAGCGTTCTGCCAAATGGGGAATTATTAAATTAATATTTGTAGTTAAATAGGCTAAGGATTACACTGTTTTGCCCCTCCCAGCCCACTATAAAAGGAAAGAATTCAAGGTAACCAGACTCCCCCACCTTTTGGTTTCCACATGCTAAGTTATATGTACATAGAAAGCCTCTGTTCAAAGTTCAGGAAAGCCAGCTGCATCTCAGGACACTCTGGAAAGATAGGGCATGGGTCTGGGCACTCCTGCTCTCCACCATAGGACCCAGTCAGCTTTGAGGCCTTCCTAGAAATAGAAAGCTCCACCCAGATGCGCTCTCAGCAATCTCCTCTGGTGTTTCCTTCCAGCTGTCAGATGGTAAGTGTCAGCAGCCCTCTCTGTCTCTCTGTCTGTCTATTTGTCTGTTCCCCTATCTGTCTGTCTGTCTGTCTGTTCCTGTCTCCCCTCCTCCTTGTGCAGTCTACCCTTATTTAGCAGTGATGACCAATTTTAAAATCTTGAGAAAGTACCCTGCAATAATTCTAAGAACTAGGATTGGACAGTTACCCTTCTCTATCCTAACAAACCCAGCCTCCAAGTCAGGATTGGTTTAGGGGTCTGGTGTAACGTATGACAATTCCCATTTGTAATCACCATTTGTTCTCCTTTCAAATTTTTGGCAATAACTAGTTATGTATCACAACTTCATAATTTTACTAGCAACTACCATAATATATACATTTTCTGATTCAGCTAATCATGGGGAATTAGATAAGTCGACCACCAGGTCTGTACCATGTCCCACGGACATGTGGCACATTTCTGCTGTTGCCATAAAAAGCATACCAGTTATGAATATGTGAGTTATTCCCCACATTCCTAATTGTATTCTCCACCCGCTCACCAACTCTCACATTTGGAACATGTTCAGATCAGCCAGAAACACATCTTAGATAGCCATTACAGTTCCCTGAGTCAGAGGTGGATGCATTTTATATCTCCAAAATCACTTGGAAATTACCTAAAAAAGTGTACATAAATGAAGAAAACCCGCCTTATGATTGCTGAGAAAAAAGGTCTAAATAATAATAGTTCTTTAGAATTGTGAATCTTCATGTGGGACAAATTGACAATCTCCTGTCTTCCAGCCATTTGTTTTCACTGGGTCAACCTGTACCCAGAGTTTTTTGGTATAAGTCTCTAGGTTTTGGAAGCTTGATCTTTGAAATAGTGGCCCCAATTTTCACACATATGGGACATGCTCCAGCCAAGGAGAACTTCTCCTGCAGTCAATGCCTTCAGAGCCAGCAGGTCTGGAAAACACTGAATTTCAACACCTTTAGCGGGACACTTTGTTGTAGTTGGTAATTAGATGGGAGATGTGACATCCAGACTGGCAGAGGGGTATTTCTTTGTGAAGTGTACCAGAGCTAGCAAAAGGGTTTGTCTTGGGCTGACATTTTTCCATGAAAACAAAGTGGCTTTTCAAATGTCACTGGTGTTTTGTATGTGAAACATAATATACATTGCTTTTTGTTAACCCGCACATCATGTCTTTTCCCTGAAATGTTTCTGTGAGCAGTGATACATTTTCCCATTTAAACTGCTTTTGCTTGCACACACCTACCTATCAAGCCATTTTTGTGTCACTTTAAAAGTCCTGTTTTCCAAGTGAAAGGGATCTTTGATTCCTTCTTCTCCTGTGAATTAAAATGCTGTTTTTCCTTTAGTAGTGACAGGTAGGCCCCTTTTCCACATGGCTCTTCAATTGTACTTGAAAAAAACCACACACAGGTCAAGCTGTTTTTGGTTCAGTGTTTAGAATCCTGCTGTTCATGTGAAAGGGACTCTGTTTGGGGCCTTTGAATGCACCCCACAACATATTAATGACCATAAATGTGTCTAAAACGCTGTTTATTCTTTTTTGGGTTAGAGTGTGAAGGCCCCAGTGGAATTTGGTTGTTATCTGGTGCCCATTATAAAAACATGTTAGAACATGTTAAAAAAACAATTAAAAGAAGTAAGCTGGAGGGATTAGTCAATGTGGTGCAAATGGGCAATAGGGTATGGGGCAAAGAGTCATGTCCTTGATTTTATTATATTAAATATATATATATATATATATATATATATATATATATATATATATATATATATATATATATATATATATTTGAAAAGGGAAAATGCATCAGGATCACAGTTCTAGTAACTTCTAGTACTGCCTGTGATCAAGAAACATTAGGAATATTATGAGATGACTGTGCGGAATTGATATCTAGCAAGGGTGCAGAAGCCCTGGCTTTTCAGATTTGTATTAATTAATAACATGATTGGGGCAATTCCATCTCAAAAGGGTGATCTGCAAACCAGATCTCCCTTTTCATAAACTCTGTAACAAAAGCATAGTCTACACCTATGCCCTGCTGGACCAGTAGCCTGATCTGTAGCGCCTGCTCTCCAGTGGCATAGAGCATGGTCATGGGTTGCAGTTGTCCATTTGAAAGCTGCTCTAACAGTTAAGTCACTTCAGGACAGAGGCTGCATTTGATGTCTGAACATCTGTCTAAATCAACATAGTCATGAGGAATTACTATTCTGGTGGTGTTTAATATTTAATTATAAAGTCATACCCATATTTAGAGTATGGTGGATAGTAATTCACATGTTTATGTTTATGTTTATTAATTTATATTGCGCACCTACTTACCCAAAGGCTTGAGGGCGCAGAGAAGACAAAAACACATAGGATACATGTATACAAGAATAACAAAAATAGGATCAGAATAGATAAAGGTAAACCATACAATCATATGAATGACATAACTTTAAAAGGCCACATCAGATTGATTTCATACAGCTGTCAGCACTGAGAGCAAATGAACACTACAAAATGAGAAAGGAGGGTGTCTGTGTAAAAAATGAAAGGTTTATGAAAATGATAATGATTCAATATAGCTGCATATTGCTGTCCAATGACACACACAAGTTAACAAATACATGAAGACAAACATGCAAAACAATTAATCATACAGAAAACAAAATAAATCAAGAGGGTTATCCACTGCGGAACCCCACTTCACCGGAAAATAATGTATGTCACATGTTCCCTAAACAAATGCTTTGTCCTGTGTTCTACACTGAAGCATTTATTCCGTTTTCCTTTCTTTATTATGATTGTTTTCCATATCTGTCTTCATTTATTCTTTAACTTGTCTGTGTCATTGACCAGCAATATGCAGCTATATTGAACCAGTAAAAATGTTATATATTTTTAATTTTTTACACAGTCACCCTCCTTTCTCATTTTTGTACTAATGATATGTATTTGCCCTGGAAAGGAGGGTTTAAGGGTGTGACTATCTTGTTGTGAGCAAGCACTCAGAGCAAATACCAGCTGTGGAAAGATTGTGTGAATTCTGGCCAGACAACCTGACCCTGGAGGACAGGAGATTGAATGGCTAGTCCTCCTCATTTGATCCTTTGTGAGGTCTGTTAACATCGCTCTCCATCGGGGGCTGTCCTGGGATACATGATTCAAAAAGCACACCGATCCCAAAAGGACTATCCTCACACCAGGGTGCTGCATATCAGAAGGACCTCTAATGATATTGACAAGGGAAGGGGGGTGGGTGTTTGTATAGACAGATCAAGCCCAGAATAGCTGGAGGAAGATTCCATCTTCATGTTCCTCTCTATCGTCTCTCTTCCTTGCTGTCCTCCGCTCTTCCTTTAGCACAAAGCACTTTAGGGGTGATGCCAGAAAGCAGAGGCCACTTGTATCAAGGTCAGAGATTGGGCCCCTTGAAGCAGGTTTGCTTTATTTCAACCACCAGTGGCCTTTTCCCTATGAAATAAGGAGTCTCTCCCTCCCTCCTTTGATTCACTCTTGGACCAAAATCTGAGGAAGAATTTATTGAACCTCTGTTGGAAGAGTTGTCTTTCCAAAGCCTTCGCCAGATGTGAAGACAAAGTTTCCAAGACAGAGGCAAGCTGTCCCCCCTAACCATTCCCAGGGCACATTGTGCATGGCCAATGGAGCAAGACCTGCCTCACTGCCATCCACATTGATACCTAGGACCTCACTGAGCTGAAGGAACCCTGCAGGTGTGTGCCAGCCTTCCTTGTGTTGGGAGTCTAAGAAAAGGAATAATCTTGTGCCCAAGAACAAGGACTACCCTTATCCTTGAGTCCTGCATTGGAACTCATAGCAACCTAAGAGCCAAGGCAGCCAGGATTCCTGTATTTTCACCGTCTAACCGAAGTGAGCCATGATACGAGCCTGTTCAAACATCGAACCAACAAGACCCTGCAGAGCGGCATTTGGCACTAAACCAAACTTTGAGCCTCTGTAATGCACTCTCGCACCAATTAACCACTGCACCACTCCAGCTGAGTGTCTCATTGCCTCAGCTATTACTTGAAGTGTATTTATTTATTTATTTATTTATTAACATTTTTAAAGCACAGATCAGTCCAGGGGCATTGTGACGCTGTTACAGACATAAAACACATGCGATACAAAAGAGAAGGCAGTGTACATACTTAGTTGGGAGCAGAGGGGAGTGGGTGGGCAGGGGAAGTTGTGTTAGTTAAAGAGGGTAGTTTTTATCTTTTTCCGGAATGCTGTGAGGGAAGTCTCGGCTCTGAGTGAGCTGGGTAAGGTGTTCCACAGTTTGGGCGCTAAGTGTGGGATGCCAATCCCACCTGATTTGGCTCTTTTGATGGGTGGGATTAGCAGTTTATTGGCGTGGCAGGTTCTCTTGGGGCGAGATGATATGTCTCTGGATAAGGTTTCATATATGTATGGAGGGGCAGAGAGGCTTAAACATTTGTGCATTAGAGTGAGTGTCTCGAAAGTGATTCGCTCCTTTACAGGAAACTAGTGGGCAGCTCTCCTGGCCTTTGTGATCTGATCTCTTTTGGGTATTGTGAGGGCTGCTCTGAGAGCATTATTTTGGACTATTTGAAGTCTGTTTAGGTTTTTTGCACAGATGCCAGCTAGGAGAGCATTGCAGTAATATAACTTTGCTCCAACGGTAGCTCTTGCTATTGATAGGCAGTTCTGGTCAGCGAGAAACGGTTTGAATGTGTTTATGAGCTTGGTGGTGTGAGCAGATGCAGAGGCAATGACACTGATCTGGTGAGTCGTGGACAACGTGGAGTCTAAGAAGACCCCCAGTGTCTTGACTGCTGATGATACTGGAATGATAGAGCTATCGATGGTGAAGTTACAGTATTGTTGGCTGAGCTTGGCTAGTGTTTCTTTGGGGCCCATGATGATGATCTTGGTTTTATCGCGCTGAGGCACAGCCCATTAGCTGCCATCCATGCTGGTAGTGTAGATTTGGAGGCGTGATGCCGCGTCTAGGTCATATGAGCCTGAGAGTGGAAGGAGGACCTGTTTATCATCGGCATAATTGGTATAGGGTATGCTGACAGAGTCTAGTCTGTCAACGATCGGTTTTGGGAACAGGTTGTATGAGTTGGGGGCTGTGCAGGAACCTTGGGGAACTCCACATAGGATGGTGGAGGGTGCTGCATTTACCAGGGCTGAGAAGACATTCATGGCTCTGCCTTCAAGGAAAGATGTGATCCAGAAGGAGGCTTTGTTGGTGAAGTGATCAGCGTGAGTGAAGTGGGAGGTGATGGTTTTGTGATCCACAAAGTCGAAGGCATCTGATAGGTCAAGGAGTAGGGGGAGGGCCAGTTTGCCTTTGTCCATCATTGTGCTTATTTGATTTTTAAGGTCCAGAAGGGCAGTTTCTGTGCCGTGGCCTTTACCGAAACCTGATTTCCTTTTACTGAGGATGGTGTTGGTTTCTAAGAAGTGTTGTATCTGATTGTGGGCTGCTTTATCAAGGAGGAGAAATGGGACAGTGGTAATGGGACAATAATTGTTCGGTGAGGAGGGGTCAAGGGCCATTTTTTTTAGAAGAGGGCGGACCCAAGCTTCTTTGAGGTTCGAAGGGACATTCTTTGATAATGTTCGGGGAACAAATGTCTCCTTTGCATCTCAATGGTTTAAGCTATTGGAAGAGTTCAAGGACTTGAGATTCTGAGATGTCATGAAATGAGAAGAGAGGGTTGGGGGGATTTGGGAGCAGTGGCTGGACAAGGGAGGAATGTCGATCGTGGGTAGGGCTTCGAATTGAGTTTGTATTTTCTTTTGGAGCAATTCAATTTTGTTGATCATAACTGCCTGTATGCTGGCACACCATGCTTCATCCTTGATGATTTCATCAGGGCTGGCAGATGGGTTGATGAGGTCTTTAAAAATGGCGAACATTTCCTTGAATTGTAAATTGGCATTGGAAATCCTAAGGTTGAGGGATTTAGATTTAGCTAAGAATATGGCTTCTTTATATTGCAAGGGTAATTTATTTATTTGTTCCTTGGTGGTGTAGCTGGGCTTGAATTGCCAGTTGGTTAGGGTGTTATGCTTGCAGGTACATAGGGCAAGTAGTTCATCCGTGAACCAAGCATGGTGTGCATGGATTTTTTTTCCTTTTTAGATTCGATAGGGGCTATAGAGTTGATCGCTCTAGTGAGGGTGTTAGAGTAGATGTTTGCGAGTGTGCTAGGGTCACTCGAGAATGGGGGCTTAAATTCAGCAACTTCCAGAAAAGGAAGAAGGTTTTCTTTTGTTTGTTTTATTGAGTTTCTAACCTGTGCTGGGGGGGCATAGGTGAGTGCTTTAGTGGTGGGGGTGGTGGGAATAGCGAATTGGATGCAGTTATGGTCTGTACAAAAGTAGGCAGAGTTGAAGATGAGGGAGATTGAGCAGTTGTAGTCTGCCGTCAAGTCGCGGGTGGGACCTTTGCATTGGGTAGGGTTGGTGATTTTTTATAGGAACCCTAAATCTTTTAGTTCTTTGGCTAGGGCTGAGGCTGCTTTGTCCTTTGGGTTATTCAGACCTAGATTAAGGTCGCCGAGCAGGATGGATTTGGAGGAGTCTTTGAGGTTATTGCCCAGAATGTGGAGGAGAGGTCCTTGGAACTCTAGTGCTGAACCAGGGGGCCGGTATAATAAGTGTATATTAATGGTACAGTTGGGAGACAGAGATAGTTTGGCTGACAGTAGGTCTGAGTTACCTTCCCAGGGGTGGTTGCAGAGTCTGATAGACAGTGCATCTTTGGTAATGAGGGCTACGCCTCCTCCTTTAGACAACAGTCTATCTTGGCGGAGAATGGAATATCCGTCCGGGAGGGCTAGGGAGATAGCTGGACCAGACGCCTCATGGAGCAATGTCTCTGTGATGGCGAGTAGGTCTTGGTCTAGAGTAGTGATAAGGTCATTGATTTCCAGCGCATGAGCGGGAAGAGAGCGTTCATTTAAGAGAGCACATTTAAGAGCAGGTGGAGGACAGTTCTTTTTGGTACAGGTTGTCAAAGTTGGTGAGTTCGTGGGAGGAGTGAGGGGGCTTATTTGGGCGGAGTGCCTATTGAGTTGAGCTACATTTAGTTGGGAAGTTTTAAGGGTGAGTGCAGAAGGCCAATGGGTGGATGTATGAGGTGACATTTTTTGTGTTGTGTGGATGTCCTTGATCATGGGGGAGTACTTGGTAGCATAGGCGTGGTGGGTGTGATAGCCCAACTTGAGGTTCCTTCTAATTGTGGGACTGGGAAGGCAGGGCTGTAGGGATGGTGCTAGACCTGAGCCTGGTGAATCTAGATGCTAAGTGAGCCTGTGGACTGGGAGTGGCGGAAGTGCTCCATTGGGCGGACCTGGCCTCTGGGGGAGAAGGATGAGGTGGGGTGATAGGTGGAGAAGCTGATGTAGATACCATGATAGTATGGGTGAGATTCACGAGAGAGAAGGCAGTGAGCACTAGCCCAAGCAGAAGGTAACCAGTGATGGCAGTGAGGTGTGTGTTTTGTTGGGCAAGTGGGGCTACTGAGTCCCTAGGGGAATACATTGGAGAGACCATGGTGGGGCGCTCGGTGCGAACTATATGGTGTGTGCTATTTGAGGCGCACAAATCGAATGGTGCACAAAAATGCAGTTGGATGCACACAGATTAAATGGGAGGCAAAATGCAATTTTGAGGTGCAAAAATAAATTGGGGCACAAAAAGGCAGTTGGGTGCACACAGATGAAATGGGGGGAAAAGTGCAATTTTGCATCCATCACCTTAAAGCCACTGTACAAACCAACAGCATCTTTAATGACGATCTTCTTGGACAGTCCACTGCAACCGGAGGCATCATCAAACTGCTACTTTTTGAACAGTGAACCAGACTGCCTGACTCAAACTGCACATCTAGTCACCAGCATCTTTGTCATCAAGCCAACTGCCAAACCTGGTGACCCTCTCTATTATACTTTGCTAAATGCACCTTCAACATGCTTTTCGAACCACCAGCATTTTTGTTGCTAATCTTCATCGATAGTCAAACTGACCCTAGTGACCCTGTTGAAATGCAACCCTTCAACACCACATTGGACCGCCCACCTTGAACTGCTCATCAAATCACCAGCATCTTTGCCGACAAACCGACTGTTGAACGATCTTTGTGGCCCTCGCGATCTGCACTTCTTCAAGCTGCAGCGTACCTCAGCTCAACCTCAGCTCGTCACCCGATACCTGGTCTTGAGCAACGTGACTGTCGAATTCAAGCCTATTTTGAACTGTGCAAACAGTACAGAGAAGCCTGGTTCAATGTTGTCCACTGCTAAGAACAACAACAGATATGACTGACTGATGACTGCCACCATAGTCCAATTTTGGGTACTATATACTGTTTAGGCCACCTTAATCCCATTTGCGCACAAGAACATATCCTTTTTTTAATGAGCTTTATTTGCAATTTTAACAAAGGAAAACTTGTACGTTTTTGTACTTATAGTTATAGTGGGTGTGCAAACTCACTGCAATAGGTTTCCTCCTTAGTAGCTCGATTATAATGTAAAATGTCTAGTCAAATAAAAAATAAAAAACTTAGAGACCTGCGCGTGACATCAGAGGTTTCAGCTTTCCTCTCCTCTTATTCAAATCTATTCAATCACCCCCATCCTGTTCCACCAAATGGGTGATTATATAATCATTCAACTTAACAGACGACTTGAAATTACAATATCTGAAAACTGTTCAGTGATATTGGCCAATAGAAATGTTGTTCTCTGTCTCTTAGAAATTCATGAAAAGGTAGGCATAAGTTACAAAATATTTGGTAACTTCCATTGGTCAATCTTGTCAACATTTTTTCCATCGCCAGGACCCCCCCATATTTTAATCCTCCATTTGTCTAGGATTGTCCGTCTGCCTCTTTCCAATACTGGAACCAGGTTTAAATCTACCGGCATTCAGTAGGTGTGTGATTAGATCTGCTTGAGCACCTCTCGCTGCATACAGCCCCTCCGAGACAGCACCAAGTATCAAAACCATATGGTCCAAGGGCATCTGTACCCCAGTGATATCTTTAATATGTCCAAATATCTCTTTCCTAAATTTTTGCAATTTTGGGCAAGACCACCACATATGCCTCAAATGACCAACCTCCCCACATTCTCTCCAACAAAGAGGTGATGAGGAGATTGTAATTCTAGTAATCCGTAATAAGGAGAGATAGCACCCAATACATATTGTGTATGTTATTTGCTTACTAGCGGTACATTTCGATGCCTTCTGTGCCTTTTCACAAATCTATCCCCACATTTCCTCTGATATTGTAATATCCAAACATTCCATTTAGGGTAGTCTATCATCAGGAGAAGCATTATCCAACAGCGTATACCATTTTGAGTCTCTTTTCTACACCTTCTTTCATAGCGATCTCAATCCCTCCAGGTAGTCTAGTATGAGCTGTTCACACCTCTCTAAGTGTCACCCCATGTCTAATTTGTGTATATCAAAAGTGTTTTTTTTTACTCCTGTCTTGTATTTTGCATAACATTCTTCAAAGGAGAGCGACACCCCTTTCTTATATAGGTCTGCTAGTATAATAGCACCTTGTCCTTCACCACCGATCTCAATAACCACTACCCATCCCAAAATCAGAGATATGGATAACAGATCCCAGGGGTCCCAATCCTGGATTCAACCCCTTCATTCTTAAGGCCCTATTGCAGTATATTATTAGACCTAGCTTCGAGAAGCAACAGAGCACTCTGCAGAGGTATAGAACAGTTCACATACCGAACGGAAAGCTTTTCCCAGGTATACAACAGTACAGATGCATAACGGAGCGCTTTTCAGAGGTAACAACAGAACAGCTATACAGAAAGGGATAGTATTCAGATGGGCACAGAGGAGGAGTACAGCTGTACAGGGTGGTGGGGAGGAGAGGAGCGGGCAGCGTCTAGCAAGTCAGGTGGCGTGGGGGTACATGATGGCTTATGGGTTGAGGAGGAGACACTCCTTGAAGAGGTGGGTCTTGATTTATTTTCTGAATTGTAGGTGCGTGGGGGCGAGTCTGATGCTGACGGGGAGGAGGTTCCATAGTCTTGAGGCATAAGCAAAGAAGTCTGTTTTCTGGTCCTTTCCATTTTTTCTTCAGCCGATTTCAAGTCTGCATGTGTCCTGTCGTCTGGTGGTACTTTGTCCACCGGAGATGCTGAGTTTCTCCACAGGTTAGCGGAATGACTTGAGGGCGACTGCCTTATAGATTAAGCAGCAAACAGCAAAATGTGAAGGTGATTGGTGCATTCAGGGGGTGCCAGTGAAGGTCGATGAGATCCAGTGTGATGTGGTTATATCTGTGTAGACCCTTGATGAGGCATGCAGCCGCATGTAGGACACTTCTCAGGGGCACAAGCAAGGACGATGAGAGGCCGTTGAGGAGGCCATTGCCCCCATCCAGGTGTCACCCCAAGACGTCATTGAGAGTCCCATGTCTTGAGAAACTAAATGGGTTGAATGGTGTATTATGGAAGAGAATGCAACCGCCATGAAGATAATGAGATTTGTCAAAGCAGTGTTCAGTAGAGAAAGGGATCCAGAGGAGTTGGTTACTGATCATGGAGCGCAGTTCATTTTGGAAGACATGCAAATATTTTTGAGAGACTGTGGAATTGAACATAGGCATACCTCATTGTACCATCCTATGGGAAACTGCATTGTGGAGTGCATTAATGGCTTTATGAAGGGGATGATTCAGTTGGTAGTGGCAAACTCATTACCCTGGAGAGGCATACTTAAGGAGGCATTCACTGCTTACAGAATGACTCCTCATTCCATGACTGAAACTGTACCTTTCGGCATGATGACGGGCAGAGTTCTTTGTAGTTATTTAAGTCACTCATGGTTGATGAAGAGGAATGTCAAGATGGTGGATATGGAAGATATTCTCAAGAGACTGAGAGAGAAACAGGTGAAATACAAGGACATTTATGATTGTGCCAAAGCCACCCGTGAATTTATGGTCAAGAAACGTGATTGGGTCAGGGTCAGAGAGCATCGAAAGGTGAGCAAGTGTCATTCCAAGTTGAGGAACCTGCAGAATATTGAGAGTGTGGGCTGGAAGATGGGAAGGTTTGGTTCTCTGCTCCTACATCCTATGATGGTATGCTGGGTGAAGGATGTGTGAAGCAGTTCCTATGTCATGAGGAACAATCAAGAGGCTCTGAGATGTCTACTCAGAGGCAAAACATTTTGCCTACCATTAAAGATGACTGTGTATTCCCTTTTCCAACCATTGTCTGTGGGGGGAGATTGCATGATATTATGTTAGTGCCGTGCCCTTCTAGACTTCCCCCATGGATTCTAGAGCAGTACGGGAGAGCCATTAGTGATCAGCTGTGAGAGTGTGGTGACACTCCTACACCAGTACTCCGTCAGTTTTTTCCATCGCAATAAGCCCCCTTACCATCCTAATCCTCATTGTTGTCCAGCTTCATTTCATAAGAGGGTATGAATGGCCCCTCCTCCATCCTTCCTTCTCTGGCATTCTTTACCCCTGCTTAACTCGCTCTCTATCAAGGGAGGACACAGGGGGTGGAGTTCCTTTGCCTTTTTCCAAGAGTACTGCAACATCCTCTACCTTAGCGACATTATCAGACTTCCCCTCAAATTCAAGGATCAGCCTTCATGGGAAGACCAACCTATATTATGCATCCTTTTCCATAAGTCAGTTCATAACCATCCACAAGCTTTTCCTCTTCTGCAACGTCGCTTGTGCTAAGTCCTTGAATATAAAATGGAGACATCCCTGAAATGTACTGGATTCAGTTTCTTAGGTCCTACTATGATCTTGTATTTTAGCTGAAATAAATAAACTTGCATTAGGACATCCAGAATTAGATTTCTATTTTGTCGGTATGCCGATTATACACAGTGATTTCTGACTAGCACTATAACAGAGCCCTCTGCCATATTCAGAATGTGATGAAAGATTGATGATGTATTCTTCCAGATCCTTATCAGCAATTTCTTTTGGAATTCCCCTCCGACTGATGTAATTACACTGTAATCTATTATCAGTGTCCGCTTGCTTCATCAAGGCATATTCCAACTGTTGTTCCAAACCTGTCCTTCCTTCGGACAGTTCAGCTTGCTCATGCACCTGTTCACAAAGGGTGGTTTCCACCTCTTCCAATCTCCTTTCCCCCGCCAGAATGTGTTCTTCTAGCTCTGCTGTGGAAATTGTCAAGTTCGCTGTGCTGTCTTTGATTTCTTTTTTAATTTCAGAGAACAATAATTTTAAATCTGATGTGTGGCATCACAGCTGGAAAACAACAGTTCTCCCCTTTGTGCTGTTAGCAAACAGAATTGTTCTTTCCCATAGACATGCTGGCGCCATAGATAGCCTGACTTGAGGAATGGCACGTGAAAAGTCAGATGTCCATTAATCACCCACCCCGGAGGGACAGGTTGGTTGAGATTTTAACGTGATCTTATTTCTCTTAAGCTAAAGCATCTTTGTTTTGCCATGTATGATTTACCAACCATGTTCTCAACTGTCAAAGGTCATTGCCTATGTGTCTTATCTTCTGAAGATGTCACGTAACTTTGTTTGGAAATCTGTATATAAGTTGATGAATTTGTGTACTCAGCAGAGAGTTCTTGCGAAACTTATGTTGTCACGCTCTCTCCACTCAAGTGTATTTTGCTAATGCTTCAATAAATGTGTATGCAAAACTTTTACTCTGCAATGGTGTCTCATCCTTGTTCTTGTTTTCCTGCCGGTAACCCATAGAGTACAGCTACTGCTTTCCACAAAATGGTGACCATGAAGGGACCTCATCGAAAGTGAATCCAGATAGGCTGTGAACCGTGGTTGGGGAAAGGTGACAGATGACGGACGACCATGGAGTGCACTGCACGAAAATGACTGAGTTTTCCCGCAGCCATGGTCTATGTCTGACTCTGCCAAGTTCCTTGACGCGTAGATTCACCTCGACTGAGGTCCCCGCCTGAGAACAGCATATTGATCCAGAGATACCAGCGCAGATCAGCTGAGTGGAACGAGAGGACATCAAGATATCCAGTGAGCTTGGTGCTGGTCGAAAAAATGTAAATGGAATGATGATATGATATTATGTGACAATATTTCTGGGACTACTGCTTTAAGTGAACCTAGACATATGGTAGCCTTGTGATCACACACATATGCATATGAAATATGCGGAGTGCATGCACAAAGATGCAATGTTATGGTAGTAAGTGTTTGAATAAACTTGAGCAACATGTTCCAACCCCTCCCGAAGGTTCCCTGGGATGGGAGATTAAGATAAAAAGGATTGGGGGGAGTATTGTTTTACTGTATTAGGTATGCTGCCGACAATCCTAATTTACAGAATCCAGAGCATGGGACCTTCGACTTACAGAAATTGGGATATCTTAGAGAAAAGTTATCAGCGAAGGGTTCCAGGGAGGTGGGATGGCTCTTGTGGGAGACTTATAAGAAATGGAAGAATTACGCCAGGCAAAAGGCGAACATGGAGGAGCAACAGAGGAGCAGAAAACCACAATCTGAAAGGGATAAGGCTAGAGCATATGGCCAGACAAAATCAGTCAAAGATTGGCAGCAGGACACCAGGGAAATGAACATGCAGGGAGTTAAGGTATATGTGGTAAGTACTCCATGGACAGAGGGATCTGCACCCTCTGACCAGCTGGAGACAGACCCTTTGATGGAGCATCTATTAATTAAGCAAGCTCCCCTACCTCCATATAATACTGAAATACATGATGGTGGAGGGTCAGAGGAGAAAGAGGGAGCAATGACCCGGAATAGGGTAGCTAATGTAAGCAAAGAACAGATTACTGCCTGGCTAGACAATGGCATAAAAGCAGGGCTAGACGGTCCAGACAAGGCGAAGGAAGTAATGAATGGCTAAACTCTGCTCACTACTAACACCTTGGTACATGAAGTAACTAGATGAGTGTGGAAACAACATAAAGAATCCAATGGATCCAAACAAGGGTCTCGGGCAAGGCTACCCTTACCCAACCACTATAGATTGATTTTAGTGATAGGTTATTTATATTGCGCTTAATACCCAGAGGTCTCTAAGCGCGGACCCAGGGATCAAACTTGTGGTGCTCCGTGTCGTCTTGCTTCCAAGTTGAGCATCTTGCCCCTGAGCTATCCTCCTGAGTATGATGAAATAGATAGAAAAAGTGGGGACTTTAAACTAGTGGAAAAGGGTTGCAAAAAGAGGATTCAGATATTATTAGACTGGTTTTCCCAGATCCAGCCTCCATAGACAATTCATGCTCCCAGCTCCCAGTTCCCACTACTCAAACCCCCATGAAGAAAGTACCAGGGTTTAACATAGACCTCCCAACTCAACACATGCATGTGCCCTGGAACTGGATGGAATTTTTATCTTTCACTAAAGATTTTTCGGATATCAGACAGCTGAGCAATGGTATACCCAAACAAATAAAGTACTTCGCACAGGTTCATCAACCTTGGGAGACATTGATCAGCATCTCTCATGTATTCTGCCTGCTGATATCTGGATGCAGTGTAGAAGACAGGATAGTGATGACCCGCCAGTACAATGGGCTGTCTCAGAACAAGATGAGGTTGGGAATCACAGAGATTGCAAAGGACACCTACATACTAACATACTCGCTTTGCCTGGGATTATACTAAGAAAAATAAAGCAAATAGTGCCCAAAAAACAGATTAATTGGGATAAACTAACTTGCTGTAGGCAGGAAGAAGGTGAATCAGTAGAAAGTTATTTTGCTAGGAAGGAGGAGGCATTCTCTTCTTATAGTGGTATTGATTTGACAACTATGGAAGGTCAGAAAGCATTCTGTTCTCACTTTGTAGAAGGATTACTTCTACACATTAGAAATTGCACACAAACATACGAGTCCACCTGGTTCACCCAGACTGCTGCTCAGATTCTTACTGTGGCCAGATATTAACACACATCTTAAGGAGAAAGGGGACACGGAAAGAAGATTGAAAGAGTAAAAGACCAGGGAATTAATGCAACAAGTGTTTCCTGACAAAGGTAGAGGAATAGGAAGTGGAATGTTGAGGGGAGGAGGAATGTTCAGATCGATAGGGGCTAAGTGGGCCTCCCGCAGACAGGAGAGGAATAGTGGACGATGGTGTAATTACTGCAAGAGCCCGGATCATTGGATCCAGGAATGCCCATTCAGACCAAGAGGGAGAGGTAGGTTGATGGGATAAGGAATAGTCCAAGGGAGAGTAGTATTGCCTACTGATGATACAACAAATGTTCAAAGCCAGGAGCAGTTTAATTATTTTGATCCTAGACAGGGCCAGCTGGGAGAGCCTGTTATGAAGATGAAATATTTCCTGAATAGTATTCAACATAGGGGTGCCCAGGTGAGGGGAAAGGAAGGGTTCCAATACCAGTGCATTCTACGGGCCCATTTGTGGAATTATGCATAGAAGTGAAGAGAATGTTTTTGTTAGATACAGGAGCGACTAACACTTCCATTTCTCATACGTTGTTGCCTTCAATACCCCTCTCCAGGATAATTAACACCTCAGTAGACTTCTCAAATGACCCAATCCACAGTCCAGTGTCAGAACCTATTTGGTTCAAAATTGGACCCATTTCCTGCATGGCTCTGTTTGTTGTAACAGATAAATGCACTTTGAATCTTCTGGGAATGGATTTGCTGAAACACCTCTACTGCTCTCCTGATGGTGTCTACCTCACTCGCTCTGCTGAATCTTTTGCTAAACGCTATGTTTCTGTCACTAACGATTTACTGCATGAATTGAAGGAGGTAGATGATAAAGTGTGGGCAACAGGCAAAAATGATGTATGCTACATGAAGATAGATCCAATACGAATATTTGTCAAACCCAATGCCATTCTACCAACATAGGATATCCAAGGAAGGATTTGCAGGGATAAGTGGAGTGATTCAGGACTTGTTGGCTAAAGGCATAGTCAATGAGATAGCAGGTAGCCTATGCAACAGTTCAATTTCACCGGTTCGGAAAAAGAGGGATGGCAAAGAAGGTTCACTCATTGAATGGAGATTGGTTGTGGATTTGCGCACCATCAATAACATTGTTATACCCCAGTCCTGGTTGTCCCAGACATGACATCACTTTTTACTGTGATTCCGCCGTCTGCACAGTATTTTACTTTTACTGTCATCGATAAAAAGAATGCTTATTTAACAATCGCCTCTAGTATAGAGGGTCGTTCTAATGCATTTTGTAGAGCACCTCAGGAAAGTCCAGATACATAGAAAGTCCAAGCATTGCAGTCAGGCCTTAAAAACACAGCTGGATGCATTCCTCCCATCCTCAGGTATGGTATTATTGCAGTAAGTTGATGAATTGCTTACAACAGCAGACACCAGGGAAGTGTTTGTGGATTGTACCATGCACCTGTTACAGTTTCTAGCTCCTCTGGGTCAAAAGGTGTCCCCCAATAAGTTGCAATTCTGCCAGCAAAAGTCACTTACCTAGTTCACTTGTTGGCAAAAGGGGAGAGATGATTGCACCCGCGGAGAATACACACTATACTAAAAATGCTGGTTCCTACTACCCAGCAAGAAGTAAGGGGATTTTTAGGAATTATCTCATTCTGTAGACAATGGATCCCATATTTTTCCTCATTGACTAAACCTTTATTGCTGGGTCAGTTGGGGGAAGATCAGCTTCTCCAAAAATGTATTAGATGTCACTGTTAACATTACTCCTATGCCTTTACCTTATACTTTGTATCACCAAAGCAGCTTTGAAGCACTTATGTCGGACCATGTAATTCTCCTGCACTCGGCACACAAGATTATGTGAAGCCTTTTTCTTTGTGCATGAACAACAGGGGTGTGCCTTGTCTGTACTAAATCAAATGTAGGGTGAGCAATATCAGCCATGTGCCTATTTTTCTATCACCCTAGACACAGTGGCTAAAGAATTGCCAAATTGTCTGAGGGGAGTAGCGGCTGATGCCCTCTCGGTAAAACAAGCAGAAACCATAGTGTTGGGACATTCTTTGACTGTTGTTGTTGCAATAGACATACTTTTGAACAAAACACAGACACAGGATTTGACTAATGCGAGATTGACCAGTTATGAGTTACGTTTGTTTTCACCAAATATTATTTTACGGAGATGTAACATCTTAAATCCTGTCACTTTGCTACTCCTCCATTCTGATAACCTCAGTGTCTTGCATGACTGTATACTAATAACTGATAAGGAAAGGAAGGGATGGGTATATGTAACTGATATTTCACTAAGGAAACTTGATCGGATTTTATATGTGGATGGTTCTTGTTTTAAGTTCACAAAAAAACTTCAACGTGCCTCCAGCTTACAGCCCAGATGCAAAGGACTGGTGCAAGTAATTCTGGCGACACAGACAGCTGTTAAATGCAAGAGGCATAAGGACTGGATTCATGTCAGTCACGTGAAGAAGGCGCCCCTTCCTTTTATACCTGACAATTTGACGGACAATGTTTCTGACAGTGCACCTGTGGCATTATCCTACAAGGACCCCCAGGCTTTTGACAAGGGGTCCGACGCCTCCATTATCTGTTGTATGTCCCAAAAACATTGCAGGAGCAATAGAGGGACCACACTACAATCTGAGGGCAAGGAAGATACAGTAAATGGACAGTTTCTCGACTCTCAGTGGGAGCCCAACAGTAAGTGCTGGGAGTGGGCAGAGGCTGAAGGCTATTGGAAGGGGGAGGCCAGGACCCAGAAGGAAACATAAGGGCCCTGGTCACCAATCTCAGTGACTGTGGGGTTTAGCAAGGGAGGTAGAGGGGGAAGGAGGTAGTGAAAAGGAAAGTCTTGAGGAGCTTCCAGGATTTGAGGAGATCCAGCTCAAGATGTAGAGAAAGTGGGAGGCTGTGTCCAGAGGAGGAAGCCAGCCAATGAAAGAGATCAACCACAAGCTCGCTGTTTGTCACGCAGAGAGTTGGCACCGGAGGAGCATAAAGATCTACATGGAGAGTAATTGGTCAGAGCCAGTTGTAGATAGCATGGTCCCTGGCCCCAGACAGACTTATGGATGATGCAGAGGGATTTGAATTTGATCCTGGCAGCAACAAGGAGACAGTGGAGAGATTTTATGGCTGGGGAGATGTGGTCCCTGGGTTTAAGGCCAAGGATAAATCTTGCAGCCCTATTCTGGATAAGCTGGATGGGACATAGAGCGTGTCAGGAATTGAGGATGGAAGCTGTACAATATATGGAGTCATTAGATGTGCATCTTTTTCCCTGCTCTAGTCCTCATCCAGTATGGTGGAGTCACGTATAAAACTAGGCTCCACCCACCTCTCGGTGCCTTGTATCTGTGTTTCTTTTTGACAACGCTCCGAGAATCCAGCTCTGTTCGTTCGCTCCTGTTTACTCGTGTCAGTCACCCCTGACGCCCCGTCTTCATTCCCGCTTCTGTCTCTTCTTATCTCACCGTTATTTACCTTCCTGGTGTTGCTATTTCCTTTCTTACTTTCTATCCACTTACGCGTCTCCCACGTTATCCCTCGTACTTTCTTTTTCTATCGGCGTCCTTCCGCCTTCTGTCTCGGTTTTGAGCGGAGTGTCGTCCTACTTCCCTCGACCCTCCGCACATTCCTTCCTACCTTCGGCTGTCTATAGCCCCGTCTATAGCCCCTTACTGCTGCAATCTTGCCTTTGTATCTGGTACCTTTAGTGACTTTCCCCGAGTCACCTTTGCATTCTGAACTTCAGGTGTTATTTCGCCTTTCCCTTCTTGTTTACCTTAACTACTTCCAGACTTGGCTTTTTACTGCATTCCTCCGTATTACGCCCGTTTATTAACGTTGTAGTTTCTATTTTCTGACCTTGCCTATTTTTTCCTTTTATGCTCTTCTTCCCAGGATAGTGCCTTGCTCTTTGTCCTCTTTCTTTCCAGTCTGGTTATTTCCCTGTTTACTGGCTCCCATAAGCTGTTATATCCTTGAATACTTACCTTCTCCTTTTAACTCCTGTGTTTTGTTGCCTTCACATCCTGTTTGGGAATCCCTTTCCACAAAACACTTGGTTTCCATTTACCAAGTTGTCAGTCAAGTTTCCACTTGTAGCTGAGCCAATCTGCAGATCAAGCCTCCAGCCTGCAACTATCTGGACTTCAGAATTTCTACCTGCACCGTTGTTCATCAGGGTTTTTTCTGCCTTCTGGCTTTTTCCCTGAAATTGGGGCAGGCTCCCCGGGCTCCCCCGAGGGCAGGTTTCCAGCTCTGTCAAGGTGGTCTCCGGGGGAGCCAGACCCTATTTACATGACCGGAAGGATCGCAAGCTCAAGGAGAGACTGACAGCAGAAAAGAAGTCGAACCGCAAAACATCAGTTAAGGTCACTACGGATACATCCTCCGACGAATCAGGTGAGGAGGATTGGGAGGGTGAGCAGACCTCTGACAGAGAGGAAGAGGGTAGATTAAGGAACATGCTGTTGTGGTAGTCCAGCCTAGAGAGTACCAGAGCTCTAGAGACATTGAGCTTCTGGGGAAAGTGAGAAAAAGAAGGATTCTTTTGAGGAGGTGGAGTTGAAAGTGGTCCTTCTTGCAAGGTGAGGGAGGAAGGAAAGAGAGGAGTAAAAAATGACTCCAAGTTTTCAGGCTTAAGATGAAGGAGAAGAGGGAAAGCCTATAGAGGGTGGCCAGAGTGAGGGGAAGAAAGAGGGAGCATGAGTTCCAATGGGACGAATCTCATTCTTTCTTGCATTGAGGCAGAGATCACTGGAGGTACACCAGAACTGGATGACCAGTCTGGAATTATGGAAAAAGTGAGGAGAGGATCAGGGGTTAGTTTAAAGAAGAGTTGTGTGTCATCTGCATTGCACTGGAAATGAGGGGAGAAAGTGGAAATTAGGTGTGCAAGTGTAGCAAGATAGATGTTCAAGAGCCAGGGATAAATGTTGGAGTCCTGGGGAACGCCACAGGTGAAGATAGAGGTGGGGGAGGAGAAAGAGCCTGGGAGGGGCGGTCTTTGAGGAAGGAGGTCAACCAGTCCAGTGCGCCCAATCTGTGATACCAAGGATATTGTGGAGCCCTTTTATGAGGATGGAGTGGTTGACTGTATCAAATGCAGAGGAGAGATCAAGTACAATGAGAACAGCTGGAGAGTTAGAATCAAGAGATACAAGATGTTCTTCACGGGGGTTCAGGAGAGCAATTTCCATGCCTTTGGATGCTCAGAATCCATATTGATAGTCGTGTAGGCAAACGACAAGCTCAGTGTGCTGGGCCAGTTGGGGGAAGACCAGCTTCTTCAAGAATTTCCCAAGAAATGGACTGATAGACATGGGGTGGTAGTTAGCCGGACATGAGGGGTCTGCAGAGGGCTTTTTCAGGAGGGCATGCACAAGAGAGTGCTTGAGGGAAGAAGGGAAAGACCCAGTAGCAAAGGAGTGATTGCAGAAATCAGCAAGTGCAGGGGCAACAGAGCCAATATTTTCCTTAACATTCCTGGAAGAACAGGGGAGACCTGTTTGAAGGAGACTGTCATAGAGCGGACAACTCATCTGATGAAATAGGAGAGAAGGAGGCGAAAAAGGCAAAGGGGAGATGGGAGGCCATAGGTGGCAGGGGAATGGGGGAGGAGAGAGGGAAAGGGAAGAGAGAGTGCTCAGGATGTCCTGAGGTTTTGCAGTGAAGTGTATGGCCAATGCATTGCAGAGGGCCTGAGAGGGAAGAGGTGAGGTGCAGACTGCGGAAGGGTAGCCTAGTTTCTTGCAGATTTCTAAGAGTTCAGCCATGTTGTTGGATGCCCAGAGATGCAAGCCTGGATGTGGGCCCTTTTCTTGGAACAACTGTAGAGTCAGTAATTCCTTTGGGAAGGCAAATGGCCAGTTTGTCAGAAGGTCAGCCTGAGAACTGCCACTTCTGTGTTGCAGCTCTGCACTTGCGTTTCAGGGCTGCACGTTTATAATTGTACCAGGTGTTACACTTGGAGGCATGTTTCAAGTGGACCCAAATGACTGTAAGAATGTCGAGTGTGTTAGTGAAGGCCCAATGGAGGTTTCTGAGAGCGGAGTCAGAGGTAGCGTCTACAGTGGGGGTAGGATGAGATGAACGTGGATGCAAAGTCAGCAGCTGGAACTCGTTTCATTTGATGGATGTCCGTAAATTAATTTGGCAGAGCTGGGTGAGATGCGGCCGGATGGCAGGGAGGATCCAGGTGAGAGGAGAGCAGGGAGTGGTCTGACCAGGACAGTGGGCTGGTGAGTGGGGCAGAGAGCAAATAATCACTGTGGATCAAGGCATCAAGAGTGTGTCCAGCTGAGTGGGTAGGACAAGAGGGGAGAATGGAGAGGGAGAGCGAGGTTCAGAGGTCATGGAAGAGAGTGGATGCCGGGATTAAGGAGTCAAGGTGGATGTTGAAGTCACCCAGGACAAGGAGTTTAGAGGTAGATGTGATGAGAGAGGAAGTGAAATTAGCCTATTCAGAGAGGAACAGGGTGATGGAGCCAGGTAGCATGTAGATAGTGGCAATGGTCAGGGAGGAAGTGAGAGAGATGACCAGCTTGCAGACCATGCTCTCAAAGGAGGAGTATGGCTGGATGGGTGGAAGGGAAGAAGTGACCCACTCAGGGAAGATCAGGGCAACCCTTCAGGCAGCATGGTTAGGGTGAAACTTGGAGATGATCTTATAGCCATCAGGGAGAAGGCTGTCAAAAGCAGTGATATAGCTGGCATTGAACTATGTCTTGATAAGGGCGAGGATATCAAGACCAATGTCTTCAAAGAGGAGGCGGA
The DNA here is from genome assembly GCF_040938575.1 of Ambystoma mexicanum. Classification (NCBI taxonomy): domain Eukaryota; kingdom Metazoa; phylum Chordata; class Amphibia; order Caudata; family Ambystomatidae; genus Ambystoma; species Ambystoma mexicanum. The sequence continues at coordinate 702,354,254 of NC_090927.1, read as the reverse complement.
TGTCGGCAGAGTGTTTGATAGCAGAGCAAGCATTAAGTGTGTCTAGATGCAACAGGTCATTGCCTTTAAAGGTTTTCCGAGGAGAGGTACAGGGGCCTGGTACACCAGTTGGCGGAGGGGTGATAGATAGAGAGGAAGAAGGAGTAGCAGGTGTGGGAAGGAAGTTGATGAGGGACGGCAAGAGCAGATTGAAACAGAGGAGGTTGGGTGAGGACCCAGAGCCATGATAGTGTCATTACTACAGACATTAATGATACACCTGGATGATGACAAGCCCACCAAGAGTACTTCCCATCTTGTGCCACCATTAATGGGTGAAGATGCTAAAGGAGAGAGAGTGGAGATAAGATGAGGTGCTCAAAAGACAGAGACGATGCTATGAGTGAAAATCTGTCTGGAAGTTGCGCTGACATGGTTGTCTGCCAGGGACATCATTTCACCAAAGTGCCAGGGGTAGCGGAAGTGACATAACATGACCTTTGACCTCTTTTGACATCACAGGAAGTGTTGTCATTTGACCCCACCCTGAATTGACATCACAGGAAGTGATGGAACATGACTTTTCACCCCTTCACAAAACAGGAAGTGTCATCACATAGCATTGTTCCTAAGTACACTATGGAAAAAATGGTTATATCACTCTAGTGTGATATACATTACATAAAAGAATGGACCACCATTTGTATCATCAATATCAATGTGATTTGGCCCATATTACCAAATTACTGTGAATGCAAGCAGACGTCCAAGGCCGAATGATTATGATGTGTTATAAGCACTTACGCTTAAGTGCTTCATATAGAACAAATATACATACAATATAATCCGACCTTTGTTGGTACTCATTTATCGAGCTCTGAAGGATAAAAGGCAGAGTTGGCCTTGCCGGGATTTGAACCTGCAAATCACACACACAATGCAGCAGCGAGCGCTTAACCTACTTAACTAACCCACCGGCTATAGCTATCTTCCCGGCTATAGTAATATTAGCAATTACATCCCTGAATCTTTTCAAAGTCAAAAAGCAAATTACACTCTGTAGTGGATACCATTAAACTGGTAACTGAGATTTATCAGCAGGCCAGTTCATCTGCAGGTGTGGCACAAAGTTGGCCACATGTCAAGCCTCTCTGGATCTAAGTCTCAGGCTTCAGAGGTTCTTAAAATACATACCATTGGGAGGGTTCATAAATGTGTATTAAAAAATGTAGAGTAGCACAGGGAAAGCAATGCACTCACACGGCATCCTGTACTTTGAGCACTTGTTACCTCATACATTTAAACAAACATTCTGAACAGCATGCCGGTGAGATAGAGAAGATACACATTACAACAAAGCATTAATTGTGGCAAAATGATATCAAGGGCCACTTTATATGCTATGGTCAAACAGTTCTACACTGTGCACAAGCTTATATGCACAAGGGTTTTGTCAAGTAACCGAGGACACCGAGATGGAATGTCTTGTGATGATTGCAACAGAGACAAGAGCAAATAAAACATGTTATAACTGCATCTTGCGAAAAGCAAAATACATAATCCGAAATTGATGCTTATTCTACGCTAAAGGCTTTTGGAAAGTTTTTGTCTGCATTGGGAATATGAAGTGTTTAAAAACAGACTAAATCAGTGACTTAGTGAAGTGACTCCTGAAGTGTGTCTGAAACTGAAAAAAAAACCTTTAAAGAGTTTAGCAATTATTGAATAGAATTCCAGAAAGACAAACCTTTTGTTATTCCTATTCTTTGCTATTTAGGATCACTGCTCAAAGTGTAACACTTGCGGAACTCCCTGTTTTTAAAGAGGCCTGAACAAGAAAGCCTGCCACTCCAGAAACAAAGAACCACATGCCACTGGCTAGGGGTAGCAAGGGAGACCACAGGGGTAGCAAGGGAGACCTCAGGTGTGGAATAAAAAAAATACAATATTAAGGCTTTTACACCATGCAAAGGAAAATACACTGACACAGGCTTGTAAAGATTCCCAGAATCTTTATTACAAAACTGAACAGTATCGAACAAAGTACACAAATAGCTATTTGGCTGTCAATACATCACAGAGACCACCAGCAGGGTTCTATGTGAGCAGTGAGCAGAATTTGCTAGCTGGACATGCCTCTTACAAGTTAATTATACACTGGGCTAGGGTCGTGCCAGGTTCGTTTCCTAATTTACATATCTCGTGCATGCGATTTACTTTTAAATACATTTACTAACAAACATTATTATTCTCTAATTTAACGTTACACTCTTTACACATTGCTTTAATACAGATCAAACAAATGTTTTGCATGTCGTATTTGGATAGCATTATTGTTCTTGTATACTTGTAGGTTAACATTGCTGATTCAGGTAATCCCCTGATCCCGAGGTCAACAAAGGACAAGGGCCCTCATTAGGACCCTGGCAGAGAGGGTTTTACGCCGGCGTAGTGCATGGCGTACCTCTCCGCCAGACTACGAGTTCCCGTAGCGCCATGGATGATTTTTACGCCTGCTTTTTGTAGGCGGAAAAATCCATGGCGCTACGGGACTTGTTGTTAATTACGCCACTGTAATTTACGGTGGCGTAATTAACGCCTTCCCCATCCCCATTATGCCCTATGGGGCAAGAATGGGAATGGGGAAGGGTAAAATGGGGATTGGGGACTTACCGCCCCGCCAAGGTCGGCATGGGGCGGTAAGTCCGCCAACCACCTTGGCGGAGTTGGCAGCTTAGCGCCATGGACCATGGTGCAAATTGCACCATGGTCCTCCGCCAAGGTCCTAATGAGGGCCAAGGTCTACATGGCCTTAACATGTAGCCTGAAGGCAGGTTGGACATTAACCCTCCTACATAGGTTGAAGAGGTTAAGGCAAGAACAAGAGCACATGAGACGGCCATTTTAGACTACAGGGTGACTTTGTACAATAAACTAAAATGGCGGCTCTAACCTAAAATGGAGGCTTGATTCACTTGAGGTCATGACCTTGTAATATGGATTTCCTCGCAAAGCAACTGGGCATAGGCCAACATATACAATGAGGACGAAACAATATTATATCAGTTCTAACAAACCCTCCTTTTGGCCTATGCCAAGCGCTAAACTACCTTCAATCACTTTGCAACTAACTCCACATTTCAACATCTATACATCCCCAATCATTGTCTGACATTTCTATTGCCATTAGATCAGACACCAGAGTTTCTTTTAACACATACTCTTTGGAAACCTTCTCTGGGGCGTATATTTTATGCCCTAATACACTTGCGCGCAACACCCCCCTAATACTGAGCATATACCAGGGAGACACTGTGTACAACGACAAAGAAACAGAAAACTTCCCAAGATAATCAGCAGGGCCGAAAACAACTTCCATCCCCATGACCGTAGGAGGTCCCAAAACCATGCACTAAGTTCCCAGTTTCCCCCAGGAACATGTACTTCTGAACTAAGAACATGTAGATTTTGGATAGCCCTAAAGATTGTTGGAGAGGAGTCTGGTACGTAAATGCAGCAAGCGGACCCCACTAATTTACATACTCCTCCACGCTCGGCCAGAATGACATCTAATGCTATCCGGTTCTGAAGAGCCACTAATCTTATCGCTTTCTGTTCTAACGTCATATTATAGAGTATGTCAGTGGTACGATTGATGGTTCTCTCCAATACTCTCGCTAGTCCCCTGATATCTTCTGAATTGGTAATTTGGCCAAAAAATGGCACAAAGGATTTCATGATATCTCCTAGAGTTTGCGCTGGAGTATCCCCTTTCACACCTCGTCGTGGAAGAGTTTTCGAAATATCAGCAGTTCTGGCAATAAATACCCCAGTTAGTAGAATCCCTAAATAGCAAGTTCCTTGCCAATCCCTGGGCAACCATGGAAATGCCACATCACCGCAAACAAAATAGACAGGTTCGCCTACGTACAGAGGTCTGTTCTCACTAGTCAAATTCGCAACATTGGCGCACTTTCTAAAATTACCCATTGACAGTGTTCCATTCCTCTGTATGCAGAAGGATACTGAATCGGGGCTAGGGTTAACAGAATAAGATGGAGGCGTGGCATCCTTATTGCCTATAGGAGCCATTTTGAAAGAGATTAAAGACGGAAAAGGAAGAGACAATCTATCAGAGGGCCTAATAGAAGCAACGTTTGGCTTACTTCTATTTGCAAAAAGTGAGCATCCCAGGGGCATCAAAACATGTTTTTCAAAACTATTTAAATGTGTACCATCAAAGTTCCCTGAGATGCTGTCATTCCATCGGCCAAAGAATAGTGCTCTAAGAGAAGCGTAACAGGCAGTTGTCAAAGGTAAAGGATGAATATACCAACCTAGCCCCTTATCCCCATGTTGCGGTAGATGTGAACAGATCCAACAATTGGTTCTATTTAAAATTGCATGAGTGGCATTCATAATTAACAAAAGGGTATTATTCTGATACTTCCGTCTATGCGAAGAATCTCTAGGCAATAAAGTATGCAATTGCACGGAAGGAGTGGGGATAACAGATACATTTTCAATAGGTGAAAAGTCCTCTAGCGGATATGCTTCCTCCAGATACCATAACCCAAAACCAACAGTTGCTAAAAATCCAGTTGTTATTACAAGAAGGCAACAATACACTTTGGGGGTCCCTTTACATGCTTGATCATTGTCTCTGCTAGTCATATTTTTATCTAAAAGTTCGGTACGAGCGGTAGCGGGTGCAGGCATTGTAGTCTTCAACCGAAAAACGCCAATCGCGCGTCTTCTTAATGTCTTTTCCCAAAACCCTTAGCCAACAGAATCCTTCCGTACAGTCGGGCCAAAAGACAAGCCCTCAAATGATTTTCCCAATCGCACAGTCAGACCATGCTGTACGTTTACTTTCTTGGACGCAAATTATATTTCACAATTTCTGTTGAGAACAAAGTGTCGTCACTTCCTCCTGGAAGTGGCGAATGAACGGAAATGGGATCAGAAAAGGATTGATCCGGAAGTTCCACTGTTGGGGAGTGCGGAGACAAGATGGCCGTTTTGTCTGGCCTTGCGGATTCTGGAGCAGTGTCCAATTCTCCCTTGTTGGTTGTTGCTGTTTCAGGCACGCTAGTTACAGCAGTGGGAATGGATTCTGTATCTTCTGTATCGTATGGCACGGGCTGTGGGATCCGTTTGGTGTGCGTCTCATGCATCCAGTTCTTACAACCCGCTACCCGCACAGCAGTCTGAGTGACTAGCAGGACTTGGTAGGGACCCCTCCACCGAGGTGTAAGGCAAGACAACCTCTCAAAAACCTTTGTGAGGATCCAGTCCCCCGGTCGTAGACTGTGACCGGGACCCTCGTAACGTACAGGTAATGCCTCTCTCAAACAGATTTTTAGTCAACTGGTTACAGTAATCTGAAAGAAGCACATTTTCTATTTCCCGTAAAGAACTGCTTTTTGGCAAACGCCAAATGTTGGCAGGTCTCCCCATTACCACCTCAATGGTCTTATTTTGTGGGGTTGTTCTCATCGACAGTAACACGATCGGTAAGGCGTCCGGCCATTTTAGCTTGGTGCCAGCGCACGTCTTAGCGAGCTTGTTTTTTATAATGCCGTTATGCCTTTCCACTAATCCGGCACTTTGAGCATGTCTGGCTGAATGGAATCATTTATCAATCTGCAATCCTTTGCAGGATTACAGTAGTGATAAAGTGTGGCCCATTATCCGACCAGATGACTCTCGGCAGCCCGAACCTAGGAAAAAACTCTTTCAACAGAGTTTTTGCCGTGGTTATGGCCGTTGCATCTCTAACCGGGAAGGAATCAACCCACTTATTACAGGCACAAATGACAGCCAACACATATTTAAGATTGTTACAATGTTCCATTTCAATAAAATCAAAGTGAATAACCTCAAACGGGACAGAAGGTGAAGTGAAACTTCCTCTAGGAGTCGAGGTACCTTTTCCTACATTGTGCTGCAAGCAGACCATGCACCCTTGGACAAAGCGCTCCGCAGTTTTGAAAATCTTATCATTCGCCTATACACTGTGTAGCATTTTAGTCAATTTACGCGCACAAACATGTGTCAGACAGTGAGCCAAAATAACCATCATTGTAATGTAGGCGTCAGGGAGTAACCATTTTCCTTCAATATTGTCCACCCAACACCCATCAATATCCAGTCTCAATGCACCCTCGATCCATCTCTTAGTTTCCTCTATGGTAGCAACTGCTTGAATGTCTTTTACAGAATCGATACTTTCACCCAAAGTGCAAATATTTACAGTTTCTCTTACAGCATACATTTCTGAACTCAAATCAGAGGCAGTTTGTTTAGCTATTTGATCAGCGAGAGCATTCCCTTTTCCTACATAATCTATAACCTTTTGATGTGTTGAACATTTTATAATAGTTAACTGAACAGGGAGTGCGAGTGCTGAAAGTAATCGCACTATTAAAGTGCCATGCTGAATTTTCGTTCCGTGCGAGGTCAAGAAACCTCATTCTTTCCAAAGTCTTCCAAAGTTATGGACCACCCCAAAAGCATACTGTCTATCGGTATATATATTTACTGTAAGCCCTTCGGAAAGTTCACAAGCTCGAGTTAACTCTATAATTTCTGCGGCCTGCGCGGAATTATGCATAATTCTTTGGGTTTCCACAATCGTGTTTAAAGTAGTGACGGCATAAGCAGCCGTGGATGTACCGTTCGGAAGTTTAAAACAAGAGCCATCACAAACTAGCTCTCCTTGTGGGCTATTCAAAGGCGTGTCTCTCAGATCGATTCTGCCTTTAGTCTCTTGTTCTGTCACAAAAGGCAATCGTGTGACGTTTCGTCACCATCAACAGTGTCTTGCGGGACAGGTAAAAGTTCAGCCGGATTTAATACACAACACCTCTGAATTTGAATGTGGGGAGCAAACAAGATTAGTTCATATCTTGTCAATCGTGCAGAAGTGAGGTGTTGCGTTTGAGTTCTATTCAATAAAATATCTACAGAGTGAGGTACCATTAGGGTTAACGCATGACCCAGGACCATTCCCTCACTCTGTTTTACAGACGCAGCAGCAGCAGCAACAGCTCTGAAACATCTCGGCGAAGCACATGCAACAGGATCAAGGGCGGATGACAAATAGCCGCATGGACTATTCTTCCCTCCATGTTCCTGCGTTTACAAAGCCAAGGCACATCCATCACGTTCATGCACATACAACATAAAGGCCTTGTCATAATTCGGAGTTCCTAAAACTGGTGCTGAACACAGCGTGGATTTGAGCAAATCAAATGCTGTCTGGTGTTCCAAAGTCCATGGAAATGGCAAAGAAATGCCCTTCTTTGTCAAAGCCAGCATTGATTTAATCGTTAACGAAAAGTTGGGGATCCACAATCTGCAGTAAGAAGCCATACCTATCAGTCTTTATTCATTCAGGTGTCAACCGTCTTGAAGAGTTTGGCGTTGGTTGTAATTATTATTTTAGAATGTTAATTGAAGTGTATAGGTTTTGAGATGGATGTGTTATGTTTTTGGGTTGTGGTTATTTGGTGGGTGTTTGCTTCTATGGGTGTGTTATGCTGCGGTGGTTGTGGCCAGGGCCTAGTGTAATGGTGTTTATAGGATAGTGAGATGATGTGTCTTGTTTGTTTGTTGGATTGTGTTCAGAATGTTGGTGTTGAAGTCTTTAGGCATTTTGGGATGTATTTATCGGGGAGGTGTTTGTTTGCATGGCTGTGTTATGTTGCGGTCTTAGTGAGTTTAATTATTATATACTTACTGTTTCTTTTGTTGAGGCTGTATGAAGAGTTTTGGCCAGGCCATGCAGTCAAGAATGTAGTATTTGGCAACAAGCTCTACAGCATAAGATACTCATGGAAGCAAACATTTTGGATGGTGGTTTATGGTCATGTGTTTGCTTGAATGGGTGTGTTATGCTGTGATGTTTGTGAGTCCAATCGTTATATACTTACTGTTTGACTTTTTGTGGTTGTGTGCAGTTTTTTCAGTGTCCAGTCATTAATTTCGAAAACAAAAGGATCGAATGCAATACATTTGAGTCAAAAGGACTGAAAAAAAGAAAACAAATGGCTTTTTTTCATGTATTTTTTGGGGGGTTTTGGTATAGGTAAAATTCAAATAAGGTTTGGAGGGGACTAAAAAAAACAAAAGTTTTCAGTCTTTTATTTCCGGTCCTTTTGACTCAAATGTATTGCATTTCAACGCTTTGTATTTGACCCTTTCGCCTACAACCGTTTTTTCATGACATGTGTAGTTGGAGCAAACATTTTTTTCAATCACTGTGATAGAAGAAAAAATCACATGTTAGTGTAGGTCGTTTATAATGAGTAATGCATTGCATAGTAGACATTTCTGTATTTTGTCAACCCTCATAGTTAGTACTTTAGAAGTACTATAGTTCAAACCAGTGTACTGTGCAATTTGCTCAGTTCCTGTGTTTGTTGATTAAATCATTGGGTCTGTGAGAAGAAAATCCATGCTGGATTAAAAAAAAAAACGTTCTACTTTGTGGTACAATATATTTCTTTCCTTGATTTCAATAGGAGGAATTGAATAGGTGTAGTGGCGGTACTATTGTTGCAATTAGATAGCTGTTGGTGTATTCTATTTGTTTATTTCTTTTTCCATTTTAGTGGTATTCATCTATCTGTTGGATTGTTGCAGATTTTTGGGGTAGTTAGATACCTGTTGGCATATTCTAACTGTTTATTTCTTGTTTCATTTAATGGTATTCATTTATCTGTTTGCTTGTTGCAGAATCTTAGGGCAGTTAGATACCTGTTGGCGTATTGTAACTGGTCATAGTTTTGAAGTTCAAGTTTTGTTTATGTTCATACACAGATTAGTTATTAAATTTTGGTTTTAAGAATATTAAGTAAGCGTTCACAAGATTTGCTGGTAATCTCTGTTTTAGAGTAATGGTAGTATCATTACATTCGAACCATCCACAATTCTTTTTTATATATGCAGTGTAGTGACCTGCATTGGTTGTGGCTCCTGCGTGGTAGATTATACCTATTGTTGTGAAGGTTTTCTTACCAAGTGATACTTGACCATGTGTGAATCCAGTCATCTTGCAGTTGTTTTTGGTAATATCTGCATTATAGCGTAAAAGCATTACTATTATGTATTTACTATGTGTCCGTATTTGTAAGCTGGAACGATTATCGTAACTGCAGGTTGTACATAATCTGCCATGGTTTGCATTTTATACAAGTTGCTGAAATGGAATGGATTCACAGTTAGATATGGATACATACACAAAGCATTTATTAGGAACTTCTTCTTGTACTGCATGCCTGCAAAGAGTGCATGTATGTTTCCACATGTATGAAATATGGAAGATTTCATTTATAGGTATGTTTTTGTTTTCTAGTACTTGTAGTAAGTACATTAGAAATTCTTGTGGATCTTCTTGTGAGTTTATAGTGAATTTGACTATTCCAACACAGTAGTCCAAGTCCTGCCTTATTCCAAATAACACTGTAAGTGTTGTCAGGATTGTTGGTTGCATTTCTATGAAGGACTAACATTTGCAAACACAATTGGTCTGTACCGTGTAAGTAATAGGTTGTCAATAATTGGTGGCAATTGGAATAGAATATTGATTCCTACATTTGCGTAGCACTTTAAGCCAGTTGTAGTTGAAAATTTGAATGGACCTGACAGTTCTGTGTCCAAGTCATTTGTTCTGAGTGTGCGTTGCTTCTTTGAAGAGGTAGTTGAGTTATTTTGAGCAGTAGATTCTTCTTTGGTTGTGGTCAATGATGAAGCATTAGCTTCTTTTACTTTCTTTGGAGGAAATGCTGTGAGATCCTTCATAGTTTGAGTCTGAAGTAGTTTTCTTTTACAACGTTTTGCTTTTTGCTGAAGAGGATACGTTTTTAGATGGGGGTGTAGAGTGAACACAGTCTGTTGTATTCTAGAATGCAAGAACTATCAGCAATTACTTGCATCAAAGTTGGTTAGAAATAGTCTGTCAAGTGCATGTAAGCGTGATAGTGCTACATAGCTCATGCCATCTTTAGAGACTGTGCTAGCAATATCTATCAATGCTTTATCTAGGGTAAGACTATGGGCCTCATTACACGAAATGCGGTAAGGGTTTACCGGTACCGGTAAGGGCACCGGTACCCGTAAACCCTTACCGCCTTACTACGAGTTCCCTTTGCGGGACCCGATCTTAACGGCTGATTTTACCAGCAATCAAAGTAGGGTGCCGCAAAGGGACCTTGGTGCTAATTACGGTACCGCAATTTGTGGTACCGTAATTAGCGCCTTCCCCATTATGCCCTATGGGGGCAAAAATGGGAATGGGGATGGGCCTTGGTGAATGGGGAATTACCGGCCCCGCTCACCTTGGAGTAGGGCGGTAATTCCGCCATCCACCAAGGTGGACACGTTAAAATACGGGCGGCAACCATGGCACTAAAGAAGGAAGCGGGCTGTTGAGCGTCCTATCCTTTTAACTTTGGATAGTTTGTCAAAGAGAATATTGACAAATTGAATGTTGTTGTCACCTGGGTGGTGTTTGAAATCCAACAACTGTACCAAGTGCTCCATAAACTAGTACTTGGTCCACGTTAAGGTTACGTTTAAACATTACTCTACAGTTTCAAGATAATTTTAATATTTTCTCCAAACCAGCTGTGTTAGAGATAGAGTTTTCCAAGATGTTTAGCCTTGTTGTGGCTTGTTAATGCATGGGTAGTGCCATACCAGGTACGTCCAGTTTGTCTGTGGAGCCAATTTGAACTATTGGTTGCATTTCTTTTTTTAACATTGTTTCATTAAATTTTGAACAGCTTGCAAGAGTTGGCATCAAGGACATACAATTGACATTTGTCTGTGCTAATTGTTCCATGGCATCAGTAGCACATGTGTTATGGCCATATAGTGCATGAATGTGTCTGGTTTTTAATATAGATTGTGCTTCTTGAGATAGTACACCAAATCTAATACTTTTAAAAATGTTGGCGTATGTGAGGTCTGAAGACTGACGCATGTTTTCTGTTAATTCTCTGTCATGGAAGTGTTGCTAAAGGTTGACATTTCCTATGCTGCAAGTTTTACGGCACAGTTTGTGCCCTAAGGTTTCAAAAATAGGTTCACCTTTCACTGGTGTTAATTGAAGAAGATCTCCAAAAACAATAATGTGTTTTCCTCCAAAGAGATCTTCGTAGTATATTTTGAGGACCTCTTGTAATCTGAGGTGAATCAAAGCCAACATTAGGTTGGGGACCATGCTCACCTTATCTATTAGCAGCATTTTCATTTGTTTGAAAACTCTACATAGTTTCATTGCAGCTTCTGGAGAAAGTTTGTAATAGTTCAATTTGCTTTGGTGTTCTACTGGAAGGAATAGTAAACAGTGTAAAGTGACACTGACTAAATTGTAGGCAGCTAAACCTGTGGGGTCAGTTACAACAGCTGACAGTTTGTTGTTTGTCAGTTGTTGGAGGAACTTGCTGATGATTTTGATTAAGAATGTTTTGCCTGAACCAGCTTGACCACTCACGTATAGTAGTATAGGTTTGCAGTCCTGGCAGGTACAATTTTTACTTTCATGTTGCACACCATGTTCAATTTGTTTTGTTACTTCTTGGAAAATGCTACGGCGCTCATTGTTTAGTTGTGATTTCAGTACAGCAAAGTCTTCTGTAGATATAATGACACATGGGGCCTCATTACACGGATGGGGGTAACCATGGCGCTAATAGCGCCATAGTTGCCGCCGCAGTCCGGCATGGTGAATGGCGGAATTACCGCCCCATTCCAAGGTTGGCGGGGGCGGTAATTCCCCATTCACCATGGCCCTTCCCCATTCCCATTTGAGCCCCCATAGGGCTCAATGGGAATGGGGAAGGAGCAAATAACGGTACCACAATTAGTGGTGCCGTTATTTGCTCTGAAGTCCCTCAGCAGGTCCCATCCTTAACGTGTGGTAATCCCTTACCGCCATCCGTGTAATGAGGCCATGGTGTTTTCTACATCCATCATGGCTAATTCTACCTCAATTGCTATTAGTGGCTGTCCAAGTGGTTCTTGACATCCTGTTACAGAAGGTTGACTACTGTCAGGAGTGTCCTCATGTAGTTGGGCCTGGAGTTCTTCTTCATGTTGCTGTTCATTGTGTAACATTGTTTGGCACTGTGTAAAGTTTACGTCTGTTATAGTGCTTTCATTTGCTTTGAAAGCGTCTTCATAGGAGTCATAGGTCTCTAGAAACTCTTCTTCTTTTCTCCATGGTTTAAAAGTTGTAGCAGGGACATGTAATACAGTTCTTTATGTTGAGGAGTTTTTAATGACAATTTGATCTGATTAATTAAGCTGTGTTTGGTAAGTTTCACTAAACTGCCTTCACAATTTGTCACTCTGTATCTACCTTTCTTTTCATCTGGTTTAATATTATTTTTGTATGTGAGGTTTTGGGCTACGTGGTATAGAGGCATGGTTTCCAAAGTGGTACTCCTGTTTGGGTAGTATGTGTTCAGTAAATTGTTTTTTAAAATGTCTTGGCAGTTGGGATCATTTTTGGCTATTTTTTCTATGTCCTCATATGATTTGAGAACTATTTTTCTAGATTTAGCAGGACCAAGACTTAGCCATAATATATTTACAGATTTTCCATAAAAGGCAGTACCAGTTAAACAGTCTGCAGCTTCATAGCAACCACATTCTCTACGAGAGAGATTTTTTATGCCAAAGGTGTACCATTTCTGTGATAGTGTTTTGTTAGATGATATGTCATCCCAGAGGTCCTGAAGCTCTGTTATCTTTGCTTTGGTTAAGTAGGCTCTGACATCTCGTGCAACTGCAGTGGAATTGTCTGCAATGTACTGCACATCTATGTTTGCATTCCATAGGAGGGGAATGATTGCATTATAAACATTGATGTATTTTGATTCTTCTGTTCTTTTTATGTAACATGTGTTCTTAGGTGATTTACCTTTGACACTATGTCTAACTGAAGACATGAAGTTGTTTACTTGACCTGTTGTTGAAACTGGTCTAGGGAAACCAAATCAGCATTTGGTGTAGTATTTCCCTTTGTTTTTATATTTGCAACGACAATATTTCCCACATTTGTGCCTTTGAAATTTTAAAATTTGTGCATGAAGTTCACTATGTGTTGTTTGTGAAGGGATTTCACAAGTGACATATTTTTGGATGAAGAGCAAAACCATGGCATCACTGTCCTGACCAAATTTAGGAGCATCTTTAATCCACAAAAGCATGTGTATGTGTGGTGTTCCTCTGGCTTGGTATTCTTTTCTCCAAAAGAAGTGTTGCACTTCTCTGAGGGGAGGAACAGTTTTATTACAAATGAAGTGTAGCATAGCAATGAAGGGATGATGGAAATATCTTGATACATTTACAGGAACTAGAGAGCAGAGTTCTCCTTGTGTTTTTATAGCTATGTTTGTTTCGTTTTTGTTTGAATGCGTAGGAAATCCTGTAAATCTTCCCATGTATATTCTGCACAACAGGGGGGCCGATTCATAGAATTCAGCGCACAAGTGGCGCACGCGGCTGGCGCACAGTGTGCGCGTGCGAATCCCTGAGCCAGCCGCGTGCGCTAAAATCCATTTCCGCGCACAGCGTATTCATGGATTCCAGCCACCAAAACCAGCCGTGGCGCACAGTTGCGCAGCGACCCTGCAGCAGCGCCAGTTACGCCTCCAAGAACGCCTCTCGCGCAGGGAAAAGCCATCAAAATCCCCAACCCAGCGCAAAGGGCAGCAGCAAACGCAGAGCTGGGAGCGTGTATTCCAGGGGTGTGCGGGTGTTTCCATACGTGGCTGGGCTGGGTACGTGTATTTCAGGGGTGCGCGAGAAAGTCTACACGCGATTGGCCTGGGTACGTGGATTACAGGGGTGCACGAGAAAGACTACACGCGATTGGCCTGGGTACGTGGATTTCAGGGGTGCGCGAGAAAGTCTACACACGATTGGCCTGGGTACGTGGATTTCAGGGGTGCGCGAGAAAGACTACACGCGATTGGCCTGGGTACGTGGATTTCAGGGGTGCGCGAGAAAGTCTACACGCGATTGGCCTGGGTACGTGGATTTCAGGGGTGCGCGAGAAAGTCTACACGCAATTGGCCGGGGTACGTGGATTTCAGGGGTGCACGAGAAAAACTACACGCGATTGGCCTGGGTACGTGGATTTCAGGGGTGCGCGAGAAAGTCTACACACGATTGGCCTGGGTACGTGGATTTCAGGGGTGCGCGAGAAAGACTACACGCGATTGGCCTGGGTACGTGGATTTCAGGGGTGCGCGAGAAAGTCTACACGCGATTGGCCTGGGTACGTGGATTTCAGGGGTGCGCGAGAAAGACTACACGCGATTGGCCTGGGTACGTGGATTTCAGGGGTGCGCGAGAAAGACTACACGCGATTGGCCTGGGTACGTGGATTTCAGGGGTGCGCGGGTGGTGGGTGTGCGGGAAGTTCAAGACGTGAATTGGCAGTGTGGGTCCTCCCAGGTCTCCCCTCTACCCCCTCCACGACCTCTGCAGGCATCCCACACCACAGGGGACTACCCTGCACCCCATGTCATGTCCCACAGGCAGCCCATCCACCATGGCCATGCCCCCCAGCCAAGCCACATGTCCCCTTGCACCCCCACCCCCCAGCACTGTGGGGCACCTGCCAGCAGGCCCCCACCCATGTCTCCCAGCACCCCCACCCCCCAGCCACCAGGGGCACCCTCCACCAGGCCCCCACCCATGTCCGACTCATGTCTCCCAGCACCCCCACCCCCCCAGCCACCAGGGGCACCCTCCACCAGGCCCCCACCCATGTCTCCCAGCACCCCCACCCCCAGCCACCAGGGGCAGCCTCCACCAGGCCCCCACCCATGTCTCCCAGCACCCCCACCCCCCCAGCCACCAGGGGCAGCCTCCACCAGGCCCCCACCCATGTCCGACTCATGTCTCCCAGCACCCCCACCCCCCCAGCCACCAGGGGCAGCCTCCACCAGGCCCCCACCCATGTCTCCCACCACCCCCACCCCCCAGCCACCAGGGGCACCCTCCACCAGGCCCCCACCCATGTCTCCCAGCACCCCCACCCCCCAGCCACCAGGGGCACCCTCCACCAGGCCCCCACCCATGTCTCCCAGCACCCCCACCCCCCAGCCACCAGGGGCAGCCTCCACCAGGCCCCCACCCATGTCTCCCAGCACCCCCACCCCCCAGCCACCAGGGGCACCCTCCACCAGGCCCCCACCCATGTCTCCCAGCACCCCCACCCCCCAGCCACCAGGGGCAGCCTCCACCAGGCCCCCACCCATGTCCGACTCATGTCTCCCAGCACCCCCACCCCCCCAGCCACCAGGGGCAGCCTCCACCAGGCCCCCACCCATGTCTCCCAGCACCCCCACCCCCCCAGCCACCAGGGGCACCCTCCACCAGGCCCCCACCCATGTCCGACTCATGTCTCCCAGCACCCCCACCCCCCCAGCCACCAGGGGCAGCCTCCACCAGGCCCCCACCCATGTCTCCCACCACCCCCACCCCCCAGCCACCAGGGGCACCCTCCACCAGGCCCCCACCCATGTCTCCCAGCACCCCCACCCCCCAGCCACCAGGGGCACCCTCCACCAGGCCCCCACCCATGTCTCCCAGCACCCCCACCCCCCAGCCACCAGGGGCACCTTCCACCAGGCCCCCACCCATGTCTCCCAGCACCCCCACCCCCCAGCCACCAGGGGCAGCCTCCACCAGGCCCCCACCCATGTCTCCCACCACCCCCACCCCCCAGCCACCAGGGGCACCCTCCACCAGGCCCCCACCCATGTCTCCCAGCACCCCCACCCCCCAGCCACCAGGGGCAGCCTCCACCAGGCCCCCACCCATGTCCACCTCATGTCTCCCAGCACCCCCACCCCCCCAGCCACCAGGGGCAGCCTCCACCAGGCCCCCACCCATGTCTCCCAGCACTCCCACCCCCCCAGCCACCAGGGGCACCCTCCACCAGGCCCCCACCCATGTCTCCCAGCACCCCCACCCCCCAGCCACCAGGGGCACCCTCCACCAGGCCCCCACCCATGTCCAGGAACAGAGACTTCCATGCTGTCATGTGTGCAATCTGCACAGGGCTCCCCATGTCACATTCAAACACATGCAACAACCATGCGGTTCACACATTACAGGTCGCACATGCATTACCATGATGTCCCTGCACACATACATGCGTACATGGCCTATGTCACACATGCAGGCAAGTATCAGACAACCAGCACACTGCAACATGCCCTGTCTCACACAGCAATGCTTGGCCACTTACCGCTCAACTCCAGACGGGTCTCCCTCTCAAGGACCTGGCTGTGGAGCACTGGGTGTGCGCGTTCCAGGACCCTCAACTGGATGGAACTCATGCGGCCCCTGCCCCCCTCCACAAGGCGCCGGGCCTTCATGAGGGTCCTGGACCTCAAGTCCTCCCAGCGCTTCTTGACCTTCTGGATGGTGCGGGTTGCCACCCCCTCCGCGTCCTCTCCCGTCCTTCCCTGTTGGCGCGGGACGATCCGAAGAGGGCATCATACTGCCCCAGGACATGCTCCACCAGGACACCAACTTCGGTGGCAGTGAAGCTGGTGCCCCTCTGCCCCTCTGGCCGGGGGTTTGCCACTGGTGTCAGATGTGGATGTGCTCGACATGGCAACCCCAGGGGCAGGAGTGGGTGACCAACTGGGTCCTGGGGCTGGGCTGTGGAGCGATGTCATTTGAGTCGGGACTCTTCTGTACCAGCAGGGGTGGACACAGCAACTGGACCCCCGCAGATGGCTGATGTGCAGGCACCAAATGGCAGGGCATGGTGGCAGCAGGCAGGCAGGCAGGCAGGCAGCAGCAGATGGCATGTGGGAGGCTGCTTGGGGCACTGGGGGCCAGTGAATTGGCCTTCTGGGCAGGAGCGTGGTCTTCCGTGTGTTTTCGCGTGGCCAGCTTCATACGGAGTGATTAGGCACGTGAAAAATCTGCACGCTGCGTGTAATGCGCGTAAGCGCGCGTGAAAAACTGCACGTCCGCGTGTAATAGGAGGAAAGGGCCCATGCATAAGCGTGCGCGCGTGAAAAACTGCACGTCCGCGTGTAATGCGCGTAATCAAACGTGAAAAAGTGCACGTCCGCATGTGACGTGACGCGCGCGTGCATTTCCCTCAGCACGGGTTAAAGGTGAGCGGGCCCAGCAGTTCGCTGTACGTGCCTTTCGTGGAGACCGACGTGTGTTGCTGCTTCCAGTTGTTTCGCGCGCCATCTACTTCACAGCTCTCAAGGACGTATCTCTTCTTTTGGCGGGGGTATTGGCTACGCGTGTTTTTCTGCATCGCGCTAGTCAGACGGTGAGTCGCAAACGCTCCTTTTCCCACTGCGGGTGCCCCTGTGTATCGCACCCATTTTCGATGTCATCGTAGCCTGCGTGTCCCACGCGTACGCGTTATACGTGTTACTGGGTGCCACCGCGTACTGCGGGAGGTTTAATCCACGCACGTAGGCTGCAGGGTTGCGTGCACGGTTTTACTGCAGTTTTGGGGTGCCTGAGCGTTGCGTGACCCGTCAACACATCACCGGGGTCACATACAGCCTTGCAGGTGCAGGGGGGCTGTTAACATCTTGCTTCCCACCCCCTTCACCCCAATTGCCCAGGTCAATTGTGCTGTACACCTCCCATTGGCACCACTCCATCTGTGCCAGCACTATAACATCTGTGCCATGGTAGGGAGGCTACCAAAGGTGAGGGGCGCCTCAGCTGGGCGTCCTCCTCGTGGCGGGCGTGGTCGGGGACGTGGCCGTGGTGACCAGGGAGTAGGGGGACTCCAGGGTGTCCAGGGCAGCCACAGAGGGGGAAGAGGCAGGGGTGCGCCACTTGAGCACAATGTTGTGCCATGTGTTGGTGCAGCCATGCCACCACCCCCTGTGGTTCAGGGGGATGCAGCTCCTGCATCTGGCACTGGCACCCGTATGACCCGGCAGTCCGTTTCATCGACTGCCATGGGCCCAAGGGTAGCGGTAGCTGCAGGTGCAGCTGTGGACACCGCCACCCAGGCTCAGGGTCTGCCAGCGCAGGCTGCGTTGGCACTTGAAGAGCCCTTGGTAGATCTCCAACAGGCCAGGGGGGAAACCATTGGGGCAGGCCGGGCTGCTCAGACCAAGACACGTGTCCCTGGGGCAGTCATGTCATCTGCTGCCCCGAACAGCCGGGTGTTGGCAAGTGCAGGGGCAGATGCACCCAACAGCACCCCGGTTGTGAGTCTGCCAACCAGGACCGTTGCGGTCAATGACCCTGCCACAGCTGATGTTGCTGCGCAGGGTCCATTAGTGGGCACCCAGCTGCCACTGACACAAGTCAGGCCTTTGGTCATCCCTCCACCTGCCACTCCCTCGGCTCAATCCACCCAACCCACTGGCCATACTGGTCAGGGCGGCATTAGCCAGCCAGGGTCTGCGCCACAGTCCAAGAGGAGGAAGGTTGCATCTGCAGCACAGGCTGGGACCCCACACACAGCCACGACCTCCTGCACGTCGAGGAAGAAGCCTTTCTGTAAGCAGGAACTGGACTTCCTCGTGGACTACGTGCGGGGACACAGCCGTGACATGCTAGTGGGTGCCAATAGTCAGACTACGGCTGCCCAACGTGACACCCACTGGAAGCATGTGGCGGAACATGTCAGTTCATTCGGCCATGAGGTGCGCACGGCGCAGGAGTGCAAAAAGCGCTGGAATGACATCAAGCGCAGCACTAAAGCCAAGCGTGCCTCAAATTACAACTTGACTCTGGTGACTGGCGGTGGGCCTGCACCAGAGGAGGAAGAACTCACTCCGCATGAGGCTCTCGTTGCGGAGTTCATACCACCAGAATTGGTCGAAGGTGTGGGAGAGATGCTGGACTTTGATGCCCAGTCCAGTGAGTGTTGATGCGTAGTTGTTGAGGACGTGTGTGTTTCACTTGTGGGATGTGTTGTGCATGATTGCTGCTACATGTGACGTGTACATGGTTCTGATGTGTAAGTAATGCAATGCCACCGTCATGCATGTCTCCTCTGCCTGCATGCGGGACTCCATGTGGCCATGCTCCCTTGCCCCTCCTCCGCCACTCTGCACCCCAGTTCCACCTTTGCACTGGTCTGCTACATTCTTGCCAATGTGTAGTTTCATGTTCATGTGTCCTGTGTAGATGCTAACTTCCAGCTTAGAAAGTGCCAGACATATGCCGTGTGGTACAGCCTTAGTACTCGATGCAGGGCATCCCACTTGTACTGTGCATGGGTCAGATGTCCCGCAGGGACATGAGTGCCCATTCATGCTCCATGTGCATTGCACGCATGCCCCTATGTGTCCTTGACTGGATGATCACTGTAATATGAGTCCTTGGTTACATACATTGCCTGCCATATTATCGGCCTCCCCATGTCAACTGTGGCTCAGTCCTGCGTTGCACACATGTTTAGGCTCTGACAATCTGTGTGGCTCACAGGCCTCAGCCTGTTCAATGGCCAATGACTCTGTCCAACTCTTGTCGTGTCTTCTTCACACGTGGCCGGCCTCCGGATCTTCCATCATGTGTCCTGCCCACTGTCCCAGCATCATTTGCAGTGTTGTAATTTCAATCACATTAAGCTGTTGATGCCAGTCAACACTGCTTGTCAATACACAGGTGTATGGTCAGCCTTTTGATACCATGCTAGGCATCCCTGCTTTGGTACTGGGGTGGAGGGGTGCTTGCCTTCTAGACATGGTACACATTGAATACACAATGCACGTGATGTCTGATTTTGACATTGCACTGCCTTCACATTTCCTGGCACACACCATGGAGTGCTTGTACATGTAGGTAGTGAGTGGCGTACACATTTTCTGCACTGCATAGACCCACTTCCATGCAAACTGCCACCTTTCGACAGGTCTGATCACAGAAGCTATTCTAAGTAGACCCAGCATGCATGCAAGGTCATATGTTGTGTGTCACATGTCTGCCGGATGCCTTTGCTGTCGGTGTGTGTGTGTGTGTTGTGTGCTTCTGACATGTGTACTGACCTTTTCCTCTCTATTTTTCAGGTGATGACGCAATGGATGCAGAGGATGGTGTTGTCATGCCAGACACAGGGTTGGTAAGACCACATCAACCCGGCACTAGTGGGGGTCGTGGGGTGGTAGGCCACAAAAACCCCCAAGTGCTGCAGTCCATCCTGTCTCTGGCTGCCTATGAGTCCAGCCTTGATGACGACTCTGACGTCCATGTTGAGTTGGATGAGCATCAAGTCCATGTGTCAGGGGTGAGTGATTCTGATGTGGACACTCCTCTGTCTGCGACCCCTGCACTGAGGGATCAGACAGTCTTGGTTCCTCCGCCCGTGGTGGATCGGGACGCAGGGTCACCCTCCACACCAGTCACTGATGTGCCTGGGACATCACGTCGACGGGGGCATGTAGTCGTGCAGCCGCAGGCGGTGCCAACACAGCGAGGACCCCCGGTCCTTGGGTCCCGCAGGGGTCAAGCCCGGCAACGCGGTCGCGGCGCGCAACCGCTGTATACTGAGTGGGAGCAAGACATGACTGCCAATTCAGAACGGCAGGGGGCAGCAATGGAGAACATCGCTGACAGCATGGAGCGTGTGGCCCGATCTGTGCTCCCCCCTGCTAGGCAGGTGCTTCTCCAGCAGCAGGCGGCACGGTCCACGGCCCGCTCACTCAGGCTGGGCATGGCGGCCTCAGACAGGGCACGCCAGGCTGAAATGTCGTCTCTGCGTCAAGCAATTGCTGCTCACGCAGAGGCGCACATGGATGCCCTGAGGGAGGAGTATGCCTCCCTCAGATCCACTCTGGGTGTCCTTATGATGTCCCCGAGGCAGCGGGCAGAGGAGAGGTTTGCACAGCTTGAGCGCACCATCTCGGCTGAGCTACAGGCTTGCCGGGAGGTGCAGCGGTTGTCCAGCCAGGCCTTGCAGGAGGAACTCCGTGTTACACGTGCTACCTTGCAAGAGGAAGCACGTGTATCACGTGAGGTCCTGCATGCAGACCTATGTAACATCGCCACACAGAACCAGGCTCACCTGTCCGGCAGACTTGCTGCCGACGAGGGGCAAGCTGCGGCTAGGCGTGGCCAGGCTACTGTGCCACGTCCTCCTTTCCAGGATGAGCCAGACTCGGACGACCATCTATCTCCCACATAGGTCGTGCTGTGAAGGCGTTGAGCCCATGGAGGTATTTTTTTTTGGCTCAGCATCATCGCATGTGGATGTTGAGCAGCACCCTGTACCTCCCCCCTCCTGGGTGCCTCCCCTCCCCCCCGGGTCGTATGTGGCCATTTTTGATTTTTCTTTTAGTTTAGTTAGTTAAGTTTCTGTTTGATAGTTAGTTTAAATAGGTAATGTAGGTTTTCCATAGTTAGTGTAATTAGTTAATAGTTGAGTTAGTTTAAAATTTGTAGTCTATTGTGCTTACATGTGACAGTGCGGTGCCTTGTGGTTTTTGAAGGCATCCACTGTCTGTTCCAGCTGGGCCCTTCATGGTTGTCTTGTGTATGTGTTTGCTGCTTGGGTTCCTTGACTCACATATGCCACTCCTGCCTCCCTTATCCATGGGCTTGCAAGGATGGTTCGGTGTAACAGAATTTTACACAAGGGCTTTGGACTGTCATATCTGTGGCATGTCTGGTGCTTTTTGACTTGTGTTGACACCCCTAGTGGGGATGATTTAGGTGTAATTGTCCACTGTTCAGCTTTTGCTAGATGGGGCGTGTCATGATTAATGTGGACATTGATTGCTATGCATTGTGTATTATGTTTCATATCTTTCCTGTACACGTGCTTGTTGCAAATCATGCTGTAGATAGTGTTCCACACTTTGGAGGTGAAAGACGGACTGATGGTGTGATTTGTGATGTGACTCTCTGACATGGTCAAGTAATGAGATGCCTGATGAGACACACACAGATCACTTTGATGCATTAATCATGTGTTTCATGCACTTTCTGCAGGGGGATGAGGCACCAGAGCACCTTTGCCAGCAGACATGGCCCATTGGACGACGTAATTCCTGACCCGTTTGTTGGTGCCCACATGCACATGTGTGCACAAGCAGAGCCACAGTGATTGCAGACCCACATCCTAGAACTGCTGACATGTTCCAAGGAATTCCAGGCAAGGTGAGCATCACAGGGGGGCCACGAGACAGCAAAGCTTGCACCAGGCAAGTTGCAAGTGCAGGCTTAGTCACAGCACTGAGGGTGAGCTTAGACAAATATTGGTGTTGAAGCACACAATGCAGCTCAGATGTGTTTGTGGACTGATGGCTGTTGATAGTAGGGTTGTCTGGGACACATGCGGGGGCAGTGGCACATACCCTGCGGTACACCAAGGTTCATTGAGGCACTTGTATCAACCATGTAGCCTTCCAAGACATGGAAAGGGGCAGCTCACAGGGACATACAGCAAGGGACATACTCGGGTGCAGTGCATGTCTATTCCACGTACTTCATGACAAATGCACTGGCAACTTTGTTTTGGTCATGGTGGTACGCAACTTGCTCTGTAGGCATGGCTTGCCATATGGGTCTGTCTGCTTACCCAGGGAACATTGCATGTTGTGTGAATTGTGACACATTGGTGTTCCATTTGCCACGCACCCACCAGCGGCTGACTTACTGCATCGACTGTGAATGACCCGTCACAGGGGTGATGTTATATATGGGTACGAAGCATGGAGCACAGATTGTCTGTATGTAGAGTTGTATGTTGTTATGGGGCATGTTTTGTGTTGTGTTTTTGGGTAATTGGCATGTACAGGTTGCTGACTGTGTCTCTCTTTGCAGCATTGCAGTGCTCCTGTAACCGGACCTGAGAGTGCGCAGGCAGGAGGCCAGCACTCAAAACCAGAGCTAAGTGTCTTGTTGTATTTTCTTACAAACTGCCCTGCATAGGCTTGCTGGGGAGTGTACTGATGCATGGATGTATGTGTGGTCCTATTTGGTATGTTTTTTACCCTAATCACCCGTGATCCTATGCAGTTTTGAAACCTGTACCCTCTACCCGGTGTTCCTGCTTCCCATGCCTATCCAAGCAATGTTCCCTGACCCTCTTTCCCCACTGGGGTTGCGGATGCCTGTGTAAGCCCCGAACTTGCAGGCGCCAAAACCCTAGAGGGGGTGGTTGGTTCGTACCACTCCTGAGCCTGGACTTCAGAAGGCCATGACAATGATGTCCAAGTTTGTTTGGATTGTGCATGTGTTCATGCAGGTTGTACATTTTCGTGCATTCCCTGGTTTCATGTTTCATTCCTACTCCCCTCACCTGCCACGCATTCCAGTCATCCAGTGTGTCTACACCTGTCCCGACTGCATATCCCTGAACCTCATTCCCCACCAGGATCTCAGGGGCCTGTGTGAGTTTGACCTTGCAGGCCCCCGGGACATGGTGTGGGTGGTTGTTTCATGAGACTCCGGCGCCTGTACAGGGGACCCGTGACAGTACACATCCATTCATGGTGCATCATCCTATGTCATGTACCACACATGTCTCACATCCTGTCGTGACATTGTTTTGCTGTGCTACCTTGGTTGTTGCATCATTGTGGTAGTACTTGGCCTTTGAGACGTACTGCTACGTCAAGTCATCTACTGGAGGGTGTTTGGGTTCCTTTTCATGCCTTGGATTATGTGATTTAGGAAATGAGTGTGGATTCTGAGGGTTCAGGCATCTCTTTACACACATGGTGGGAGATGGACACGAAGGGTAAAGGTGATCCTGTGGCCAGGTGGGAATGAGGGTTGGAGGCTCCATGACCCAGGTGCAGTTGTTCAGTGGGCATGGTCATTTGCGAGGGGGGGGGGTTGTTGTTGATAGTTGCGTTGCCCTGCAGTGTGATGGGAACTCTGACATTGTAATGTTGTTGTCCTATGTGTTCTGCTGATCAATGCCTGTTCATGTGTTGTGTTTTCCTTTCAGGTGCGAGGGGATAGTAGTGGTTTGACATGCTGGGGTGTGCACATGGTGGATGTTCACATGTGATGTGTAGGGAACACTGATGGTTACTTGAGTGCACATGCATATGTGGAGTGCATGTCCTTGCAGAACCACACACTTGCACTCGGATGCACTCCATGTACTCCCCCCCCTTGCATATCCACGTGTACACTGTTTGCCTTCTGGTGCCCACTGTGTCCCGGCAGCACATGTTCTGTGACCGGTTATGGTTCCAGTACATGCCTATTTTGATGGTTGATGTAGTCTGTCACTTAGATGTGATGCTCAGGGTGTGCATCACACGCAATGGCTGTTCACTGTGCTGTGCACTGAGCAGTGTGATGCAGGAGTAGGACACTGCACACATGAGCTGCAGTGTTGATTTTGCAATGCATAATGTGCATATTGACAGGCATTCATTGTGATGTTACGTCTACGACTGTTGTAATGCATTTGGAATCGACGTATTTTGGGTGGGACTTTTTGTTGGTCTGTCATTTCATCGGATTCCGGGTCAGGCATCATTGTCCGATGCCACTGTACATTTAGGACATGGCAATGTGTACCTTATCGTTACTGGGTCGGTGTATGGGTATTGCTTGCCATGTCATGTTGATGTTTGGGAGGGTTTGACTGACATGACAGTGATGGCCCTGGCCTGTTTTGCAGGTGTGTGTGATGCACACCTTGCATGTCCAGGTCATCCGCTTCTCAGAGCAACTAGCTGGGGGTAGGTTTCTCTCCGCAGCAGGGCCCTCCCCCTCGAACAGACTTCCTGCCTGACTTGAACTTCAGGGGAACCATCTCCAGTTCTGGAAGCACCTCAAGACCTTCCTCTTTGCTTCTGCTTACTCTCTGCCTCTCCCTTGCAGAATTCTTCACTGGAACTGGACAGGAGCTGCAACGGGGACACTCTCACCAACCTCGGTCCCTGGGCCAGCCACTGTCCACTTGCACTGCCACCCTGGCAACCCCTGCACTGCGGGACTGTCTCTCTATCCCTACAGCCCTCCCTTCACAGCACTTGTCTGCACTTACCTTTGCAGTTGCCACCAGGCGACCTATGTATTATTTTTTTGGCCTACTTCCCCTGTACTGGACTCCCCCCCACCCTTCCCCTTGCACTTTTCCCTTCCCCCTACCCCTGCACTTGCACAATCTCAATGACACCTGGCCTAGTAGTACCTTTCTCTGTGTTCCCTTGTTCCCCCCCCACTGCCTCATTGTGCCTTTGAATACTTGTGTATGGCTCATGTCATGTCACATGTCATATGTGTGCATTTTGGTTGCACAGGATAGCTTGTGTTTAAGTAGCTAGGGATGCAGACGATGTGGCACTTCCATGGCAACTATCTCAGGGTGGTAGGGTTGTGACAGTTGACTGTCACTTTGTCATCATCGATTGTCACCTGGTATGTGCCAGGCCTGTGTGCACTCCGCAGGGGTGGGAGTTTAGGTGAAAAATGTGGCCACAAGCTGGGTCCGGGCTACCTCGCCACGTGCCCTGTCCCCTCCCATGGGCAGCGCCTGTGCCTGTGGTTAGGGATGTGGGGGCACCACCATGTCCACCGGGACACCCTGCCGTGTTGCAACATTGTGCAGGACACATGCTGCCACAATAATCCTGCACACAACTGGTGGTGCATAGAGTAGTTGCCCACCAGAGCGGTCAAGGGAGCGGAAAGGTGACTTGAGCACTCCGAATGTGCGCTCCACTATGGCCCTGGTTGCAATATGGGCAGCGTTGTATCTTACCTGGGGTGGTGTGGTGGGGTTCCGGATTGGCGTCATCATGTGGTTGCTCAGAGGGTAGGCACTGTCCCCTGGGGAGGTGATAATTGTTGAGATTATTAGGGTTGGTATATTTGTCTGTGTGTGACTTGCATGCATGTGCAAGGGCATTTGTACTCACCTAGGAGCCATGTGTTGCCATGCTGCCCAGCTTCCAGGGCCCGGCTCAGGGCGGACATTCTGTATATGAAACTGTCATGGGTGGAGCCAGGGTAGTTTGCATAGACAGAGGTGATGATTCCCTTTGCATCGCATACCACCTGTACATTGATGGAATGCCAGTGCTTGCGGTTTCGGTAGATGTGCTCAGTGGCCCTAGGTGGACGTAGGGCCACATGGGTGCAATCTATGGCACCGAGCACTTTGGGGAAGTGTGCCACCCTGAAAAAATCCAGGACAACGGCCTGCCTTTCTGCGGGTGTTCTGGGCATGTATATGTGCCTGCGGACTGAGGGGCGCGCTGTCATGATTGCCAGTACCTGGTGTAGGCAGCGTGACTGCGTGGCCTGTGAGACCCCCCCACTATGGCAGTGGTCCGCTGAAACGACCCAGTGGCCAAAAAATGCAAGACGTTGAGCAGCTTCTCCAAGGGGCTCAATGCTTGGGAACAAAGGGTGGGGGATGTGAGGTCATCTTCCCACTCCCTGACCAGGTCTAGGATGATATGGGGTGGAAACCTATACCTGCCGTAGACCTGGTCGTCAGGCATCCCAAAAAGGCTTGTCCGTGGTGCAAAAATGCGTGCCCTGGCTATTCTCCTCCTCCTGCGGTGTCCCACAATCAGTGCAGCAACAAATGGGGCATTCATCGTCGCTGTATATACGCGTTTGTTGTTTGCGCGCACTTTTATGCTGTGCGCGGGCGCGGGACGCCTCCGTGTGGGCGGACTCGTTGGTTTCCCGTATTCGGGTGTCATCGCGTGTGATCGGAGGGGCCTGGCCTGGGTACGTGTGTTTCGGGGTGCGCGGGTAGTTCCACACGCCATTGGCCTGGGTACGTGTGTTTCGGGGTGCGCGGGTACTTCCACACGCCATTGGCCTGGGTACGTGTGTTCCGGGGTGCGCGGGTACTTCCACACGCCATTGGCCTGGGTACGTGTGTTTCGGGGTGCGCGGGTACTTTCACACGCGATTGGTTGGAATCCACGTGTGTACTGTCATCACGTGCAATGAGGGATACTCCCTCGCACGTCACGTCACAGACGCGCTCACGCGCTGAGGGCCTTTGGTCCAATGAAAATGCGTATGCGTGCAGACGCGCTTACGCGCTAAGGGCCTTTCCTCGAATTACACGCTGACGTGCAGAATTTTCACGTGCCAAATCACTCCGTATCAAGCTGGCCACGCGTAAGCACACGGAAGACCACGCTCCTGCCCAGAAGGCCGAACTACTGCCCCCCAGAGCCCCGAGCACGCTCCCACCTGCCATCTGCTGCTGCCTGACTGCCTGCTGCCCACGTGCCTTGCCATTTGCTGCCTGCACATCAGCCAGGGGTGCTGTTGGTGTGACCACCCCTGCTGGAACCAAAGACTCCCGACTGGGATTCCATCGCTCCACAGCCCAGCCCCAGGACCCAGTTGCCCACCCACTCCTGCCTCTGGGGTTGTCATGTCGGGGCAAACTCCATCTGTGACCACTGACAACCCCCGGCCAGAGAGGCAGAGGGGCACCAGCTTCAGTGCCACCGAAGTTGGTGTCCTGGTGGAGCAAGTCCTGGGGCAGTATGATGCCCTCTTCGGAAGTTCCCGCGCCGACAAGGAAGGACGGACTCGGATCTGGACTGACATCGTGACTGCCATCAACGCGGAGGGGGTGGCAGTCCGCGACTTCCAACATGTCAAGAAGCGCTGGGAGGACTTCAGGTCCAGGACCCTGAACAAGGCCCGGCGCCTCTTGAAGGCAGCGGATGCCAAGGGGCGCCGGGGCCACTTGTCGGAAGAACAGATGAGGGTCCTGGAACGCATAGCCCCAGCGCTCCAAGTCCAGGTCCTTGAGAGGCAGACCCGTCTGGAGTCGAGCGGTGAGTGTACATGCATCCTGATTGTGAGCAGTGCGTGTGGTGATTGTTCAGTAGTGTGCAGGTTGCACATCTGTTTGTATGGGGTCGAGTATGGGTGCGGGTGTACAGGGCCGTGGGGCTGACACATGCGAGGGCTGTAATGTGTGAGACATGGATGGTGCCTGTGTGTGTGGGCTTGCATGCCATATGCAGTTGTGTGGGCACACAAGTTTGTATGAATGTGTATGTGAGTAGACCTGTCCGTGATGTCACGCATGTATGTTGTTTTCAGCTGCATGTATCAGCGCTGTGTACATGTGCATGTGTGTGTATTTGACAAGGGTGCAACAGTGATGCAACATGGATGCATGTGACAGCTTTAAGTGGAAGCCTGATGGGCAGATGTGACATGGATGCCCGTCCGAACACTGCGACACTTGGCAGATGTGTACACATGCATGCAAGTGTGGTGGTGTGTGTACATGTGTGGTGCACTTCCTGTGTTGCATGTGATGTCTGGCTCACCTTTGCCTGCTCATGCTGTTGTATGTGTATGGATGGTGTTGGCAGTTGCGAAATGGCTGTGGTATGGCTCGTGTGTGCGAGTTGTAATGACATGTGTGTTGGTGATCGTGATGACATGTCTGAGGTTTGCCAATGCCACTCATGTACAACTGTCATGTGTGTATGTGTCCATTGTACAGTGCCCTGATGCGTGTGTTTTGTTTCTCCCTGTGTGCAGCGTCAACTGATGAAGAGGGCGGAAAAGGTGCTGTGGAGCACAGCGGCGGGGATCCCACCGCCAGCCGGAGACGCAAGGCCCGGCTCCCCTCCCATGTTGTCATCTCGTCGGGGAGTGAGGAGTCCGGTGCCGCGTCCCAGGCCGCAGCTGCCGGGGGGAGGTCCAAGAGGCGGAGGTTGCAGTTGGACTCCTCGGCAGCAGAAGGGGCAGCTGGGACCCCACAGGGCCCAACGGGGGAAGATGGCACAGAGTCATCCAGGTTGGTGGGGGGTTTGGTGGAGGAGGAGGCCGTGCAAGCACCGGAGACGGGGTCTGGGGGTGGGGATCCCACTGGTGCTAGTGGTGCAGTGCAGGACCAGGGACAGGAGGCAGCACAGGCCGCCGCGGAGGTGCCTGTGTGCAATCCTGTCCCTGATCCTGTCCCTGCATCATCTTGCACCAGCAGGGATGCCTATGTCCAGACCAGTTTTCAGGCAGGGGATGAGCTGACGTCAACTGGCCTTCCTCTGCCTGCGGACGTGGCTATCCAGGCCCGGGTTGAGCCTGTCCTGGCTGGTGTGGCGTTGCGTCAACGGGCCATGCGAGGTGACCTGCAGTCTTTTCATGAAGAGACTGCAGGTCATCTCGAATGGCTCGTTGACCACGTCAGCCTGCTGGGACAGGTCACCCAGGCCGGATTCCTCCGTCTGATGGGGCTTGCCACGACCCCCTCCTCAGCTGGACCCCCTACGCGCCAGTCGTACTCTGTGCCATCTTCCCACCCATCAGTCACCTGGGTGCCCTGTGGAGCTGCCTCTGACGGTGCGGCCAGGCTGGTGGAGGAGGCATCCCTGCCACAGTCGGGAGTCGGACGTCCAGCAGGGGTGGCCACGTCAACGACTGCACCCCAGCCGGCGGAGGATGTGCAGGCAGCAGGAGGCAGTGCAGGGGCAGAGGCACAGCAGCAGCAGCACCATGGTGGGAGCCATGAAGGCTCGGGGCCTTCGACATCGGAGGGGCAGGCATCGGCCGGAGGGCAGGAGGACCCAGGACTAAAAGTGTCTTCCGTGTGGCAGCGGTTGGGCCACGCCATAGATGCGGAGCGGCAGCGGGCGGAAGAGGCACGGCTCTCTATGGTCAGGGCGGAGAACTCCATGCAGAGGGCCCTGAGGCGGGTCGAGTGCCTCGAGGCAATCCGCAGGGCTTTGGAGGTGGACACGTCGACGGCCCTGCGGACCCTCGGGGCCATGGAGGAGGACCGCCTCCGGGACATTGAGGAGGAGTTCGATGATGCCCTGGCCCGGCACATCCAGAAGTGAGCCGTGGAACTAGCCCGCTGCCCTTGTATATAGTTATGTAGATAGTGTTAAGTTTCATTTTTGTTTTCATTTCATTTGGACCTTTTGGACATTGGCCACATTTTTGTATATAGTTTTTTTTATTAGTTAGTGTAGTTAGTTAGGTTTCCTTTATTTTGTTGGGATAATGGACCCTGGCTTCTTGCATTGTACATAGTTGTGGACTTGTACATACTTTCTTTTTTAACATTCTCCATGGATCAATGGCTTATTATTTTTATTTCACATTGGATTTTGTTTGGTGGACATTGACTTTATACTACATTACTTTGGATTTCTATATTCTTCATTTTTTTAATTTTTGAACGGACATGCTTCTTTTCATTTTTTTCCATTCACATTTCTGTTTCTTCATTTTTGTTTCTATTCATCTTTCCTTTAATACATTATTTTTTTGTTGAACTTCAATGTGTGGTATCTCATTGTTTTCATGCATTTCATGGTATGTGTTTTGAGAATCACTGACACCCATTGGTTGTATGTGAGGGACATGTGTTTGTTTTGGAACTTGCAATTGGTGTTCTGTGATGTAATTGCAAAATATGAGTGGGTGGATGCAAAACTCGGGTGGGTGTTTTGCATTTGGGGGCTGACCATAGAGACCAGGGATCTGGACTGTGATGACATGTTGGGTGGGGAAAATGAGTTGGACATGGGTGGGGGCCTGCTGGCAGGTGCCCCACAGTGCTGGGGGGTGGGAGACATGAGTTGGACATGGGTGGGGGCCTGCTGGCAGGTGCCCCACAGTGCTGGGGGGTGGGAGACATGAGTTGGACATGGGTGGGGGCCTGCTGGCAGGTGCCCCACAGTGCTGGGGGGTGGGGGTGGTGGGGAACATGAGTTGGACATGGGTGGGGGCCTGGTGGAGGGTGCCCCTGGTGGCTGGTGGGTGGGGGTGGTGGGAGACATGAGTCGGACATGGGTGGGGGCCTGGTGGAGGCTGCCCCTGGTGGCTGGTGGCTGGTGGGTGGTGGGTGGGGGTGGTGGGAGACATGGGTGGGGGCCTGGTGGAGGCTGCCCCTGGTGGCTGGGGGGTGGGGGTGCTGGGAGACATGGGTGGGGGCCTGGTGGAGGGTGCCCCTGGTGGCTGGGGGGTGGGGGTGCTGGGAGACATGGGTGGGGGCCTGGTGGAGGCTGCCCCTGGTGGCTGGGGGGTGGGGGTGCTGGGAGACATGGGTGGGGGCCTGGTGGAGGCTGCCCCTGCACTGCTGGGGGGTGGGGGTGGTGGGAGACATGAGTCGGACATGGGTGGGGGCCTGGTGGAGGGTGCCCCTGGTGGCTGGGGGGTGGGGGTGCTGGGAGACATGGGTGGGGGCCTGGTGGAGGCTGCCCCTGGTGGCTGGGGGGTGGGGGTGGTGGGAGACATGGGTGGGGGCCTGGTGGAGGGTGCCCCTGGTGGCTGGGGGGTGGGGGTGCTGGGAGACATGGGTGGGGGCCTGGTGGAGGCTGCCCCTGGTGGCTGGGGGGTGGGGGTGCTGGGAGACATGGGTGGGGGCCTGGTGGAGGGTGCCCCTGGTGGCTGGGGGGTGGGGGTGCTGGGAGACATGGGTGGGGGCCTGGTGGAGGCTGCCCCTGGTGGCTGGTGGGTGGGGGTGGTGGGAGACATGGGTGGGGGCCTGGTGGAGGCTGCCCCTGGTGGCTGGTGGGTGGGGGTGGTGGGAGACATGGGTGGGGGCCTGGTGGAGGCTGCCCCTGGTGGCTGGGGGTGCAGGGGGACATGCGTTGGTGGGCAGTAGTGCTAGTTGATATGTGGGTTGGCTGGTGGGCATGGGCATGGTGGATGGGGTGCCTGCAGGACATGTGCTGGGTAGGCCCCTGTGGTGTGAGCCACCTGCAGGGGCCGTGGAGGGTGTAGAGGGTACACCTGGGAGGACCCACACGTGCAATTCACGTGTGCTGCTCCCCGCGTACCCCTGTAATACACATACCCCGCTCAATCGCGTGTGGAACTTCCCGCGCACCCCTGAAATCCACGTACCCGGCCAAATCGCGTGTGGAACTTCCCGCGCACCCCTGAAATCCACGTACCGGCCAAATCGCGTGTGGAACTTCCCGCGCAGCCCTGAAATCCACGTACCCGTGTGGAACTTCCCGCGCACCCCCGAAATACACGTACCCCGCTCATTCACGTGTGTAACTTCCCGCGCACCCCCGGAATACACGTACCCGGCCAAATCGCGTGTGGAACTTCCCGCGCACCCCTGAAATCCACGTACCCGGCCGAATCGCGTGTGGAACTTCCCGCGCAGCCCTGAAATCCACGTACCCGTGTGGAACTTCCCGCGCACCCCCGAAATACACGTACCCCGCTCATTCGCGTGTGGAACTTCCCGTGCACCCCTGAAATCCACGTACCCGGCCAAATCGCGTGTGGAACTTCCCGCGCACCCCTGAAATCCACGTACCCGGCCGAATCGCGTGTGGAACTTCCCGCGCACCCCTGAAATCCACGTACCCGGCCAAATCGCGTGTGGAACTTCCCGCGCACCCCTGAAATCCACGTACCCGGCCGAATCGCGTGTGGAACTTCCCGCGCACCCCCGGAATACACGTACCCGCTCATTCGCGTGTGTAACTTCCCGCGCACCCCCGGAATACACGTACCGCGCTCAATCGCATATTTGACTTCCCGCGCACCCCCGAAATACACGTACCCCGCTCAATCCCGTGTGTAACTTCCCGCGCACCCCCGGAATACACGTACCTCGCTCAATCGCGTGTGGAACTTCCCGCGCACCCCTGAAATCCACGTACCCGGCCAAATCGCGTGTGGAACTTCCCGCGCACCCCTGAAATACACGTACCCGGCCGAATCGCGTGTGGAACTTCCCGCGCACCCCCGGAATACACGTACCCCGCTCAATCGCGTATTTTACTTCCCGCGGCGCAACTTTTTTGATGCGCTGGGACTCTACCGCCTGCTTTCGTGTGGCGGCCGTGTTTCAGCTTGTGCGTGGCTTTGGCTGTGCGTGGATTTGCCGTATTCCATTCCATGAATACGTGTGGTTCGAGTGCGTGTGGGCGTTCCCTCTGCTTCCGTGCAGTACATCCCCAGTTACGCCCTTATTTTCACGTGTTGTTCCCCATTCCGCGCGTTACGCCCCATGTCCCGCCCACTTTCTGGTGTGTGCGCTGAGGTTGTGCGCTTTCACTGTGCGCGTCGCGCACCGTCACGCACGCCTTTCGCGATGTTGCAGTGACTTGTGCGCCATGCACGGGTTTGGCGCACATCCCGCGGTGAACACGCGCAGGGACTTCCATGAATCGCACGCGTGCGTGTGCGCCTGTTTTTTCCCGCTTGCGCATGCTTGCGCATGCTTGCGCCTAGATCTTCGGCGCACGTTTGTCCCATGAATCGGCCCCTTAATGTCACAAACCAAGTGGGTGGACCAAGGTTTCATATCATACAGCATATAACTCTTTGATGTCTGAACCAGTATTCTTTTGTACCACACTTGTTTGTTAAAAGATTTGTAATGCTTGACTGTAAAATCTCATCTGTTTCTTGCACTTTTTGTAGTAATTCCATAGCTGATATATTTTGAAAATGGGTACCTGATTTCAATGTGTGTGCAACTCCGTAGCATAGAGTGGCTGGTTCACTTTCAAAGAGTAGGTGGAATATGTACTCCATGTTTTGTCTGAATCTGGGTCTTCAGAATACATTCGTAAAGAGCAGTATTCTGATGCTGTTATTTGTGTGGGTCTATCATCGTACCGTCCTCCTTTCCCAGTAGGAAAGAGTAGAGGAAAGGCACATGCTTCTATACATTTTCCCATATGCTGATTGGAGATCCTTTGGCTTGTTGCGTTTAGTACATTTCCAGTGCATCATCTATAGTGTCTTTAAAGTGTAATGGATGAATTGTATAATGGTCTAAAATATTGGATTCTGTAGCAGGATCTAGAAGTTGAAATTGACCAGTTTCTGATGACTCTTGAATTATTTCAGTGGTTTCCCTCAGGTTTTCTTCAATATCAATTTCTCTGTAGTATTCATTTCTGTCTTTTAGATATTGTAGGGCTTGTCTAACTTTATGTAAGCCCACGATTTGTTGCCAATTTTTTTTGTCTTTTGTAGGTACGCCATTTACTAAGATAATTAAAGATTGATCGATTGGACGTTGCACTCCCAGAGTGTGTACATTTTCTTTGAGATCTAATGACAAATAAACTACTTTGCCACAAATGCCTTTCACTAATTCAGCGAGAGGTTGTTTTGCTGTTTTTGGTTGAAGCCATATTATTGCTTGAAATGGGTGCACTGTTTGAATTATGATACACTCATATGGGTTGAGTAGTTGCAGGGGTTTTGGTAATGGGAATAATTCCAAGTTATTTGTGATAGCACGTGAAGGTGTTTGGTTGTTGTCAAGTTTTGCAGTGCAGTAACTGCAAAATATTAAGGGGTCATTAATCTCATATTTGTTTTCTGCTATACGATAGAGAGCTAATTGGAACCCTTTGGAATCTTCATTGTCTTCTATCTTGTACATTATGTCTACAGTTTTTGTGCTATTGTTATAAAAAGTCCTGCGTCAACACACACATACATGGTTTGGTACTTCAGCAGATGTACTTTTAAACTTTTATATTTCTTTTTTATATGTGTGTAAAAGAAGGTTGCCATCTGTACAGTTGTTTCTAGTCTGTTGTAAACCTGCTGCATTTTGTAAGTGGCTTTCAGTTCCAAAATATTTTCTCTGGATATGCTCTATTTCTTCGAGTAGTTGTTTGGCTGTACCATGTAGAAGATTGTTATTTAAATTGGCTAGTGCTAAAGCAGGAATTTTGGCATAGTACTGTATATGGACCAGATTTCTTACAGTTGAATGATGTTTTGCTATCATTTTGATATGTTAGAAGGTGCTTTTGCAAATAGGTCCAGAAATGCAGGCTAATGAATGTCCTTGCAGTCCTGTGTATTTGCACACTGGACAGGAGTCCATATTTTGTAGTAGTTTCATTTTGAATTTGTCTTTGCCTATCACGTACTGATTGAAGAACTGGCATAAAGATTTAAAAGATGTTTTGGCTATGGTACACACTGATGTGCACGGCCATTTGTAGAATGGATGTATTGGTTCAGCAGAATGGAGAGTTGATACTGATTTTTCTGGGGATATTTTTGTGAGCAGCGTTTCTTGTTCCATAATGGTATTATTACGTTTTTCATACCCTCGTCCACTGCTATGTATGGCAATTGGGTTTGTTTGCTTTTGTTTGTATGCTTCTTCATTGAAAAGTGGTTCTGTGCTCGTGGTGTTACTCCATTCACCTCCACAGATGTTTGTGAAGCTATCTTTGTTGATATTCCATTTATTGAGAAGTTTTTTTTATAGTTCAGTACTTAGTTTTGTTAATGGTTTCATTCTAATATAAATAATTTCCTTTTGACAAGGATTGCACTGTCTATGAGAGCTTCTAGGATTCATTTATTTTCTACAGTAGGTTTTAAGGGTTGTGCGTGATTTCTCTCCTGTTTTTATGAGGTTCTGAAGGACTCTGTGGCGGAACAATTTGTAAAATAAATTTTTGGTATGCTTACTTTTCGCTACATCAAGATTTATAGGTGCAGTGTTAGCACTAGTGGTAGCTGCAGTGTTGTTAATCACTTTCTGTTTCGTTGTACATTTTGAAAGCGGAGGCAAAGTTTCTGTATTGGAAGCTTGTTTTGTTTCGCTTAATGACTGTACTAGCTGTTTTGTTTCTACTTTTTGTACATATTCTGCTAGAGGTGGATGCTTATTTTGTTTACTTTTGCGTTACTTTCTATGGAGTTGCTTTTTGGTAGGCATTCTTTGGGGTCTGTTGGAGAAAAAAAGAAAATGTGGGTTGGGATCTTGTGCAGTGTATGAGTGCTTTGTGCATGAGTGTCTGAGTATGATGTTAAGGAATGTGTAGAGGTGTTTGATTGTGCAATGGGCTGCTACATCAGGTTGGGAAGGCTATTCTTATATTTGTGTCTTAATATACTGGTGTTCAGATTGCAATACAAAGTATGGAGCTGGTGGGGAGAAGCATGAATACTGAATCTAATGTTGCAGGGTTAGTACAATTGTTTGTTCTAGAATACTAGAATTCTACAGTGTTTGAGTAACAGTTACATCATTATGGCAGTATTGCACTTACTTTTTTGGATGCAAAGAGTAGGTTTTTTAAGAGTTCTCCTTCATACTTCAGACGCTGCTGCTTTTCAGGGGAGTGATCTTCACTGCAATTGTGAAAGAAAGAAGTTAGTAAATATGTGTGTTAATAGCATTGTTGTTAATGTAGACATTGATTTAATTGTCTTGGCAGTAGTAGAGCTTTCTGATAACTGTGCATAGCATGTACGTGCACTTTCCTTTGCCTATGTGCATTCTGTATATTTCATTTAGAATCTGTTAGTTGAATGTGCTTTCGAAATGAGTGCAATAGTAAGCGCACAGAGCACATGTGGTGTTATTGGATGTTAGGAGATAGAAGAAATAATCGTATGCTTTGTTTGCTATTTTAACAGGGTAAATGGCAGGAATTATACAGAAAAGTATGCAATGTATGCATTTGTGAAGGTGTGGGAAATAAAGCAGAAGGATTTGATGTGGGCAGCAGCTTATTACTCAGTAGGTTATTACCAAATACTCGGTGATTCTGTGGTGCTTGGAGATGGGAGAGTCTGAAATAAAGTAAGGGTTGCAAGGAAGGATCTGGTGCTTGTGTTGCAGACTGAAGGGAAGGGGGAGATGGTGTATGTATTGCTTTACAACACTTGACATAGTTGTAGATGATGTGATAGACATGACTACACCTGTGCACAGTTGTATGCTGTTGTACATTCTAGAACGGAATGGGCAACCTGCTGGAAAGTGAGAGCTGTCTAGATTGGAAGAACAGTTGCAGAGGGAGGCAGTGGTGTTGTTTCAGCTGGGAGCCTTTCAAATGCTATTGGCTATCTGTATGCATAAATAAAGATGCATGTACTCATCCTGGGTGCGTGTCATTTTATAACACACTAGAAAGCCTTTTTCCATAATTATACTGTTATTTCTCCCATCCGTTAACATGAAATGACACTTTGTTAGATGACTGTGTGTGTTGTGTTTGATTAGTATTATAATCATTTGTAAAGGAAGCTGAAATGATAGAATGTATGTTAAATATGCAGAATGTATAGAAAGGAAATTGTATGTGTATCTTATGCACTATAATGCATTAAATGTGATTTCGGTTGAAATGTGGATAAATAGGTGGCAGTGGTTAAACATATGATAGAATGAATGAAGAAAATAACAGTTTACACATTGCAGTTAATAATATGGGTAAATACAAATTTGTAGAGCAGACAACTTTGCAAGTGACAGTTGATCAAAGCAGATGGGAGAAATGACAGTAAGGTTGTTCTACAAGTTATACAGGGTAAGTGGCAGTTACTCTGTTTATATGCATTCATACATGCCAACCCTCCTGATTTAGGCAGGAGACTCCCGATTTTTCAGTGAAAACTATAGTTATTTTTCACATTCTCCCTCCTAAAATTACTGTAGCCCCAATGCATGTCTATGGGGAAATGTAGGTCTCCCGATTTCCCTGTGGAAATCTCCCTGCCAGGTGGCTCTGAATTTTGGCATGTATGCGCATTTGTAAAAGAAATGTACATGTACTGTGCGGAAAATATTGATACTTGTAGTTTGTGTTCATGCCTGAGGATGTGCATGAATCTGCAAGTAGAAATGTTGGAGAGTTTACTAGTAGTTGCTGTAGGTGCTTTGCAGTAACAGCACAATTGTACTCAGAGTGATCAAAAGTACATATAAAGTGCTGAATTGTGATGATGGAGTTAGATGTAGAGTTCTTGGATGTGATTGGTGGATGGTTGTATGACTGCTTAACAGTAGCCAATGAGGAACTGGTGCAGAGAGTGAAGTGGAAAGGGTAGAAGGGCTGTCCCAGTGTTACGCGCAACACAGACACTGCAGCTGTTCGCAGATAGGGCGTGCCAAATACGGGGCTTCTCAACATATCTGGCATGGAAATAGGACTGTAGGGATTAGCGAATCAGGTGTTGAGGTTCTGCTTTGTATTGAGAGAGGCTGTGTGTAGTGAAGATGGCAGAGGTGGAGACAGTCAGGGTGTTGGTGCTTGGAGATATGTTTGTGAATGGCTTGGAGCAGTATGCCAAATATAGGAATGTGGCTAACAAATTTGATGTAAAAGGAGTGAAGGTGGTGTGGAGCACTGTGCCTGGTTGCCATTTGCAGGCATTGCTAGACGTTTGTGAAGCTATGGCTAGGGTTAACAGTCCACATGTGATTGTTCTGCACTGTAGTGTTTGCATTTGGGCTATGTCAGTGCCCCTACTTTGTTAAAAGATCTAGTAAACTTGGTTCAGACAGTAATGAAACTACTTCCAAATGCCAAGGTAATTTTTTCTGGTTTGGTGCCTAGGGCAATATGGGACAATAGTTCCGTTTTTTGTCCTCAGCAAAATATTGCTAGGTCTTTAATCAATCGAGGCATGTTTGCTTTTATGCTAGAGCTGGCGTGTTCTTTTGCAACAATGACAACATTGACTCTGGTAATGTTGATTACTTTAAAGAAGATGGCATGTCTTTATCTTTTATGGGAAATGACATGCTGTTTTGGAACATAAGGGTTGCTTTGGAGAAGCTAATGCGAAGATTTTTGTAGGAAAATAAGGAACAAAAACAAAAAATACAAAATAAAAGGTGTTTCTGAAGCATCTGCAAAAAAACCAAAAAAAGGCTCTTTTCAGAGCCAAACTCAAAGGGAAAATGGGGCACACTATTTAAATTTTAATTCCCCACGCTCAGATTTTACGATTTGTCCACAGACACCGCGGTTGTCCGCAGACAGTGTGTATTACCTACAGGATTTTTGAGGTTGAGAGGCATGCAAATGAGACTTACCAGAGTAAGGGATTGGTCAATAGATTTTACTGGGTGTGATGTGTGAGCAGAGACTTTGTCAGAAAGTATTTTTCATGAGAGGAGAGCAAATAGCTATGGCAATGTGTTTCAGAAAGCAGATGGTCTGGATTTTTGGAAATTCATAGATAAATTGGTTGGAGGTGCATGCAGATCGCTGTGGAGTGGCTGTACATCTTGGATTCCCTCATGTGGAAGTGCACTGGCATGGAGTGCGTGGAATGAAGTGGCTGAATTTGGTACCTCTTTGTGCTACTTTGGTGACACAGTGTCATCCAGATGTTATTATTCATTGTGGAGGGAACAGTTTAGGGCATGTGTCTGGAATCTCTTTGCAATTTGTAATGATAGAAGGACTTGGGAAAGTCATGGACATGTATCCAAACTCCACAGTAATTCTTTCCCGTATTGTGTAGAGACAAATGTGGCTGCGCTCTTCTTCATTTGGTCCACAAATGGAGAAATCAAGGTACAATGTCAGCAAGGCTGTCTGTGCCTTTTTGAGAGATGTTGGTATGTGCTCTTTTCACAATGAAAACATTATGGTTCATAGTGCACACATTTTTCGCAGAGATGGAGTACATCTTACTTATGCTGGCAATCAGATTTTTCTGCGGAATATACAAAATGCATTGCAACCTTTTTTGGAATTATAGCAATCCAGTTTGCAGTAGGTGTTGACCCTTTGAGGTTTTTGAAATACAAAAAAACACCACAAAAAACATCTTTTGAGAGCCACTACTTCCTCCCAGAGAAAAGTGGATGGTTCTGACAGGGCAGCACGTGGACTTCTAAAAATGCACATGGCGCTGCAATAGTTTATTGACACTTCTATTTTTGAACTGTGAAAGGTAGCTCTGAAAAGAGCCTTTTTTTTGGTGTTTGTTGGTTTACATTTGTTTTGGTTTTTTAAACATGATAGACAAGGAAAGGAAGGGAAAGGAGGTTAAGGAAGGGACACCAACCACGGGGATAAGAAAGAGCAGGTGGAGAGAGGAAGATGTAGGGTGGGCCTTCTTCAGGTAGGTAGCAGTCTTTCCCATGCTCCTTGACCATTGTCTCGAAAGCACTTCAAAGGTTCTCCCCCCTGCAGAGTACTGCGTCGCAGTACATGCACCATACTGTGACCTTCAAAAGGTAAGGATCAACAGTATCACGTATGGCTTGCAAGGCAGCTGGAGGGATGAGCTGCCCCACAGGAGTGTCTCTTGTGGTGGCAGGAGTGGTAATGGAGGATGCTGCAGGGAAACTCAACCTACTATGTTTATCGCAAGGTACAACCTTACAAATAGCCCCACTGAGGAACGACTTTAGGTGTCGCTTCATTGAGGTAGCACCATAGATTTACAAACCCGGTTTCCCACGACTCAGCACCACCTTGCACTGATTGCAGGTCACTTTGTTTGCACATGCTTTTGGTACATCAAGAGCAGTAAATAACCTCCACACCCAAGAACCACGGTGAGCAATAGTAGTCCACGGTGAGCAATAGTAGTAGGGACTTCCACTTCCTCATCCTCTTCATCCTCTTTATCGCTCTCCTTGGTATCCTCACGCCTGTTCCACTCTGCAGGCCCTTGGAGAGGTGTTGGTGGTGGAGGGACTGGGGGTGGTGGTGAGACAGCAGTAGCACAAGCAGCAGCCATGGATGCCATCAGGACAGCAGTTTTAAAGAGCAAGAACAATCCAATGCACCCTGGAGCAGTCTCTGTCCTGGAAGCCCAAAAACAGAATAAGTAGCAGCTCAGGGGTGTGGCCATTTATAGGGGTGCTGGGGCGCGCTTCGCGAACACCCGTGCTGTCTGTGAACACTTCAAACACCAAGAAAGGGCTCAAAAAGTTCCAAAAAGTATGCAGATTGCCAGGGACATGGTCTGGGACATATGCAAAGGTAAACTTTCACAGGAAAATAAGTTGCATTGGCAACAAAAACACTTTTTAGGTATCCAGGGGCCCGGACAGTGTTGGTTACTATTAGCGCGGGTGCGGTCACATGATGACGACGCGGACACGTTTTTGAATGGGACGGCTGTCCATAGGACACCAAATGTGCGGGGTCGGGTCTACACATGTGTGCGGGTGTTCTACAGACAGTGTTCGAATCTCCGAACTAATTAAAAGCGCGGCAGACAGTTGAGGACACACACGATGTTTGTAGGGGCCAAGGGTGTGATACGAATGCACGCAGGTGTTCTACGGAAAGTGTTCAGGTCCTCGAACAAAATAAATGTGCGTCACTACTTTGCAGACAGGCGGACGGGCTGTATATTCTACGGACATATTCATCTGGTTGCGGACAATGCGGAGAGGATTAAGATACTTTAATTTGCATAGTTACGAACATGCAGACATCTTTAGTGTTCTGCGGACACCCCCATTTTGACTACGGACAGCTCAAACAGGTACAGTGTCCTTAGGACACCTCATTTTTCTTAATTGCAGACAGGCGGACATCTTGTGTGTCCTAGGGACACTCCCATTTTGATTCCGAACAGTACACACAGGGATAGTGTCCTTAGAACAGCCCCATTTCGGCTAATTACGGACATCCCAGACACCTGCGCTGTCCGCGGACACCCTAAATGCCTTTTTAAAAAAAATAAGATACAGAGGAATATGGTAACAACACACTTAATATTTTATCATTGCATAAAGTATAAAAATTATGAAAGAGAGGGGGAAGCAGAAACTGAAACACATACAGGGGAATTAGGGATTTGTACATGATGATTGGTAGGGAGGAAGGGATTCCAGTCTCATCGTAACATTTTTCTTGCTGGGGAGTTTTTGTGTTTTAAAAGAATTAAATGTGACATTAAAAGATACATGTTTTGCTCCATTCGCTGCAGACGATTTTCTATGGTCTCTGTTTCTGTATTTTTAATGTCTGTATGGTCTGTTAAAAAAAAATTGTTAAGTACACATAAAGTAATGGGTATTAAGTGGTTTATATAGAGAAGTGTAATATCTACCATTAGAATCACTGTTTTCACTCATTTCATCCCAAGGAAAATGTTCTTCAGCCATTCCAAAGTACTAGACATTTGTGTCAAAATAAAAAATATATTACTTTTAGTATACCTAATACAAAAAGTTTAGAAATATATACAATAAATGTAGTATGCTCACTAGTTTCTTTCTAAGTTTTGCTGTTACTGCTGTGTAGGTGTGCTGTTGCTTTTTTGCTGTGCAGTTTCTGAGAGGTAATTCTGTTGGAGGCATATTTATTTTGTTTTGGTATATTCCATTATGTTGCATATGCTATGTAATTGGACAGTTAGTGTCTTACAAATACAGTTTGCACTTCTTATTTATTATTGAATGTAATATATTTATGTGCTGCTTTTTGAACATGTTCAGTGTTTTTTTGCATGATACAACAATGTAAGATACCCCCTGAGTTTTTGGATAGTGTTGCTGTTTACCACGTCCGGTCCGCGGAAATGCGCATGGTCCGCAGACATCAGAACCACTGGCGCAGGTAGGGGGTTCAGTATGTTATATGTATATAAACTAAGGGGGGCTCATTACAAGATGCCCGCTAAAAACGTCAGTCATTACCGGCATGGAGGTATAAGCGCATCCGTGCACCCTTGACGCCGCAAATAGCAGCTGATTACGAGTGCACAAGCACGTGCGAACCCCCATGCCGTTAATGGCTACACCGCCATGCCACTAAAGGCCCTCCAATCCTTCCGATAGCACCATCACGGGAACCGCCGATACCGCTTCTGCCTCCACCAAGGAGCAACCCCTTTATAACGACCCCGTAATAACAACATGCTAATACCGGGCTCGTAATACCGGACCCGGAAGTAACATCATTGCGTCGGAACGGGAAATGCGCCGGCGGCCATCGTTAAAAACACAATCCATTGCAATCCTCTCAATCCAGCAGTGCTACAGAGGAGAGAGCAGAGCCATAGCATCCAGCATGTCGAAGGCTACCTGCAAAACTACCCCCCACCTGCAGAAGAGGTTTTTGCTAACAACCTAAAAACGGAGGTTCAGATGCAAAAGAAAGAAATCTGGGAGGAGGTTGTGTGAAAGGTGTCAGCGGTTGGCACCACCCCCGCACAGTCAAAGACTGTAAAAAAAGATGGGACGACCTCCGTCTCAGAGTCCGGAACATCCTGTCCAGCAATCGCAGAGAGGCCATGGTCACAGGTGGGGGTGCCCACTCACCAGTGAAACTGATGCGCTGGGAAGAAACCTGCAGCACGACCATCCAAATAGAGACCATGGAGGGCTTCAGCGAAATGGAGACGGGTGCCACGACATCGGGAGATGGAGGTGAGTGAGCCTGCAAATCCCAGTAGGCCAAACCATGACGTAGTACAACTGATATAAAAGTGAGCCAAGCCAAGCCAATGCATGGCCCATCATACACACATATACAGATCCATGTCCAGATGGAGGCCCAAACCTTGCCACAATGAAATGCATGCTGTGTGCCAATCTCATTACCAACATACATCCAACACACAGGGACCATTTGTATGTCATACATCACACAAACCTCAATACAATGGCATGCCACCTGGTACGCATCTGTTCCGAATGGAGATGCCACGGCTCATGCCAATATGTCCCCCCCTTAAAACTACCCTGTGTGACACACCTATAAGATTGCAATGCATGAGAAATGAGATACTCTACAGCACCAACTCATGCATCTTACATGTAACACCATCACTGATGCCCTGCATCTCTTCTTCCCCCACAGGCACTGATGCAGAAGGTGAAAGTCAGGACCCTGCCCCAAGGCCATCTACATCCAGGGCCAGACCACAGGGCACTGGCCATTCCACCTCCGGGGCAGCACCGCGGCCCACAGTGCAACCAGGGCACATGCACAGGCCAGGCAGGCTCATGAGGAAACCACAGCAGCGGATGAGACTGAGACTACTGAGCGACCAACAACAGCTGAAGGGGAGGCTGATGGCACCCAGTCCGCTGCCACAAGTTCAGTGGGTGAGGCAACAGCCACTGCCCCACTCAGCGATGTGGGGCCACCAATTCTACATGGGTGCAGTCGAGGGCATCGATGCAATTGGGCATGCCTACCAGTGCATGGAAGGCTACTTTGGTGTCAGCGAGCTCCTGGCCAGTCCGTGGTAGGTAAATGTGGATGCTTGCATGCTTCAGGAGGGCATCAAGCACTTGGGTCAGCATGCGGGACAAGAGTGGTTGCGATATGCCATGCAGCTGCCCCACTGTGTGCTGGTAGGTGCCTGTGGCCAGGAAGTGGAGAACAGACACCTAGTAAACATTTATCAAATGTATATTATCTATATCTATATTCAGTGAAAAAACTTTGTTACAGGAATGTTATGGTTAAGATGTGTTATTAAAAACCTATGAAATTCAGTAAAAAAACTTTGTTAAAGGGACGTTATGGTTAAGTTGCGCTACTAACATCTTATGAAATTCAGTGAAAACAACATTGTTAAGGAGACGTTATGGTTCCAAGTAAAACTGAAAAACCCCTGAAATTCGCCAGTTATGGTAAGCTAAGCAACCATAACTCGCACCACCACCATACACTGCTAAGACTAAGACCCCGATTATGACATCACTGATGACATCACATGTGCATTTACTTTTCATGAAAAGTCTGTGCAAGGGATTCTTATTGTAAAGTTAATAAAAAAATGTCAAGGATCATTGAAATAAATATCATGAGGTACGTAGTGCATTAAGCAATTCATTAATCCAAACAGCATTCTATTATGAAGTTTTTTCCGGTATACTAAGGTACATATGTAGAAAGATAGGTATAGTGTGCAGCAGACATGGTGGAGGTGCAATATTAATAATCTTCCTATGTTAAATACTAAAATTAGAAATGCTGTTTTATTAGAGTTCTGCATA
This sequence comes from Ambystoma mexicanum, assembly GCF_040938575.1. Taxonomy (NCBI): domain Eukaryota; kingdom Metazoa; phylum Chordata; class Amphibia; order Caudata; family Ambystomatidae; genus Ambystoma; species Ambystoma mexicanum. Next base: position 702,309,655 of record NC_090927.1, on the reverse strand, counting down.
CAGTAAACATTTAATAAGTACCTAATAAAACCCACTTAGTACATTATTGCATTATTGCAAACAAAACACAAACAGACAACAACACATACAAATATGACCATACACAGGGAAAATTAAGTAAACAAAGAAACAGCAGTATTACCAGACAATCGTCATAACCTAACTGATTATCTTCATGCACAGAAATGATTGCTCTGCTTCAAAACTACTACTTCCCTATGTATAACTATCACATAATGTGACTAGACCCTACGGAAAGTAGTGTGAGTACAATGTATACAAATATGAGCATATCCAGGGAAAGTACAGTAATAAAAAAACAGCAGAACTATAAGAAAGTGTTCATAATCTTACTGATCATCTTTATACATAGAAAGCATTGCTGTCTTGCAAGTCTGTGTTTCCCCTATGTATATGTTTCATATGCTGTGAGTGACCCCAAGTGAATTTCTGTACGAACATATTTGAAGTATAAGTCTACAAATATAGTACTTTTTGAATTTTTATTTCCTGACTGTTACTGGCCTAGATATGTCAGTAAAGGAAAAAAGAGGGAGCCAGACATGTGATGTCATCAGTGATGTCTTCAATGACATTTGTGATGTCATCTTCAATGCCCTGGGTGTTAGTCTTAGCAGTGCACGGTGGTGGCGCAAGTTATGGTTGCTTAGCTTACCATAACTGGCGAATTTCAGGGGTTTTTCGGTTTTACTTGGAACCATAACATCTGTTTAACAAAGTTTTTTTCACTGAATTTCATAGGTTTTCAGTAAAGCAACTTAATCATAACATCCCTTTAACAAAGTTTTTTTACTGAATATATAATATATATATGTATGTATATATATTGTACTTATATATCCACTCGTATTGCCTTTACTGTGGTGCACAATGCCTACTAAAAGCTGGTGCTTTGTTATAGGGTTAAATGGTAACCTTTGCAATGTCAAAAACATTGTTTTACTTATTGCTAATGTAGACTTCATCAAAAAAATAATTTCTTAGCAAAACCAAACTTAAAAAGCACTCAATCCAACTATTTCAGTGCAAATAGCTTTGTTATATTAAAAACAGCATCATTAATATATTGACCAGCATGGACTTAAAAAAATTGGCATTTAAAAATCAAACACTCATCTGTCTGCACCACGAGTTCCACCCCTATGCAGGGACTTCCTCAGACGAAGTGAATCAATTTGTTTAGTGCAAGCCTTATACTATTTGTACTCTTTTTGGGAACTCTTGTGATCAAAGTCATGTGACTTATTTTGGAGGTAATCCTCTACCTAGCTGAAATGCTAGTGGCCATCTTGGACCTGTATAGTTATACTACTCCATATGGACAAAAACATGTAAAGGTCTCATAGCTCTGTCTGTTCTAGCAGGCTGTTACCATTTGCGGCTCCCCCTTGAGTGATATATTGTACTGCTATATTGTTTTGCTCAACCTGTAAGTCAAATATGTGTTATTAAAATCACCACAGTGTAGTACTGCGTGTACTGAGTGTTAGACTCTATAATGCCATAAATCTAAGCTGTGCTGCGGCGGCACCCATTTAAAGCCCTGATCATTATTAGTGCTTTATTTTTGCCTCCCCAAGTGGGTACACATTATTTAAAGTGATGCGTGATGCTCTGAATGCATAGTGTGGGATAAATTAACCCACTCAGCTGAGCTTTACTAAATCACTTTGCTGCAGTGGTGCAAGATACAGCAAAATGGCCGTGCAGACTCTTGTGCACGCCAGGATCTCTAAACCGTGATTTTGCAACAGCCAGAAAATGGCTGCACTACCCTGCCACACACATTTTCGTTGGGGTGTAGCAGAGTATTCACTGCAGGAATGTGCCAGTGGGCTCTGCAACATTTAACATGGAGTGAAGTGAAAGAAGCAGCATTACTTGCTGAAAACCCAAAATGCCTCTTTAAAATGACACCTTGTTCAACCTTTAAAAGTGCTGCTTGACGCTAAACTCATCCAGTCCTTATGAACCACTGTGATTAAAAAGGCCCTGCAATGCCCAGGATCATCCATTTTGTCTCGGAGGAACAGGGCCTCATTTGAATGACAGCTCCTGTCAAAAGTATCTTTGAAAAATCAACCAGGGGCTTTGTTTTCATTTTACACGGGAAGCACGTCTAAAACTTTGCAAAAGCATCTAAAAATCAGCTGTTCAGAGAAAGACTCTAAATAGATGCCTGTGTAAATGTAGCCATGCTACAAAACAACTCCAGCACTCAAGAAAAGAACTATAGCTGCATAAAGTGTGTATTTGCTGGAGATGAAAATGAATTTAAATAAATAGTAAAATTTTGTTTTTATGACTGAAGAGAGAAAATCGCCTATGTAAAAGTAAATTGTTGTGGGAAGGCATGTTTACTTAGCAATGTAAAAGGATTTGTTGCTGGTAAAAATACACCTATAAACTGTTTTGATTCCACAGGTTTAAGTCAAGATGTAAAACCCATAGGCTAAGTTGACAAGCTATAAAACAAACTTGCTCTGCCAGTTGCTAACCTTGAGAAAGGGTGACACCTCATAAACTTCTGGCACAGGAAAGCGCTAATTGCCAGCTTGAAAGACTTTGAATGCACCAGGACAAAGAAACTTCACAAGCTCATCAGACATTCATCTTTGCCCAAGGCTGGGACAATAGCAAGCTGAGACTTTCACCTGCAAGAGTGAGGGGCAATGAAACCTTCAATCAAGAGAGACGCCCCTCATCCTGCTTCAAAGAATCTGATAATTGACAGCAGTTGAGGGAAAGAAAAAAAAACTGATCAAGTGACAATGGACTTCTATTTGGTTTGAAAGGCTATTTATGTTACGCTCACCTGATATCCCCTAGGGCGTCTGTAAGGCTCTGAGATATGGAACCCCGGATACATAGTTGCCCAGTGCTGAATAATGAATCTTAGTTATTTGTAAGGTGAGCTATCCGTCCTGCGTTTCTTGTGCAGGGGCGCTTGACGTTTGTTGGCGAGCTGCCCGAGTTCCTTCACTGGTGCAGTTCGCCTTCCTTGAGCCCAGGCCTGCTGTGACCCCAAATCTGCTGGTAGGCAGGTCGGTTTGTTAATTGTAAGTCTTTGTTCTGTTTATCTGTTTATGGTGGGAATTCGTTAATGTCTTTATCTCCTTCTTTTCGGGGGCAAAGGTCTTGATGCTGGCGTGCCGGATAGAGAGGCACGCTTCTAGGTAAGAGAAAGTGCAAAGCGCAGCACCTTTATTGTCTTTTGAAGCAAACCTGTGTTTTCTTCAACTTCTCCTCACAGGCCGCTGTGGTGCTGCGAGTGGATGAGAGCGTAATGAAAAACAGGCCCCCGGAATCCGTTAAGGTAGTACAGCGCTGTGCGGTTGTTTAATATTGAAAGCAAACCTGAATATGTCTCTTTTTCTTTGCAGATGTTGCTGTGGTGCTCTTGATGGAAGCGTGCCATAGCGCAATGGAATTCAGGTAATGCTGATGGAATTCGATGTTTTGGAAGCGCGCGTTCTAATATTGTTTTTCCCTTTCTCGTTATTGCAGGTCGCAATGTTCGAACAGCAGCTGTGGTAGCGGTTCACTGGAAGTCCTTAAGCTTGTACTCACATGTGAGTGATGTTTCTTCTTCTCTCGGTTTCCACAGATTGCAGCCCAGTTGAGATGCTGAGTGCTGGATGGTGTTTTCTCAGGTAAGACAGAATAATCTTGTTCTTGTTCTTGCAGGATTACAGGAAGATGCTGAAGACCGGGAGCTGGACACAGTGAGCGTCACGCTGCTGGTTGCAGAATAAAACGAAGCATGTTCTGCAGTCAGGGTGTGGTTTATAGCCCAGGTAAAGCAGTACTACGGAAAGTAGTTCCAGGCCTTCCACACCCAAAACACTAGACCGCATGGCTTGGTTCTTAGAACTAGACTGTGTGGGTGCATCCATGTTGGATTTGAAGGCTGATGTACATAAATGGGACCTAGTTTGAACAGCCCTTCCTTCCTTCCTTCATATGAGCCTGGTGCCAAAGGCGCCAGGACTGGCTCCAGGAGCACTTTTGCAGTGGTTTTAAGGCCCTGAGGGTTCTGGTGTGAGCCTGCTTGTGGCCCAACTTGTGCCCCCTCACAGTGGTCATGACAGCACTCCTCCCCAAGGCCCCTCTCATGGTTTCCTTCCTGTCCGGTGCGGGTTTGGTGGGTTTATCCAGGGGAAACCTCTTAATCAGACGTGGTGCTTGAATATGTTCACTTGGCTCCCAGGTTCTGTCTTGAGGCCCGTACCCTTTCCAGTCCACTAAATAGTATAGCTTAGATCTGGTACGTTTCAAATCCAGGATGTTTTTAACTTCAGGTTCAAGCTCTCCATCAACTAGCACAGGTTTTGGTGATGTTAAGACTTGGGTTCCTGGTTGTACAGGTTCTACAAGTGACAGGTGGAACACCGGATGAATTTGCATGCTTGGTGATAAGGCTAACTTGATGGCCACCAGATTTATCACCGATTCGATGGTATAGGGTCCTACATATCTTGGACAAAAGGTCCGGGTACATTTTATGGGCAAATGTTTTGATGCTAACCAGACTTCGTCTCTAACTTGGTAACCGAAAACTTTCTTTCGATGCCGATCGGAGAATTTTTTTATCTTGTCTTTGGCTTGCAGTAAATGTTAATTTGCCCTTTTGAAGGCTTGGATTAGGCTTGTGTGTAGAGTCATTACAGCTGACATTTCCAAGGTCGTGGAGGAGTCTAGTTCAGAGGTACGTGGATGGCTTCCGTATATTATGTAGAACAGGCTTTGTCCCGTGCTGGTGTGTATGGAGTTATTGTATGCGCATTCCGCTATCCATAACATGTCTTTCCTAATTCTCTTCCACTTGATGCAGCATGCAACGTAGATACTGTTCTAATGTCTGGTTTGTTCTTTCTGTTTGTCCATCCATTTGGGGCTGATGGCTAGTAGATAATCGAACATCGATTTGTGTCATGGTACAACATTTCTTCCAGAAGTTGGATACAAATTGGCTTCCATGATCTGAGATTAGGACTGAGGGCAAACCATGCAGTTTTATAATCTGTTCAAGAAATGCTTTTGCCAGACCGGTAGCGTTAGGAAGTCCTTTAAATGGAATGAAATGTGCCATTTTAGAGAACAGGTTTACAACCACCAGAATGGTATTAAAACCTTGACAGGGGGGTAAATATGTAATAAAATCAACAGAAAGAGTATGACAGGGAGCCGGTGGACTATCCACTGGTTGTAGGAGGCCAGCTGGTTTCTGTTTTTGTGATTTATTCTGTGCAAATATCCCACAGGATAGAATGAATCGAGCAATGTCCTTACGCCAGGTTGGCCACCAATAATTCTGTTTAACCTTGGCTAGAGTCTTAGCAATTCTGGGATGGCCTTCGATCAGGCAATCGTGATAACCAGACATGACCAATTCTTGCAGATCTTTACTTGGTAGATATAGTCATTCCCTGAAGTAGGGTAATCCAACCAGAACCGTGTGATGTTCATTTTGGGAATTCCATTTTTGCAAGATCTCAGGGTTCATTAAGGTCCAAATCTCATCTTGCAGTTCACTCAGAGTCAATGCGGTGGTGAGTCCCAGTAGTTTATCACTTGGGATGATGGCAACAGGGTCCAGGGTTCTGTTCGTTTTCTCTTCAACACGAATACGAGACAAGGCATCGGCCTTCCCATTCCGAACTCCCGGTCGGTATGTTATTAGGTAATCGTATTCTACGAAAGAATAGAGCCCACCGCAACTGTCGTGACGATTGGACTCTTGCTGACATTAGGTATTGAAGGTTTTGGTGATCTGTGATTACTGTGATGGTATGTCTGGCACCTAATAGATACTGACGCCAGGCTTTGAAGGCTGATTTTATTTCCAACAATTCTTTGTCTGTAATTGCATATTTAAGTTCTGGTGGTGAGAATTTACATGACCAAAAGGCCACGGGATGTAATTGGCCTGTCTCTGGATCTCTTTGAGAGAGAACTGCTCCCATAGCTACGCTGGAAGCATCAGTTTCCACTACATAGGGGAGATCAGGGTGAGGATGTCATAAAATTGGCGCAGAGGTGAATCTTTTCTTGAGTTCTTGAAAAGCCTGTTCCGCCTCTTCAGTCCATTGGAATTCTTAGTTTTTTCTCAGTAACGATGTGATTGGGTGGACTATATGTGAGAAATCTGGGTTATAATCGGCGATAAAAATTTGCAAAGCTGAGCATGCTTTGGGTTCCTTTAAGTGAAGAAGGTGACAGCCAATTAAGGATGGCATCTACTTTGTGTAAATCGATCTTGACTCCCTTTGGCGAGAGAACAAAACCGGGGAACTCAACTTCGGTGACACGGAAGGAGCATTTCTCGAGTTTAGCATACAGTTTGTGCTGGCGAAGTTTTGCAAGGACTGAGCAAACATGTTCCACATGCTCTCTTTCATAGGGCAAATACACCAGGATGTTGTCAATATAGACCAGGGCACAGACATCGATTAATTCCCATAATACATCATTCATGAACTATTGGAACGCTGCAGGAGCATTGCACAGCCCGAAAGGCATTACCTGATATTCGCATAGGTCATACTTGGTGCGAAACATGGGTTTCCCTTCATCCCCTTTCTTAAAACGTACAAGGTGGTATGCTCCTCTGAGGTCTAATTTGGTTTAGATTCAGGCATCCTTGACTTGGTCCAACAGTTCTGGGATAAGGGGCAAAGTGTAGCAGTTTTTTACTGTGATTCGATTAAGTGCGTGGTAATTGATGCAAGTCCTCAAATCTCCTTCCTTCTTGGGTACAAAGAATAAGGGAGAGGCTGCCGGTGACTTTGACAGGCAGGTAAACCCATTAGCCAGGTATTGATCCACATAGGACTTCAAGTGGAAATTTTAGGTTTTCGTGAGTGCATACATTTGACCACAAGGAACCTGTGCACCAGGTATCAGGTCGATCTGACAGTCAAAGGGCCTATGTGGCGGTAATGTGTTAGCCTGTTCCTTATGAAAAACATCTTGATAATCCTGATGTTCTTTTGGTAAGGTGTCCATTGGTTTCGCGATCCCTGATGTTATTCCTTGAGCAGATTTCAGGTTTGGCTGTGGTATAGATTTCGGGTAGCAAGCGTGGGCACATTCGTTGGATAAGGTCAGGCTCTTTGCACACCAGTGTATGTGGGGATTGTGAGTTACTAACCATGGCAACCCTAAGATCAACCAGAACTGATGAGCTTTGATGAGGTCAAACGTGATTGCTTCTTGATGTCCATCCTGACACAGAAGGGTTAATTCTGTTGTGCATTGGGTTACTGGTCCCGAAGCAATTTCTGTACCGTCAACAATAGTTACATTTTCAGTTGTTGGTTTTGTGCATAAGGGAAGTCCCATATCTGTTGCTAGATCTCGATCTATGTAATGACCAACAGCTCGGCTGTCTATATATGCATCTATGACATGCATCCGTGATGGTCGTTGGTGATTGATCAAGATTACTGGTAGGGCGAAATGTGAGGTCTGTGACTCATCCTTCTCGCTCGACAAGCAGACCTCTACGCTTGCCGGGCCTGGTAGTTTTCTGATTCCTTTCCATCCTCTTCTTTCTCTGTAGCACCTACCACCTTCCTTGGAGGTTTCACCGGGAATTCTTTGAGGTAGTGACCCGATTTACTGCAGTATAGGCATAACTGTAGCTGTCTCCTCTTGTCTCTTTCAACCTTGGTTAAAGGGAGTTGTACTCCTCCAAACTGCATGGGTTCTGTGGTATGTTCTGGTTTACGTTGAAAATAATCTTTTGTGCGTACGTACATGGCACGATTTTTAAGTCTACTTCGGTCTGTTCTTTGATCCTGTAATCTGTGGTCCAACTGAACTACCAGGTTGATAAACTCTGCACAGTCTTTAGGTGGGTCTACCACTTGAGCAAGGACATCCGTCAGGTCTCCTCATAGGCCCCGATGAAACAACGTGGTTCTTTTATCTTCTGGCCACCCCGCTTCTACAACCAGTCTATTAAAGGTGCCAATATAAGTTAGCAAATGTTGATTCCCTTGGCGGAGGAACAGGATTTTGTTATCAAGAGCTTGTCCATGAAAGTGTCGGGCAAATAACTTTTCCATTTCCTGTTGAAAACCCCTGACGTTCTGCAGTAAAGGGTCATCCCGGCTCACTAAAGGTAGCGACCAGTCTGCGGCACTTCCACTCAAATATGATAACACGAAGGCCACCCTCGTCTGGTCATTTGGGAAAGCCCCAGGGCTACAAAGAAAATGAAGGCGGCACTGCTTTATGAATGTTGCGTACCTTCTGGGGTCACTATTAAACCGTTCTGGTGGTGCCAGGAGTACTGCACCCAGCAACGTTATCTGTACTGGCTTGACTGATGATGGTGTAGCGACGGATGGGGCGAATCCGGGCAATGCAACCTGCCCTGCCTGTGTTTGTAGTAGCTGTTTGCTTAGTTCATCAGTACAGTCTTTTGTGACTATAAAACTCTTGTCTTAAGGCATTGATTTCCTGCCAGGCTGCGTGTACCTCGGCCTGTAATTGTCCCAAAAGCTGGGCTAACTTATCAGTTTCAGATGTCTCCATGATGCCCAGGTAGATAAGGTTTAAAGGCTTCGTGTTCTGTTACGCTCACCTAATATCCCTGGGGGCGTCTGGAAGGCTCGGAGATCTGGAACCCTGGATGCGTAGTTGCCCAGTGCTGAATAATGAATCTTAGATATTTGTAGGGTGAGCTATCCGTCCTGCATTTCTTGTGCAGGGGTGCTTGACGTTTGTTGGCGAGCTAGCCAAGTTGCTTCACTGGTGCAGTATGCCTTCCTTGGGCCCAGGCCTGCTGTGACCCCGAATCCGCTGGTAGGCAGATAGGTTTGTTAATTGTAAGTCTCTGTTCTGTTTATGGTGGGAATTTGTTAATGTCTTTATCTCCTTCTTTTCCGGTGCAAAGGTCTTGATGCTGGCATGCCGGATGGAGAGGCACGTTTCTAGGTAAGAGAAAGCGCGAAGTGCAGCGCCTTTATTGTCTTTTGAAGCTAACCTGTGTTTTCTTCTTCTTCTCCTCACAGGCCACTGTGGTGCTGCGTGATGAAAAACAAGCCCCCGGAATCCGTTGAGGTAGTACAGCGCTGTGCGGTTGTTTAATATTGAAAGCGAACCTAAATATGTCTCTTTTCCTATGCAGATGTTGCTGTGGTGCTCTGGATGGAAGCGTGGCATAGCGCGATATAATTCAGGTAAGACTAATGGAATTCGATGTTTTAGAAGCATGTGTTCTAATATTGTTTTTAGCTTTCTCGTTATTGCAGGTCGCAATGTTCGAACAGCAGCGTGGTAGAGGTTCGCCGGAAGTCCTTAAGCTAGTACTGACAGGTGAGTGATGTTTCTTATTCTCTCAGTTTCCACAGATTGCAGCCCAGTTGAGATGCTGAGTGCTGGATGGTGTTTTCTCAGGTAAGACAGAATAATCTTGATCTTGTTCTTGCATGATTACAGGAAGATGCTGAAGACCGGGATCTGGACATGGTGAGCATCACGCTGCTGGTTGCAGCAAAACATGAAGCATGTTCTGCAGTCAGGATGTGGTTCATATAGCCCAGGTAAAGTAGTACCAGGGAAAGTAGTTCCAGGCCTGCCACACCCAAAACACTAGACGGCATGGCTAGGTTCTTAGAACTAGACTGTGTGGGTGCTTCCATGTTGGATTTAAAGGCCCATGTACATAAATGGGACCTAGCTTGAACAGCCCTTCCTTCCTACATATGAGCCTGGTGCCAAAGGCGACAGGACTGGCTCCAGGAGCCCTTTTGCAGTGGTTTTATGGCCGTCAGGGTTCTGGTGGGAGCCTGCTTGTGGAACAACTTGTGCCCCCTCACAGTGGTCATGACAATTTGTTAACTGATCTTTAAAGACATTTAACTTTGCAGCAAGAATTAGGAAAAATCTGAAAAGTTCGTAGTTCTAAATCTAATTTTATGCTCTTTCTTTGAAAACTTGGTAGAACTCATTACTGCATAAGGAACAGAAGTTACAAAATATGACAGATTCCCAGGAAAGTATTGATGTTGCGAACATGACATTTTGTACATACATCCCTGGGGTAAATGCACATCTGTGTACACAATTGGGGAATTTTAGGCCAAATCATTCATGTTTAAAATTACCAAAATGTGTCAGGAAGGTGAAACCTGGTCCCACAGACTTGCGGTTTGGATTGAAATATGACGCACAAAATATCTAATCTGTTTATCTGATTTTCTCAGAGGTTGCAACTTCATAAATATGTGTTTGTGCCAAATTAGATTTTGGTTCCAATAGCTAGGGGAGGTTTCTAAACACTGTAAGAATCACCCCATAAACATGACATCATTTTTCTGTGATCCAATCAGCTGTGGGCAAGGTGGAAACTGTACTCTTTCCCAATCCTGTTATTAGAGGTGGGAGTAGTAAGCCTGCCCCTGCCATATACTGTAGTGATGTCATCTGGCATCATAAATAAGGGCCCCTGTCAGCACACAGGACAGACACTGATTCCTGATATTCTTCCTGAATTCCTGCCTGGCATCCTGGGTGGTGTCCGGTTCCAGATTTATTCATCCTTTTTTATCCTGATTCCAGATTTTCATTGCAAAGCCAAGGCCTATACATTGCTAACCCCATTTTCAGCTAGGTCTCAAATAAAAAAAATCCCAAAAACCCAAGGGAAGCATCCTGATCCAGCCTGGCTTGCTGCTACTAGATGCATGCCTGCTGCAAACTTGCTACCCCGCTGATCTGTAGTATCCAGTAACCAGAAGTGCCAGTCCAGTACAGTCGGGTGACCAGAATGGCCCAGTTGATCCTGTCCCGCCAGATTTGCCCAGCTGTCCTTTGTTAGACCAGATCCGTGTGGTGACCAGAACCCTTAATGGGCCAAAATCCTAAATTAAAGTGGACTGTAAGTATTAATAGGAATCATAGAAAACCATAGCATACCTTGCCTTGCCTTGTCCTATCCCAATCTCTTAACCATCCTATCCTTACCTCAATAACTTGTAACATTGTCAGAAACCTTTTTGCAATCCTGTCCTTGATTTATCTTGCTAAACGCCATTTCTTTAGTCATTTTTATCTTGTGTAAATCCTAGACTATCAATTATTTTCGAGTGATCCGACTGGTTCCGCCAGGGCGGGTGCTGGGGATCTGAGTTGAAGTCATGAATCAACTCTAGAGCTTACTGTGTCCCTCTTTGGTATTCTAGCCAGAATGCTCTAGTATAGAGTAAAACTTAGAGTAAAACTATTCTTGTTCAAACTGAGTTTCTCTTTTGTTTTCACTACCCGATTTTTCCAAAAACGCCTTTTATTCTATATTGCATATCTTTCTCAGTTCAATAGCTAGAAACCTAATTTCAATATTTGATTATACCTAAGACCTATAGCTTCACCCCAACTCAAAATCAGTGAATTTCACCTGTTTTTATTACAAACAGTTTGGTTAATGTTAGGCAGCAATCAAGATTTTTGCAAAGTTTTACATGTGTTATTTTTATTATCAATTGTTTTAAACCTTCCATTCATTTTATAATTGTATGCTTTTACGCAATCTATTGCTTATCATTGCTTGTAACTTTCCAGTTTTGCTCCCATAGAGAATTGTACTTATTTAAGGATTTTTGCCCACATTCATTGTTTTATTCAGCTATTTCCGAGTGTCACTTTAACATTGCAATCGTTCAAATCCATTGTTCACTCTTATTTGAGGAGAGAAGTGTCATGAACACTGTGAGGGGGCAAAAGTTGTGCCACAAGCAGGCTCCCACCAGAACCCTGAGGGCCTTAAAACCACTGTAAAAGGGCTCCTGGAGCCAGTCCTGGCACCTTTGGCACCAGGCTCATATGTAGGAAGGTAGGGCAGTTCAAACAAAGTCCCATATACGTACATGGGCCTTTAAATCCAACATGGAAGCACCCATACAGTCTACAGTCTAGTTCTAAGAACCAAGCCATGCGGTCTAGTGTTTTGAGTGTGGCAAGCTTCGAACTACTTTCCCTGGTAATAATTTACCTGGGCTATGCAAACCACACCCTGACTGCAGAACATGCTTTGTGTTATTCTGCAACCAGCAGCATGACGCTCACCGTGTCCAGCTCCTGGTCTTCAGCATCTTCCTGTAATCCTGCAAGAACAAGAACAAGATTATTCTGTCTTACCTGAGGAAACACCATCCAGCACTCAGAATCTCAACTGGGTTGCAATCTGTGGAAACTGAGAGAAGAAGAAACATCACTCACCTGTGAGTACTAGCTTAAGGACTTCCGGAGAAACGCTACCACAGCTGCTGTTCGAACATTGCGACCTGTAATAACGAGAAAGGGAAAAACGAAATTAGAACGCGTGCTTCCAAAACATCGAAGTCCATCAGTCTTACCTGAATTCTATTGCGCTACGACACACTTCCATCCGCAGCACCAAAGCAACATCTGCAAAGGAAAAGAGACATATTCAAGTTCGCTTTCAATATTAAACAACCGCACAGCGCTGTACTTACCTTAACAGATTCCGGGAGACTGTTTTTGATCGCGCTGTCATCCACTCCCAGCACCACAGCAGCCTGTGAGGAGACGAAGAAGAAAACACAGGTTAGCTTTAAAAGACAATAAAGGCGCAGCGCTTCATGCTTTCTCTTACCTAGAAATGTGCCTCTCCACCCGGCACGGCAGCATCAAGACCTTCGCACCTGAAAAGAAGGACATAAAGAAATTAACAAATTCCCACCATAAACACAGCAAAAACTTACAATTAACAAAACTACCTGCCTAGGGTCACAGCAGGCCTGGGCCCAAGGAAGGCATACTGCACCAGTGAAGCAACTCGGGCAGCATGCCAACAAACGTCAAGCGCCCCTGCACAAGAAACTCAGGACGGATAGTTCACCCTACAAATAACTAAGGAGAGAAAAGAACCCAGTGGGAATGGAATCGGTCAGAGGGAGGTGGGAGATTCACCCATTAGAGACAGTTATCACAAATCCTCCCTTCTGTAATTGCAGATTCATTATTCAGCACTGGACAATTACGCATCCAGGGTTCCAGATCTCAGAGCCTTCCAGACACCCCCGGGGATATCAGGTGAGCGTAACAGAACACAAAGCATTTAAACCTTATCCACCTGGGCATCATTGAGACATCTGAAACTGATCAGTTAGCCCAGCTTTTGGAACAATTTCGGGCTGAGGTACACGTAGCCCAGCAGGAAACCAATGCCTTAAGACAAGAGTTAATAGTCACAAAAGACTGTACTGATGAACTAAGAAAACAGCTACTACAAACACAGACGGGGCAGGCTCCATTGCCCGGATTCACCCCATCCGTCGATACACCATCATCAGTCAATCCAGTACAGATAACGTTGCCGCGAGCAGTATCCCTGGCACCACCAGAACGGTTTAATGGAGACCCCAGAAGGTACGCAACATTCATGAACCAGTGCCTCCTCCATTTTCTTTGTAGGCCTGGGGCTTTCCCAAATGACCAGACGAGGGTGGCCTTCGTGTTATCATATTTGAGTGGAAGTGCCGCAGACTGGTCGGTATCTTTAGTGAGCAGGGATGACCCATTACTGCAGAACTTTAGGGGTTTTCAACAGGAGATGGAAAAGTTATTTGCTCAACACTTGCATGGACAAGCTCTTGATAACGAACTCCTGTCCCTCCGCCAAGGGAATCAAGATTCGCTGACTTATATTGGCACCTTTAATAGACTGGTTGTAGAAGCAGGGTGGCCAGAAGATAAAAGAACCACGTTGTTTCATCTGGGCCTACGAGGAGACCTAAGGATGTCCTTGCTCAAGTGGTAGACCCACCTAAAAACTGTGCAGAGTTTATCAACCTGGTAGTTCAGTTGGACCACAGATTACAGGATCGAAGAACAGACCGAAGTAGACTCGAAAACCGTGCAATGTACGTACGTTCAAATGATAATGTTTAACGTCATCAGAAAATACCACAGAACCCATGAAGACTGGAGGAGTACGGCCCCCATTAACCAAGGTTGAAAGAGACAAGAGGAGACAGCTACAGTTATGCCTATACTGTGGTAAATTGGGTCACTACCTCAAAGAATGCCCAGTGAAACCTCCAAGGAAAGTAGTAGGCGCTACAGAGAAAGAAGATGATGGAAAGGAATCAGAAAACTACCAGGCCCGGCAAGCGTAGAAGTCCGCTTGTCGAGCGAGAAGGATGAGTCACAGACCTCACATTTCGCCCTACCAGTAACCTTGATCAATCACCAACGACCATCACAGACGCATGCCATAGATGCATATATAGACAGTGGAGCAGTTGGTAATTACATAGATAGAGATCTGGCAACAGAAATGGGACTTCCCTTATGCACAAAACCAACAACTGAAATGGTAACTACTGTTCACGGTACAGAAATTGCTTCGGGACCAGTAAACCAATGCACAACAGAGTTAACCCTTCTGTGTCAGGATGGACATCAAGAAGCAAACACGTTTGACCTCATCAAAGCGCTTCAGTTCCAGTTGATCTTAGGGATGCCATGGTAAGTAACTCACAATCCCCACATAGACTGGCGTGCAAAGAGACTGACCTTTTCCGACGAATGCGCCCATGCTTGCTACCCGAAATCTAAACCACAGCCAAACCTGAAATCTGTTCAAGGAATTGCATCGGGGATCGCGGAACCAATGGACACCTTACCAAAAGAATATCAGGATTATGAAGATGTTTTTCAGAAGGAACAGGCGAACACATTACTGCCACATACGTAGAAAGATGCCCATTGTCTTTGCTAACCTACCTATTATGTACAAGTGCTGTGATACGTCTGGATTGGGGCGCTACACAAATGTACACATGAGTAAACAGAAATTTGTCACCCCTCTCAGCCAGTCTGACACAAATCCAAAATGCCTTCAGTGTGCATTGTCTGTTGCAAGCTACATCCTATGTGCATAACCAAATCCTTGCTCACCTCTGGTGCGAAACAGCAACTCATGGGGCAGAAATAGTGATGGAACTTAAGCATGCCTGTGACACAAAACATGTAGCCTCGCTACACTGAAGAATGCGTCTGCTCCCACAATACCACCCCTCTCGCTACACACTCTATATACACATTTGTGCCTCACTAGAAAGATTCATGTGAACAGTACATAAGCCATCCTGGGCAAAGGCCAGATTACAGTATTTTCATAGATCTACTTTCAGAGATAAGGTTAACAGACCAGAACATTCGCTTGAAAAATGTCCAACAGAACATACAAGGTCATTACCCATATATAGTACAATAGGAACGTTTATTAATGAAAAAGATATTACATTGTGGAAATTCGTTGTTGAATCACTGAACTGCCTTTCTTTGTGTAGTTTCTTTCACAAGACATGGAACTTGACAACAAACAGCTTGTTAAGTGCTCTGGGTAGCGAGGAACATGTGCGCTGCAAACCAAGTTCTTTCCACAGGAACTCCTCGCAGACGCACTTTTACAGCTTGCACCTGCTGATCAAAGTGCGCGGGCTCATGATTCATGTGGAACCCTCGGGCCCTGGACAGATAGTAAAATATCTGCGGGATACATGCGCCTTCTAGAATCATCTTTCCGACGAATCCCCCGCGTTATGCATTCATAAGAACGGGGCACTTATGAGTGACAAAAACACAATATCCAACAATGTCACCGTTCCCGGGTGTGAACCTGTACATCTTTTTATAGTTATCTTTTGGCTGTTGTGACGTTATGAAAGGAAGTTTTATGTTTTTCCTAGAATCATGTGTTTCTGTTATTGAATGTTAGCAATAATTCACAATATGCAATGCATAGGTTGGAACAGTGTAATGACTTCTGCATGCGCCTAGCTTGGCAAGGCTGTGGCTGTAAACCCTTCACAGCTGTGCTGCAGCGGGTTAGGATGACGTAGAGCCATGTGTGGCATACACCATTGCTCTTTCAGAATTGTTGTTCATGCATTTTTGTGAAACCTTTCTGTTGCTACCAGAAAGGCGCCAATTGATGAACAACTATGAGAATACGTTTGCTTCTCTGTAAAAAAAAAAAAAGAAAACTCTTTTTTAATTGTTCCTGTACTTCATGCGTGCTATTAGTTACTTATTTAAGTTTGTGTTAAGGCATTTATCTTGGAAGCTATGGCAGAGAGTGGCACTTCACTGGGTACAGTGGGTACCAGAGTCTGGATTACAGAACCTAAAGTGGCTGTACCATGTTCATTAGCACTCTTTTGGGTTGCCCACACAATTTCGTGGTTGCAAACTACACCACAACCACTGCTTTCATTTTGAAAGTGCTGGCACAAAGGTACCCCTTCCAATTCGGAGGTTAGCATTCCCTATTTGCCTGAGGCCAGCCCCGTTGCAAATGAGGGGTTTCCTTTACACTAAGACATCCTTCCACTTTGGAAAAGTGTGCGATTTGCAGTGCATTTCCAGTAAACCATAGAGGTACATTGTTAGAGGGCACAGGATGTCCGAAGACAACATGGCAGGTTGTTGCAATAAGTGACATTAGAACACGGTATACACGCATTTCATCGAAGTATTTTTCAACGTGGGACATTTCATCGCCAACATTTTCATCAACCAAAACTCGTTTTTAAAAAAATATTTTTTTGGTGGGTGTTTTGTTGGGGTTGGGATATGATTATTTAATTAAGGGGGGGTCTGGGGTGGGAACCCCCCTAGAAATTTAAAAAAAAAAAAAAAGAGTTTTGGTCGATGAAAACGTGGCGATGAAAAGTCCCACGTTGAAAAATACTTCGGCAAAATCACGTAGAACCTTAGAACACATGTTCTGTGCTCCCTCAGGGAGAGGCTGCATGGTCCTATTGTAAAGCCAGGCAATGATTTGCAAGCCTAATCCTGTTAATGACACAAGAGCCGCAATGACAGCACTGGACACACAAAGAAAACCTGCATGTGACATTTCATGGAGGATTGTGGGTCACAGATGTTGTGAGTGTGGGGGAGCCTTCAGGTCTTTACACAAAGGTCTGGTGGGATGCTTGCATACCCTCATGCAGCTTTGTATGAGAATGATGCACCATAACAGTATGGTACACTTTCTACAAATGAGCCGAGTTTGAATGCCGCGTGGCATAACACACTATTTCTACTATACTCTTTGCTGTAGCCCATGGTTATTTGCCAATTTGTGAAGTGATTTCCACATGCTAGGATGCAGCTCCAAGAGTTTTTGAAATTTTAGGACATTTATTACACTGAAGTCAGATCTTCTAATAAAGTCTCACTTTCAGACAGCTTTCTGTGTTTTAAAAACTGGTATTGTTGAGTTTACACTCGGATGGATATACATGCCATTGAATGTAAAATTGAATTTATCAGCATCCATATGTGACACTGCATGTATACTTTCTACTGGGCATCAGTAATTGGCATGCCAGCACTCGTTAAGTCATACATTACCTAACATGAAAGTTTGCGTGGCCGGAAATGGGCCCAGGCAGTGAAATGAGTAGCTGTTTTCAATCCAGATTCCTATTGCAGGCTTGATTAGCCCTTAGGAAACCCTTTCACACCATGGAGCTCTCTATTGACACATCTGCCAATTTGTATCCAGTGTTATAGGGTGAGGGAGGTAAGAAGTGCGGTAAGAAATCGCAGTCGTCTCGGGAGTATAGCTCAGGGACAACGTGCTCACCTTGGAAGCAAGACCACATGGCGCAACACAGGTTCGATCCCTGGGACTGCACTTAGAAACTTTTGGGTATTAAGCCTGTTATAAATAACCTATCATATCATTAAAGAAAATAATCTTTAGCAGCTCTTGGGAGACACTTTCTTCACTGATTTGTTCACTAAAAAGTGTAGACCCGTTTTTGGTTGGCCATCCTGCTACAAATGCGCGAACAGTTTACACATTGGAGCTAACATTCATGGCTACTTCAGCCCTCAAAAGGATATCTGGCTAGAAGGTATAAAACCAAACTTATTGTACATTTATCATTGGCCTTTTTGTGGAATAGAAACAAATATCCATGTGAAATTAAACAGACAGTTAATGTGTCAGCAGTGTATCGTCAAGTCGATACACAGACAGTTTGGCTAAATAAAAATAAGCTACATCTGGTTTGCCATGGACCCCTCAATGAAAATTCATTGCCTTCCCAAAAACCCATCTGTCAACCTGGTTTGTAGTGAATCATGCAACTGCTAGAGTTTGATGTAGCACTGTCTGGGTGTGTGTTTAACTCAAAATAAAGTGTTGGCACCAGCCCTAGAAGATTCCTTTGTTCTCTCCTGCGAAGGCTTGACACTCTCCCAGGAGGACGGGATACAGCGCAATGCGGTAAGTAGGGGACCAGTTCTTCAAAGGAAAAAGCCTGCCAGTCCAATGGAGAAGTTACACCAGGTGACTATTAATGGACTCTGTTTGACGTAAGTCAGAGATTTGAGGTGGAAGTTGATGGTAGGCCAGGACAGAAGTTACAACCAAGAGGGGAGTTCAAACATCTTGGACAAGAGGGGAGTTCAAACATTTTGGACTTTCCAAGGTCGCACACACTTCAGTTCCCCTTCCCCACTTCCTGCAGACAAGTCACTCTGGGAGCTAACATGATATGGGAACATTCTTACTGCAACCTCTGAGATTGGCCCATTATAGATGCTTCAAATTATGAATCCACTGTGGAAAAATTGGTACTCAAGGGGTGAGACCCACCTTAAATGACTCATCTTTAAACACCAGAAGAAACATAATGTTGCAGAGCCTGCCAAAAGCCCTCAGGAACTGAGGTGAAGATAAAGCTTTTCACAGAGAACATATCCCCCACTCAACAACTCTGTAGGAACATTTGAATGACACTGGTATCTGTGAAGATGGATTTCTAGAATCTGACCTGGTGGACAGATTTTAGGAGGCCACCCTAGTTATAGTGAACAGGGGAAGTCTGAGAGGTTAGTCAAAACCCAATCAAGGTAGCAATGGAGAGCCGTCAAGAGAGTGGGAGTGGTGTCAGGGGTGCACAATGAGTTCACACAGTGAATCACACAATAATTGAATTTAGACAAGGATGTATGCAAATAAATTATTTATTCTAGGCCTTAAATGCACACTAAAAAATGAAACAAGCAGGTCATAATATCACACAACACTCAATAATAAACATATATACTGTCACCACAGGTTCTTAAAATGCATTCAATGACTTAAATCAACAAAGGAGATAATTAAAGTGATTCAGTAAAATTGAACCAAATCACAAGTGTTATTCCCTAGCTTCAGCAGTCCAATTTTAAGAAGAGCGGGGCCTTGTGCCCAAAAGTCACAGAGGTCACAATGCTTCTTACAGGAATGTATCTCTAGCAGCTAAGTTACTTGTGTTTTGTGATTGGTCAAATGAAGAGATACAACAAAGTTACTAGGTAAGTAACATTTGTTCTTATCTTTCAGGTTTTACTACTCAGGTTCGATGATCAAAAAGCAGCAGAAGGGAAGGATACAAAGAGACGTGTTTTCAATGTAATCCTATGGAGGATGGGGAAGACTAATGCTTTGAATTTACTTACCCCCTGACTCCGATTTTCCCAGATGACTATATGGGTTGACTGGGAGTCCCTGGAGGTTGGATTTTGTGCCATTGGTTCTGGTGAGAGGTGCACAGGAGCTGCAGGTGCAAGGATTCTTCTGGTTGGGTGCAGGAACATAGGGCACCCCTTAGTGAAGGGACAATGCAAGATTCACCAAAGCAGCCCTCTTCAGGTCACATCACAGGATCGGGGCAGATGGATGAGTTCCAGTGATGGCCACCACACACAGATGACAGAAGTCGTCCTTCCAGTTGCTGTTGTAGAAGTGCTTCCAGCACAGGATCCCTTGAGTCTGGTAGGCTTAACATTGGCAAGAAGGTGACTTGTACCATGCACTGGAGACCACCAAAATTCCGGCTACAAACGCTGAACAGTGACAGTTCTATGGAGGTAGCCCACTGGAGAGCTGAACAGTCCACTGAGTACTCCAGAGACACTACTAAAGGCTCAGGGTGGCTGAATCATTGAGAACACATTGAGACTAGTTTGTCCAACCAGTCCAGGGGTTGAAGCACCACACAGGGCCTTTGCAGATCAGGTAGTCCAATAGGACTTCACCGGGCCAGATGCAGGAAGGTATCTTAGGCCTCTTCAGGGGTCTTCTTCAGATCCACATTTGACTGTTCTCATCCGAGGGAGTCTTGGCTCCAACGGTAATCTGAAGAAATGGCTGCAGGAATCCTCTTCTTATCCAAAATCCAGTCTGGAAGCAAGTCCAAGCCCAATGATATGGCTCTGCACCATTCAAACAGCCAGCAGTTATCCAATCAGAGAAAGATATCTAGACTCACTCCCACCATGGGTGTGGAGTGTGACCAGACAGTCCCACCCCATTCCTGAGTCACACACACACAAAGGCATCACTAGCCCACGAAAGCTGCAGCTTTCCCGGGCAAGTGTGCAGCCTTGTATGGAATTTCCTGACTTGGCAAGGCAGGAACAAAGCCAGACAACAATATGGCCATAGAAAAAGCAAACATCTTGTGGCATGGTCATTTTAGGGCACATGTTTAGTTGCCATATGGGGTAAACACAAACACGCACACTAAAAATAACACAAAATGGGTACAAATATAATTGCTGCCACCAGCTTATCTTAAGGCACATATAAAAGTAACCGAAAATATCACAGATGTAAAAGGCTAGCATGACGCAGAAGTATACACATTGCACTGCATTGTAAAATGCTGTGTGCAATGGTATAAAGTTTGTCCAATGAACTTCAATAGCAGGCTGTAATGTGTCTGGGATTGTATTTTATTGGGTGTGCTTTGTTTTCAAATATTCATACTTCTTGTGTTTGCAGAAAGTCCCATTTCCAGCTACGACTTTTGAATATGTTCTATGTACATGTACCCCATGTGATGTAAGAATCAAATTATATCAATCTGAGAAATGCATATGGCCTTGTAGGCGGCGCCTGCACGTTATACTGGCCTTTAAAGGCGTGCAAGCCAGGGTTAATGGATTGAGTGAAACTGAGCAAGGAATTTATATAAACTGTTAGAGCCACCAACCAACTGTGGGCGCAGTGCCGGATTAAACCCTGTGGAGGCCCCTGGGTAGTCGAAATGTCGGCCACTGCTTGCAAATTATCTCCTAATACGTTTTTTAGTTTCTGCACTTTATTTTGATCTGTTGTTGCGGGGCCCCTAAAAGGAGTGGGGTCCATGGGCCAGTGCCTACTTGGCCTAATGAATAATCCGGAACTGTGTGGGCGATACGGATATTAGCACCGGGGAAACCCCCCTAGGTACTTGATGTTTTACTGTGGGAAAACATGTTTGCATCGCATACATGCTTCTGATACTGAACTCCTATCTGCGCCATTGAGAGGAACCAGAAGAGGAGAAATAACAGAAGATGACGGGAAAGCCCTGCATCTGTAGTGTGTGGGATGAGCCCGGTGAAGGCTGGGGCTATTCCTAGGCCTTTAGCTTGCTTGGACACTGCAGGGTTGTGATTGAGCAAGCTGGAAGGTATATTAGGGGCCTAATTCACATCAGCGTTTTATAATCCTGCTCTATGTTGATAAACCCAGAACAAAATGGGCCAGATGGACTAACATACACAAATAGCTTGATGCTGTGTGATTTGCTGCAGATGTGACATTTGGATGCAAGTAAACACCTCTACGGCAGCAGATGCATGCATAGGCCCACATTAAAATAGTGTTATAATGCTAGCGAGTCAGCAGGGAAAGAAGAATACATTGTGGCTGTTCTATTGTGCTCGCTCTAGTGTAAAAAATTACCCGAGACATGGTGTTCGAAGAGAAATAACTGCCATTTTAAATGTTTGCATATAGAGGTAGTGTTGAACACCAGTATGGTAGAAAATAAATGCTGTAGACAGTATGTGTGGGGATGGTACTTTTTTCCTGGCATTTGTGATTGGATGCATATACACCAGTGTCCTCATCAGAGGCAAATCCTCTGATGTATCTAAATCCTTGTAATATTATGATGATATATGACAGCTATTGCTGCCTGTAGAAGCAGCTGTCTGTACGTTATTGGATCAATTACAGGTTTTAGGGTGATGATCTTGTGATGCAAACCGCATGACCGTGTGTGGGATTCAGCCAGTTAGCGAGCAATGTATCCGGAGAAAACGACTGACCTTTTGTGGCTAGTGCTCTTAATGTTCTTCATGTTGTCATCTTAAATATTGTTTTATGCAAAATCTAAAAACAATCAATGCTGGTTTTTGGTGGCACAATGTCAATATGTTTCTTCTGTTCAGCCGAACACAGACAGAGTGGGGATTATGATTCTGGTGGATTTGGAGCATGGATTACTGTAGTCTGTAATATGGCTTTATAGACCGGGGGAGGGGTCATTATCATTACATAACCTGTCACCATGGTTATCACTCCTGAGGTCTACAAGGCTATTAGCACATAGTGGTAGTAGTAATACATGTTTTGCTGGTGAAGTAAAATCGTTACTTTAATAGTCAGTGAAGTGAATAGACAAATTGAATTCCTGTGGCCTCCCTCCACGGTGCATAATGATGGTGTGGGATGGTGTGGGACGCCAGGCCCTGGGCTGCCAGGTGCATCGCATGGGATGTGGGGGGCAGGGATTGTCTTTCACAGGCTTGGCGGAGGCGTGGAGGGGACTCATGGTTCAAAAAAACATCATTTAAGGGCAGCCAGAGGAGGAGGGAAGCATCGATTGCCTCCTCCTCAGAAGCCCCGCCATCGGTCACAGAGGAGGAGGAAAGCATCGATTGCCTCCTCCTCAGAAGCCCCGCCATCGGTCCCGCTCCTCATCTCACCCACCAAAGCCCACCAACACGTCTTTTTCCAACCCACCCTCCCTGCAATTGTTGGGTTGTGGAGGGAGTATGCAGGTGGTGGAGGTCTAAGAGGACAGTGGTGTGTCCCTTCGGTGGGACCCAGTGCCTAGGATCAGCTGGTGGTGAAGGCAGGCTGCTTCCCACTGGGGGGACTTTGGGCCAGTATGGCCCAAAGAGGGAATGGGGGCAGGATAAGGAGGCAGTCAGTATAGGTACTGGGCATGGGTCCCCTTAGTACTTCCCACAAAAAGGGCATGACAGGAAGGCCAAGGGCGCCTCACTGTCATGCGCTGTCCATGTGTGGTGAATTGGACACTTGCCACTTGTGACATGGAATTCATGCGAACTGTGTTTTATTGAAATGTTGATGTGATTATATACTGTTTTTTGTATATTCTTTGTATATATTGTACGTATATGTTATTATTATGTTTTAGGTTTTTATTTTCCTTTATGTGCAAAGTCTTTGACTGTATCCTGTTAAAGTATAAACAAATAAAAGTATACTATCTTTCTGGGGGATTGCGCTTGCTGTGAATAAATGTGGCAATTTTAATTCCAAATGTGGGTCTCTTGCGTGTTCGCCTGCCCTTGTGCGATGCACCCTGCTCAGACCAACTGCACGGTTACTCAGATGGTAAGGTAAACCTTGGAAACATGAGTTGACATTTAGAATGGCTACTCTGTTCAAGGCTATTAGAAAAGTATTCATATCGAAAGGGGAGAATTAAAATGTTTGGTATCAAATTATGATGTCATAATGTAACAGTGTGATTTTAGACATGTTCCATCTTATTTTGTGCTATCTCAAAATATATAGGAATCTACCTGTGTTAGTCACACTGTTAGAAATGTCATTTTATAACGTGAGACTTGGTTGTATTATTACTTTTTAAACAAGAACATCTCACAACAAAAGCACTTAAATAACATGTTGCCACCTTTTCAGAGCACAATGATGGTTAGATTAAGATGTTTATAAAATATATGGTCCTGATCAATTAAAGATATGGAGGCTGGAGGTGGATCACAACAAATATGGATGTTGGCCTAAGGAGGTGAGGGAAAGAAACAAGGAACATCTTTTCAGTTAAGTAAAAGGCAGATATACCTTCAAAAAAGTGGAAAAGTCTCACCCTAAGAATTTGTGGGAATGTTAAGATATTTATTTTTCTAACATAAACAAATATGTAACGTCTGTAGCATAGAAGGATCAGAATAACCCCCTCTGTGGCATGCCCCCTGCATTTTCATTGACGTTCGGACTTGCTGTAAAGATTGGAAATGGGGCTATGTCTAGTTCTGCACTTATCGTCATGTAATATTGAAGTGCAGCTGGAAAGCCCACGGCTAACATTAAGCATATGGTGTAGAAAGAATGTTCTCACCAACAAATTCACATTAAAAATAAATCACCCACTATATCATTGGGCCAAGAAAAAGTATGAGGGGAAATAAATAATTGAGACGTTGTAGCATTCTATTGTTTTGGTAGACACCCAGTCCTGTTTTTCTGTCTGGTGGAAAGACAGGAAACACGTGATGCAAGGAAACGAGAAGTTAGTATCTCGTTGTTATATGCTCAGTAAAGATGCTGCTGAGCAATTCTCCCGTGTGGCCTACAATTGTTTGGAAAGCCCCCAGTATGAAACAGCCATACTTAGACGTGGTCAAACTCCACAATGGCAATGCAGCCCTGACAAAGACGGCAAGTGTGTGCATGCCACAGGCATCTGCTGCTGGAAGTCGCTGGGAGCGTCAGATCCAGGTGGTTCGAGGGGTTCGAGGCCAGTGTGAGGAGGCTCAAGGCCCCACCCATCCAAGGTGTTCAGCGCATCGGCTGCTCCAAGTGAGACGGATCACATTAGTGGCACAGGACCCACCAGCTGCATACACGGAGCTCCTTGGCTCCACAGGAGCAACCCCTACTGGCCACAGGGAACACTGCTGAGCCAGGAAAGCACTGTGGAACTCTGGAGAAGTGACTTCAGAGGGCCTGTCAGTGTGAAGGCTCCAAGAAGGTGGGGTGGGAAGGAGGCGAATGCTCACACAAAAGCATACCTGCCGCTGATCTAGGTGAGAGGCACCAGGACATACACAATGTCAGCTGATGATTCCATGGCCTCCCGGCTTCCAAAGCTGCTTCCACATTCTCACCATTAAGGCCTGCCCACCCTGAGGAGCATCAGGAAAATGTGCAGCTGCTAGGGGTGCCGCCTTTTGACATTACAGACACCAGCAGCTTAAGGCCAAGACGGGCCAGATGGTTGAAAGACTTTTACGTTTATGTTGATGCCACAGGAGTGCGTGAACAAAGATGCTAACATGGCATTTTGATGCATTCGCTGGGTCCCATCGTGCAGCACATGCTCTATGAGATGCAGGAGGATGCCACTAACACCTACACTGGTGTAATTGACTCTCTCAATGCCTAGTTTGCCCTGCATAGGAATGTAGATTATGAACCCCACATGTTTCACACAACAACCCAGGAGATGGGTGAAACAGTGGATATGTTCGTCATGTGGCTGAGAAAAAGGGTGACATACTGTGACTTTGATAATTACTCTGTATCTGAAGCTCTTCATTCAGAAGTGATAGCAGAATGTGTGAACTGGGTGACTTTTGCAAAAAACTGCTTCAGAAAAGAAAATCGCTAGTGGAGATCCTGATGCTAGTGCGCACAGCTACGGCTATCAGCATGCACGCTGAATCTCTTGATAAAATCACAATATCTCAGGCCACCCCAGCCCCAGTATGTCAAGACCAATCCACGGACAAGATGGTTATAAAGGAAGCGCTGAAATGCTACCGATGTGGATACAATTTTCCCCATGAAGGTAAGTGCCCTGCAATGGGACATAGATGCGACACATGTGGTGAGGAGAATCATTTTCGGTCCATGTGTAAAAATGTAAAATATAGTCCACAACCCTCATAGAGAAGATACTCCAATCAAGGGTCAGAGAGTTGGTACAGTTTGAACCCAAGATTTACCACCACTTATCGCAGAAGAAGGTCAAGAGGCAGATATGTTCTGTCACCTCAGAGCCTTAAACGCCCTGTTGGATGACATCAATACTGAAGAAGGACCATCACACCTGAGGAGCAACAGCGGAAACCACAGCGTCAGAAGATTCGATATATTGAAGTGTTGTCCAGGCGCCAGACATGGTCCAATTCATCCTTCAGCAGAGAGAGAAACAGAGGGTACATTCAAACCATTGCAAATATGAAGGCTGCCGAATACAGCCCCACTTTGTTGCTAAATATCAACAGAAGCGGTCAGGAATTCCTCATAGATATTGGGCCCACTGTAAATGTTATGGGCGAAGAGAAATACAGCAGTCTGAAGAACGCCACCAGGTTAAAGACACTCAACATTACATATATCGGTTTTAAGTGATTTGCCCGTGGCTGAAACTACCGCGCCCAAAACGTTCGCATGAGAAAGGTGCGATCTACCAAAGGTTTGCACCTTTCTCATGCGAGCACACATACATACTCACCTCCAAACACACAACACACCCATAACAACCCCCCACTCACACTCTCAGCACACCCCCACTCACACCCCCAACATAAACAAACCCCACTTACCTTAATCTTCACGCTGGGTTCCTGCAGCGCCAGTTCCCTTTCACTTCAGTGATCGGGAACCGGCGCCACAAGGTCCTTTTCTTTTCTTTTTTTTTTTCAGAGGCCCCGCTCACTATACCATGAAGTATAGTGAGCGGGTCAATGCGGGGGACACCCCTGCAGCCCCCGTTTTTTTTTTTACAATGCTACCACCAAAGGTTCGAACTTTTGGTGTTCAAACCTTTGGTGGTAGCATTTTTAGAACTTTTGGTCATTGGGACCATTTTTTGTTGGTAAAATCATCCTATACCCCTATATGCCTATGGATCAAGCACGCCACTTCCCTACAGAGGAATGTTTGAATCTGTCTGCTCTTACACAGCCGAAAAATATACAATATATGTTGCTAAAGGGGTCAACCTGAGAGGAAGCATTCTAGGTTTCAATTCAGCTATGAAAATGGGCCTGGTGAACATTATGTACCAGTTAATGTCTGGATATACCTCGAGTACAAAGGACATGGCGGCAAAGCTATTTCCTTCACTATTCAATGGTCCAGGGAAACTGAGAGACAAACAAATCCAGATCCACATCAATAACGATGTCAAACCGATTGCCCAGCATTACAGAAGAATTCCTCTGAACATTCAGACTCAGGTGGAAGAGGCGTTACAGTCATAACTCGATCAGGGCATTATTGAACATGTGAACGGGCCACTCTTTGGGTGTCCTCAATCATGCCAGTGCCAAAAAGGAACACGGGGGACAATACACTTGTACGCAGACATGCACATGCTGAATCAGGCCATTGAAAGGGAGAGACATTTATCCTCCAGGATGACACTTTCTGCATGGTCCCAAGGTGTTCTCAAAGCTGACCTCAATAAGGGTTATCATCTGCTCGAATTATACATGGATAGTCACTATTTCACACTACTTACCACCCACATGAGGCATTTTAGATATAATAGACTAAGGTTTGGCGTCTCACCTGTGGCAGAGATTTTCCAGAATGCAATACCTCAAATAATTCAGCACATTCCCCACCGCCTGAATTTCATCGCTGATTTTCTAATATTTGGGGCCAGCCAACAAGCACATAATGACACGTTAAGGAGGGTCTGCATGGTGTTAGAGGTGGCAAATCTGACGCTCAACATTCATAAATGAATTTAGTAAATCCACGCTAATGTTCTTCTGACATATATTCTCAAGTGAAGGTCTTCAGCTGTATTCCTTGAAGGTACAGGTGCTGCTCATGACACCCATGCTATCATCGATCTCAGGTGTCTGGTCATTCCTAGGAGTGGCCAGCTACAGCAAAAGGTATATTAAGGACTTTGCATTGCTCAGCACAACGTTGAGGTTGCTCACAGGGAAAGGGCAAGAATTCCACTCTTCTCAAGATTGTGAGGTGGTGTTCAATGAGATCAAGGCACGTATTTCATTAGCTGAGTGCGTGGCATATTATGATCCTGCACTTGAAATCAAGCTGGCGGTTGACGCAAGTCCTGTCGGATTAGGGGCCATTCTGGCACAGTATAAACAAGGATCTACGTCACCAAGACACATCGTGTCGTATGCCAGTCGAAGTCTATCCCCTACTGATTGTGCCTATTCACAGTCAGAGAAGAAATGTCTGGCTGTTGTGTGGGCGTGTGAACATTATCACTTGTTTCTTTATGGAAATATATGAGATTGAGACTGAATGTCAAGCACTTACCACCATTTACGGGAAACCTAATGCAAAAATGCCACCCCATATTGCTCGCTGTGGGTCTCCGTCTGCAAGAATACAGTTTTGACATTATACACAAGCTGGGAAGTACCAAAACCCAGCTGACTTTTTGTCCATATTCCCACTGCCAGCCAAGGAAGATGCGCAGAGGTCGAAAGCAGAGCAGCATGTCAACCTCATCGTCAGTAACGCTCTTCCCAAGGCTTTGAATTTGAAGGAAATCCAACAAGAAGTGGAGAAGGATTTCCTGCTGTCCCACATCAAGAAGAGGGTGCTGACAGGGAGATGGTACACTCAAACTTGTCATGCCCGCCCTTGTGGGAAGAACACCAGAAGGTGGTGCAAACGTTTTCCCTCATGAAGGATGCGCTGTCTGTGTCCTTGCATGGACTCTGAAGGAGAACCAGATAGTCATCTCCACTTACCTAAAGGATCATGTAATTAACCTTGTGCATGTTGGACACAGGGACACAGGGACATAGTGTTCACAAAATGGCAAGTGAGAACAAACATATGGTTCCCCAAGATGAACGCAATGATACAAAATACTCCGAAAACGTCCATAGTGCGCAAGCCGGTAGCAGCCTGCACTTTCCCCGAACCTCTGAAAATGACAGCAATGCCTTTTAAAGTGTGGAATGAAGTTGCCAGTGACTTGTTTGTTCCATTAGAGAATGGCAAATACCTGTTATTAGCCTTTGATGAAATGCTATGGTACCCCGATGCCCATTTGGTGTCTTCCACAAGTGTTCATGCTGTTCTTCCTGCGCTTGATGTAATGTTTGCGGCAAATGGGTTTCCTGCCACAGTGAAGTCTGACAATGGGTCTCTGTTCAGTGGACAGGGCTTTGCCCAGTTTGCTGAAGATCTAGGTTTTCAACATAGGAAGATCACCCCTCTGTGGCCCCAAGCCAATGGCACAGCAGAACGTTTTATAGCAAATATCAAGTGCACTCTAAATGTTTGCTGTCCCACAAATGTTTAGTTCATGCAGGCCATCTGCACTCTTATGAGAAACTACTGGAACAAGTCACACAGCACCACCAATGCCGGTCCATCGTAATTGATGTTTACTTAGAAGATTCGGATGTGTTTACCCCACATACTGGTGGAAGAAGGAGATGATCTGATAGTGCAGTGTGCCAGGGAGACGGATGAAGCAAACCAAAGTAAGATGAAGACCTATGCTGGTTGGAGGCAGAGAGCAAAGTAATCTGATATTGAAGATAGAGATACTGTCCCAATACGGCAGAACCAGACGTGTAAAGAGCTGCCTGTGTTCCACTCCAAGCCCTTGCAGATAAGTAAGGTAAAATGGTCCATGGTCTCAGCAGAGGACAACGAGTACTCCATTACACGAAATTCCTCCTTCTTCAGGAGAATTGA